>NC_081405.1:448696822-449344634 GCF_030272615.1 Cryptomeria japonica
AAAATTACCATTTCAAACACTTTTTTGGAAGTTGTAATGATCCCCAAAATGGTTTGATCAGGTATACAATGACAAGGTCTGATCCCTTTAGAGGCCAAGAGTCCTAATAGGGGCAATTAGGCCTATTTCCCAAAGCAACTACCAACCAATGAACACAAACTATAAAACCAACTCTATGGGCATGTGGGGGATGGTGAGTAACCTTTAATTCTAGGTTTTCATGCCTGGAATCCACCGCTATGACATTTTATGATGACTGTCCTAAATCTTGTCCTAGGTAGTCACATAGAGATGCCTACCTAATTGTGCTCCTTTCTCCACACAACCAAGTTTCCCCTACAAAAAACCATAAAAAATCTAAATTAAAGAGGCTTATCCCACATCTCTCCAAAGGAAGAGTCTTCTAATGGACTAGAATGCAAGATAAGGCCATATTTGTCCAAAGCCCTCTCCAAACCCTCAAATTTCGGGTTCAAGTCAGAAGAATGGAGGTTTCTCACTACTTTGGAACAATTAGGACCTTAGACCACCACCAAAATAGATCTATTTCACCCCTCTATCTACTCCATGGATGGTGTGATTCAAATCAATCCGTACAGGCATGTGCAAGTCCTACAAACTCAAAATTTTTGGGGAAACTATAGTATTTTTTTGTTTTATTGCTTCACAAACTCCAATTACAGTAGCAAAAACCTTGGGAATCATGTCCACAAGGAATAAAAAAATCTCCAATGGTTTCCCACCAAATCTAGAGTAGGTTGGAGCCATTGAAAGGCTTCCCCTAACCGTATTTCATAAAGTTGCACTTTTGCTCTCAAAAGTTGCATTTTTTCAATTTTGCACAAAATGTTGTCATAATTGCTAAGGTTGGAATCCACACACATGGATCATCGAAACACTCCTAAAACATTTCTAAAACCTATCAAATACAATACTAAATCATCTACTACCCCTATTGACCATATTGTCCCAATTGGCTTATCAAATTGCCTAATTGGTGACATGGGTTGACATGGTGGGGTTTAATGCATATTATGAAACACAAGACACACTAAGACACTCTAATGATCCTATTATTCATCCTTAGGGTTATGATTTGAGTGTTGATGAGGTTCCCTTGCACCATACTCCCTGGGAGAAGAGATCTCAAGCCCAGTTGAGATCAGAGTTTGTAAATATGCACCATGGTTGGATATTTTCTCATCTATCATCCAAACTGCCTCAGAGTCTGGTTTGTCCTACCAAGCCACCAAGTACTCAATATACTCCTTGTTACTTATCTTCTTTGTGACTTTAGTGTCTAACACTTTTCTCAACTTAGGTGATTCAGGTTGTTATCAGTGTTTAAAAATGGGTTTTCCTTTCCCATAATCGGCTAAGTTTTTGAAATTTTGAATTAGACACACTATCAATTGCTTCAAGTCTATGTTGGTTCTTAAGGGTTTAGGGTTTTAATTTTAAATCATTCAATGTTTTATCAAAAAAACCCTCTGATTTCTATTATGTTGTTACTTTATCCACTTAAGTAATGGGTCTTGGGGTCGTAAGAGGTGTCCCTCCTTGTCATTTGCCTAGGCGGTTGTTGAATTAATCATAAAATTTTATGCCTTATGTCTTTTCTTCCTAATGTTGTTGGACCCAATAAGTTATGTGTAGATCTCAGGAAGATCTATGGTTTTTGCTATTTTGTTAGGCAAAGTTGTGCATGGTTTAAGACTCGTGAAATGGTGAAAGGGAGAAGCATTCTAAATGGCACATTTGGTCTGATTTAAAATGGTTTCATCTTGTCCAAGATCCAACGATTGGCATTGTTTCATAGCCTGAACTTGCAAGCAAAATACCTTTCGCGAAATGGTGAAAGCGTCTAGTGGGACCCTGCAGCGAAGAATTTCTAAGCGATTAAAAGGTGATCAAGTCTAATTTGATCTGACGGTTTGCATAGCTTCGCAGGATGAAAATACTCAACAGTTAGCTTTTGCGAAGTAGCGAAATGACATGGCACTCCAAGAAGATGGTCTAGTTGGTAGAAAGGGTGAGTAAGATGATGGCACATGGTAGAGGACACAATAGTCAGCAAGGCGGGTCTAAGGGTTAAAAGGTGGGTCCCAGAGGTGAGTCATGCCATGGGATAAGAAGTAACCTGGCAGATACAGGTGGCAAGGATGAAGTGGAACCCAGTGTTTTCTCTCAACAAATGAAAGACTGACATGTCAGTTTGAAAGTGACTAGATGCCAAGTGTTTGAAGTTGAGTCAGAGGGCCCACATCTACTGAATTCAGTAAGTTTTTAAGCATCGATCAAGTCAAATGTAATCTAACGGCCCGTGTGAGTTTGCAATGGTAAAGTGCTCATGTTTTATGCCCTGTGAAATGGTGAAAAGGTTTTTCAGCCTAAAAGACAGATAAAGCATGAGGTTAAAAGAGGATCAACTCCGTTTTGATCTAAGGGCTAGTGTCATTTTGCGGTTGCGAACCAACTGAAGGATATGCTTCATGAAATAGCGAAAAGAAGAGAAGGTATCTAGGTGTAATACTAGATGGTGACATGTCCATGGACATGTGGTTTTAGAAGAAGTTGAAGGCCCACCAAGGTGTAACGGGTGGTTATAAGGGAGAGACACATGGCTAACGTTGAACTAGGCTCGAACAGTTTTCCAAAGCTAATGGCTAAGTGCCACATGGTGGTCAATAACCAATGAAAAGGTGACATAAGTAAAGCAAGCATAAAGGTCTCCCTTAAAGGATGGTCATCTCTGAATTGATCCAATGCTTCACGTTGTTTTGTGGCCCAAAGTTAAAAGCTGTTTAAGCTTCGCGAAATAGCGAAAGACCGCTAGCAGTCAAGGTAAAGGTGCAGTTAATGAAGAAGTCGACGGTTGCGGTAAGAGTTAAATGCCGATCAATTAGAGTTCCATTTAATGTCTGGTGTGGCTTCGCGAAGGAGAAGTGCTCGAAGGATAAAGCCCGTGAAATGGTGAAAAGGAGGTGGGGACCAGGGCGAAGGCAAGGCTGTTAAGTCAGTGTAAGGGCCGATCAAGTTTCTTTTGATCGGACGGTTGGCATGATTTCATTTAACGAAATTGCCCAAAGGTTATGCTTTGTGAAATAGCAAAAGAGTGAAAGGAAAGAATGTGCAGGAATGTTGTGACCCATTGGAGTGAAAAATTTGAATCCTCTCATGAATTCAATTCTGAAGGGACGGCCGAAGCATGTGGTATCAATGTTGCAGTTAAGAGCTTGGGTACCATATATGATCTCCTGTCGATTGAGTGAAGGTATCATTCAAGAGAATTGTTGTAGAGGAGCGGTTGCAGAGCTACTTTCTTCAAATATAGAGAAAGTCAATTCAGTTGCAGAGTGGATTCCTTTGAGCTAAAAATAGGTTTTATTGTACTCTTTCTTGGTAGTTCCTTAGCAGTGCGTGTTAATTGAGGTCTTGATTTGTCACAAAATCAATTGGGGATAATAGTTTAACTGCTTGCATATTTCAAAATGGCACCTAAGAGATAATTTTTTGGGAAAGTTAATTATCAAGAGAGGGCCATTTGTGATGATTTTCTCGAACAGTTGACGTTGTCAACTAATCAGGCATCAAAAGTAAAAGAATTAGTGCCAAGAGCTCCTCGCTTGAAGATAGGAGAAGGGTTATATGATAAGGGCAATTGGTTGAGAGACCCATAGGTTGGGTTGTCTAGGTTGGGGTTATTCAAAGTTGGATTTGGAATGAGAAATTCCCCAACCCCGCAGAATAGCATTTGGGAGTTAGATGTAGGGAAGTTGGTAATTCCAGGAGTATTCATGGATATGGATCTATTGACTCAAATTGCACATAATTATGATCCAGTCACAAGGACCATTAGGGACATAAATGGGAAATCCCTCATTGAAATCAATAATGAGGAATTCAGAAGTGCTTTTGGGCTCAATGAGTTTACCAATTTTCTGGAACTCATTAACTTCAAATCATTAGCTCAAGTATACAGTGCATAGAGGAACCACCTTAGAAATGGGCCTCTTAAGGAATTTTTTGTGAAGATAGGTCTGTTGGGTCTCAAATCAATAGATTGGATAGGTTCTAAGGAAATTCCAACTCCTATGATCAAACCGTCCAATTGACTTGGCCAACATATAGAGTGAACCTGTTTGGTTGTTAACTCTCTCACTTCAGGCTCTGCAGGACCTAGGCGGGTATACCTATTCACCAGTTGTCTTTAATGACCGGTGCTTTTTATAGCAGATTAAGTGTCTTGATATGGTTTCCTCCTATCTCAGAATGGCATAAGTTCCTAGGATGGAGATATAGCAGATGAGTTCAAGATTGTTGTTGTAGAAGCTATTTGATCTATGTTTCTTACTTAGTTACTCCTGTTGCTTTAAAATAACATATGATGAGTATGGTGATAAGTGTAATCTATAAATAGCCAGTGCCTTCTTCGCTGTTTGGGCTACAGAGTCATTATATTTTCTTTAGGACTTTCTGTGTGAACTTGTGAGACAGTTTTTTAACCCACCCTTTTGTGGACCTGTCAGTTATTATTTCCTTTGAGATCAATTTGAATGCTTATATCATAAGTTTCTTGAATGATTTTAACCCTACCTTTAAGGGACCATTCAAGTAAGCACTACGAGGACCAATTATAATTCACAAGCAAAAATTTTATTTCAATCTTATAACATACAACATAAATTTCATTCTAAGAATATGAATAACCTTATCTCTTTAGATATTATCACAAGCGATTGCCAAAAACAAAATGAAATAATCCACAACACACACGCAAAGAAAAACGACTGATCATAGCATGTATTCCATCAAAATTTGTATAACAGAAAACTTACAGGCTGTCATACATTGCTCTCTTGTTCTTGTCTCTCTCTTCTTGCCATATTACAAAACCCTCTCTCATATATATATGAGAGCAAAAGTCATTTATGAAAAGACATGTCTTTTCAAAATACTAATTGTTAATTTGAATATTCCTAACAAACTTAAGTAAAAAGAGATTAAGAATTCCTAAATGATGAATATAATCATCTTCTTTAAAAGTCTTGATCTTAACACTCTATTTCTTCAATTCTTCTCCCTGTGAAAGGTATTCGAAGATCATCTGGTTGACGGTAGGGGCCATGTCTTTGCTTCGGTCCAACCTTGACAGAGCCCAATCCTTGATGTCTACAAGTTCATTCTGCAAATCTTCCATGGACATTACTCCTCCTTCTTTATAAATCGAGGGCATTCCAATAGGGTTCCCATCATCCAATTCTTTAAGATCTCGTTTTAGCATATCTTCGAATTTAACATGATCATCTATATATGAGGTCCCTTCAGCCTTCTCCTCTGGTGTCATCACATCAACACTGTTTATCACCTCATGCAGTCGTGCTTTTAACATTTCATGCTCTCTTAATGCTCTTATGGTTCTAGTGTACACCCTCCAGTAATGTTCGACATGTATAAGCATGGTGTTGAATTGTTGTTCAATGATATCATTAACCAATCTATCCATCTTTTGATGGATATTACTTACCTATTTGGTAGCCTTATCTGCTTGATACTTCCAATACAAAGCATCAGAAACATCATCCAAGCTTTGTCCTGTGGGATATGAGGCATATTCATTTAAGGGAGTCCCTGTCTCAAGTTGTAATATTTTCGTTTCTAACTTTTGATTCTCCTCTTTAGTTTTTTCATACAAGCCTTTATAGGTAATATTTTCCCTGACCAAAAACTCTGTCTGATCCATATTTAATTTGGCCACATCCAGGTTCAACTTTGTAGTGACCCTAGGGTCAGTCTTTCCAACCTGATGAATCATGAGGTGTCCAAAGGTTTCTTTGATATCCACAATAATTGGCCTTTTTCCTTTTGGATATAATGCCCATTGTAGGAGAGCCTTTTGATCAGGATCATACCCGGAGCCTAGGAAAAATTTATCTATTTCTTGAGGAAACACTTGTTGATTCAAGTCCTGCTTCTTCAAGAATCCATCAAATAGAAGTGCTGAATTTATGTCCCAACCAAAAAAGATGATAACACTAGCCTCTTTTAATATTTTCCTCCCTTTCTCAGGGGTCATATCTTTCATGAGGGTATCGATTTCATCCTGTAGTCTTTTCATCTGTTCTTCTTCTGGTCTTCCAGCCATGCTTCGTTTCACATGGGCCCCTTTATACTGGTACAAGAATGAAAGGAATTCCCTCGAAGAGGCGAATCCATCATCAGCAACAAAGTCTTCATGCTCTGTCATCCTTATATCAACTACATCTTTAATGTTGAATTCACCAGTGTCCACATCCACCTCTGCTTCAAAACCAGGAGGATAATCTTCTCTAGGAGAGTCAGCGAGGATGCTACTAGCAGCTGATTTCGGTGACATATGAGCCAATGGTTGACTATCCTTTTCAGTATTGAAAAAATGAAGGAATTGTGGGGGCACTCTATGGATAATCTCTACTTCATGTTGAAGTAGCCTTTTGGCTATCTCCAAAGGGTCTTGGAGGTTTCCAAGTATGTCTCCATCCACCATCCCCCTTACTCTTTTCCATTTGAAGGCTTCCCAAGTCATTTTGCTTCTTTCTCTCAAAACCCTGGCCTCTTCCCTTTCAAGGTTCTTGATTAAATCATCTGGCATTTTAGCCACATGTATTCCGGCTTTTAGTTTTTGTGACGTCCTGGCAGCTCCTATATATCCCTCAGGATCAAAGTTCTCTCTAGGATCACCCAGAGTCATGCCATAATAATCTAATTTATTTTGAAGTAAATGATAGCTTTTGGAACTTTTAACAATAAAATCAGAAAACACCAATAACCTTGGAACAATGGATTGTTTACCAAAATCCGTAAGATGTTTAGCACTGACAACAGATAATTGTCTCACAATCTCTAGGCTAGCCACCCTGTTTGGTACTGTAATTGGAAGCATGTATGGCTTTCCTTCATACCCAAATACCCTGATTTCTGTATGATTAATGTGGCAATACCAGTCACCCCAGTTGTGATCAATCTGAGACTCTGGAGAGAAGTCTTTTGGCCTGAGGAATCTCTTAATTTCAGGGGACAGAGTATAATCTCTATGTTGTCCAAAGGCCGCACTAAGGGGTTTCACAAAATATTCTTGAAAGTGCCAGTATTGGTTGTTCATGAATCTTTGATCCCATGCAGAAACCCACAACTGAACTAGTTTCTTCAAACCATTCTTATCATAAGCTCTGATGCAGAAATCATCTAACCAAAAATTGATTTCTTGTCCACAATAAAGAATGATGTGCATCAATAAAGAGTACAATGAGAAATGGACATTCACAAGGTCTCCTTTCAACTTTTCCAACCCATGATTTAGGGCATCTGCAACATAAGTGGCATAATCAAATGACCTAGGGTCTTTCAATTGTAAATCACCACACAAAACCATAACCCCAATATCCATGAGAGGATGAGCCTCTAAGCCTAATACTTGGGCTGTAGCATAGTATGTATACTTAAAATACAGATGGAATTGGTTGACATCAAATGGCACCTTTTCATTTTTGCTGAATGGAACAAAGGACCCGCCCACTTTTGGTCGGTGAATGGGTAATCTCCACGTCCTGTAGATGTCTTCCAAGTTAAAGAATTCTTGCGACAGTTTCTGCATATCAATTTTCTCTTCTACTTCCCAGTCTAGATCAAATACCATATCAATAGTCTATTTGTTAATCACCACCAAGGGATTCCCTCGGTAGTCGCATATGGTTTTGGTTCTTGGATCATAGCAATCTACCAGAGCTTTCATTAATTCAACATCCACAAATACATTCGGGACTACTAATTTCCCTAAGTTTTTCTTCCACAGATTACTTATGGGCTCAGGAGCATCCCTTCTCTTGTAACTAAACAAGAACAACTCATGTCCTCTGATTTCTGTCCATATGTCTCCCAGATGTTCAAATCTATCCTCCAATCCTTCTTCTTCACTCTTGATCTTTTTAGACCTCACACTGGATGTCGGGCACTGGTCCAGCAAATCCTAAGTCAAAGCTCTACCTTCCTTTTTTTGTCTTTTGGGCTTCTCTTCAGGGTTTAATTCTTTCCCTTTTCTACTCTTTTTAGAAGAAGAAGAAGGTTCCATAATTTTAGTAAATACGAGAAATCACACTTACTTGGAGAATTGTCTAACTCTTCTGATTGTCGTTCACGAGCTTCAGCAAATTCCTTGCAACTTTCAGTCTCTTGGCATCAATCTGGTTCTTATGAAGATTCAGTCAGTTCAGCTATAATTGCATGGGCAACTTGTGCATAGTTAATGTCTCTGCATCTATAATGGCTATTCAAATGTTTAAACTTAATTGCAGATGTGACATTCTTCACTTGGGCTTTTAACTCTTTCGCGGGAAGTACTGTTCAACTGAAATGATCGTAAATCGAGTTTTCAGTGAAACCCTTATCTTCGGCCGAATACTTTGATCTTTCATCGAAAGCTCACTTTCCTCGATATCACTTCATTAGCGAATAGCCCATGTCGAAAAACCATTTTCTAGTCTCCTCGAAATCATCTTTTCCTCGATGAACTTTCTTTCGATGAGTCATTCGTAAGTTTCATCAAAATCATATTTCGATGAGTTCTGTTCTTCGATGAAAGTTCATGCAAGCTCTTCGAAAGTCTTTTTCTTCGATATCCCCTTTATCGATAAAACCCCTCTATTTTTGTTCGATATAATGCTATCGATGAGATTTGCTTTTCGATGAATGCTTTTTAAGTTTCTTCGGCAGTTGTATCTCCTCGAATTCACTTTTTGCTTTTTGCCTTTTGCTTTTCACTTTTTGATGAAACTGGAGTATCGATGAGCAGCTTCCTTCATTTATCGAAAGTGATATTCCACTGAAGACATCTTTACGTAGTTTTTTACACATCATGCTTTATTTCGATGAAAGTATTCTTTCGGTGAAACTCCTTTTGAGATGCTCGATATGATATTTTGGCTGATAACCTTTTAGTTTTCATGCCTATGGGAAGATTTTTTTTATTTCAAATATAGTGTTCAACAGGTGGGTTGATAGTTGTAGGACTTAACACTGAAGAGCCCTTCTCATTTAATCTATTCACCCTTAGGGCTAAGGGAATGTATTGGTCACTTTGCCAGATTTTAGGAGAGGATGCTGAGGCAAATATGTCCAATCACTACTTGCTAATGATTGCTCAGATTTTGAATCCTTCTCTTGTTGTAACCTTTGATTATGCTTCTTTTATTACTGATGCTATTCATGGAGGATTGATAGGAATAAAGAGTAGGAAGGTGGATAGGCCTTTTGGATGGTATTCACTCCTCATGCATCTGTTTTTGTTTAAAGGTGGTGATTATTTTGCAAGTGGGATGGACCTTATAAAAGAGAAGGATGGAGAAAAGATGCCAGTGCAACTATGGAGCACTATGCTATCATGGGATAGAGATGATGCCAGTTTCTTAAAATTTGATAAATATTTTGCATCAAAGATTAGGACTCTCCTCTGCTCAGAAAACCCAAGAATCCCCAAGGTTCTTTTGGAATTTGTTAGACCAAAAGAATTTGTAGAAAGTATAAATATTGTTAATAATTGGGGTGATATTTACTTATACCCTGTATCCACAGTTTTTAGAGTTTTTGGTTTCAGAGGCACTCCATTCTTATTGCCCTATCAAGTCCCTCTCAAAGTGGGAATTGTAGAAGTCCTCAGACAAATTGGTAGTGTACAAGAGGTAGAGCTGACAGGTAGGGGTAAAGGGACTATTTACCCTATGGTGACCATAGCCCATCAATTTGTAATAACCAAAGGAGGTTGGAATTGTTTTGAGGATTTTCTCAAACCTTATCATTTGTCAACTACAATATCCAGGTGTGTCGATCCAGAAGACTTCTTCAATGGTATGTTTAGAAAGAGAGAAGTGTGCAGAGGTAGACCCCATCAATTTCAGTTTCCTGAAGACCTCATTAGAAATGCGTTTGATCTAGATGAGCAGGAGCTAAAGAAGGAAAAATGGGTGGCTTATAAGAAAGCCTTAGATTTTGTACATCAGTTTGATACCAGCTATGACCCATTGTCTAGTTTTTTCCCTTTTGAGGAGAAAATAAAGTTCCTAATTGTTTGCTTTGAGGATGTAGTGCAGATTTTGAAAGAAAAGAGGGAGGCTATGATTAAAAGAAACCTTGAAAAGGCAAGAATGGTTCTAAGTAGGTCTACCTCCACCAGAGCAATCCCTCCTGGTGACTATACATTGCACAAGAAATCTAATTATAGTGTGTTGATGCCTACAATAGGGGAGCCCTCTACCTCCAAAGGAAAGAGGAAGATACAAGATGTCATTGACATCCAAGAGAGCCCAAAGAAGTAGAGAGTAGGAAAAGAAGTACAATCTGATACACCCTTGTCCTCTCCATCCCAATCCCCTATTCACATAAGAGATGAATAGGCAGCAGCTGAACAACTGATATAGTTAGGCAGTCTGGGGGAAATAGCCTACACATATGATGAAGTAGAAGAGGGAATGCCAAAAGAGCCCCTTGCTACTAAAATGAACATCACTACCAATGAATTTAAGGGCCAAGAGTGGGATCCTGAGATCAAACAAGCTACTGATGACTTCTTGGCTGACAACAATTTTGTTACATCAGGAGCATTTATGTAGTTTGTATGGAAGCAAAATATAGACAAATACAATGCAAGATGTGAGAAGAGAAAAGGTGAGAAGCCTCACAAAGATCTAGCTCTGGTGGAGGAGGAAATAAAGCAAGAAATGATGGATGAGTTTAAGACCATCACTCCTAAGCAAGGAAGAGATATGGTGGCACAAGCTGGAGTGCTCATTCTCCCTGAGTGGGACATAGAAGATGTCCTGGTACTAGAGGTAGTGAGAAAAGAAACCAAGCCCATGGAGGGAACCACTTTTAGCAAAGATAATGCTGCACTTTTCATGTGGTCTCTCAAGAGAGATGAGAATAAGAGAAGTAAGGACACCCCAGGGTCAAGCTACCTTGGTGGAATGATAGTGAAGAGAGTGTAGAACATAGGGGTGGTGGAAGCTACTAGCACTGTGCTAGAGACTGCAAAATTTAGTGTTGCAGTAGTGGAAAGGGAGGCTAAGGAAAAAGAAAACCTCCAAGTCAAGTTGGAGACAATTTTGAAGGCTTATAACAGTGCTAAGGAAGAGGTAAGAGGTAAAGATAGCATCATTGCTAAGCTGCAAAGCTAGTTGACATGATAGTACCATCAAGGTGAGTCTTCAACACTGATGATCTCCTCTTCTCCTGTAAGACCTCCACCTACCAGCCCCATCATTGTGTTCCCACCATCTCCAGCACCTTCTAGCTCCCAAATGGTTGAGATTACTCCTCAAGAATTAGAGAATCTAAAACAGGCTCAGGTCTTGTATGCAAAGAAGTATGAGGAAAGAGTAAGGGCTACCATTTCAATTTTTGCAGATACCATGAGTGCCTCACTGTTATATAACAACATAAGCAAGATTTTGGATATGTGGAATGAGCTTAATGGAGATAAGGTCATTTTGACACCTATTTTTGACAAGTGGAAGCCTAGAGAGCAGGACTTGGAGCTTATTTGTGTATCTTATGATGAAGTAGGGGCTGATCCTATCATCAAATCCACTTGTGAGACCACCAAGGACTTAGTAAAATTGGCAGAAGGGGTGGATAATGCTGATAGGAAAATCAACTTGTACAAAAAGGAGTATGCTGATCAGGTTTTTGAATTGCTCCTAGGAGTTTTTGTCAGCCCAAATCAACTGAAGGACAAACAAGTGTGGCTTAAGGAATTAGAGGCCAAACTATCAACCAAAATAAAAGGAATTGTTGACTTAGATAATGCTTCCTTTTTTGTTGTAACAATTCGGAATATAGAGAAAATCAAATCACATTATGGTTTTCTAAATTCAGAGGTCAACAAGATGTGAAATTCTTGGAAGAGGTTAACCAAGGCAAAGGAAAAATTTATTAACTTTGCATGGCCAACTGATGATGTGTACAATGAGTGGACAAGAAAATATGCCACCCAGGATGTAGAGCAGTTAGAGGGCACTCCTGAACAGTTAGAAGAGGTTGCAACCAGATGACAAGTAGAAGAAGCTGTAGAAGTTGAAAAGGACTTGTAACTATTTTTTGTAAAAGGCTTTGTAACTTCTTCTAGAAAAGAAATGATTGTAACAAATTCTCCTAGGAAATTCCGAAGCTATGTGCATCCATATTGTTATAAATGTATACCAGGACTAATAGAGAGGATTATCACAAAAGAATTGTAAGAAAATGCTGCAGAAATTTATCTGAGCTTTTCTAAGTTTAATGGAGAATATTTTGAAAGTTTTTGTAATACTTTCTTGAAGATAATATCAATATATAGACCATTGGTTTTGAGTAAAAATTTTGTGTCATCTTCAAATGTGTTTGCAAATGTTTACTATTTCATTCTGAATAATCCAGGGTTATTTTGTTTGAATAGGGTTGTAAGGAAACTTTCAGTAGATATTTTTCTTAGCTTTTCTCTTCAGGAGGGGAATTAAATATGCAAGAATTATTTCTACCAGTAAATTCTCTATAGGATACTTTGAATCTTGATGAGCATAGTTTAATTTGGTATGCATAAATTCTTATGTGTGTTAGGCATATATAGGGATCAACAGAAGCCGAGCCAATGGGATGTGTAAAGATATTTTGTTCGGGGAGTATTGTTTAAATTTAGATGACTATGTGACCCTGGATAAGGCACTGGTATAGATCAAGGTTGTCTATTACATGTTTTGTAGGTCAAAATACTGAATATGAGTATAATTTTATTCCTTTGTTTCAGTTAATTTCAAGGCGATTAGATCCACTGGTTTTCTGGACTGGTTTGTTGTGGATTTATCTTTTGAAAGTGTGAATTTAGTTCACAAAGGTATACCCACCTGGACTCTGAGTATGTCCGAAGTGTATAAGGTTAAATCAAACCTTGTCATATGTTGTCCTAAGAGTTTCCTTCCCTTTAATATCTCTTCTGCACAGAGTTTAATCATTTTATTATAAGGATGTTGAAGTGAATCAGATTTTGAAGACAACACATGCCTTGGAATGTCATTGTCTGCTGCAACATGTATTTTTTCCTCCTCTTCATTGTCACTACCTTTTAAAAGTGTAAGATCACACACATTAAAAATAGGTGATAATCCAAGATTAAGAGGAAGGTGGATTTCATAGGCATTTTGTCCATATTTCTTCAATATCTAACATGGTCCAATTTTCCTTTGCATGAGCTTGGTGTATTTGCCTTTTGGGAGTCTCTTCTTCTTCAAATGTACCCATACCAAATCCCTAATACCAAACTATACATCTCTCTTCTTCTTATTAGCATGAGCCTTATACTTTACTGTAGATTGTTGGAGATGAGACTTGACTTGATCATGCACCTCTTTGATGGCTGATGCAAAAGCTTCACCATCTGCACTAATGGGCTCTTCCTTGGGTAAATCCCTAAACTCCAATACTCCCCTTGGGTGGATGCCATATACAATCTAGAAAGGAGACTTCGCTGTGCTCCTATTGATGGTATCATTGTAAGAGAACTCTGCCTCTGATAGTATACTGACCCATTTTTCTTCATGTTGTCTTGTCAAACACCTTAATAGGTTTCCCAATGACCTATTGACAACTTTAGTTTGTCCATCCATTTGAGGATGGTAGGCTGATGAGAATGCTAGGTTAGTTCCCAACTTCTTCCAAAGGGTCCTCCAAAAGTGACCTATGAACTTCACATCTCTATTTGAAACAATGTTTAGGGGCAATCCATGTATCTGAACTATCTCTTTGAAGAATAGGTCTGCAACATATGATGCATCACAAGAAGTCTTACATGGCAAGAAATGAGCCATTTTACTAAACCTGTCCACCACTACAAAGACACTTCCAAATCCCCTCCTTGTCCTAGTCAGACCCAACACAAAGTCCATACTTATGCTCTCCCATGGCCTAGAAGGAATGGGTAAGGAATGATACAAACCTACATTTGTGGACTTCCCCTGGGCTTTCTGACATATTACACATGTCTCCACAAACTTCCTTACATCTGCCTACAATTTAGGCTAGTAATAATGTCTCTTCACAAGATCTCAGGTCTTGTCAAGGCCAAAATGACCTACCATAGCTCCACAATGCTTCTTCCTAATGATATTCAACCTCATGGAACACTTGGGAATACACAACTACACTCCTTTGAACAACAAACCATCTTGTACCAGAAATTCAGAAAACTCAATATGATACCTCTCACCAAAGGTTTTGTCATGCCCAAAATTTAGGGCAAAAATGGAATGATTTTTTATTTATTTATTTTTAAATACAAATTAATTAAGAAGTTTGCTAACATGACATGCACTAATGTATTTGCCATATCTATATTTGAGCTAATTCTGATACAAACCAAGTATTGAAATTAATTAAATTTTATTTGCGGAAATCTAAATGATTTAATTTTATTTTTACAAGATACCTAGTCAATAGATTTATTAAATCAAACTCATTAAAAATAGAAGATGAAGATTACTTTAATCTCCAATAAGACTATATAGTCTAAAAATCCATTTTTTTAAATCAATAATTATAATAATCGTTTAAAGTGTCATTTAATTTAGATAATTTAATTTACACGGGCAAAATTAATTACGAGTAGCTATTAATCGACTTTAGAAAGCTAATTAAAAATTATTTTTCTAGCATCCATTCTAACCTCAAATGAAAGGTGCTTAAATTAATCCCTTTAAAATCCAACTTAAAATTTAATGCTCTAATTAGATTAACTAAGGCATTATTAAGTATTTATCACACTAATACATT
The DNA here is from genome assembly GCF_030272615.1 of Cryptomeria japonica. Classification (NCBI taxonomy): domain Eukaryota; kingdom Viridiplantae; phylum Streptophyta; class Pinopsida; order Cupressales; family Cupressaceae; genus Cryptomeria; species Cryptomeria japonica. The sequence goes on from NC_081405.1 coordinate 448,711,652, forward strand.
TAAAAATATAAGACTAGGCTTTATTCTTTAAATTTATATATATATATATTTTTTTACTTCCTATTAGTATAACATATAGAGGTATTTAAATATTTAAAACTCTATATAAATACATACCCCAAATATATATATATATATATATAATCAATCTTCTAAAAGATTTTTCCAACTAAATAGCCATTAAGCCCTTCAAACCCTATTTAGGGATTTTCCATTATAAAATGGCCCTAAACTAAATGAGTTAAACATTTTATTTTATTTTATTAACCTAGCCCTACCCGGGCTAGGGTTTAATATATATTTTTTTTGCTTAACCCCATGTTGCAGGGCCGAGATAAGGGAGAGTTAGCGGCGCAGAGGCGGATCAAGGAGAGGCTAGGGTTCCATGGAGGCGGCTTGGCCATGGCCGCCCACTGTGCATTGCACAGTGTTCGGCCTTGCCGCCCACTATGCAGCGCATAGTGTGTGGCCACGCCGTCCATTGTGCACTACACAGTGTGCGGCAGTGTCGTCCACTGTGCATTGCACAGTGTGCGGCTCCGCCGGTCACTGTGCATTGCACAGTGCGCGGCTTGCCCGCCGTTCACTGTGCGATGAACAGTGCTCGACCCCCCTTTTCCCCCATTTTTTTTTACTTAAATTTTTTTTTTTAATTTATATATATATATAAAATGGTAAATATACTTAGGCTTACATTTTCATTTGTTTTGCAGGGTATTTATATGGCATGTTTTATATAAAAATATATATAAATATATTCATGATTTCTACACGTATATATATATATATATATTTATAACTTATAGTATTATTTCTTTTCTTAAACTAGCATCGAAATCATGGAAGATTCTGATATACAATTGTAGGAAAGGAAGTATAGAAATAGGTTTGTTTTAATGGAGGGATATTTTCCAGAACTATATTGTACTCTTTTGTTTTACAAAAACAGAATTATAAAATTATTTTTAAATCTACAATATGCATGCAAATCTAGTTAATGCCTTTCCTATTTATTTTTATTTTAAATGCCTAAAAATGGAATAAGTTTACTGCTAAACTATTTATCATAACACATCGGATATATATATATTTTTTTCTTCTAAACTTAGGAAATACTATTTTAGGAATACATTATACTTTTCTGCAATAAATACATTCACTGATTCTACAACTAATACAACAACTAAATAAACACATTTTTTTTTTATATACTTAAAATCTAAAAGCAAATACAACTCATATTTTTCTGCAAGTAGAATGAAGACAAATTCACAGATAAGAAAAAAAAGCACCGAATTAAATAAAACTGATTTTCATATTACATAGACTATTGCATGCAATTCAAAAGTAACTTTTTTTTTTCAAAACAGAAAATAGAAATATATATCTAGCTTTTTACAACACTAAAGATATTCTGCAAATTTTATAGGATGTTTCTTTATTTAACTACAATAACAAATCTCATGTCTATATTTCAAATTTACAACTTGCCTCTCATTTCAACGAATGAGGGTGTATTTCTCCTATCAAAACTAATAACTGCAAATGAAATTAGAATTCTTCAACAATAATCTTCTGCAACTTTTCACTTGTCCTATTCTTTTCTCCCGACATTCCTGCATAATAAATTACAGATATGACCATGGAGTGCTCACCTCCCAGCCTAGGCTAACTGGTAGCCACCCCTGAGATCGGAGAACCAAGCCCTAGATGGGTAACAAACATGCAAACACATAGAAGGTAGGAAGCACAAAAATTTCAAACACACTCCCAACTTGGCTACACTACACCACACTTTGGTGATGACCTTTTCAAGGGTGGTAGTGGACCAATACCTTAAGGAGAACTGCAAGTATGGAAAACAAGTAGCCACCTCATGGCACAACAAATACATCAAGAATTTCAACCCCTTATTCCTTATGCCCCCCAAAGGCATTCTAGCCTTATAACCCTCCTTATGACCCCCATTGCACAAATAGGCCATGCAGCAAGGGTCACACAAAAATCCCTTGTGATCGCTCTCAAATGAGAGTCTCTCACTCAAAGGTTGTCACTGCTACCACCCACAAGATCCTCCTCTCTCCCAAGAGTAAGAGGTCTTGAGAAAACTCCCGAAAGCACAGACAAATCACAATGCAAAATACTAAATGAAAATTCGTAAAAAGGACATACAAGGAAACAGATTTCTTACACCAACATACTTTCAAACACATGCATGAAAGAAGACATTTTAAAGGGTAATGAAACCAACCTTAATATGCCCAAAGGTAGGATAATATTTAAGGAAGAGCTGCCCAATCCACGGATCTTCTTCTTCTACCCTTAGCCAAAATTTTCTATTCAATTCTATTCTATTCTTTTCAAAAATTCTCTTGTCTCCAAAAATGGAGAGTGGGTGATTACCCTCAAATTTTCAAATTATTGCTTAAGAAGCTCATTCTCTTAGTTCTCACAAGTTTCTAAAAACTAAAGAGGAAAGTAAGACAGAATGGGAAAAAAAGACTCTCATTCGAATAGGAAAGTTTACAACTAAGTTCAAACTTCTAATTTCAATTTTCGCACAACTCAGAAAAGCCAAATTTTAAAGTGTCTAAAAGGTCACTTAGGAGTAGAAACTTGCCTAAAATTACCCCTAACCCTTAGGTATACCTTATGGGCTTTAGGAAACCCTATTAAACTACCCCTAGGTGTTCATTTAACCCATTTTAAACCCCTCTGAAGTTTATTTTCGGGTCAAACATATGTTGACCTCTCCAAAGATTCTTTTCCCAAGGTATTTATGACATCATGTTACATTAGTTGAAAAAAAACTATAGTTGAACACCTTCCCACCAAGAGACAAAAATAAAACATTTAAACTTAAATCCACACATGTGTCAAGTGACACAAATAAAACACTTTTACAAATTAAAACATGAAATCGTCTCTTGTGGATTTTACACATTAAATTTAAATAACACTTAACACACATGCAACATATACTGTTATGAATAAAATACAACACAAATGGGGTGTTGTCTCTCCAAATAGACAACCCCTGGCTTACGGACATACATAAGTTTAGGTTTGGTTCTCCGTAAATTTTCCATGGTCACATGGTTAATTTCCTGTGCATCTCAATTTACACATTAGTACTTTCAAATATCGACATATAATATAATTCAAAGGAATAACAATACACATCATCACTTGCATACAATTTTCATCTGCACAGATTAAATACATCTTTTATCAAGCAATTTCACATAAGCAATTTCATCCTAATTCACATAAACTTAACCATACATCATAGTTCTATTATCATAGTAAAGTCCTGCAAATTCAATAACGACATCTATCATTGCAATATCATCTTATCTAACAATCATGTAGTGTTCTATCTCATAAAGCATATAAGTAAATCATCAAAACATAGCAATGTTATCCAAATCCTAAAATCATATAAGTTCTAAGTTTGAAAATGCATCATTTCAAAATGCATCAAAATATAAAATCCCTTGAAATGTCAGACTGAGTCGAGGTGAGGCCTCACAGGTTTCACATGCCTTGTATATCTCTCCAAAGTATTCATAAGCATCATACATACTCTTCAAGGAATCAATACCAACACTCTCCATCTTGATTTGGTTGACAGTTAAGACCCTCCTTTTCAAAGCATCTGCAACTTTTTTCTTGACTCCCTCATTGTGTTTGAGGGTGAAGTTGAAGTCTTGTAGGGTCTCTACCCACTTCATGTGCTGGTAGTCTATCTTCTTTTGGCTATTTATGAAACTGAGTGCCTGATTATCAGTAAAAACTATGAACTCCTTAGGCAATAAATAGTGCCTCCACTTCTTCAAAGACTATACTAGAGCATACATCTCCAAGTCATAAGATGAGTATCTTTTCCTGGCATCATTTCACTTTTCACTGAAAAAAGTAATAGGTCTTCCTTCCTAACTGAGCATTGTTAGACACAATACACCATTGAGAGGGAGAGGGGGTGAATCAGTGGTTCTCAAACTTTTCCCTTTATCAATCCTATGTGAGCATACCAATTAGTGGATCTAACTCTATACAAACTTACCGATTAGTGAGGAGACAAACTCAAATGCAAACACTCACAAGGGAACATCACATAACACTAGCATATACGAGGAAAACCCAAGATGGGAAAAACCTCGGTGAGAAATGTTGTTGGAGTTTTTTGCTCCAATCCAGCCTCACAATGAAAAAATAGTTACAAAGTTTAGAGTACCAACCCCTAACTTTAGGGCACCAACCCAAGGAGCTACAACCCCTACCTGATTTATGGGCTACAACCCAAAGGAGCTACAACCCCTGCACCAAGCTACAACTTAGTGTTCACCATGAAAACATCAAATACAAAATTAGTTGTCTTGTTACAAGTGAATCTTGCAATCATTACATATATCTTACTTTGTCGATGATATACCTTCTCTGCTACACTGACTCACTTCTCTTGTTGCTCTTCACCTGCTACTTCTCTGCTAGTAAGCCCCACCGACACACCTCTCCTCTTCTTCTGCGCTACTGGATCTCCTCCTCACTTTCTACACTTTACCAGTACTATACTCTATCAGTTGTCTCTCCGCCTTCTCTGCAACTCTCTTCTCTTCTTCTCTGTCAATATAACCACTACCAGTTCTTCTCTCCTACTGGTTGAACACTTCAACTAGGTTCTCTCTCTCTCACTCACTTCTTAGATGCTTGTTAAGAACTTGGCTAATTTTCTCTTATACTTGCAAAATTAACTCACTTCACAGTAGCATGATAATCTTCTATTTTGGTAGCCACAAACAATCTCTTTAGCCTTCATACTTATAGCCAGGTTTTCCTGCCAAAGCTCAATTCAAAATCCAAGAGGTTAGGGTTTCCTAACTATCCTTGAGGAAAACTGAATCCAATCAGATCCTGGTTGATCTGATCTTCCTGAGATCCATTTGCACAAGTCTATCATTGACGTGCCTTCTAGAACACATTTTCCAAATATAGGAAATGTGATCATCTACCTCGACCTGCATTTGTCAAACAACCATTAATGCATTTGTTGTTTCCTTCTTGAGGTCTTATAACAATGTGATCCTCTTGCTTTGATTCAGGCAATAACAACTTCCTATTTCTTCTCTATTGTTTATTCTTCCTTGAGCCACATGCTTCTGACCCAATCCACAAATCACGAGATCCACATTCAATGCACACCTATCGAGATACCTAACTCCATACGATACTTCACCAAATTTTGTGAACTTGCCACCTTGACTCCATGTGGCATCCATGTCGATCAACTGCCAACTTGGCACTCCAAGTCGGTCTAGATAGGATCACCAACCAAACACCCTACTGGTTCCTTTTCACTATCAGTTTGCTAACCCTGTCAATATCTCACATTATAATGGTAATCTTATCATGTCTTTTTTCTACTTGAACTATTGGTGGAACTCCTTGACCGGTCATTAGACATGTCCATCCAAATCATGCACATTCCCACAAAGTGGAAAGTCTTCTTCATTCACTTGAGGCATTCCTTCTGGTTCATTGGTGGATCCGGTGTGAGCCTTCTAACACTTGCCTTTACCTCTTCTTCCTTATCTCACCAAACTATGATGCACACAATGCATAATATGAGATAAGCTCCACTTACCGGTGGAGTGACACCTTTCCTTCTACATACTACAGTGCATTTCATGTGCCTTCCCTATTTGTGTAGCATCTCTTCAAATAGGCATATGTGATCTGGTGTGGGAACATAGGCATCTTCATCCAGTGGGAATCCTACCATTGTGCAACCTTACAGCATATCAGTGACCTATTCATTCTTCTCCTCTAGTGTTGATGTGATTTAGATAACCTTCTACCTATTCATCACAAACAACCACTCAAACACCTTTCTATCTCATCACACAAGTTAGACACTAACTTGTGTACTGGTGACTCCTGAGGTCATCTCCCTTACCTTACTGATGTTCTGCAACACAAGGTGATATCCAAGATACCACATCCTATACTCTTCCATAGCAGTGTTGCACATACATCTCTTCTATCGGTGGACATCCCATACCGGTTGACATCAATGACAACACAATGCCAACAATCTCCCCCTTTGGCATTAATGTCAACTCTTATAGTATCCAACATACTACATAGTCTTTCTCCCCCTTGCTGTGATCCATGGACTCACACTCATGTAGTATGCGGTATACTATAGAATCCTTCTCCCCCTTTGACAACAATGGCAAAGGGCACTGTCAGGAAATCATTTCTCCTTGTATTTACTAGGCACTGACATAAATCTTTTTCCCCCTTTTTATCTTTACCAGATGTCTCTCCTCCTTTGATACCAATTGTTACATTTTGTTACATTTTCTCAAGTTACAGTACTTGAGATGGAGGACTTAACCATCAACTGACACCAATTAAGTATACAAGTCTGAAACCATTTGTTAAAACACTCAATTTCATAGTGGTGTGTCAGTCAACACTACTCACCTACCGGTCAACCAGCATTACCTCCTATTTGATCCAAATTTCTTTAGGAATCAAATATGATTGTGCTACCAATTAAACCAACCAGAGGACAAGTAGATACCTTTTACTATGAAATTCTTTTGGGTATTCCTACTGTAATTATCATCACTTGCAGTGTAGCTAGTCAGTATCCTTACAAGTTCAATCATGCCATCTATGCATCATGAGCACTTGAACTCCCCCAGAGTCATACATCTCAGGTCCTCAATTCCGGTGGGTTCTAACACCGGGGCTCCAAACACTTCCATATACTAGTTTAGTTGTGCATAGGTGATCATTTGATGATCTTTAGCTTCATTATATCCATTACATCCTATGCCATGATCCTAGATCCATACAATGCCAACCAATGTTATTATCATACCAAGAATCAAACCGGTTAGCCCAAAAACATGCAATCCTGCATGATCAACAACTGGGCCAATCATATGTCATTCAAGTCTTTAATTATCGATACCACCTGAGACATAGACACCTCATTCCATGCTATCGGGGTTAATACAATGAACTTCCAATTTCATTGTCTTACATAACCTGCAAGTACCTATTAGCACACATGCCAGTAACATCCTGCACATACAGGTTAACATCTAATACGAATTGTTAATCTCCACTTATTGACATATGTAGTTGTGATCCATACTGATCTGTAGGTGTGTAGTTAAGGTAGACTCTACACACACTTATCATCTCATTTCCATCCTTCATACCAACAACAACATGTTCTTTCATGTTGCCATCTTTACTGGGGGGTGAATGATAAATTTGGCATATTACTCCCCCTAAGATCTTGCATCTTGTTTAGGCCCTAGGAGATATCACTTGTGCATTTAATGCACAATACCGGTCCACAGTCCTATTTTCCTACTTCTTCCTTCATGTCTTCTTGGTCTCATTTTTCTTCCCCTTTTCAGTCTGGGGAGCAGGTTTCTTCTTCTCCTATTGATTGATCCTTACACTTTTAGATTCTCCATTACTGTCAGAAGTAGTGCTATAGTAGCACACAAAATCCATCCCAACCTAATGATTGGGGAACCTTCTAACATACTGATTATCTCTTCCTCCTCTGATCATGCCATTTTGGTTGGTTATCGGTTTCCTTGAATTCCTTGATTGTGCAAGAACATTTCTCCTCTTGTTCCAAGTCAATCTATGCTACTCATATGCCTTGTAACTACTCTTATACTGAGCATGAATGATTTTTCGGTTGCCTTTGGATAGCAAGTCCTTTATCCTTCAATCATAACTTCTATGGCCAGGTCTATTGTAGATATAATATACAACATTAGCAATATCGTGAGAGGGGGTATGCATGCTTCTTCCCTTAGATGCATTATACTTATATGCATGAAATCTATATCCATATGATTTATTATACCTAGGAAGCACATTCTATCTATTCCTAGACCACATTTTGCAATCCTTTTCCCTATGGCCATAATCTTTACATCCAAAACAATAACCAGAGAGAGGAGGCTTATAACTTACAAATTGATTTTGCCAAACATGAGGTGATCTTACTAGTTTGGCATCTGCATTTCTGCATCTTCGGGAATGGATCCAGGGTTGTCCATTCTCTGCAAATATTTCATCTATTCTCTTCTTCTACCATGCTTGTCTTCACTTGGTGTCAACATCATTTCTTTGTCTTCTACCGGTAAAAGGTCTTTTCCTATTCGTGCTACCGGTAACAGTGTCTTCCCTTACCTTTCCTTTTCCTTTCAAATCTGCATTGTTTCTCCATGTAGCACCATTCTTCATCCTCCGCTTGAGCTCATCTTGACATTTCTCAAGTTCTTTCCCGAGGAACTCCATTTCACCAATTATCTATTGATGCTCTTTATCCTTTGTCTCTAGCTCAACCTTTAGGTCTTTGCACCTGCATTCCTTGGTGTCTTTTTGCTAAGTCTTTAACTTTGAGATATATTTCTCAGATTCTTCAAGGCATTTGATTAGCTGGTTTTTCTCAACAACTGCATCATTCTTAAACAACTTGTATTCACTTCTCAGATTCTCCATTTCACTTCCCTTGGAGTATAAAATTGATTTCAACTCATCAGTCAATCCTTTTGTCTCTTTTAGTTGAGTGGACAACAAACCAACCTTTTGGTTTGATGCTTCAAGGCAGGTTCTCAACTTGCTGCAATCCTCATGAACTAATCTTTTGTAATTTTTAAAATTATTTCTAACATTTTGAAGCTCTTCTAGAGTACTTACCAGTTCACACTCAAGATCCACTTCTGCGTCTTCTTCTTCTTTTTCAGTGTCACTGTCAAACACATCATATCAGTGGGATCTTTTTACATTACCCCTTTTTGATGTGTGATTCTCAATGTCTGTCTCATAGGCCATGAAGAGATGGGTCTCTACATTACCAATGCTACTGCAATTCTCTAACCTGCCTCTGTCATCTGCACATGTATCTGCTGCATTATTCTTCTCACTCTCACAAGTTGATTCAGTGGTGCAAGGTTCATTTCCATAGAGTTTCTTTGGTCTGTCCCATAGGCTTTTTGCCGATTTACACTTATCTACTTGTGAGGGAACATCACCAGTGAGTCCATAGAAAATAACCTTCATGGCTTCATCATTGCACTTGCATCTTATTTCTTCTTCAGGAGTGGTGGGAGGACTGACATTCCTAGGGAGACCATTAACAACTGCCATCCAGACATCATAACCTAGGGAGGATAGGAAGACTTCCATTCTGCAACTCCAAATAGAATAGTTTGATCCAACAAACACTGGAGTAGGGAATGACACTAAAAAAACCATTGTGTCCTTATGCCAGAATCTACCCAAGATGGAGAAATCTTGTCTAACTAGGAACCTAAGCTCTGATACCAATTGTTAGACACAATGCACCACTGAGAGGGGGAGGGGGTGAATCAGTGGTTCTCAAACTTTTCCCTTTATCAATCCTATGTGAGCATACCGGTTAATGGATCTAACTCTATGAAGACTTATCGATTAGTGAGGAGACAAACTCAAATGCAAACACTCACAAAGGAACATCACATAACACCAACATATATGAGGAAAATCCAAGATAGGAAAAATCTCGGTGAGCAATGTTGTTGGAGTCTTCTGCTCCAATCCAGCCTCACAATGGAAACATAGTTACAAAGTTTAGGGAACCAACCCAAGGAGCTACAACCCCTACCTGATATATGGGCTACAACCTAAAGAAGCTACAACCCCTACACTGAGCTACAACTCAGTGTTCACCATGAAAACATCAAATACAAAAGTAGTTGTCTTGTTACAAGTGAATCTTGAAACCATTACATCTATCTTACTTTGTCGATGAGATACCTTCTCTGCTACACCAACTCACTTCTCTTGCTTCTCTTCACCTCCTACTTCTTTGCTGGTAAGCCCAACTAGAACACCTCTCCTCTTCTTCTACTTTTGTGGATATCCCCACTTGGCTAATTTGCTCTTATACTTGCAGAATTAACTCACTTCGCAGTAGCATGATAATCTTCTATTTTGGCAGCCACAAACAATCTTTGTAGCCTTCATACTTATAGCCAGGTATTCCCGCCAAAGCTCAATTAAAAATCCAAGTGGTTAGGTTTTCCTCACTATCCTCGAGGCAAACCGAATCCAATAAGATCCTGCTTGATCTAATCTTCCTGACATCCATCTGCACAAGTCTGCCATTCACGTGCCTTCCAGAACACATTTTCCAAATATAGGAAACATGATCATCTACCTCGACCTGCATCTGTCAAACCACCATTAATGTAATTGTTGTTTCCTTCTCAAGGTCTTTTAACAATCTGATCTTCTTGCTTTGATTTAGGTTCCAACAACTCCCTGATTCTTCTATGTTTTTCATTCTTCCTCGAGCCACGCACTTCTAACCCAATCCACAAATCATAGGATCCACATTGAGTGCACACCTATCGAGATACCTAACTCCACATGACACTTCACCAACTTCTATGAGCTTGCCACCTTGACTCCATGTGGCATCCATGTTGATCAACTACCAGCTAGGCACTCAAAGTTGGTCCAGATAGGATCCTCGACCAAACACCCTACCAGTTTCTTTTCATTGCTAGTTTGCTAACCCTGCCAATATCTCACATTAAACCGGTAATATTATCATGTTTGTTTTCTTCTTGAACTATCAGCGGAACTCCTTTACCGGTCAGCAGACATGTCCATCCAAATCATGCACATTCCCACAAAGTGGGAAGTCTTCTTCATTCACTTGAGGAATTCCTTTTGCTTCACTTGTGGATCTAGTGAGAGCCTTCTAACACTTTCCTTTACCTCTTCTTCCTTATCTCACCAAACTATGATGCACATAATGCATAATATGAGATAAGCTCCACTTATCGGTGGAGTGACACCTTGCCTTCTGCATACTGTAGTGCATTTCATGACTTCCCTGTTTGTGCAACATCTCTTCAAATAGGCATATGTGATATGGTGTGGGAACATTCACTATGAGTCATCTCTTCCCTTGATGATTGCATCTTCATCTAGTGGGAATCTTGTCATTCTGCAACCTTATAGCATAACGGTGACATGTTCATTCTTCTCCTCCAGTGTTGATGTGATTCAGATAACCTTCTGCCTCTTCATCACAAACAACCTCTCAAACACCTTTCTATTTCATCACATAATTTAGGCACTAATTTGTGTACTAGTGACTCCTGAAGTTGTCTCCCTTACCTTACTAGTGTTCTGCAACACAAGGTGATATCCAAGATACCACATCTTGTACTCTTCCATAGCAGTGTTGCACATACATCTCTTCTACCGGTGGACATCCCATACCAGTTGACATCAATGACAACACAATTCCAACAAGCACTGCCCCAATAGCCATGTGGCATGCATCACATTCCACCTAAAATATCTTGTTGAAGTCTAGTAAGGCAAGGACTAGTTGTTCAACAACCTTCTTCTTCAATGTTTCAAATGAATCATCTGCCTCCTTGGTCCAACTAAACCTGCACTTTTTTCCTCCCTTTATGGTGTCAAGCATGGGTGCACAAACATGACTAAATCCTCTTATTAACATCCTATAAAAATTTTCTAAACCATGGAAGCTCTGGACATCATTCATAGTCTTAGGTGCTGGCCAAGATAGTATAGCACTCACCTTCTCTTGGTCCATTTTCAACTCACCTTCTGATATTACAAAACCCAAGTAGATGATCTCCTCCTGCATGAACAAATACTTATCCAAATTCATCATTAGTTGCTCTTCATGTGACCTCTTGATAACCATATCTATGTGTTTGAGGTGTTCTTCCCTTGTGTGACTGAAGATCAAGATATCATCTAGGTATACTATGACAAATTTTCCTATGAGTTCCACCAAGACTTCATTCATCAACTTCATAAAGGTACTAGGGGAATTGGAAAACCCAAATGGCATGACCTTCCACTCATATAACCCCTCATTGGCTATAAAATTTGTTTTCCATTCATCCCCTGGCCTTATTCTAATCTGATGGTATCCACTTTTTAGATCCATTTTGGTGAAATACTTAGCACTCCCCAAGCAATCAAGTAAATCCTCTATCCTAGGGATTGGGAAACTATACCTTAGAGTTATCTTGTTGATGGCCCTTGAGTCTGTAGAAAGCCTCCAAGTGCCTTCTTTCTTGGGTGCAAGGACAATAGGTAGTGCACATGGGCTTAAGCTCTTGCCAATAAATCTTGATTCAAGCAACTCTTCAATCTCCTTTGTCATTTTTGCATTCTGGTCTGGAGTGAGCTTGTAGGTTGCTTTTTTTGGGAGAGTCGATCTAGGGATTAGATCTATGCAATGACTGATGTCTCTCAATGGTGGTAGGGATCTTGGCATTCCATCTAAGATGATGCCTTGATGTTTATCAAGTAACTATCTGAGTGCAAGGTCTATGTGCTTTTGTCCTCCTTTGTCTTTTGCAAACTACCCTTTCCTTGTCACCTTGGGGCTAGGCATGAGGACATAGAAAATAGCACCTTTCTTTGCAATCTCCTTCATAAACTGTTTACCTTCTACCATTAGCACCTTTGCATCCTTCCCTTTTTATTCCATCTCTTCCTCTATCAGAGGTAAGAGTTCTATTAGCTTCCCATCTTTAGTTATTGAATAGGTGTTTCTCAACCCATCATGATGAGCTTTCAAGTAATACTGTCATGGTCTCTGAAACAAGAGATGACATGCATCCATCTTGGCTATGTCAAATAGAAACCTATCCTTGTATGATCCAATCTGAAACTCCACCCAAGCCTTCTCTTCTACCACTACTTGTTGACCTTGGGTGAAACATGAAACCTTGTAGGGGTAAGGATGAGGCAACCTTCTAAGTTTAAGCTTCTCTACCATTTCAAGTGATACAAAATTTTCAGTGGATCCAGAGTCTATCAAGACCTTGCATACCTTTCCTCTTTCCTTGCAAGTGGTTTTGAAAATTCATTTACTTTGTGTAGGCTCCTTGTCAAGTACCTTCATTGTGGTTACTTCTCTCCTCATCATTAGAGCCTCTCCTCTTTCAAGATAGCCATATCTATCGGGATCATTAACACTTTGATAAGTGTTTGCACTTGCCACACTTTGGCAATTAGATTCCTGCACCAAATTGCTTCTCCTTTCTCCCATGGAGCTAGAAGCCTTCTCCAGACACCTATTGGCCATTTTCCCTTCTTGGTTGTAGTTATAGCACCTAGGAGGTCCTCTTCCTTGGGATCTTCCTCTAGAGGGTGGTCTTCTACCCCTAAATTTTCCTCTTGGATTGTAACCCCCTCCTTGGTTGTAACTGCTCTCTCCTCTATTGCCTTCTGGGTTAGTGTCTCCCTGGTATCCAAAACCATTTACTTACCTCTGAAAGGGCCTCTTCCCCCTCTTTATTGTCTCCCTTTACCTCTGCCATTTTGATCATTCCTTCTCTTCAACTTCTCTTCCACCTTGAGTGCCAATTGAAAGCACTTTTGGACTATAAATCTCAACCCATTGAGATATCTTGCCACCTTCTCATCTTCACTCTCTTTCACCTTCGTCCTCACACACAACTTCATGAACTCCTCGGTATAGGAACTCACATCCATCTCCTTTTGTTTCAAATTTTGTCTCCTTCTATGCAATTAAATATTGTAGTCCATTGGGACATAGGCCTCTTTCACCAAGGCCATCATCTTCTTCCATGTAGCCACTCTTCTCTTTCCCTCTTTCACCCTCACATCTTGGATGAAAGTCCAACAAGTTAGTGCACCCCCTTTCATTTTGGATTGGGCCATCTTCACCCTCTGGTGGTTTGGTATGTCTTCACTTTCAAATAAATTATCCAAGGAGTTTATCCACTCCATCACTATATCAGGCTCCATCTTGCCTGCAAACACTGGCAGATCCATCTTCACATCCATTGTTATTCTTTTCATGGACTTGAGGACACTCATTAGGAGTCTCTATTTTGTAGGAACCTCTAGCTCTTCCTACATAGGGATCTCCTCTTCATCCCCTTCTTCTCTAGAGTCTCTCTCTCCCCTCTCCACTATGTCCTTCAACCAGTCCATCTCATTTCTCAAGGTTTGATTCTCAACCCTAACTAATGTGCTCTCTTCCATTTGCTTCTTCACCAGGACATTCAACTCAACATTGGTCATTCTTGAAGGTACCTCTTTGTTAGGATTCCCAAAGATACTAAGAGGGGGAGTGAATTAGTATCTAACTAGTAAATAGATTTTCTGGCCTTATTAAATAAATTGCATTCCAAAATAGTGTATTGGTAAACAAGAATTAATGCAGTAAATATGAACAATAAACACAACATATAAAGCACACCATAACACAAGATTTTTAATGAGGAAACTCGGTGTGGGAAAAACCTTAGTGGGATTTGTGGCCCACAATATTCACTCACTGGCCAATGAATGGATATTACTTACAATAGGGGCCTGGACATGCAGGAAGGCCAACTGCCTAAAGCTTATTGCTTAGTTACAAAAGGAAGTCTCACTAAATTACAAAATGGATTATGCAAATCCAATATAATGTACTGCTTTAGTTCAGCATCTACTATGCTAGGTTCAATACCAGTTTAAGCTCATACGATAACCATAAACCCTTGAACAAAATCTACCTTAATATTCACACATTACTTCTGTAATATTCGCTTTTGCTATAATCTTCCCATGTCCACATCTCAAATGATCTACAAGATCTCATACTTATATATGAGTCTTATTATAATATGCCATGTCGGCTTACAAAAAGATATTACAATTAAATACAATAAACAATAATCAAAATCTTGTCGGTTGGGATGTCGGTAATCATCTTTGTCACTGTCGGTGAACTATCTACCAGTGTAGAGTCTATCAGTGTCGGTGCCTGGCGGTGCCATAGGATTGCAAGGTTGCCATCAATGACAATACCTTCAATCATTTACAATTCTCATTGGAGTGTGTAATGCCAAAAATCTCCCCCTTTGGCATTGATGGTAACACCCATGAGAAAAATTCAAAATTGTATCCAAAAATTGAAGTCCAAAAATCTTACCAAAACTGTGTGCATCTTACCAAAACTGCATGCTCCCCCTGAGCAGATGATCTCTAAGTCATTGGATTTTTCTCTTCACTACTACTCCCCCTTTGACATCAATGAAAAAGGTTGTCAAAATGTCAATTGAGTGTAGTTATCAGCTAGAACCCTATAACTGGTTGGTTACAATCTGAAAAAGGTCTGCTAATACAAAATTTAGGCTCTTAGTGAACCTATCATTGTCCTTAATAGATGAGGTAATCCAATTTGGGATTGAGTCTGCTTTTAAGTTCTTTTTCCTTGTATTTTATTCTTTCCTTTTCTTTCTTTAATTTTTCAAGTTTCTCCTCAAACCCTGCTATCTCCTACTCTATAACTAATATTGGTTTAGAGGAACTAATGATGTTGTCAGCTATATCATTTATTTCTTTATACACTTTACAGATCTTCTTGTCTATATCCACTGTCAAAATATTAGTCTTGCATGTGTCTCTGTACAACTCCTTAAACTCCATTATTGTTTTGCTTAGTGTCGGTAGGAGGGTGCCAATGTGTCCCATGCACTTCTTTATTGTCTCATCAAATAATTTCTCTTTTTCCTTATTCATTTTCTCTCTAAATGTCTCCTCATTTATTTGTTTCACTGTCAATATGTTACCGGTGATATACTTAGACAATGTGTCTAATTGACTTAAAGAATCTTTATTTTCCATGTTGCACTTGGGTGCAATCAATTTTAGAATAGGAATGGTATCATCAATAGCCTTATATGCTAGTTCATTACAATCTGTGATTTTCTTAATTGAATCCAATAATACCTCTGTTACATTAGTTGGTCTGAATTATGTCATGGAAGAACCAAATGATTGTCCAACTACCTTAACAATCTGCATTCTGTCGGTGTGAGTAACTTTTTTTCTTGTATTGACCTCTAGTAGGTCAGTTTGTGTCTACATTTCTATCAACAAAGGCTTATGATTCTCAGCTGTTGCCGGTGGCACTGTCTCTACATGAACATGTGACTTAACCTTTTTCTCTTCCTGTTTCTCAATCTATACCTCAGTGGGTTTCACTGTGCTCTCTACTGCTGGTTTCTCTGATGATGTCACTGTCGATTTCTCAGTATGCATCTCTGAATTGTCCATTGTTGGTATCTCAACTGGTTTCTCTGTGTTATCAGCCGGTTGCTCTAACTCTATAGGTTTTTCAATGTTTGTATTAATGGTATTGTTAGTATCTATTCCAGTAACCAGGGGATCAACTGATTGTTCATTTTGATCAAGTTGTGTCTCAACCCCAATCTCAACATTATTAGCTGGTGTTTCAACTGCAACATTATCAACTAGTGGCTTAGTAGCCACATCTTTCTTCTCACTAGTGGTTTCCTTATCAACCACAATATTGACCTCTTGTGTATCAATATTAATTATGTATAAAACTTCAGAATCAGGATTTGTATCCTCATGTGTAGTCTCCACATCCTCAGTTGTCGGCATGTCAATAGTTTCAACTGGTGGAGTAATAGAAGGATGTGGTGGAAAATTGTTTGTTACTTTTATGCTAGGTATGTTAGGTCCCGAAGACAACTGAGGGGGGGGGGTGAATCAGTTGTTTAAATAAATTCAAACCAAAAACAACTTGACCAACTTAATTCTTAATATTGCTAAACTTGTTTAATATACCGGTAGACAGTTTTAACAGTTAATTGCTATATCGGTAAGGGTTAGTGCATGAAACATAAAGACAAAGTCATCCACAACACATAACACCAATATTTGTACGTAAAAACCCTATAAAGGGAAAAACCACGGTGGGAAACCTTACCCACAATGAGATAATACTACTGCAGATAGTAAGTGTACATAAATGGGGCCTGCACATGCAGAAAGGCCAAGCACCTAGAGCTCACTGCTCAATCACAAAATGGGAGTCACACTGACTACAATTGGATGGTTAAATCCAATAAGAATGTACTACACAAAATAACATCTTCATATGCTGGATTCAGTACCAGTGTAGTTCTCATTGTCTTCACAAAAACCCTCCATCAATCTTCAAATGATGTCTGTGTGTATAGCTCTACTTATTCTCGCATATACCTTCACACAATCCTTTTTCACATTCCACACTTGATCTTACAAATAAGATCTTACATTTATACCATAACCTACGACCAATTTTAGTAGGTTGGCTCTACAAGATATCACAATAAAAACATTTTACAAACAATACAATATCTGATGCAATAACTGATTCAACATGTCGGCTTAATGCATTTACAACAATAATTAATCATCTCCATAGCGTGTCATGTTGATCTAGAAAAGAAAAGATAAACCTACCGGTGTAACCTGGACCTATTTACTGGTAACAACAAATATGCAAATGCTAATATGCCAATAAACAAAACTCCAAGACAAAGTGTCCAGATGATGTCTTTGACATAACCAAGTTTTTTCCATATCATTCCAAGTGCCGGTGATCATTATATCTTGCTGGTGTACCAGATACTGGTGACTCTACATGAGTCACTTGCTTGCCGGTGAATGTTACTGATTCTCCAAAGTGCCAGAGTTGATAAGTGTTTAGTAGGTGTTGACATCAATGACAAAACCATACCAAAATACCAACAATCTCCCCCTTTGGCATTGATGGCAACACAAGATGGAAAAACCATCAAAGTGCCGAAACAGAAATGTCAAATACCAAAAACCAACACTATAACCAGAAATCAAAATACAGATACAAAGAGTAATAATCTCTCCCAAACAACAATCTCTCCCCCTGGTAGAAACATGTGTTTTCCTTGTGTTTTTCCATACCAATCTCTCCCCCTTTGACATTAAATGCCAAATTTCTTACCAAATCAAGTTCATATACAAAATACCACTCAATTTAGTATATCAACTACTCCCCCTAATAAGTAGCTTCCCATCAAAGCCGAAATAAAAGATTTCTCTGTTAATTTTGTCGGTTGATGACAATCATCAACTTCCTAAGTCTCTACCAGTGGGGGTATGACCCCAAGCTAATCTTTGAGATATTCAAAAGTCTCCTTAGGTAGAGGTTTAGTAAAGATATCTACAATCTGCTTTTAGTATTCACATAAACCAGTTTTATTTCCTTTTCTTCAACATTTTCCCTTACAAAATTCAGTTTTGATAGAAACATGTTTGGTTTTAGAATGTAATATCGAATTCTTAGATATATCAATTGCTGCAATGTCATCACAATAGATAGTAATAGGTTCCTTGCATTTTACCTTTATGTCTTTCAACATTTTCTTAAGCCATAGTACCTGTGTATAGCTAGTTGCTGCTGCAACATATTCTGATTCTGCTATTGATAAAGATGTACAACTTTGTTTCTTACTCAACAAAGAAACTAGTCTGTTTCCAAGAAAGAATGCTTTGTCGGTGGTGCTTTTTCTATCATCCACATCTCTTGCCCAATTTGCATCTGTGTATGCACATAATTCAAAGTTTTCATCTCTAGGATACCATAACCCAAGATTTATAGTACCTTGTAAGTACCGAAAAATCCTTTTTACTGCTAACTCATGATTTTCTCTAGGATTACTTTGAAATCTTGAAACAATACATACTGCATTCATAATATTAGGTCTGGTTTGTGCCAAATACAGTAAACCTCCTATCATAGATTTGTATCTAGTTGGATTAACAGGTGTAGATTCATCCCTTAGTGATAATTTGTCATTTGTTGTCATAGGTGTGCTTACTGATTTAGAGTTCTCCATCCCACTCTTTTAAGTACTTGGATTGACTCAAGAATATACATTTATCAGTCTATGAAATCTACAATCCTAAAAAGAATTTTATTTCTCCAATCATAGACATTTCAAATTCTTGCTACATTTTAATAGAAAATTCTTTACATAATCCATCTTCTCCTCCAAAGATTATATCATCAACAAATACTTTTATAATCAATATGTCATCATTAGTCACTTTATAGTATAAATTGTTGTCTGCATTTCCTTTAGAAAAACCAATCTTCAAAAGATACTTATCTAATCTTGCATACCAAGCTCTTGGAGCTTCCTTCAATCCATACAAAGCTTTTCTTAGCCTAAAAACCATATCTTTGTTATCTGTCAAAGAAAATCCATCAGGTTGTTCAATGTACACTTTTTCTTCAAGATCTCCATTCAAAAATGCACATTTAATATCCATTTGATATACTTTGTAGTTCTTATGTGCAGCAAAAGCCAAAAACAATCTGACTGCCTCAATTCTAGCTACCGGTACAAAGGTTTCATTGTAATCAATTCCTTCTTTTTGGGAATATCTCTTACACACTAGTCTTTCTTTATTTTTTACAACCTTACCATCTTCATTAAGTTTGTTTCTGAATACCCATTTGGTTCCAATTACATTTTTATCTTTAGGCCGGGGAACTAATGTCCAAGTGTTATTTTTCTCAATTTGTTCTAATTCTTCTTCCATAGCTTTAATCCAAAATTTATCTTCAGGTGCCTCATTAACTGATGATGGTTCAATTTGAGAAATAAGACATACCTCTTCATTTGCCAATCTTCCTCTTTTCATAACTCCTTTAAACTTGTTTCCAATTATCTGATCTTCAGAATGATTCAGTATTACGTACTGGGGTGTCTTTGTTTGTTGTTGTTCCTCAGTTACTGTGGAATCCTCCGATGATACTGGGGTAACTAGATCTTCATTTTAAACCGGTGGATTCAGAGTAGGTTCATTTGTCAAAATTTCTATTGCCAGTTCAGAGTCTATATACCTTGAAGTTCCTCTGAATTGTTCATCAATCTTTACATTTGTACTTTCAACAATTTTCTACAATCTTTTGTTCAAACATCTATATGCCTTTCTTTTAGATGAATAACCAAGAAATATTCCTTCATCACTTCTAGGATCAAATTGGCCAATATACTCATCTCTTCTGATATAACATTTACTTGCAAAAATTCTGGAATATTTAAGAGTAGGAGTAATACCAGACCATAGTTCATGAGGGGTCTTACTAGTTTCACCTTTGATGTGAACTTTGTTGAATGTATAGACCACTGTACTGTCTGCCTCTCTCCAATATATATGTGGTAGGTTTGCTTCTGATAACATACTTCTTGCTACATCCAAGATAGTTTTGTTTTTCCTTCCAACAACTTCATTCTGTTATGGTGTCCGAGGTGTTGATAGTTGTCTTTTGATTCCATTTACTTCACAGAATGTATTAAACTCTTTAGATGTAAATTATCCTCCTTGATTTGATCTTAGACATTTGATTTTCTTACCGGTTTCATTTTCTACCATTTCTTTGAACAGTTTGAACTTTCCCAGTGCTTCTGATTTTTCTCTGAGAAAAGTAACCCAGCACATTCTTGAATAGTCATCAATGATTAGCATGAAATATCTATCACCCTGTAAGCTTTTAGTTCTAGCTGGACCACATAAATCAGTGTGAATTAAATCAAGAGCATTATTGGATTTTTATGGAATACTTTTGAAACAAGTTCTAATTTGTTTTCCAAATTGACATTCCTTACATACTGTATTGTGAGGTTTGACAATTTTAGGTAAATTTCTAATTGCGTTAGTAGTACTGATTTTCACCATGCAATCAAAGTTTACATGACAGAGTCTCTTATGCCATAACCAACTTTCATCAATATGTGTAATTAAGCATGTCTTTTCACTGTTATTTAAATGAAAGATATTACCTCTAGTCTGATTACCAGTTGTGATTTCCAAACAAGTTCTATTCATGATTTTGCATTTTCCATTTTTGAATTGTAACTGAAATCCTTTCTCAACTAATTGACCAACACTCAAAAGATTATGCTTTAATCCTTCAACATAGTAAACATTGTCAGTGTTATGCTTACCATCAAGAGATATTGTACCCTTACCTTTGATTAAACAAGCTTTGTCATCTCCAAATCTCACTAAGCCTCCATTGTGTTCTTGAAAGTTCAAGAATTTACCTTTGTCTTCTATCATATGATGTGAGCATCCTAAATCAATGATCCATTCATCCTTTACTTCAACTTTAGCTGCCAAGGCCTGTTCTACTGGTTGAGCAGTAGGTGTCGGTTGATCTTCTGTTATAGCAACAAAAACCCATCCATTGTCTACCGGATCCTCATTAGAATCATCAATCATACCTCCATCAGCAATGTAACAAGATTTGTCTTTATTCTTCTTAAATTTGTATCTCTGATATTCAGGGTTAGGCTTGTATGTTCTTCTAGCTTCTTCTCTTAGTCTAGCATGTCTATCAGGGCATCTTGAAGCCATATGACCAATCTTATTGTAGTTAAAACATTTAAAGGGTGCTTTACCTTCATACTTACTTCCAACTAGACCTTTAGGCATTTTCCTTGCAAATAGTTCTTCAAGTTCTTCAAGTTCTTCATTTTCTTTCCTGCTTTCTTCAAGTTCTCTTGCATAAAAGGCTTTCCAATCAAATTTGTCAAATGATGATGTAGATGGTGTTGATGCTTTAAAGGCCAAATCTGTCTTTATAGTAGCAATAGGACCAAATTCTTCAATTTCAAAAGCTAAAAGTTTCCCAATCAATGTATCCCTAGTTACTGATGTAATAGGCATTGTTCTTAACTCATTTATAGCAGTGAATTTAATTTTATATGCCGGTGGCAATCCTCTTAAAACTTTTGAAACAATTTCATCCTCACTTAAGGTTCCTCCACAACATTTAATACCCAAAACAATCTCATTTACTCTTTCCATAAAAGCAGAAATCCTTTCATCTTCTTCCATTTTCAGATGTTCATACCTAACCTGGAAGCTTTCAAGTTTTGCAATTTTGACTATGGAATCTCCTTCATTCAGTGTTTCCAAATGATCTCAAATAGCTTTAGCAGTAGACCTATCTGATAGTCCCATGATTTGTTGATCTCCTCAAGTTGTTAAACTTCTACAAAAGAGGACTAGACAACTAAGAGGGGGGGGGGGGGGGTGAATCAGTTGTTTAAATAAATTCAAACCAAAATCAACTTGACCAACTTAATGCTTAATACCGATAAACCAGTTTAATATGCCAATAGATAGTTTTAATAGTTAATTGCTATACCGGTAAGGATTAGTGCATGAAACATAAAGACAAAGTCATCCACAACACATAACACCAATATTTGTACGTGGAAACCTTGTAAAGGGAAAAACCATGGTGGGAAACCTTACCCACAATGAGATAATACTACTGCAGATAGTAAGTGTACATAAATGGGGTCTGCACATGTAGAAAGGCCAAGTGCCTAGAGCTCACTGCTCAATCACAAAATGGGAGTCACATTGACTACAATTGGATGGTTAAATCCAATAAGAATGTACTGCACAAAATAATATCTTCATATGTTGGATTTAGTACCGATGTAGTTCTGATTGTCTTCACAAAAACCCTCCTTCAATCTACAAATGATGTCTGCATGTATAGCTCTGCTTATTCTTGCATATACCTTCACACAATCCTTTTTCACATTCCACACTTGATCTTACAAATAAGATCTTACATTTATACCATAACCTAGGACCAATTTTAGTAGGTCGGCTCTACAAGATATTACAATAAAAACATTTCACAAACAATATAATATCTGATGCAATAACCGATTCAACATGTCAGCTTAATGCATTTACAACAATAATTAATCATCTCCATAGCGTGTCGTGCTGATCTGGAAAAGATAAACCTGCTGGTGTAACCTGGACCTATTTGCCGATAACAACAAATATGCAAATGCTAATATACCAATAAACAAAACTCCCAGACAAAGTGTCCACACGATGTCTTCGACATAACCAAGTGTTTTCCATATCATTCCAAGTGTCGGTGATCATTATATCTTGTTGGTGTACTAGATACTAGTGACTGTGCCTGAGTCACTTGCTTGCCAGTGAATGTTGCTGATTCTCCAAAGTGCCAGAGTTGATAAGTGTTTAGTAGGTGTTGACATCAATGACAAAACCATACCAAAATACCAACAGGGTAGTCCACCTACCTTGCCTTTACATTTGTCCTTATCCTTTTGATAGACCTTGAAAGTTTTGGGTCTATTGAGTTCTACTTGCTTCTCTTTTTCCACAAAGAAGATATCCCATTTATTTGTTGTCTCTTCAATGATTTCATTAACTCTACCTGCCATTAACGATACATGTTGGTGACCACTGGAAAATACTGTCCTATTAGCCTCACTTATTAACTCATCAATTTCTTCTACTGATTTAATAGGGTGTACATCAAGTAGCTTTTCAACTTTTATTTTCTTATCCAATTCCATAATAGCTAGCCTCTTGGCATCAAGTCATGTATGCAAGTCACTGGGCAGATCATCTACAATCTCTATCAAAAATTTCTTATAGATATCTAGGTGTAGAATGATACTATTTTCTATTCTTTCCTTTTCCTGATTTGAAAAAGTATCATACAGTTTACTAACATTAGACAAGTTTCCATCATCCATTATTCCATTCAAAAGATTGTCTAAAGGAGGGATAACATGTTTTTCCTTCTTCTTCCTTGGTGTCATTTTCTGTGCTGGAGGCCTTACTGCCTGTTGTTTCTTTCTTGTTTTCTTTGGTGCAGGAGAGGGTGTCAGTGAAGGTTTTCTCTTCCTTTCTACTCTCTTAAACTCATCCGGTATTTCACTGTCAGATGAAGTTCCAACTGGTGAGAGGTGAGCTTCCGGTTGTAACCCTTCCGAGTCACTTTCCTTAATGCCAGTGATATTCAATATATTTTCCTTGATCTCTCTCACCAGTTTTGTTGCTTTTCTGATATATTCCTCTCTTTTCTTCCTTTGTTTAAGTGTTTGTACTTTGCTTTCAATGGTTTTAGCACTACTAAATATTTTCTCTTTAGGTTCTCTAGGGGATTCAAGTAGGGCTTTGGCATATGTCTCAATTATGTTTACATCAGCCTCATAACCCATTTCTATCACCCAAACAGTTCTAGGAACCACTGCCTCCATCTAAATTTCATTTTTCTTAATAACAAAACAAATTTCTTTATGATATTTGTCAACAATGTTCTGAGGTAGCCTTTCCCTTATTTTCATTCTAGCCTTAAATGCTTGGAAATATTCAATTATATTGTTTTCCCTATTTGTTCCCATGCTGGTAAAAATATCCAATAGTTACCTACCGGTATGTCAAAACCAAATTATTTCCTGCCTATACTGGGAACTTACTTTGTAATATATAGTATTAGGCACATAAGTAAACTACCAAATCTGAAAGTACCTTTCTTATCACCTTTAATTTTCTTCAGATTATCAATCAGTTCATCCTTCAACCATTCACATATATCTATCTTAGCATTGTTGTTCACCATATCATAAGCACTCTTGATACATAAACTAGAAACATAGCTCAATCTTTTAGCACGTGTAGTTTTGTATCCTATTATCATGCTAATTAATCTGACATTTATGTCTTTCACATCATTGACTCTCAAGGATCTGCTGTCATGGGTTGCACCAGTTAATGTCTTCACAATGTTATTTGAAAATTTCTTAGTTTTGTTAGGCCTGCTTCTGATGGAAGGTAAGCCAGTCACTTCCTTTACTGCTTCTCTAGTGATCTTATGGATAGAATCAAGCCAAAAGAATTTTCCATGAACTCTACTGAGTGCAATCCTCACAAATTCCTTAGGGAAATCTAGAATATCAAGTATTTCCACAAAATGTAGGGTTTCTATGATCTTATGTTCCGGTTTCACAACACCATTCTCATCACAAATGACATTCTTATACATATTCATGATTTCATCAGCACCTAGTTCCTCAATATGACAATGTATGTATATCCTAGGGTCTTCTGCATATGCAACTCCTTTAGGTATTTTAGAGAATGCACCTAGGGTATCATCTTGCTTCGCTACTATGGGTATGATCTTGAATATGGGCCTAGGGCGTTTAACCACTTCAATAACAGTAGGGTTTACAATGAATTTAAGAGCAGAGGAGGAAGCCATTGATAAATACCTTAATCTGCCTTTAGGTTTTGATGCTTGAAAGATTTTTCTTCACTTCTAGTTGTGGATGCCTTCGCTCAGGTTTTTTGTGCTCTTAGGAAATTTGAATGCTCAATGAGTGAAAATGAGTGAAAAACACTTTCTTTATAATGTCTTTTCCTTCAACTACCACAATAAATGTCTGTCAGTTAAGTGAAACTTAACACATTTGTTGGTAAAGAAGAAATTCATCTTCTTACCATCAACCAAGGGTAAACTAGCATGATTTTCAATTAGCTACCATACCCCCAAAAGGTTTCTTTTCAGTTAGATGAAGAATCTCCTACCGGTAGAGTGATACTTTGTTCTACCTATGAAGGAATAGTCTCATCAACATTCTGATCTCTCTCTCTAATCCATTATTTTGAAAATTCTTTCTTTACAACATCAACCTTCTCTTTACCTTTCAAACTGGGTCCTTTATTATTTGTGGTTGATGCCTTACTTCTACAACATTTTGCAATATGTCCAATCTTGTTACAAGCATAGCAAGTCACATTGTTTTTTTCTGAACAACCTTTCCATATCCTATGTCGGTATGTGTTCTGCATTAATTAGATAAGTGTCCAAATCTTCCACAAACATAACATCTTTCATTCATTCTACAGTTTTCTGAATTATGACTAATTTTGTTGCATTTGGAACATTGACTGGTGGGTGCAATGGTGTTCATATAGTTTCTAGATCTACACTGATTTGCTCTATGACCATACTTGTTATAGTTAAAACATTTCCCATTAAATTTGTAGGCATTAGGTTGTCTTAGTGGTTTACTATGATCATGATTGTTTGTAGTATTGGAGCTTTCACCAACTTCAAAGCCAAGTCTATTGGTGTCCCCATTAGTTTTTTGATTTTTTAGCATGTTATCAAGTTCCTCTAAACTTTTCTTGAATTTATCTTTGTGTTGATTTGCAGTAGCCAACTCATTTTCCAAGAAATCCTTCTATCTTATGAGTTCAGTTTGTTCCAAGTGAATCAGATCTGTCTTCAACATATCATTTTCATGACTAAGTCTTAGATTTTCAGTTCCAGAATCATTGACTCTTCTAGTCAGGTCATCTTCATTTTTCTTTCTATCTTCAGTGTCCTTGCAAAATCTCATAGTCATATCTTGCATCTCATTCCTCAAGGTCATGTTTTCTTGCTTCATCTTGCTTACAAGATCATTAAGAGTTTCCTTTTCATCATCATCATTTTGTATCTTCTCATGAAGTTCTTTTCTTTTGTTTCTAGCAATAGTAAGATTCTCCTGAAATCCTTGAATGAATTCCTATGCAATCTTCAGATCATCTTCAAGTTTGATATTCTTCAACTTTTCTGCACCATAATCCAAAAGAGTTGTTTCCAATTGCTTTCTCAAACTTTTCATTTGTATCGGTGTCAGAATCTCCCTCAAGTTGTTAAGCTTCTGAAAATAGAGGACCAAGCTTTGATACCAATTTATAGGATTCCCAAAGATACTGAGAGGGGGGGGTGAATCAGTATCTAACCGGTAAATAGATTTTCTGACCTTATTAAATAAATTGTATTCCAAAACAGTGTACTGGTAAACAAGAATTAATGCAGTAAATATGAACAATAAACATAGCATAGAAAGCACAGTATAACACTATTTTTAATGAGGAAACCTGGTGTGGGAAAAACCTCGATGGGATTTGTGACCCACAATATTCACTCACTAGCCAATGAATGGATATTACTTACAATAGGGGCCTGCACATGCAGGAAGCCAACTGCCTAAAGCTCACTGCTTAATTATAAAAGGAAGTCTCACTGATTAAAAAATGGATTATGCAAATCCAATATAATGTACTGCTTTAGTTCAACATCTGCTATGCCAGGTTTAGTACCAGTTTAAGCTCATACAATAACCATAAACCCTTGAACAAAATCTGCCTAAATATTTGCACGTTACTTCTGTAATATTTTCTTCTACTATAATCTTCCCATGTCCACATCTCAAATGATCTACAAGATCTCATACTTATATATGAGTCTTATTATAATATGCCATGTTGGCTTACAAAAAGATATTACAATTAAATACACTATACAATAATCAAAATCCTATCGGTTGGGGTGTCGATAATCATCTTTGTCATTGCTGGTGAACTATCTGTTGGTGTAGAGTCTGCCGGTGCTGGTGCTTGCTGGTGCCATAGGATTGCAAGGTTTCCATCAATGAAAATACCTTCAATCATCTACAATTCTCATTGGAGTGTGCAATGCCAACACTCTTGGGATCCCTCTTCTTTTGACATCTTGTCTTCTCCTTCTATCCAGAGAACACTCCTATGCTCTGATACCACTTGATGTAGAACCCTATCCACACACTTAAGGACAAGCCCAAACAAGGTTATAATTTTGACCCCTCAAATGATCACAAGGGTCCTGCAAGGAAGGACTCCACACCTTGAATGAAACTACACACAAGTTCACTAGGTTTCGGCCTACTCAAGATGAGTAAATCCCTCAATACCTACCCTACACCATCCTATGATACCCTTCTCCTAAGGGCTTAGGATTTGGTTCATTTATGGCTATTACAAACTAGTCCAAGCATTGGTTTTTGGATTAGACCCCAATTCCTTATACCTCCTTTAGAAACCTAACCCCTAGGCTTGTAGCCCTATTTGGCGATAGAATGGACCTTAACTCCAAAATGTTCCATGCACCCATATAAAAAAATTACTATTTCAAACACCCTTTTGGAAGTTGTACTAATCCCCAAAATGGTTTGATCAGGTCTACAATGACAAGGTTTGATCCCTTTAGAGGCCAAGAGTCCTAATAGGGGCAATTAGGCCTATTTTCCAAAGCAACTACCAACCAATGAACACAAACTAGAAAAAAAATCTATGAGCATGTGGGGGAGGGTGAATAACCTTTAATTCTAGTGTTGCACACCTGGAATCCACCACTATGACATTTTATAATGACTATCCTAAATCTCGTCCTAAGTAGTCACATATAGATGCCTACCTAATTTTGCTCCTTTGTCCACACAACCAAGTTTCTCATGAAAAAAACCATGAAAAATATAAATTATAGAGGCTTATCTTGCATCCCTCCAAAGGAAGAGTCTTCTAATGGACTAGAATGCAAGATAAGGCCAAATTTGTCTAAAACCCTCTCCAAACCCTCAAATTTCGGGTTCAAGTTAGAAGAATGGAGGGTTCTCACTGCTCTGAAACAATTAGCACCTCAAAACACCACAAAAACATAGATATTTCACCCCTCTATCTACTCCATGGATTGTATGATTCAAATCAATCTGTACAGGCACATGCAACTCCTACAAACTCAGAATTTTTGGGAAACTGTAGTATTTTTTTGTTTTATTGCTTCACAAACTCCAATTACAATAGCAACAACCTTGGGAATCATGTGCACAAGGATTATAAAATATCCAATGGTTTCCCACTTAATTTGGAGTAGTTTGGAGCCATTGAAAGGCTTTGTGCAACCGTATTTCAAAAAGTTGCACTTTTGCTCTCAAAAGTTGCATTTCTACAATTTTGCACAAAATGTTGTCATACTTGCTAAGGTTGGAATCTACACACATGGATCAACCAAAAACTCCTAAAACATGTCTAAAACCTATCAAACACAAGAATAAACCATCTACTACCCCTATTGACCACATTGTCCCAATTGGCTTATCAAACTGCCTAATTGGTGACATGGGCTTACATGGTGGGGTTTATTGCATACATGAAACACAAGACACACTAAGACACTCCGATGACCCTAGTCTTCATCCCTAGGTTCATGATTTGATTGTTGATGAGGTGCCCCTACACCAATTTGTGTCAAATACAGTAAACCTCGAATCATAGATTTGTACCTTGTCAGATCAATAGGAGTTGAATCATCTTTCAATGTTAATTTATCAGTTGCAATCATAGGAGTTCTTACCAGTTTGAAATTTTCAATACCAAATTTCTTCAAGATTTCCTTCAAGTACCTTTTTTGACATATGAATATACCTTTATCTATTTGTGAAATCTACAAACCTAGAATTTTTTTTATCTCTCCAATCATAGACATTTCAAATTCTTTTTGCATCTAGTTAGCAAAGTCCTTGCATAATCCATCTTCACCTCCAAAAATGATATCATCCACAAATACTTCAATAACTAAAATATCATCATTGGTAACTTTGTAATACAAATTTCTATCAGTATTACCTTTTGTGTAACCAAGCTTCAAAAGATATTTGTCCAATCTAGCATACCAAGATCTGGGAGCTTGATTCAATCCATATAAATCTTTCCTTAACTTGAAAACCATATCCTTATTATCTATCAAATAAAATCCATCAAGTTGTTCAATGTAAACTTCCTCTTCAAGATCTCCATTCAAAAATTCACATTTTACATCCATTTGATAAACTTTATAGTTCTTATGAGCTGCAAATGCAAGAAATATTCTAACTGCCTCAATTCTGGCTATCGGTGCAAAGGTTTCATTATAATCAATTCCTTCATTCTGTGAATAACCTTTACAAACTAATCTTTCTTTGTTCCTAATTACTTCACCATTCTCATTAATTTTATTTCTATATACCCATTTAGTTCCAATTACATTTTTGTATTTAGGTCGGGGAACTAACGTCCAAGTATTGTTCTTTTCAATTTGTTCTAATTCATGTTTCATTGCTTTTATCCAATGTTCATTTTGACATGCTTCAATAACATATGCTGGTTCAACTTGAGAAATTAAGCATACCTCTTCATTTTCCAATCTTCCTCTAGTCATAACACCTTGACTCTTGTTTCCAATTATCTGATTCTTTGAATGATTCAATCTTACATACTTGGGTTTGTTCTGATTAACATTAACATGTTATTGTTCTTTAGTCACTATTGAGTTTTCTGATGATGTCGGTGTGACTGGGTCTTCATTTTGTACCGGTGTAATTTGTGTTGGTTCATTTATAATCATTTCAATGGTTGGTTCTACAAATCTTGAATCTCCTCTAAAATGTTCATCTATTTTCACATTAGTACTCTCAATGATTTTATTTAACCTTTTATTATAACATCTATATGCCTTGCTTTTAGATGAATAACCAAGAAATATTCCTTCATCAGTTCTAGGATCAAATTTGCCAATATACTCATCTCTTCTAATATAACATTTTCTTCCAAATATTCTGAAGTACTTAAGAGTAGGAATATGACCAAACCATAGTTCATAAGGAGTCTTACCGGTTTCACTTTTGATGTGAACTCTATTGAAAGTATACACTATTGTACTCACTGCTTTTCTCCAGTACACATGAGGTAAATTTGCTTCCATCAAGATGGTTCTTACTACATCCAGAATAGTTATGTTCTTCCTTTCCACAACTCCATTCTGTTGGGGTGTCTAGGGTGCTGATAGTTATCTTTTGATTCCATTCACTTCATAGAATGCATTAAATTCTCTAGATGTAAATTATCCTCCTTGATCTGATCTTAAACATTTGATTTTCTTGTCGGTTTCATTCTCTACCATTGCCTTGTATATTTTGAATCTTTCAAAAGCTTCTGATTTCTCCCTGACAAAAGTAACCCAACACATTCTATAATAATCATCAATTATTAGCATAAAGTATCTATCACCCTATAGACTTCTTGTTCTTGCTGGACCACATAAATTAGTATGGATTAAATCAAGATCATTATTAGATTTCTCAGTAATGCTTTTAAATATTGTTCTAACTTGCTTTCCCATTTGACATTCCTTACATACCGGATTATGAGGTTTCACAATCTTAGGTAAATCCCTTATTCACTTAGTTGAATTGATCTTTACAATGCAATCAAAATTCACATGATAGAGTCTCTTATGCCATAACCAACTTTCATCAATGTGTGCAATTAAACATGTCTTATCACTGGTATTCAAGTGAAAGATATTACCTTTAGTCTGATTAGCGGTTGCAATCTCCAATCCAGTTCTGTTTATGATTTTGCATTTTCCATTCTTGAATTGTAACTGAAATCCTGTAACATTCTCAGTATTGTGCTTACCATCTAAAGATATAGTGCCTTTTCCTTTGATTAAATAAGCTTTATCATCTCCAAACCTTACTAGAAGTTCATGAATTTGCTGAAAAAGATAAGAATTTTCTTTTATCACTAGTCATATGATGTGAGCATCTACCATCTATAATCTGTTCATCTTTTTCTTCAATTTTTGTTGCCAATGCCTGCTCTACCAGTTTGACAACAAGTATTGGCTGATCTTCTTTTATTGCAACAAAATCCCATCTGCTATCTATTGGATCTTCATCTGAATCATCTATAACATCTTCATTTGCATAGTAACATGACTTATCTCTATTTTTCTTAAATTTATATCTCTGATATTCAGGGTTAGTCTTATATGTTGTTTTTGCTTCCTCCCTTAGTCTTGCATGTCTATCAGTACATCTAGAAGCTATATGACCAACTTTATTGCAATTAAAACATTTGAAAGGTGCTTTACCTTCATACTTACTTCCTACTGGACCTTTAGGCATCTTCCTTGCAAATAGTGCTTCAAGTTCTTTATTTTCTCTCCTCATATCTTCAAGTTCTTTTTCATAAAGTGCTTTCCAATCAGTTTTGTTAGATGATGATGGTGTTGATGATGATGATGATGATGCTTTGAAAGCTAAATCAGTCTTGACTATAGCAACATGACCAAACTCTTCAAGCTCAAATGCATAAAGTTTTCCAACCAAGGTATCTCTAGAAACTGAAGTATTAGGCATTATTCACAACTCATTAATAGCAATCACTTTTATTTTGTAAGCCGGTGGTAAATCTCTTAAAACTTTAGACACAATTTCATCTTCACTTAAGGATCCTCCACAACATTGTATTCCTAAAATAATTTCATAAACTCTTTCCATAAATGCAAAAATTCTTTCATCTTCTTCCATTTTTAAATTTTCATACCTGACTCGATAGCATTCCATTTTTGCAATTTTGACAGTGGTATCTCCTTCATTCAGTGTTTCTAGTTTATTCCAAATAGCTTTAACAGTAGATCGGTCTGATAAACCCATGATTTGTTGATCTGATAATGTGCTCAGAAGTGCTTCTCTTGCTTTGCAATCATTGTCCAAGTCCTTAGCCAATGTTGGTGGAGAAGGTTGACTCGAAGTAGGACCAACATAGCCATTCTTTGTAACATGCCATATATCTCTTCCAATGCAGTTCAGATGTGTTTCCATTCTGATATTCCATATACCATAGTTAGTTCCATCAAGCTTTGGATTGTCCTTCCTGAAAATATTTATTGTCATAAGATCTCCTCAAGACGTTAGGCTTCTGCAAAAAGAGGACTTAGCTCTAATACCAATGGTTAGGACCCAGGAATGACAACCAAGAGGGGGGGATGAATCAATTGTGAACCACTTGTCAACTAATTAGAATCCAAATGCAAATTATTCCAACTTAAACTTAGTGTTGGTAAACCAAACTTAAATGTTGGTAAAATAGATTAATAGTTATAGTAGTATCGGTTTAACTTAATGCATGAAACATAAAGAGAAACAACATCCACAACACATGACACAAATATTTTGACATGGAAACCTGGTTAGGGGAAAAACCATGGTGGGAAACCTTACCCACAATAAAATGATACTACTACAAATAGTAAGTGTATAAAAATGGGGTCTGCACATGCAGAAAGGCCAACCGTCTAGAGCTCACTAGTCAATCACAAAATAGGAGTCACACTAACTACAATTGGATGGTTAAATCCAATAAAAATGTACTGCTCAAAATAACATCTGCAATGTTGGATTCAGTACTAGTTTAAGCTCTGAACATGAGTGTCAAACACCTTCATAACCTTCCTTCAACCTTCAAATAATGTCTACGTGATTTGCACAAGGATTTGCTTATTTTCATTCTTCAATATTCAAACACACTCATACCATATCTTGATCTTCAATAAGATCTTACAATCATATATACAAAACCTAAAACCAAATGTATAGGTTGGCTCACTAAAGATATTACAATTAAATCAATTACAAATAAGTCTTGATGCAATACAACATGTTGGCTCAATACATTTACCACATTATTCAATCAATAAACCATTTCCAAAATGTGGTGTGCTGATCTAGAATAGATAACATGTACCAGTCCATAACATAGACCTATCTGTCGGTAAAGGAAAATATTTCAACCCGATTAGACCAATAAGAAAAACACCAAAACCAAACTTCCAATCCATGTCTTTGACATAACCAAATGATCTCCAGATGATAACAAGTCATCATCACTGTTAGTGAACAATATAACCTGCTGGTGAACACATATCAGTGACTATGCATAAGTCACTAACCATACTGGTGAAGATAATGTAGACCTCTAAGAAGATAAGTGTTGACATAAATGACAAAACCAATGCAACACATGACAAAGTCATCCATAATACCAACACCTTTTATCTGTGTACTGGTTGCAATCTCCAAACCAGATTTGTTAATAATTTTGCATTTTCCATCCTTGAACTGTAATTGAAATCCCTTATCCACCAATTGTCCTACACTCAAAATATTTTGCTTCAAACCTTCACCAAAATAAACATTATTAGTATTTTTCTTACCATCCAATGCTATATTTCATTTTCCTTTGATCATACATGCTTTGTCATCTCCAAATCTAACCAGACTGCCATCAAATCCTTGCAAAGATAGAAACTTCCTTTTATCTCCAGTCATATGATGTGAACATCCACTATCAATTACCCATTCATCCTTGTCTTCAATTTTAGTAGCAAGTTTCTTCTCTTCAAGTACATTCTCCTCTAGTGTCAGAACTATTACGAACCGGGAAGGACAACTGAAAGGGGGGGTGAATCAGTTGTCAATCAATTATAACTCAAAACCAATTAATCCAACTTCAAACTCAGTGTCGGTAAAACAAATTAACAGTTATATTAATACTAGTATAACTTAATGCATGAAACATAAAGAGAAACAACATCCACAACACATGACACATATATTTTGACGTGGAAACCCTGTAAGGAGAAAAACCATGGTGTGAAACCTTACCCATAATCAGATGATACTATTGCAGATAGTAAGTGAATACAATAATGGGGTTTGCACATGCAGAAAGGCCAACGGCCTAGAGCTCGCTGCTCAATCACAAAATAGGAGTCACATTGACTATAATTGGATGGTTAAATTCAATAGCAATGCACTGCTTCAATGTAGCATCTGTAATGTTGGATTTAGTACTAGTTTAAGCTCTGACCATGAGTACCAAACAACTTCAATAAGATCTTACAATTATTTATATAAAACCTGAGACGTATACATGAGGTCGACTCACTAAAGATATTACAATTAAATCAATTACAAATAAGTCTTGATGCGATATAATATGTTGTCTCAATACAATATCCAATCAATGAACCATTTTCAGGATGTGTCATGCTGATCTGGAATAGATATCATGTACCGGTCGATAACCTAGACCTATCTCTCGGTAAAGGCAAATATGTGAACCTGATTAGTCCAATAAGCAAAACACCAAATCCAAACATCCAATCCATGTATTCGACATAACCAAATGATCTCCAGATGATAACAAGTCATCATCATTATCGGTGAACCATATAACTTGTTGATGAAGCATATACCAGTGACTGTGCATAAGCCAATATCCATGTCGGGACCATAATGTGTTGGTTCAACAATAAACCAATATAACCAGAGTGCCAAATCAATAATGTAGACCTCCAAGAAGATAAGTGTTGATATCAATGACAAAACCAATGCAACACATGACTAAGTCATCCATAATACCAACAATCTACCCCTTTGACATTGATGGCAACACTAGATGGAAAAACATCTAAGTGCCAAAAAAAATATGCCAAAAACCAACAATCTCCCAAAATAGATCAATACAAAGTTTTGTACCAAAAACAGAAACCATATAACCAAAACCAAATACATCTCTCCTCAAGAATACATCTCTCCCTAAAGTATAATGTTTTTCCATTAGATATCTCTCCCTCTTTGACATAAAATGCCAAAGTAGTTAAAAAAAAATAAAAAATCAGAGCATAACATACAGCTAACTACTCCCCCTGAGCTGTAGCTCTCCTTCATCAAAGCTGAAAAAAGATTTTTCTGTTAGTCCCTAGCGGTTTGATGCCAATCTTCATCATTCAAGTCTCTACCGGTGGGGAAATTACCCCAAGCTTCTCTCTGAGATATTCAAATGTTTCCTTAGGCAAAGTCTCTGTAAAGATATCTGCAATTTTCTCTTTAGTATTCACATAAACTAATCTCACTTCTTTTGCTTTAACATTCTCTTTCAGAAAATTGTACTTAATAGAAACATGCTTTGTTTTAGAGTGAAATACTGGATTCTTTGATATATCAATTGCTGCTGAATTATCACAATAAATAATTATCAGTTCTTTGCATTTTACCTTTATATCCTTCAACATTTTCTTGATCCATAATACCTAAGT
The DNA here is from genome assembly GCF_030272615.1 of Cryptomeria japonica. Classification (NCBI taxonomy): domain Eukaryota; kingdom Viridiplantae; phylum Streptophyta; class Pinopsida; order Cupressales; family Cupressaceae; genus Cryptomeria; species Cryptomeria japonica. Next base: position 448,747,185 of record NC_081405.1, read on the forward strand.
ACAATTAGTTGTTGCTGCAACATATTCTGCTTCTACTGTGGATAATGATGTACAAGTCTGCTTTTTGTTGATCCATGAAATTACCCTTCTACCAAGAAATAATGCACCACCAGAGGTACTCTTTCTGTCATCTACATCTCTTGCCCAATTAGAATCTGTATATGCACATAACTCAAAATTGTCATTCTTAAGATACCATAAACCAAGATTTGATGTGCCTTATAGGTACTGTAAAATCCTTTTTTACTGTTGATTCATTATTTTCTTTAGGATTTCTTTGAAATATAGAAACAATACATACTAAATTCATTATATCAGGTCTGGTTTGTGTCAAATACAATAATCCTCCAATCATAGATTTGTACCTTATCAGATTAATAGGAGCTGAATCATCCTTTAATGTCAATTTATCTATTGTAGTCATAGGAGTGCTTACCGGTTTGGAGTTTTCCATACCAAATTTCTTCAAAAGTTCCTTCAAGTATTTCATTTGACATATGAATATACCTTTATCTGTTTGTGAAATCTGCAAACCTAGAAATTTTTTTCTCTCCAATCATAGACATTTCAAATTCTTCTTGCATCTTGTTAGCAAAGTCTTTACATAACTCTTCTTCACCTCCAAAAATGATATCATCCACAAATACTTCAATAACCAAAATATCATCATTGGTAACTTTGTAATACAAATTACAGTCAGCATTGCCTTTTGTGTATCCAAGCTTTAGAAGATATTTATCCAATCTAGCATACCAATCTCTGGGAGCTTGCTTCAATCCATATAAATCTTTCCTTAACCTGCAAAACCATATCCTTATCATCTGTCAATGAAAACCCATCAAGATGTTCAATGTAAACTTCCTCTTCAAGATCTCCTTTCAAAAATGCACATTTTACATCCATCTGATAAACTTTATAGTTCTTGTGAGTTGCAAATGCAAGAAATAGTCTAACTACTTCAATTCTAGCTACCGGTGCAAAAGTTTAATTATAATCAATTCCTTCTTTCTGTGAATAACCTTTACAAAATAATCTTGTTTTTTTCCTGATTACTTCACCATCTTCATTAAGTTTATTTCTATATACCCATTTAGTTCCAATTATATTTTGTCTTTAGGCTGGGTAACTAATGTCCAGGTATTATTCTTTTCAATCTGTTCTAATTCTTCTTCCATTGCTTTTATCCAATGTTTATGTTGACATGCTTCAACAATTGATGTTGGTTCAACTTTAGAAATTAAACATACCTCTTCATTTGCAATCTTTCTCTAGTCATAACATCTTGATTTTTATTTCCAATTATTTGATTTTTTGAATGATTCAATATTACATACCTGGGTTTATTCTGATTTCCACTTATAGGATGTTGTTCTTTAGTCACAGTTGAGTTCTCTGATGATGCCGATGTGACTGGTTCTTCATTTTGTACTGGTGCAATCTGTGTCGGTTCATTTATAATCATTTCTACTGCCAGTTCTACAGATCTTGAATCTCCTCTAAAATGTTCATCTATCTTCACATTAGTACTCTCAATGATTTTCTGCAATCTTTTATTATAACATCTATATGCCTTGCTTATAGATGAATAACCAAGAAATATTCCTTCATCACTTCTAGTATCAAATTTGCCAATAGACTCATCTTTTCTAATATAACATTTGCTTCCAAATATTTTGAAATATTATGAGTAGGAGTATGACCAAACCATAGTTCATAAGGTGTCTTACCGGTTTCACTTTTGATGTGAACTATGTTGAAAGTATAAACCATTGTATTCACTGCTTATCTCTAGTACACATGAGGTAGATTTGCTTCCATCATCATAGTTCTTGTTGCATCCAGTATAGTTTTGTTCTTCCTTTCCACAACTCCATTCTGCTAGGGTGGCTGGGGTGTTGATAGTTGTCTTTTGATTCCATTCACTTCACATAATGCATTAAATTATCTAGATGTAAATTCTCCTCCTTGATCAGATCTCAACCATTTGATTTTCTTGTCGGTTTCATTCTCTACCATTTCCTTATATACCTTGAATCTTCCAAAAGCTTTTGATTTCTCCCTGAGAAAATTAACCCAACACATTCTAGAATAATCATCAATTATTAGCATAAATTATCTATCTCCTTGAAGACTTCTTGTTGTTGCTGGACCACATAAATCAATATGAATTAAATCAAGAATATTATTGGATTTCTCATAAATGCTCTTAAATGTTGTTCTAACTTGCTTTCCCATTTGACATTCCTTACATATCAGATTATGAGGTTTCACAATCTTAGGTAAATTCCTTACTGCCTTAGTTGAATTGATATTTACAATGCAATCAAAATTCACATGACAGAGTCTCTTATGCCATAACCAACTTTCATCAATGTGTGCAATCAAATATGTTTTATTGCTGGTATTCAAGTGAAAGATATTACCTTTAGTCTGGTTACTGGTTTTAATTTCCAAACCAGTTCTGTTCATGATTTTGCATTTTCCATTCTTGAATTGTAATTGAAATCCTTTTTCCACTAACTGACCAACACTCAAAAGATTATCCTTTAAACCTTCTACATAATAAACATTGTCAGTATTGTGCTTACCATCCAAAGATATAGTGCCTCTTCCTTTGATTAAACAAGCTTTGTCATCTCCAAATATTTTTAGACCTTCATGAATTTCCTGTAATGACAAGAATTTTCTTTTATCACTAGTCATATGATGCGACCATCTACTATCAATGATCCATTCATTCGGTTTGACAATAGGTGTTGGTGGATCTTCTTTTAATGCAACAAATGCCCATACTATCTGTTGGATCTTCATCTGAATCATTTGTAACACCTTCATCTACATAGTAACATTACTTATCTATGTTTTTCTTAAATCTATATCTCTAATATTCAGGGTTAGGCTTATATGTTCTTTTTGCTTCCTCTCTTAGTCTTGCATGTCTATCAAGACACCTAGAAGCCATATGACCAACTTTATTGCAATTAAAACATTTGAAAGGTGCTTTACCTTCATACTTACTTTCTGCTGGACCTTTAGGCATCTTCCTTGTGAATAGTTCTTCAAGTTCTTCAAGTTCTTCATTTTCTCTTCTCATATCTTCAAGTTCTTTTGCATAACGTGCTTTCCAATCAGTTTTGTCAGATGATGATGATGCTTTGAAAGCTATATCAGTTTTGACTATAGCAGCAAGACCAAACTCTTCAAGCTCAAATGTAGAAAGATTTCCAACCAAGGTATCTCTAGATACTGATGTATTAGGCATTGTTCTCAACTCATTAATAGTAGTCACTTTCATTTTGTAAGCCAGTGGAAAAGCTCTTAAAAATTTAGAAACAATTTCATCTTCACTTAAAGATCCTCCACAACATTGTATTCCTAAAACAATTTCATTAACTCTTTCCATAAATGCATAAATTCTTTCATCCTCTTCCATTTTTAAATTTTCATACCTGACCTGGTAAAATTCTAGTTTTGCAATTTCGACAGTGGTATATCCTTCATTAAATGTTTCTAGTTTATCCCAAATAGATTTAGCAGTAGATTGGTCTAATAATCCCATGATTTGCTGGTCTAATAATGTGCTCAGAAGTGCTTCTCTTTCTTTGCAATCATTCTCCAAGTCCTTAGCCAATGTCAATGGATAAGGGATATTCAGAGGAGGACCAACATAGCGATTATTTGTAACATCCCATATATCTTTTCCAATGCAGTTCAGATGTGTTTCCATTTTGATCTTCCATATACCATAGTTAGTTCCATCAAGTTTAGGACTGTCCTTCTTGAAAATATTTTCTTCTATAGGATCTCCTCAAGCTGTTAGGATTCTCCAAAAAGAGGACTAGGCTCTGATACCAATTGTTAGGAACTAAGAAAGACAACTAAGAGGGGGGGTGAATTAGTTGTCAATAAATTTTAACTCAAAACCAATTAATCCAACTTGAAACACAGTACCAGTAAAACAAATTAATAGCTATATTAATACCAGTATAACTTAATGCATGAAACCGAAAGAGAAACAACATCCACAACACATAACACAAATATTTTGATGTGGAAACCCTATAAGGGGAAAAAACACGATGGGAAACCTTACCCACAATCAGATGATACTACTGTAGATAGTAAGTGAATACAATAATGGGGTCTGCACATGCAAAAATCCCAACCGCCTAGAGGTCACTACTCAATCACAAAATAGGAGTCACACTGACTACAATTGGATGGTTAAATCCAATAACAATGTACTGCTTTAATGTAGCATCTACAATGCTGGATTCAGTACCAGTTTAAGCTCTGACCATGAGTTCCAAAAACCTTCATAACCTTTCCTTCAACCTTCAGATAATGTTTGCATGATTCACACAAGGATCTACTCTTCACAATGATCTTCCATATTCACACACACTCATCATATATGATCTTCAATAGGATCTTACAATTATTTATATAAAGCCCGAGACCTATACACGAGGTTGAATCAATAAAGATATTACAATTAAATCAATTACAAATAATTCTTGATGCGATACAATATGTCATCTCAATGCAATATCCAATCAATGAACCATTTCCAAGATGTGTCATGTTGATTTGGAATAGATATCATGTACCAGTCCATAACCTAGACCTATCTATTGGTAAAGGCAAATTTGTGAACTCGATTAATCCAATAAGAAAAACACCAAATCCAAACATCCAATCCATGTCTTCGACATAACCAAATGATCTCCAGATGATAACAATTTATCATTGTTGCCAGTGAATCATATAACCTACTGGTGAAGCATATACCGGTGACTGTGCATAATCCAATATCCATGTCGGGACCATAATGTGTTGGTTCAACAATAAACCAATATAAAAAGAGTGCCAAATCAACAATGTAGACCTCCAAGAAGATAAGTGTTGACATCAATGACAAAACCAATGCAACACATGATGAAGTCATCCATAATACCAATAGGAACATCTTCCTTGATATCCAAGAACACCCATTCCTTTCCATTGCCTGAACCACTAGAAGAGTCTTCTGTTAGTTCATCATCAGAGTCAATAATACCTTCCTCATCCGCTATGTAGCATGATTTGTCTCTGTTTTTCATGTACTTATAATTGTTCTGATATCTAGGGTTAGGCTTAAAATATCTTCTAACTCTCTCTTCAAATCTTGAATTCCTTTCAGGACATCTAGATGCAAAATGACCAATCTTATTACATACAAAACATTTACAAGGTGCTTTTCCTTCATACTTACTTCCTACAGGTCCTTTAGGTACTGTTCTAGAAAATAATGCTTCAAGTTTCTCAAACTCATCATCTTCTCTCTTCATATCATCCAATTCCTTTGCATATAAAGCTTTCCAATCTTGTTTACTAGTTGATGATGCAGATGCATGAAAAGCCGGTTCAGACTTCACAGCTATAGAAGGTCCAAATTCTTCAAGCTAAAAAGCAGATAATTTCCCAACCAAGGTATCTCAGTTGACGGAAGTATTAGCCATTGTTCTCAACTCATTAATAGTAGTAGCCTTCATTTTTTAAGCTAGTGGTAGGGATCTCAGAACTTTAGAAACAATTTCATATTCACTCAGAGTTCCACCACAACATTGAATTCCCATAACAATCTCATTTACCCTTTCCATGAATGTCGTAATAATTTCATCTTCTTCCATCTTTAGGTTTTCATATCTCACCTGGTAACCATCAAGTTTAGCAATCTTCACAGTAGGGTTACCTTCATTAAGAGTCTCCAACTTATCCCATATAGCCTTTCTAGATGATTTGTTAGTTAATCCCATTATTTGCTTATCTAAAATTGCACATAAGAGGGCTTTTCTTTCTCTACAATCATTCTCAAGCTCCGTATCTAGGTTTGCCAGAGGAGGATTGCCAGATGTTGGATTATGAGGCATAACACCATTCTATGTGATCTCCCAAATATCCATGCCAAGACATTTCAGATGAGTCTCCATATTAATCTTCCATACTGTGTAATTTGTTCCATCAAGCCTAGAAATATCTCTCCAAAAGATTGCTCTAGATGAACTAGATGAACTTGAACTGTTAGTCACCATAGGATCTTCCTCAAGCGGTTAATATTTCTATGGAGAGGACCAAAGCTCTGATACCAATTGTTAGACAATTCAAATAACCAGAAGACAACTGAGAGGGGGGTGAATCAGTTGTCATAGATTACCAGAACATTTAGCACTTAAAACTTTAATACCGAAACCCAAAACATTAATACCAGAAATACTTCCACCAAAAATTGGAATAACAGTTAAACCAATTAAGCATAAATAATAATCAGAGAATAAATGCCATCCACATGACACCAAGATTTATACATGGAAAACCCGGTAAAGGGAAAAACCATGGTGGGAAGCCTACCCACAGTCAAATAATACTTCTGCAGTACATATGTGAATTACAATTGAAGGGCCTGCACTTGCAGGAAGGCCAACAACCTATAGCACACTGCTCATCACAAAAGGAGTCTCACTGACTACACAGAAATCTAGACTACAATCTGGAAGAAGGAATGAACTACAAAGATAAAATCTCCAATGCCTGAGTATAGTTTTGGTTAAGCTTAGTACCGAAGGACTAAATCCTCTTACATAACCCAAATCGATCTCCAATAATCAACCAGATCCTCTGCCTAAATGATATTACATTATTCGCACATTACATATCCATATCACATTCCCTTGACCATAAAATGATGATCTATAATAAGATTTTACATCATATATAAACCCTCGACCATAAACAATCAGGTCAGCCATGAGACAATAAACTAATTATGTAATTACAAAACATGTCAGTCTTAGGCCAAACAAATAATATCCAACACATAAGACATCCAAAAACACATCGAGAGGTCTAATCCACACGTTACATTAAGCCAGTCCATAACCTAGATCAACCAGGACCCAATATAGGTCCACACGCTACAACAATGATCTCTATCCACCAAGTCTTGAACATGATCACCAACAAAATCCTGAATCCATACCAGAATATGCACCAACACCACTTATACATATCATCAAAGATCTTCATCAAAGCTCTGCGGGTGAAACCCTTGCTGGAACCACAAGCCAAGCTTCCAAGCAATCATGATAGCATCCGATCTCTAGACCAAAAACAACTTACATAATATGAATATGAGTATCATGAATAAGACAATTCCATAACCAAACCATACTCGAGCATACCGGATCATTACGGATCCAAACCAACTAGAATCCATACATCCTATTGGGACCAGAAGGGTGTGGATAAAGTATCCCAAATAGCTAGTGTTGATATCAATGATAAAACATCAATGCAATACATAATCAATTCCTCTAAATTAACAACACTCTTCCCTCAACACTCTTCCCTTAGTCACTTCTAGGCTTATATCAACACTATAACCCTCCAACACCATGTATACACTATGATCTCAGACTGAGACACATAAATTTAGTATTTTGTCTTCATATTTGCATGTTCCAAATGCTTCATGGATCCCTGAAAACACCAAAATATGAAAGGGAATATTATATTACAATTTTCCACTTGTTTGGTGGTTTTCCAATGGTACAAAATGAAGTACTACATTACTATATGCTCATTGTTAACCCTAGGAAGGGTTTTTATATCCCTTTACAAAAAATGATATATCTGTGACAAAATTGAATGAAATCAAGTGAAACAAAAAGAAAAAACATAGTAGGTTCATTCCCTAGTCTAATCCAGTGGATTCCTAATGCAAATGAACAAGTTTTAATAAAGTGCTCATGAATAGAGTGTTACGTCTAAAAAACTCAGAAAATGCAGGAAGAACTTGAAGTTTTATTACTTTTCCTCTTTTACAACACCCAACAACCCCTCCACTGAGGTTTTACGAGCCTTTTATAAAATTAGTCAACCATTATAACCAATCAAACTAAATTTGAAACCCCTTGTAACCGTTGGAGGCATTAATGCAACTTTTACATTTTGTAATTGACAATACTTGACAACTTTTACATTTTGATGTATAATGACTTCAAACTTTGTATAGGTTCTTCAAATGACTTGAGCATGTTTAAATCATGAAAATAACCCTTATTACATTAACACAATATCATGAAAGGCTTATTTACATCTTGACCTCCTTTATGACAACATAAGCAGGTTTTTTTTTTGACAATTTTGGACTAATGACACCAAATGACCTCTAAACACACAAACCTAATACAAATCCATTATAAATGGTTTACTATACCTTATTCATGAATTTCCTACCTATTAAAACTTGAAATATGAAAATTTGGTCTCATTGAGGCACAATGACCTATTAGGTGCTCTTGCACCAAAAGTACCATCCCAAAAAGTTCTATTATCCATCCTCCTCCACTTTGGATAAATGTAAAACATTGATAAAATCCTTTAAGAACTATTCCTTTGTCTTGAAAACAAGAATAAAAATCTATGTCAACTCATTTTTCATGGTCAAGAATGTCTTTCTAATGAAAATTATATTTACCTCTATAGTCTGAAATGGCTAGAGGCCACCAAAAGTATTCATAAGGAGATTTCTTCAATTGAGTCAAAAATTCAACAAGATTTTCATTCTTTTCTATTAGCTCAGGATCTCACCGACTCTAGTAGATCTATCATTGAAGATTTGCACAAGAGATACATTGAAATTTAGAAACAACGGGATAATATCATTCTCCTTCTCGGTCAATTAAGAGATATGTGTAGTGATTGTATTTCATTGATGAATTGTGCCCTCTCTAAGGCATATCAATTCACTTTCTTCAATCCTATCTCCATTGAAGAAGAAGAACATACTCTTGTTTCTCTCCAGCTTCGGTCAATACTACTCATAGATGCTATTAAATAATGGGACAACAACATAGGTATTTGTTCTACCCATATTCAGGAGATCAAGGAGTCTTATAGTTAATTGTCATTCCTACTCTCACGGGGAGTTTTTGTGTATAATACTTTTCTTTTTTTTGCACCCTTTGCCATTGATGTCAAAGGGGGAGTGAATATGTATATATATATATATATATCTATAAATTTGTATAGAAGGATGGTTTTTATATATACAAAACTTTTTATTTGTATCAGTTATCATGTTGCCATCAATGATAAAGAGGGAGATTGTCAGAATATTTCCATTGATGTCATTGATATTTTTGTCATCTACCAACATGAGTTTGGCATATTCTGGCACAAGTTCTACAAGCTTTGGTACATACTTTGGTCTACCCAATTTTAATTTTGGGTTTGCATCCCTCCACTTCATTAGATGTTCTTGCAAGGATTCGAGATCATGTTGTAGATATCACCTAACGTATACATCTAAGATTTTTGGTGGTGATGGTTTTGTTGTGACATATGTATGGGTCTAATGATGAAGTACAATGTCTTTCAATAGTACAGTATGAATATTTTGGTAGGGTTTCCTCTGGAATCATTGACATTATATTAGCTCTAGTGATGTTGTCTATTCCTTGAGTTATGAAGAAAGTATTTTTGTGTTTTGGCTGGCATCTTCAATATGGTAAGATCAATTTTTGTAGTAGCATGTAAAATATTTTTGGGATAACCTTTAACTCCAAGTAAGCCGATTTTATGAGGAATCATTTGGTATATATTCATATGCTTAGTGATGATTAGTGTATGAACTTTTTAGATCAATTATTGTATGAACAATGAATGTGAAAGTGATTATAGAAAATTTATATAGTGAACATGAAAGTGATTATGTATAGAAAATGTGAAAGTGATTATGCAACTCAATGGAATTGTATCTCATGCATATGATAGATTCAATTATAATAGTTCAAGTTTTGTAATATTATCATTAAACCATCATCCAACAGTGAGGCATTTTTCTTTGGACAATGAGTCCATTTGATAGAGAACCACCTTTTGTACTCTGTAACCAGTTACATAATATTGAGAGCTAATCCTCTCCATGGTTTTTCCCATCTTGGGTTTTCCGTGTATAAAATACTAGTTTCATGAGGCGTGCTCTGTTTTTTCTCATTGATCTTTATTTTTATGCAATCTAGTTATGTTATGTGGATGGTTGTTTAAAATTTTTAATAGATTCAAATGAATGTTGATTCACCCCTCCCCTCTTAGCATTATGGATGTTCAACAATATTTATTTGTACATACATATGATATAACTTATTTTAATAAATATATACATACTCATGTTATGGCTGAAATCTCTTATATTTTGGTATGAAATCTACATGCTTGTCATGATCTAATTGTATTAGAAAATAACAACTTTTTGTTGAATATCCCAAACAACTGAGAGGGAGGGTGAGTCAGTTGTTAATTATTATTTTTTTTACTTTTCCAACATAAACAAAATAACAAGGATAAATACATGAATAACATAAATCCAAAACCTTATCAATAGAACTAGAAATGCAAAGAAACGCAGAGCTCTGCAAACTCTGCCAGAAAACATCATTATTACTACATAAACTTCGAGAGCACAACTTCTAGACCACCAAAATGCAAGAATATCATCTCAAGGTAATATGCAATGACATATTGATACATCATGGACATATCTACAACATATAAAAAATGCAGAGTAAAATGAAATATTGAAACACAGAATCGGTACATTGACATCAATGACAATCAATGATAACCATACTGACACATCAAACATCTTCACATTTGTAACAATATCCCCCTTTGTCATTGATGATAGCAATCATCAAAGATAAACATACACTTCCAAAATAAGCTTCCAAACTTCTCCAAACTTCTCCCCATTTGACATTAAAGACAAAGGTTAGCAACAACCTATCTCAGAATCCACACATCTCCTTCTAAGAGGAAGCCCCAAAACATTAGCTTAGACTAAAATATGCATGAATTTCCCTGAACTAATGCATTGCAAATTTTACTTAGTTAAAAATAGGAAGGGTCTGGCCCCTAACATTTTTTCAAGATACTCAAAACTATCTTTGCACAAGCCTTCGTAAAGATATCTGCAACTTTCTCTTTTGTAGATACATATTCAATTTTTAATTCACTGCCCAACACTTTCTCCCTTAAGAAATGATATGAAATAGAAATATATTTTCTTTTTTAATACAATACTGTATTCTTAGAGATGTTTCTTGCACTTGTATTATTACACATGATTGAAATCTATCCATCAAACATCACACCAATATCCTTTAATGTATGTTTCATCCAAAGTACCTGAGTGTAGTATGATGCAATTGCAATGTACTCAGATTTTGCAGTTGATAAAGATATATAATCTTTCTTCTTATTTAACCATTCAACTAACTAGGAGCCAAGGAAAAATGCTCCACCATTGGTACTCTTCTCGTCATCAACACTTCCTACCCAATTTGCATCAGTATAATATTTTAGGGTAAAGTCTGATCTTCTGGGATACCACAGTCCAAATTCTTTTATTCCTTTCAAATATTTGAATATCCTATTCATTGTAACAACATATGACTCTTTCTATTTTTGTTGAAATCTAGCAGCAAGATAGACAACATACATGATATCGGGTCTAGTAGCAGTCAAGTATAACAATCTTCCAATCATTGATTTGTACTTTCTTGCATCGGCCTTATGATATTTATCATCATTAGTAAGCTTGCATTTAGTAGTCATAACAGTAACTATCAGTTTGGAATTCTCCAATCCAAACTTCTTCAATAATTCTCTTACATAATTTGAATGAGAAATGAAAATACCTTTACTATTTGATTTACTTGCAATCCAAGAAAGAAATTTAATTCACCTATCATAAACATTTCAAATTCTTTTTGTATTTCACCAGCAAAATTGTTACACATTTCATCATTTCCACCAAAAAATGTCATCCACATATATAACAATAATTAGGATCTTACTAGATTCAACTTTGAAGTAATGGTTTCTATCAGCAGACCCTTTTTGAAAACCTTGATTCAATAGATACTTGTCTAATCTTGCATACCAAGCTCTAGGAGCTTTCTTCAACCCATATAGTGCCTTCTTCAATCTGCAAACAATATTAAGATTATCTGATAGCTTGAATCCTTTTGGCTTCTTAATGTAAACTTCTTCTTTTATCTTTCCATTTAGAAATGTTGATTTCACATCCATTTGATAAACTTTGAAATCCTTATATGTTGCAAAAGCCAAAAACATCCTAATAGATTCTATTCAGGAAATAAGAGCATATGTGTCTTCAAAATCAATTCCTTCAACCTATGTGTACCCTTTGCATACCAATCTTTCTTTATTTCTCACTACATGACCATCTTCATCCAGCTTATTCTAGAACACCTATTTTGTTCTAATAACATTCTTATAAGTTGGTGTGTGAGGGAAAATCATGCTTGAGTGTAGAAGATTGAAAAATCTATGATCACAACCAAGAAAAGACAATTATCTCAAACGCCTCAAGATTAGGATGCTAAAAAGAAATGAACAAAGCATAATTGACACAAAATAAATAATATGCAAACTATATTAGGATTCTTGATTTTATTATCACATGGTCAGATGTGTGCTCATTGATGGAAAAGTTGCTCGATATTTCTCCATGATGTGTGATTATTCTAGTTGGATTAAAGATGTGAAGTTTGGATAAGGGTATGTGAGGATGAAATTTGGCATTATGAGGGTGTGATTGCAAAAAGATGGATAAAATTCTGCATTATAACGATATGGTAGTGAGAAAGTGGATGATTTGCTTGAAAAGAGGGGGGGTTAAATATGAGTTGGAAGGAGAGGAAGGGATTGGGAAAATGCAACACTTGTCCTCAAGGAGGACAAGTGGCAATCCTAAGAATTCCATGTGGAATAAGATTCCACACTTGTCCTCAAGTGGCTCAACAAAGATGGAAAAGTGTCCTTTATAGGGACAAATGTCAAAAGGGGCTTGACATGTGTCAAATTTGAAAGGAATCCACCCAAAATAGGATCAAATTTCCTAATATTGACAAAATTATGGAATTATGTGTGCACACACATGTGAGGGAAGGTTAGGATAAAGTTAGTTTGGGAGGATAGGGTTGGTTATAACCCATGGGTCAAATTGGAGGGTAGGCTAGAAGGAGGGTTACTTAGGTGGTTATAAGTTAGGAGACATGTGATCTAAATGGGTTTATTTGAATTAAATTAATTCAAATAAGGGGATGAAAAAGAGGAAATTAATTGATTGAATTAATTAATTCAAGGAATAGGAAAGGGAGAATTAATTAATTGGATTAATTAATTTGAGGGACTGGAAAGGGATAATTAATTAATTTGAGGGATTGAAAAGGGGGGAATTAATTAATTCAAGGGATTGGAAAGAGGGAATTAATTAATTAGATTAATTAATTCAAAGGATTGGAAGAAAAGGGGAGGATTAATTAATTAATTACTTTGCTATGGGGCATGGCTTCATTAATTAAATTAATTTAGCCAACAAGATACTTGATTTTAATTGAATAATATGAATTATTCAACTAATACAAGTGACTTAGGAGATTTGATCTGATTGAATTAATTAGTCAAATTATGTGTCTACATTTTGCCCCTCTTCATACTAGCGTTATAATATTGTCAATGCAAAACAATAACACTTGTGACTAGAAGAAAAGGGAGTGAGGCAAGAAAAATGCCCCAGACTAGATTGATGATGGATGGAGGATGAGGGAAGGGGTGCCCACTCAAGAGGGTGCATAGGGAACAAGGCCCAAGTGATGTCTTCAAAGAAACAATGCCCCAGTAGACAAGATGAAAGGCAAGAAAATGGAAAGGGGAGAAAATGCAAATGCAGTGGAGATGGAGATGGAAACTATTGGCAACAAGGCAGAAAACTGAGAGGGGGTGAATCAGTTTTCTCAAAAACTTTCCTTAACTCAAACATAATTTCAAATCTAATAATTAATAGTGAAAGCATAAATCAACACCAGATCAATAACACACATAACACCAAGGTTTTTAATGTGAAAAACCTAGTCAAGGGAAAAAACATGATGGGAACCTACCCACAATATGATGATACCCTATTAGAAGTATATAAAATATTACAATGAGAATGCATGTGCATTCAGGAACACTTCCTAGAGCTCACTGCTCAAAAACAACAAGGGATACAACCATGGGGAAGACTCACTATCTTACAAAAACATTTGGATTACATCTGAAAGATCATGAACTGATAGAATAGAATCTTCTCATGCCTAGTTGGAGTTCCAATTAAGCACAAAACACATATTCAACTCCTTCTAACTTCTTCACACTTCTTCTCTTCTTATGAAATATTAAAGCGTTATTCACACACTCTCTTTTTTCTCACACATGAGCATTACATTTATTTATACATATCATCAACCTATCTTTCAAGGTCAGCTCAACACACATCTCAAATTACAAAGATATAACCATACTTGCTACAAAACTACCAAAACAATATTGGCTAAGACATAGTATGGACCTAAATCAACACTTCAAATGTGAAACACCTCCAAGAATTATGCCTCAAATATCCACAACATGCTACAATCATCATATTGGCCAAGAACATGAAGAACACCACCAGATCATGGAAAATCATCAATAACACACACACTGATCAATGTGGACTATCAACATAAATAGGAAAAAATCTAGAAAAATCCAAAAGCATCATGAATTACCACAAAAAAACTGCACCAACACCACTTTCTAGAATCTTTATCATCATTATACCAAACTTCAAGAAAATTAACTATAACGGCTATTAGACCAAAATATTCACTTGCAAACCTCCAAATCATGAACCATCTAAATTGAAGACACACTAGAACATCCCAAACACTCTTCCAAATCCACAAACCAAGATATTACAATGTGAAGCTATGTTGAGAAAAATCCAGAACATTGATCAACACCAAACAACTAAAAAACCAACCACAATACCAGATCACATAACTCGATCAAATCTCCATGCGAACCACTAAAACTTAAGTTGAATCAACTAGAGATACTTATCTCAAAACCCTTTAATCTGCAACAACTCATCTGCAACACACTAACCAAACCAACTCAATTAATCAGACTACAACACTGGAACACACAAAGGAATATGTTGACATCAATGCCAACACATCACTCAGTCAATCCAAACACATATTTGCACATTATCCTAAAAATATCCCCCTTTTGAATTGATGGCAACATATGACGTATAAAAAAATCAGTGACAAAGAAAGAACAACTCTCAACAATCTCCCTCACAATATAAATATTCTCTCCCCTATAGATCATTACATAGCTTTTCACATGAATCTCTCCCCCTTTGACATCAATGCTAAAAGCACATATTTGCAAACCACAAATCTCACTAAACTGAACATCTTTGAAAAACAACACTGACAAATATAAAGATATTTCCCCTAAATCTGAATCATCTGACTACTCCCCCCTGAGTAGCAACCACCACTCATCAATCTGGATCACAAGATATAATTGTGAAATCCACCTAACTGGTGCAAATCCATGCATCTTAGTTCTTGTCAGGAGGGGTAATCACCCCTAGCTTCTCTCTGAGATACTCAAAAGTATCCCTCAGCAAAGGCTTCATAAAGACATATGAAATTTGTTCCTTTGTAGATACATACTCCAATCTAACTTCCTTCTCATTCAACTTTTCTCTTAAGAAATAAAACTTGATTGATATATGCTTAGTCTTGGAATGCAACACCAGATTCTTAGAAATGTTGATAGTAGTAGGCTCATCATAGTATATAGCAGTAGGCTCATCATAAACAATATTGATATATTTTAACATATACTTCATCCATATCACCTGAGTACAGTTCCTAGTGGTAGAAATATATTGAGCCTCTATAGTAGATAAAGAAATAGCATTATGTTTCTTTCTCATCCAAGAAACCAATCTCTTTCCCAAGAAAAATACACCACCACTAGTACTCTTCCGATCATCAACATCACATGCACAATCAACATCTATTAAATAACTCAGAGTAAAATCATCATCTTTAGGACACCAGAAACCAAAATCAACAGTTCCTTTCAAATATCTAAAAATCCTTTTTACTGCTACAACATGAGATTCAATAGGATCAACTTGAAATCTAGCAACAAGATAAATAGAATTCATAATATCTGGTCTAGTCTGAGTTAAGTATAGTAATCCACCTATAGACACCCAAAAATGGTCAACGCTTGCAGAATCGTACTTTAACATTTGCGCATTGCCTTATTTTAGGGTTTTTGCATCGCATTAACATTTCTCCTATGATTCGCACTTGGTCTTTATCATTTGCGAGCATCGAGTCATTCTTCTGCATTCTTCATTTATCTCGCTCTCGAATTTGGTCTTGTCGATAACAATTTTCAGTCATCAATCTTGTCAATCTTATCCTGTCGCATCTATGTGTGTATTCATTTGTCACCATTTTGGACATCGTCAATCCTAATTAGGGTTTTGTCCTCTTATCAATCTTGTCATCATCCGATTGATTTGTCATCGATTCTTGTCTTTTGATCAATTTGTCATCAATCTTGTCATCTTGTGATCTATTTTGTCATCGATCCTTGTCTTCTTGTCAATTTTGTCATTTGCGATCGATTTGTCATCGATCGTCATCTTTCTCAATTTGGATCAATTAGTCATTGTCCCTCATCAATTCGCGCATTTATCAATCACATCATTTATCAGCATTGGTCTTTTATCAAGTCAGAATCCTGATCAAATCAAATCGACATCAAATCAATTTTATATCAAGACCTAATTGTCGTCCTTGCATTTCTAATTTATCTTCTGGGGTTTTATGATTTATTCATTTAACCTTGTTTGTCATTTTCTCTCCATTCTCCCTCTAGGTTAAATAATTTATTTATTTATCCTAAGTCTTCTTGTCACAATTAAATGTTTATTTAATTAGCTAATTAATTCCTCCTATTTTTGTAAATTAATTAATTAATGAGAAATTATTAGTTAATTTACCTAATTTGCATCAATTTTCTAATTTCATCATTTCTAATTTCCTAATTTTCTAATTTTCCTTATTCCTAATTTCCACCTATTTTCTAATTTGTCAGATTTAATTTCCACCTAATTAATTTTTCTCGAGTTCTCCCCATTTTTGTGCTTTGGTGGAAGCATGAATTTCTCATGCGTCATACTATTGGCATAGCAAGATGTCATAGGATTTTAGTCCTCTAACCTTTGCATTGGCAATATGTCATAATTCATGACATAGAAGGTGTCATAACCTTCTTCCTTCAACTCAATTTTGCCATTTTGAAATCAACTACCTCTAATATCAATTTCATGCTAATCTTGTCTTTTCTCCAATTTATCTATAAATTGGATGAATTTCTTCAATCAAGGCTAATCACATTATCGATTAATCACTTTTTCGAATCACTTTGTCGAATCAATCACGCTTCAAGTATTCGTGCGCTACTATCTTGTCTACTTTCTTTCATCTCATGTGTATGCACTAGTAGGTGAGATCCACAACAAAGCTATTTGAAGAAGAAAGAAGGACAATGGAGCCACATGAAGGAGACATTCAAGTTTGCATTTGATTTGCTTAAGTTTTCGATCTTGAATATCTTGTTTTCATATCTCTATTGGATGTAATTAGGATTGATCATTGCATTTGAGCTTTTGTGATTGAGCTATGACTAATATTGATATTTTCTTTGATGATTTTTGATTTCCTAGCTACACCACCAATCAAAGATCTGTATCTAGTTTGATTCACTTTAGGAGAATTATCATCCTTTTTCAACTTACATCCGGTCACCATAGGAGTACCAACTAGCTTTGAATCATCTAAACCAAACATCTTCAACAATTCCTTCAAATAATTGGACTAATATATAAAAATGCTTTTATCTAATTGTGTAATTTGAAATCCTAAAAAGAATTTCATTTCACCAATCATAGACATCTCAAACTCATTCTACATCTCATCAATAAAATTCTTGCACAAACTATCATTCCCTCCAAAAATAATATCATCAAGAAAAAATTCAACAATCAAAATGTTATCATGATCAATCTTGAAATACAAATTACTATTAGCAGTACCTTTATTGAATCCAAGCTTCAACAAATACTTGCCAATCTAGAATACCAAGATCTTGGGGCTTGCTTCAATCCATTCAGTTCTTTCTTCAATCTGCAAACCATATCTTGATATCTGTCAACTGAAATCCATCTGATTGCTCAATATAAACTTCCTCTTCCAACTCACCATTAAGAAAGGTTGACTTGATAGCCATCTGGTAAAATTTGAAATCTTTGTAAGTACCATAAGAAAGAAACAGTCTAATAGCTTCAATTCTTCCCATCAGAGCAAAAGTCTCCTCAAAGTCAATTCCTTCCATCTGAGGGTATCCCTTACAAACAAGTCTTGCTTTGTTCCTGAAATCATCACCTTGTTCATCCAATTTGTTTCAAAAGACCCATATAGTTCCAATTATATTTTTATCCTTAGGTCTAGGAACAAGAATTCATGTATTATTCTTTTCAATTTGGTTGTTTTTCTTCTTCCATTTCTTTAACCCAATTTTCATCTTTTCATGGTTTATTAACATCTTTAGGTTCAATCTTAGAAATCAAGCAATATTCTTCAGCTATTCTTCTTCTAGTCATCACACCTTTATCCTTATCTCCTATGATATTATTTTTTGAATGATTCAACCTCACATACCTGGGAGTCTTCAGATTTTCTTGATTTTTAGATTCTCAAGTTCTTTCTTCTACACTAGCACTAGTCTCTCCTTGATTTTATGGCTTTTTCAGGAACAATCTAAATTTGTTTCTAGGTCTGTACTTGCTTTCCTTTATCAAATATATTGATCTGATCATATGAATCATATCCAGAGCATCTGGCCTGATACTCATTACCTTCATCAACTTTCACATTAGTGCTTTCAACTATCTTCCTCAATCTCTTATTACAACACCGGTAGGCCTTTCTCTTAGTAGAATAATCAATAAAAAATCCTTCATCACATCTAGCATCAAGCTTCCCTAGATCTTCATCTATTTTGATATAGAATTTACTTCCAAAAAAATTGAAATATCTAACTATAGGAACATGACCAAATTATAAATCATAAGGAGTCTTATCAGTATCACCTTTGATATGCACTTGGTTAATAGTGTATATGGCAGTACTCATAGCTTCTCTCCAGTAGAAATGAAGAACGTTTCCTTCCAACATCATGGTTCTAGTAGCTTCCTAAATCGTTCTATTATTCCTCTCCACAATACCATTATGCTGAGGAGTTCTAAGTGCAAATAATTGTCTCTTCAATCCATGCTCTTCAAAATACGCATTGAAATCATCAGAAGTGAATTCACCACCTCTGTCAGATCTCAAATACTTTAGTTTCAATCCTATTTCAGTCCCAACCATGGCTTTGAAAATCTTAAACTTCTCCAAGGCTTCAGACTTCTCCCTTAAGAAAGTAACCCACATTATCCTTGAATAGTCATCAATCAACAAAATGAACAAGATTAGGAGGATTTAATAATAATCTATTATAACTATACTATTTGCTTTTAAAAGTAACTCTTGTCTTCTTCCTTAACTGTCATTCCTTGCATACCAAATTTGTAGGCTTTACCAACTTAGGAAGATCTCTCACTACTTGAGTAGAAATTATCTTAACCATGCAATCAAAATTCACATGACACATCCTCCTATTCCATAACCAACTTTCATCAATTTGAGAATACAAACAACTTGTACCACTACCATTCAAGTGAAAGACACAACCTTTAGTCTTTGTCCCTGATGCAATCTCAATTTTAGAACCACTTAAGATTATACACATTCCATTCTTTAATTGTAATCATATCCCTTGTCAACCATATGTCCAACACTTGAAAGATTATGCTTTAGACCTTCTACATACAAAATATCATCAATATTGTGCTTGCCATCAAGAGAAATGGAACCTAACCACATATTATACCAGCTTTGTCATCACCAAATCTTATTACACCACCATCATACTTTTCCATACTCACAAAATTACTCTTATCACCTATCATATGATGAGATCAACCACTATCAATAACTCATTCATATTTCTCTTGAACTTTAGTAGCCAAGTCTTTCTCCTCATTAATGCACCTAGAAGAATCAGTAGGCACTGGATCATCTTCCTTGATAGCAATAAATACTCATTCATAATCACCTGAATTTCCTTTCTCAGATTCATCATCTGTCACACCTTCATCATCAACATAATAATATTTCTTCTGATATTTAGGCTTGTAGGTATTTTTAGGAACTCTTTTTGGACATCTTGAAGAAAAATGTCATATCTTATTACATGAAAAACATTTAAGAGGCAATTTTCCTTCATACTTGCCGACTCCTTTAGGAAATCTCTTGGTAGTAAGCACTTCAAGCTCCTCAAGTTATTTTTCTTCTTGATCCATCTCCTTCACCTCCTTCTCATATCTAGATACCCTTCTTGAATAAATTACCCTCGAATCACATCTCTACTTCATGAAAATAATAGCTTTGAATGTAGATTCTATTTTAGGAAGAGAGTCACCAAACTCACTCAATTAAAAGGCAACAAGCTTGCTAATCAACATATCTCTAGTCACATTAGTCACGGTCCGAATCTCCTCAATAGTAGTAGCCTTGTGTTTGTAAGAAGGAGGCAAGGCTCTCAATACTTTAGCAACAATATGTGATTCTTCCAATACTCCATTGACACATCTGATATTGCACACAAGCTCATTCACTTTCTGCATAAAATAAGTAATGATCTCATCTTCACCCATCTTCAACAACTCATAATTTCCCTTTAAGCTCTACAACTTGGAAATCTTCACATGTTGTCACCTTCATACAAAGTTTCCAACTTCTTCTAGATCTCATGAGTAGTCTATAAATCCATCACATTAGTCATTTTAGAATCAGACGGTCCACTCAACAATGGTTCCTTCCCCCTGATACTATATTCAACTTCCTTTATATCATCCAGAGTTGTAGGACAATTATGAGGAATGTTATACATATTTTAAATAATTTTCTAGTAATCTTCACCAATACATCTCAAGTGACAATCCATCTGATTTTTCTAAAGAGTATTTTATTTCATCAAATCTCGAACTATCCTTCTTATAAGTTGTCATCCTAGATCACCTCAAGTGATAAAGCTTCTTCAAAGGAACTTACTCTAATACCAATTGTTGGCAACAAGGCAGAAAACTAAGAGGGGGGTGAATCAGTTTTCTCAAAAGCTCTCATTAACTCAAACACAATTTTACCTCTGATAAATAACAGTGAAAGCATAAATCAACACCACATCAATAACACACACAACACCAAGATTGTTGATGTGGAAAACCTGATCAAGAGAGAAACCATGGTGGGAACCAACCCACAATATTATGATACCTTGTTAGAAGTATATGAAATATTACAATGAGAATGCACATGCATTCAAACACATGACCTAGAGCTCACTGCTCAAAACCAACAACAAGGGCTACAACCTAGGGGAGACTCACTATCTTACAAAATATTGGGACTACATTTGAAAGATTATGAACTAATAAAATAGAATCTCCTCATGCCTGGTTACAATTCTAGTTAAGCACATAACACATATTTAGCTCACTCACACTTCTTCACTGCTTCCAAAAGATTAAAGCATTATTCAAACTCTTTTTTCTCACACATGAGCATTACATTTATTTATACATATCATCAACCTATCTTTCTAGGTCGGCTCAACACACCTAAACAATTACAAAGATATAACCATACACACTACAAAACTATATGCATACCAAAACAATGTCAACTATGACATAGTATGGACCTAAATCATCACGCAACACCTCCAAGAATTATGCCTTGAACATCTGCAACATGCTACAATCATCATGTCAGCCAAGAACATGAAGAAGACCACCGGATCAAGGAAAACCATCAATAATGCACACAAAGATCAATGCAGACCATTAACAACAATAAGACATGATCTAGAAACATCCACAAGCATCATGAATTACCATATAAACAACCACACCAACACCACTTACTAGAATCTTCATCATCATTATACCAAACTTCAAGAACATTAATGGTAATGACTGCCAAACTGAAAGATTCACTTGTAGACCTCCAAATCATGAACCATCTGAATTGAGGACACACTAGAATTTCCCAAACACTATTCCAAATCTATGAACCAAGATATTACAATGCAGAGAAACGCAGAGAAAAATCCAGAAAACTGATCAACACCGAACAACTGAAAAACCAACCACAATATTGGATCACATAACTCGATCAAATATCCATGTGAATCACTGAAACTTGAGCTAAATAGAATGGAGATACTTATCTTAAAACCCTTTAATCTGCAACACACTGGCCAAACCAACTCACTGAATTTGACTACAACACTGGAACACGTAGAGGAATATGTTGACGACAAGGACAACACATCACTCAGTCAATCCAAACACATATTTGCACAATATCCCAATAGGAAACATCATGGAGCACGAGCACCTAAAAAATGAGATGTCATGTAGCACTTATTTTGATTTAGCAGTTTATATGAGTTACCAAGGTGGAATTTCACAGCCAATGCATGACCTAACACATATAAACAGACATGCAGGCTAAGCCAGCACCACACAGAGTTACAAAGATCCTATAGGAAATAATGCTAGATGAACCACAAGTAGAATATATGCCCACTATAATATGAGATGGTTGAGACCTCATGATGGTACAACAAAGAGCACATCCAAAAGACATGCCAAGAAAAAACTAAAAGCAACAAGATCACATCCTAAGCCTTGTTATTCACAACACACCATGATATAAATGATCGTGGTGACCGAGTGGAAACAAAACCATGAAACATCCTATGCATAATGATGATGGGTGTTGATGTGAGCGATATATCTTGAAACAACACTAAGATAAAATATTGATGATGATCGAAAAAGGGACCTAATAGGATTGTGATGACAAAGATGCTCAAATATGATTGTTGATGAACCAACTGATAGGATATGATCTTGACAAACACAACTGATAGTATTTACAAGATGTACAAGAACTATGGATGATAGAGGAAGACCCAGGGACAAGCATGATGTTACCCTAGTCAAGATGAAAAGTCAGGAGAGAGTGATGATTGATGGGGTGATGTTGATGTTGGAATGATATATCCAAAAACAAAACAAGGATTGGGAAGGTTGGATCCTGATGATGATGATTGGATTGTGATCAAGGCTTGCAACAAGGCTGGGAACAAGACCAAGGATACGATTGGATGATTTGATTAGCATTTGACCTTGGATAGTTGAGGAAGATGGATAAGATTGGCATGTGATTAGTGTATTGTGAGGATTAATTGGATTGATCGGATGGATGGTTTTGGATAGCATGGGGGTAGCCTAGAGCTAGATACTAGTGACAAGGGATGCTAGAGGTAGTGGGATGATATAAGATGAGGGATGAAAGGATGGAGGATAGGCTGAAAAGGATTTGGAGATGGATGTATTGTGGATTTTCCTGGGAGATGAAAGGATGAGGGATGAAGAGATGGAGGAAGATGAGGATTAGGAGAGGAATAAGATATGGATGAAGGGATGGAGGAACAAGGAGATTAGGATAGGTGGATGGATCATGTTATGAATAATATGATGGAGGAACTGGGAGATAAGGATTGGTGGATGGATGGATATGATAAGATAAGTGACAGAGGGATAATAATCTAAGGGAAGTGGATAAGATAGAATGATGGGTGGATAGAAAGGATAATGGAGGAAAGTGTGATAGGGAAATAGAGGCACAATGGTGTCCAAATAATGTATACATGGTGGCTTTTTGTTTTTATCAAAGATCCAAGAGAGGATGGAGGAAGTGAAATGGATTGGATATGATGGGTATGGTAGGTAGATGAGGTGGAGGAGGTGATGGATGGATGGCTAGAAGAACTTGCCCCCAATTGGGGAGAGAAAAGGATGAGGAGAATTACGCATGATGTCTATTTGCCAGGTTTTCATAATGGTACTTATTCGAGGCACATGTTTGCCAATTTTTCACCATTCGATAATTTTTTTCTCTTTTTTTTTGTATTTTATGATTTTTGGGAGGAAATTTTGTGGATGGAGAGGGATGAGGATAAATGGATTTTGAGGATAGGTGATAAGGGATATGGATAGAGGACTCAAGCATCAAGTTCCATATCAAGGTAATATGATCCCATTTGGAGTGATCACCGGATGTTGGTACAAATTTATTAGGAATGGGTGAAATATGCAAAGGCTTGGATTATATGTTTTTGATGGTGCATGTATGTGGTGTAAGGGATATGGTAGTGGCAAGTGTTTAGATGGAATGAAGGAAAGTGAGTGTGATGGGGGGATGTTATCAAGACCAACACTGGCTAATGTTGTGGGGGATGTGGGATAAGTGGAGGAGAGATGGATGTAGCACGTAGATGAGATGGAGGAATTATGATAGGTAGCTTTGGGACATAGGGACCCAAAATAGACTTAGGATATGGAGGGAGAAAATATTTAGCTGGTGGACTAGAAACTTTGGATGCCATTGTAGATTTTTCTTTTTGATGTATTGCTTCTTTTTTCTTTGGGATCCACATTCTTTTTTATTTTTCCTTTGTGGGCCTTTGTGGCCTTTGAGATTCATTGCATATTTTTATCAACTTTTTCTTTGTGGGAGCATGTCTCTTTGAGTGGACATGGTCACTTTTTTATTATTGTGGATATATGTCTTTATTATTTTTTGATTTAGCATCCAAATTTATGCTAGTAGCCTTAGAAGGAGTCCGTGAATATGTAGGAGATGAAGGGAATATGGATGAAGTGATGGATGTAGGATATAGGATGGAATGTGGGGATATGTGCCTTTGTTGAACCTAATTGGGAATGAAAGAGGAAGGAGGTTTATGATGGGTGATGGAGATATGGGATCTGTGTATGGAGGAAGGGATATTGGGATATAAGGGCCCAAAGCATGTGGGGGATATATGAAGGTATATTTTGGGATATATGGACCCTAAATGGATTTAGAGAATGAAGGAGGAAGATGGATGGTTGTTTTATCTTTATATGATGGAGGAGGGGTAATAGTGATAAATAATTTGGAGGAATGCTAAGGCAATGTGATGGTGTGTTTGGAAGCATACTTGGATATGCATTAGTTGTACCAACATTTTTGGATGTAGTGCCTTTGGATATGTAACTAAGACCATGAGATCCTACATGTGCTTTGACATGGATGTGCTCTAAAGTACCTTTCCCATGTATGCCTAAGCCTTTACCTTGATAATTCATTTTTTTGAGCATTTTATCTAAAGTAGGATACTTATTCTTTGGGTAACAAGATGCGAGTCTATTATTAGATGAAGGAGAATGGGTGGTGTATATGAGATGTTATTTTTTTGTGAGTGAACTGCCATGGATGAATGTAAGATAACCAAGGGGATAGAGTGATGGTGGTCAGATGGTTTGGATAGGAGGAAATGGAGGATCAATAAGTGGATTATATGGAATGTGAGGATATTAAATTGGATGAGGGGATGATAAGGGCTCTTGAGGTGGAGGAGGTAGAATGGTAGGATCTTGATTTGGAAGAGGGGATGATATGGGATCTTGAGATGGAGGATGTATAATGGTTTCATCTTGATTTGGATCAATAATTTTTTCAACATGCTTTGGAACGAGATCTTGGAATGATGGGATTGGTGTGGATGGTGTGAAAAGGGATGAATGGGTAGACTCTTCAAGTGGAATGGATGAAAGGATGGGAGGATATTTGACTTGGGTAGATGGACTGGATGGAAGGATGAGAGGTTCTTCAATTGGGATAGATGAAGTGGACAAAAGGATGTAAGGTTCATCAACTGGGGTAGATGAAGTAGATGAAAGGATAGATGATTGACTAACTGGGGTAGATGAAGTGGATGAAAGGATTGGGGAATCACCAACTAGGGTAGATGAAGTGGATGAAAGGATGGGGGATTCCCCAACTAGGGTATATGAAGTGGATGAAAGGATGGGGGATTCATCAGATTGACCTTGAATGATGGTAGGAGTAGGTGATGGGGATTGTGGTTGAATGGTCTAAATGGATGAGAGGTTTTTGATGGTGTTAGGAGGTGGGAGAGGAATTATAGTTGTGGGAGTTGGAAGTGAAGTTGGTGTATTGGAGGAGGGAATGGAGGGTGGAGGATTGTGGTAGGAAGAAGTGGATGGTGGTGGATTGGAGTAGTCACCAGTAAGGAGGGACCTCAAAGAGATCAATTCACACTGGTCAGCAAGAGTAAACACGTAGAACATGTTATTTTATTTATGAAATCTGATTACATCCAACTGGTAACAATCGGGTTACAACATACTGACTCTTAGGCTTGGTAGAATAATTCACAACTGGGACCTTGAATCGAAAAATCTATATTCTATGCACAGTCTAGCTATCTGATTCTCTCTCATTGATTGTATTCTAAAGAATAATTACAAATATATATATCAATCCAAAGGATCCAGTCAGCCCAAAAGGGATCAAAACCCGAAGAGCAAGACCTAACATGAAAATAAAAAAGGTAGGCCTCTGCCAAGAGATTCCTCCAAAAAATCCAAAGGATGAAACGTAGAAGGTAGACCACACACCAAGGAACATAAAAATCAATGCCCAAGGCTCCAAAATATTTGGAATGAGTTATGGTAGATCACCAGAATAGGTCTTAAGTAACTGGTAACAAAGGAACAACCGGTAACAATAAATTTTCATGGAAACTGCTAGAGATATCTTGCTGGAAAGTGATCCAAATGCAATGTGGTCTGAGAGAAAGAAAGATGATAAAGTATTCAAGTATAATCCAAATCCACAAGATCCGATGAGCCAAAACCAGAATACATAGAAAGGAAAACTGAAACTCCAAACAAAAAACAAAACAAAAGGGAAAATGTTTTATTGGGTTGATGCAAGATTGTTGTGAACCGGGGATGTTCCTGCATTAGACATCCAAGGTTATTGAAATAGTGAGCCTCTCACTTTGCTGGGGTCAGAGGGAAACCAAGGCAGTCTGCCTCTACATGAGAAATCCAAGATGAATCTTCAACTGGTCTGTCCTTCCACTTCACAAGATATTCCTTATACTGGCTACTTCGGGTACTACATCCAATCCTACTGTCCAAAATCTCTTCAATCTGATCCAGTTCTATTATCACTATTTAAAAAATGGATATTCTTGTTCCATAATTGGCTAAAAGTCCACAAAAAATTGAGTTTGGTATGGCCTTGTTGCCTCTAATTGTTTTAGGTTAGAAGAAGGTTTAAGTTTTGAGTTCTAACCCTTCTAGTTTTTGAGAAAAACCCTTATGATTCTATTCACATGTTACTTTTGTCACTTAAAGAAGGGTCAGTCTATCATGAGAAGTGTCCCCCCCATTAGTTATTTCCTTAGGTGGTCCCTAAATTTTTTAAATTTATGCGCCTTTACTTTACCTTGTTCTAATTTTTGTCGGGCCCCATAAATATGGTGCAACTCATTGCTAATCTTGTGGCTATCATTGTTTTGTTAAGCAAAGTTGATAGCAGGTTAATGTTCGTGAAGTAGCAAAAATCCTAAGCGGGCCTGGGAGGTGGGTTGACCATCAGATTAAACACCTGCATCTTGATCATGATCTAACGGCTCATGTTGTTTCATTTGGATAAGATGCACGTGGTGTAAGTTATGAGAAAGGGTGAAAAAATGTGCGGGTCCTCAAGGCGACTGGTTTCCTTGGTTAAAGGGTGATCAGTTTGAAAAGGATCAATGGCTCACGTTGATTTGTAGCTAGAAGATGTACGTTTTCTACCTATCACGAAGTAGCGAAAAGGTGGTGGGCTTGGGTGAGGTGGTCATAGAAAGGATAAATAATAGGCAAGTTCTTGAGATCTAACAACCCGTGTGGATTTGTGAAGACAAGATGATTGCAAGTTAGTCATCATGAAATGGTGAAAGACAAGTGGCAATCACATGAAAGCATGACATGGTAGGAAAGACGGTGTGTTTCATAGGGTGTAAAAGTGACATGTCCAGTACACGTGGCTCTAAAGGGTAGTTGAGGGCCCGCCTTGTTTCAACTGGCAGTTATGTGGAGAATAGCAAAGCAAAGCACATGGCGGATTCAGAATGGAACCCAATAGAACTTCTTGGGCAAATGGCCTACTACCATGTGGCATTTGTTAACTGGTGACGAGGTGACATAAGTGATCTCCGAGTTAAAGGGCCCACTTGAAAGGTTTAAAGCATGTTAAAACATATTCATCTCATGGTCGATCCAATGGTCATCGTTGTTTCGTGGCCCGAAGATGCACGTGGTGTAAGCTCTCTAAAATGGCAAAAATCATTAACCATCAAGGTGAGGCATGGTTAGTTAGTGAGATTGATGGTCATTGTTGGAGTTAAAGACCAAGCAGTTGGAGCTTGATTTGATGGTTAGCATGGCTTCGTGAAGAAAAGTACACGAGTGTTAAAGTGCACGAAATAGCAAAAAGAAGGTAGGGCCCAACACTAACAGAGAGAGATCAGATGGAGATAAAGGCAGTGTAAGTTCTTGTAATCCAACGGCCAACATTGCTTTGCAAAAGAAAAGTGTAAAGGTGTTATGTTCTGCGAAAGAGCGAAACAGAGAAAAATACTTAGAGAAGTTATGACCCGTTGGAGCCTATTTTTAAATTAGGTTTGTGAATTCAATTTTGAGGTAATGGCCAAAGCATGCAGAGTTAATTCCTAAAATTCAATGCCAACTTGCCGTATTTGAGTTTGCATCAACTTGATTGTTAGCATTATTTCATCAAAGTCTATTGTAGAGCAATTGGTGCGGAGCGGTTTTTCTTTAGGCGAATAACAGGTTTTTGTGTTGTTTCTTGATAATTTTGGTCTGATTTCAGTTCTTGTTGTGTGAATTGTTTCATTAGAGGTTTGTGCTAGTTTCAATTGGTATAGTTGCATATTCAAAATGGCACCAAGAAGGGAGTTGACAAGAAAAGTGAATTACCAGGACAGGAACATTTGCGACAATTTTTAAGAATAGTTAACGATGTCTACCAATGTCGGGGCTAAGGCCAAAGAATTAGTACCAAAGAACCCTCATCTAAGAATTGGGGTTGGCCTATATGATAAAGGAAATTGGTTAAGGGACCCTAAAATAGGGATGTCAGGTTTAGGACTGTTCAAAGAAGGTTCTGGGTAGAGACATTCCCCAGCCCCTTTGAATAGCATATGGGAACTGGATGTGAGGAAGCTTGTGGTCCCTAGTGTATTCATGGATGTAGATGTGTTGACCCTAATTGCACATAATCATGACCCTATAGCAAGATGTATCAGGAGTGTGAAGGGATCAAACCTGATTGAAATAAAAGATGATGAATTCATAAACGTGTTTAAACTCAGTGAGGCTCCCAATTTGTTAGAGCCTATTGACTTTGAGTCATTAGCCCAGTCTACAATGCACAAAGGGGTCATCTTAGGAGTGGCCCATTGAAATAATTCTTTGTTAAGATAGGAGGGTTGATAGTTGTAGGCCCCAGGACAATGGAACCATTCTCCCTCAATTTGTTTACTCTGAGAACTAAGGGTATGTATTGGGCACTATGTCAGATCTTTGGAGAAGATGCTGAGAGAAACATGCCAACTGATTACATGGTAATGATTGCACAAATTTTAAACCCCTCCCTGGCAATAACATTAGATTATGCCCCATACCTTACTAATGCAATTCATGGAGGGCTAGTAGGGATAAAAAATGGTAAGGTAGATAGGCCATTTGGATGGTACTCCTTGTTAATGTATATGTTTTTGTTAAAAGGTGCTGACTATTTTGCAAAGGAAATGGACTTGGTTAAGGTAAAGGATAAGGAAGAGATGCCTATCCAACTTTGGAACACTGTTTTACCTTGGGATAGAGAAGATGCTAGTTTTCTAAAGTTTGATAGATTCTTTGCATCTAAGATTAGAATTCTTTTATGCATAGAAAACCCTAGGATTCCTAAGGCTCTTTTGGAATACCTCAGACCTAAAGAGTTTGCAGAGGGCATTAAGATTGTTCAAAATTAGGGAGACATGTATTTGTACCATGTTTCTACTATTTTCAGAGTGTATGGTTTTAGAGGTACTCCCTATCTACTACCCTATCAGGTCCCATTGAAGATAGGAATTGCAGAAGTATTGAGACAAATTGGAGGAGTACAAGAGACAGAGCTGACCAATAGGGGTAAAGGGACCATTTTACTAGCTATCACCATGGCCCACCATTTTGTAATCACCAAAGGTGGCTAGAAATATTTTCAACAATTCTTTAAGCCATATAGGTTTTCAACTGTAATTTAAAGATGTGTAGACCCTGAGGACTTTTTCAATGGCATGTTTAGAAAGAGGGCGGTGTGTAAAGCTAGGCCTCATCAATTTCAGTTCCCCAAAGATTTAATTAGGAATGAATTCAACTTAGATGAGCATGAACTGAGGAAGGAGAAGTGGGTTGCATATAAGAGGGCACTTGATTTTATCCATCAATTTGATAGTAGCTATGACCCTCTTTCCAGCTTCAACCCTTTTGAGGAGAAAATCAAATTCTTGATTCTCTATTTTGAAGACCTCATGTAGACCTTAAAAGAAAAAAGAGAGGCTATAATAAAAAATGATCCTGATAGGGTTAAGTTGGTCTTGGCTAAGCTTGCCTTTGATAAGGCTATCCCACCTGGTGAATATGTAATGCATAAGAAATCAAAGTACACTGTGATGATGCCAGTGACAGGTGAGCCTTCCACTTCAAGAGGGAAAAGAGCAATTGAAGATGTCATTGACATCCAAGATTCCCCTAAAAGGCAAAGAGTGGGGAAGGAAGTTAAAAATGATGAACCTCAATATTCTCCATCTCAGTCCCCTATCCACATAGGAGATGAGCAAGCAATGGCTGAACTATTATTATAGTTAGGGAGTCTCGGTGAGATTGCCTATACCTATGAGGAGACCCAAGAGGGGATGCCATAAGATCCACCTAATTTTGAAATGAACTTGACTAATGGTGAGCTAAGGGGCAAAGAATTGGACCTTACTGTTAAGCAAGCCAAGGAGGAATTCCTGGCTGATAGTAATTTTGTTACAATAGGGGCTTTCATGCAATTTGTGTGGAAGAAAAACATGGAACAATTCAAGGTCAGATGTGAGCATAGGAAGAGTGAACAGCCTCTCAGACATGTAACTCAGGTGGAAGAAGAAATAAAGCAAGAAATGATGGAAGAGTTTAAGACCATCATGCCTAAGAAAGGAAGGGAGATGGTGTCTAAAGTTGGTGTGTTAATCCTCCCTGAATGGGATATAGCTGATGCTCTAGTTCTTGAAGCATTGAGGAAGGAAACAAAGCCAATGGAAGGAGTGACCTTCAGCAAGGATAATGTTGCTCTAGTCATGTGGTCACTGAAGAAGGATGAGAACAGAAGGAGGAAAAGTGCATTAGATTCTAGTCTCTTAGGAGGCATGGTTGTTAAGAGAGTCCAAGATACAGGGGTAGTGGAAGCTGCAAGCACAATTTTGGAAACTACAAAGTTCAGTGTGGCAGTAGCAGAGAAAGAGGCAAAAGAAAGAGCTAATCTCCAATTGAAATTGGAGACCATCTTAAAGGCTTATAATGAGGCCAAAGAAGGAATAGCCAATAGGGACAACATTATTACTAGACTTTAGAGTCAGTTAGTAGGTCAGCACCATCCAGGTGAATCCTCTACACTCATGATAGCCTCCTCTCCAGCAAGACCCCCTCCTACTAGTCCCATTATAGAATATCCCCCTTCTCCTATGCCTTCTAGTTTCTAGTCAGCTGAAACTGTCCAACATGAGTTGGAAAAGTTGAAACAAGCTCAAGCCTTGTTTGCAAACAAGTATAAAGAAAAGGTGAAAGCCACAATCTTGAAGTTTGTTGATTCAGTCAAGGCCTCCATTGTATACATTAATATGAAGAGGATTCTGCATGTTTTGATCAAATTCAGAGAGGATGAAGCCACTTTGGAACCAATCCTTTATAAGTGGATGCCTAGAGGTAAGGAGTTGGAGCTCATGTGTTCATCCCATGTAGATGCAGAGGAGAATGACGATCTAACATCCACCAATGAGTTCATAAAAGAGATGAATATACTCTCAAAGGAAAGGGTAGGTGTAAAAAGAAAAGCTCAGTTATATAGAAAAGAATATTCAGATCACAAGTTTGAATTGTTTCCAGGGGGATTTGTAGGTCTAATTTAGTTGAAAGAGGAGAAGACCTAGCTGGAAGAGCTGGATCACAAGTTGTCCTTAAGGGTTAATGAAATTATTAACACCGATGACACATCCCTATTTGTCCAAATAGTTGAAGAAATTGAAAAAGTGAAATCACACTATGGTTTCGTAGAAAAGGAAATTGGGAAGTTAAGGGCCATTTGGAAAAGGATAGAAGGAATGAAACAGAAGATTGTTAGCTTTGCTTGGCCAAGTGATGACATGTTCCAAGAGTGGAAGGGCAAATATGTCAGACTCCAGAGAAAGTTGAAGAGGTTGCAACAGAACAACACACAGAAGAGGTCGTTAATATTGAGAAGGACTTGTAACTATTTCTTGTAGAGTATCACGGTTTGTAACAAACTTTTCTTAGGAATGTCCGAAGATTGTAAGCATCCATAATATTATAAATGGATACCAGGACTAGTAAAGGGGGAATCACAAGAATTTTGTAAAGAAACTCTGCAGAAATATACCTAGGGTTTTTCTAGTTATTATAGAGAATATTTTGAGTTTTGTAAGAATTTTCAAAAAATGGATATCATTATACAGATCATAAACTTTTGAGCCTAAAATTTGTGTTGTCTTCTGGTGTGCTTTCAATAATTTACTGGTTTCATTTGAGTAATCTAGGGTTA
The DNA here is from genome assembly GCF_030272615.1 of Cryptomeria japonica. NCBI lineage: Eukaryota > Viridiplantae > Streptophyta > Pinopsida > Cupressales > Cupressaceae > Cryptomeria > Cryptomeria japonica. The sequence goes on from NC_081405.1 coordinate 448,780,127, forward strand.
TTCAATTGAACATGGATTGTAATGCAATCTTTATGGATATGTTTCTTAGTGCTTCTCTTTAGGAGAGGAATTAAATACGCATGAAATATCTTTGTCAGTAGGTTATTTTGTTGGAAACTTTGAATTTGATAAACACTGTTTGTTTTAACAAGGAAGGACTCTCATATATGTCAGGCATGTATGGGGTTAATAGAAGCCGAAGTGATGAGATGCATGGGGATGTTTAATTGTGAAATCCTTGCTTAATTTAGATGACTCTGTAACCTGGATAAGGCACTGGTATCAATTGTAGTTCTCTTTCTACATCTCTTGAGGATCAATACTAAAAATGAGCATAAGTTTTCCTTTATTATTTCAGTTTATGTTAAGGCGATAGGATCCACTGGTTTTTGGACACTGGTTTACTGTGGATCTCATTTAAAAGTGTGAAACTATTCATAGAAGGTATACTCACCTCAACTTTGGATAAGTTCAAAGTGTAGAAGGTTCTTGAAACCTTGTCATATATTTCTCTAAGGTTCTTTTTTCCTCGATCTCTTCATCAGAAGGTAGAGTTATTATTTTTCTTACAAGGGATAAGAGGGGAATCAGAATTTGAGACTAACAAAAGTGGCGACTCTACTGGGGAGAGTCATAGTGTGTATCCATGTTGCAGATTGACATTTAAATTGGTTCAAAATGTTGTTCGGATATCTATGCTAAAAAAAGTTTGCGTGATCTTTGATTTATTTTCTCTCTCTCTCTCTGAAAAATCTTCATGATTTTTGTTTTAAAAAATCAGCAAGTATCTTGTGTAAAGCTTGTTTTCTTATTTCCCACAGTCTTTGTGGGTGGCGACTCTAACAATCATAACCAATCCTTTTGAAATAAGTGAAATTCTTTAAGAAAATAAGCATAATTCAGGGAGGAAAGAACACCAAATCTTTTATGAAGAAGCATCCTCGTGAGACATTGCAAGAGGGACTACCTGAACAATCACGTAGAGGTCAGAAAAGATCAGTGGTACATGAGCCATCTAATGCTGCTTGGGTGCAGAAAAGCACCAATACGGGTAAGAGATCTGAGAGACCTATCTATGCAAATTCAAATTCTTCTTCCCGTGAATTTGAGCATGATGTTTTAGGTTTCCATTCTGGTTTATTTGGGAATGTAGAAGATGTCCATTTTTCAAATCAAGGAATATCTCATGCTGGTTTTTCTAGGAAAGATAGAAGTAGTTCAAACATAGTAAGATATTCAGTACCTAGGACAATTGATGGAAACATCAGTTTGATTGATATTGACCAAGTCAATATATCAAACTCTGAAGAAGTCTTCCCTGATGAAGATAAGGTATCCCAAGAAATAGAGGACTTGAATAGAAGAGTCCATCATTTAATTTCCTTAAGAGCACAAAAGGAAGCAGATAAAGAGAGAGAAGTAAAGGCAAAATTGGTGGAGAGAGACAGGCTCCTGAGACAAATTGCTGACCTTGAGTTACTTGCCCAAGAAAAGGCCAAGAGTGAGGATGAAGGTCCTATGATTAGAGAAATCCTAGTTCCCAAGACCAAACCTGCATACAAGTGAGTAGTGTAGCCAAATAGGGAAGTCCTTAGTGACCCACAACTTGTTAGAGATAATGTTGACAAAGGAAAGCAGAAATGCATGGAAGGTGGGTCTATATCTAAGACTATAGTGGAGATATCTCACATGCTATCAACACATGAAAGACACATGGAAAGGATGAGGAAAGAAAAGGAAGATTTGCAAATGGAATTAGAGAAAGTTGAATTAGAAGCAACTAATCAAGAAGTAAAGAGAAAGATTAGTTATATGAAGGCTCCTCCTATCATGTTTCCTTCAGTAGATCTAAATAAACCTACTCCTCAGCAAGCTTCACTCCCTCCTGATAAAATTCAGCCAACTTTGCCTACTAGCACTATAACAACCAACCAAGCCCCTGTTACTAACCAAAGTAATTAGATCTCTATGACTCAAAGCCCCAATGTAAGAATGAACATGGGAAATAACCATGCTTCCAACCAATTCCAAAGAAGACCTATTAACCTAGAAATTTATAGGCAGCTCTTTTTTGATGGAATCCCAGGATACCCCAACCATGTTCCTACCGAATTGAGGGATAGACTTCACAAATTTGCTGGGAATAATGCAATTAGTGCAAAATAACACTTGAAGTCTTTTGGTGACCTGATAAATGATTATGAAATTGTAAATGAAGATGTTATCATGAAATTGTTTGTACAGTCTTTAGTAGATGATGCAAGGGACTAGTATAGAGGTCTTCCTATGAATAGCATTGGGTCTTGGGAAGATTTTAAAAATTGTTTTCAGGAATAATATGGTGACAAGACTAATGTGAGCTTCATGCTCAATGAGTTCAACAATATCAGAAAGTCTGACAATGAAATTGACACAGATTTTAATGCCAAATTTTAGAAAGAAATGCATAGACTATATCAGGTAATGAGGTTAGATGACAATATGTGCCTGAATACTTATTATAATGCCTTTGATTCTAAAATGGCCTATATTCTGAGGGATAAAAATCCGCATAACCTAAGAGATGCATTTAGAATTGCCATCAATGTAGAGAGCAATAGAAAAGCATCTGGGAAACTAGGGAGAAGAACTGATGGTAGGCTGTGGCAAGAATCAAAACAACAACCTAATAAAGTTTCTAAAGAAGAAGACAAAATAGAGAAATTGGTAATTGCCATGAAGGATCTTATGGCCAAGGTGAGTAAAAATGACAAACTACATTACAACTGGCAAGACAAACCTCCTAGGTTGCATGACATGCCTTACAACACTACTTGGAAGGATGGTAAGCCTCAAAATGAGAAGCCAAAAAATACTCAGAGCCAAGATACCCCTGATCCTTTATAGGGAAAAAATGTTCATAACATAGAGAATACTCCTTGGTGTATGGCTTGTGATGGACCACATTCTCCTCATCAATGTGATGTAGCTCAAGCCCTTGAAGAATCCATGAGACAAGAGGTTGAGCCTGATATAAATATGTTTGAAACTATCATAGAAAGTGATGATAAGTCTTTACAAAGTGAATTTAGTGAATGCGATGTGCTGGATAGTAAAAGATCTTACCAAGGACAACTAACATTTATTGGCATCCCACTTTGAATGTGGTAACAATTGAAGATGAAGATGTTCATCTCAGAAGGCCTAGTGATGAAGAGGTGAAAAATCTCACTAAAGCTACCATAGCCAAAGCCAAGCACAATTACAATTTGAGGAGTACTAAGAGAGATAGTGATCAAGGTGAACCTGGGTCCATGTTTATACAAGAAGTATCCTAGAAGAAAGCAGCAAGTAGTGCTACCCTGCCTCAAGTTGGTCAAGAAAAGAAAAATTAAGTAAAAGAAGTACCCAAGGGTATGGATGATAAAGCTACTAGTGATATACAAGGAATTACTGCAATAAAGAAGGCAAGTCAGCCTAAAACAAAGAAAACTAAAGCTACTACTGAGTTGACTAATAATTCCACATTTGATATGACTCAGGCTCTCACTCAAATGAAGGTTACTATCCCATTGATAAAATTATTGAAAATAAAGGAACATAAAGAAGCTGCTCTATCTTTGTTTTCTAGAATACCTGATAGTAACACATCTTTACCTTCTGGTTCAACTAAGGATGAAAAGGATCAGGAGTTGCAAACCCCAGAGGTATATGTTGGAACAACTATTACACAAGAACCCTCACAATCTAAATCATCTTGTTTATTGCGCCTTCATCTTATGTCTAACTAGCTTACTTGACTTGCCAAGTCAAGAACATACCTCGATGGATGGTATTCTCTTAGTTACCATCAGAGGTATTTTATTATAGAATTAACTCCTCATACTTGATTTGATTTGGGCAATAATTGCATTTGGGTTCCAATTGAATGGTAACCTTATAAGTACTAATGATCTAAATTTTGTTTATTAAACACTAAGAATATTTATAATTTTAAAATTTTTTGTAGCCTTTGGGGTCTTATTATGCCATAAACATTATGACTAATTAGTTTCAAAATTTTAGGGCTTTTAATGACCCTTGGAACCCCTTGAATTGATATATGTTGATCTGTTGATTTAGAAGAATTTTCACTTATGTTTCACTTTGTTATTTTGCAAGTTTTCCACCTAGGTGTTATACTTCTAAGCCATAGTTTAGTTCAACTAAGTTATGAATGTAGCCCATATTCACCAGTGTATGAACCTAGGGCTCTGATACCAAAATTTCATGCCCAAACTTTTGGGCAAAAACCCATACAAATTTTTTTTTGAAACACTTAATTATATCTAATCTATGCTTAATTAGATGTGACAACTTAACAGGTTGTTCCAAGCAGAATCCTAAATTACAATAAAACATTTTTCTAACATGAGTGATGACTAGAACAAATTTATCTAGAAGCCTTAGGTTTCTATAAAACTCCTAGATGACAAAGTTAGGATATTCCTAACATAACAAATTACGATAACTCCTATGTTCAAACAGAACAAAATGATTTTATAAGGACAATAATAAATTCACCTAGAATGTCCCTTTTATTACAATTGCAAATTATAATTCTTAATTAGATCGACTTCTACTAAATAGGCATTAATATAATTACTTGATTCAATAATAATTATTTATCTCCTAACAAGTTTTCTCCATCCGTGATAATACATCCTTCCTTTTTAACTTGATTAAATCTTACGTCTATAAATTAATTATTAATATGATTTTAACGTAATAATATTAATTAATCGAGCAATTGAAAATTGAAGTGTCAAACATTAAAATGTCAATTGTTTTATTTAGTATAAGATTCTGTCTAGGCTAAATGAGTTCGCAAGACCAAGGTCTTGGACTTATTTTTGAATATATATATAATTCCACCACGATATCCTCTTCCAAGAAATTATTATTATCTCATCAATTAATAAATATATAAATTCATTAAGCACAAATCTCTAAATTAGTTAACAAGAGATATTAATAATCTAAATTAGTCTTTTAATTACACGAAGCATTAAGTATATCAAATCTATTATTATATTTTCTTTTTTTGACTATTAACAACTTAATATTTAATGAGCATTAACTATAATGTGTTTAAAATTTGTTTAGAGGGTAAAATGACCTTTAATAGCATTTGCTTTATAACACTGGTTAATGTTGACCAAATAAATAATCCCCTAAGGTCAAAATACCAACAAGGCACTTATTAAATTTACATTAACAAAACAATTACAACCCTGTAATTTTCATCTTAATCTTACAATGATTATATATATGTATATATACATACCTATATGCTTACGTATAGCGTGTATGTCATATATATATATATATATACATAATTCCGAAAATACCATATCTAAGTTTACTCTTATAAATTCATATATATAAACATTTAAAATGTATATATATTTATAACTACTTAAATTCATACAATTTACGAATTTAAATTAAATCGATTACTACCCAAGTAAACATGGGATACCCTATTCAAAATTCGAATAGGGTTTCCCCCCTTTTGTTTCTTCATAACTTTATTTATTTATTATGCAAACCCTAACCCGAAATTTGGGTTAGGGTTGCATATGATATATATCTTTTTTTTTTCTTTTTTTTTAAATGCCATCAAACAAACCCTAAGCTATTCATGTGTGTGTGTGTGTGTGTTGTTGCAGGTGGTAAGGGAGGAAGGTGGAGCTTCACATAGTAGCCATGGGGGAGGGGTTTACGTGCAGGTGTGGCAGTGGAGGAGGCCATGGGGGCTCCCCGTAGGGATGGCCGCAGCCAAGCCTATGGGTCACAGCCCACAGAGGCAACCTTGACCGCCGCTGTGGGACACGACCCGCAACCTAACTGCCGCTGCTGCTATTGGACATCGCCCACAGGGGGGGCGAAGCCACCCCGACTGTGGGTTGCAGCCCATAGTGGCGGCTACGGCCACCACTGCGGTTCGCCGCCCACAACATGGGGGCTAAGGCTCCTTTCTTTTTTTTGTTCAATTTTTAAAAGATATATATATATAATTTAAACCAATTTTTTTTAAACATATATATGTATCAATATATATATATATATATATTTATATATATGTATATATATATTTATATATATATATATATGTATATGTATATGTATATGTGTATGTGTATGTGTATGTATATGTGTATGTATATGTATATCTATATATACATATATATAGATATACATATACATACACATATACATATTGTACGTTAGGAAATAGGAAATCATCACAAGACAAGATAAATGTAATAGCTCAATCACGAAAGCATAACTGCAATGATCTATCCTAAACAACACTCAATAGAGACATGACATAAAAGCATTCAAAATTAAAGACACATGCAAACCAATAGCAGATTTGAATGCTCCTTCATGCAGCTCCATTGTTCTTCTTTCCTCTTCAAATGGTTTAGTTGTGGATCTCACCTACTAGTGCATACACACAATTGAAAGCAAGATTGACATTGATTATTGATCAAGAGTACTAGAAGCGTAAATTCGATATTCTGATTAAGGATTCGGAGATTAATTGAAGAAATTCATCCAATTTATAGAGAAATTGGAGAAAAAGACAAGATTAGCATGATTGAATTCAAATGGAAATTGCAAATCAATTATGTCAATTATGACAAATTTATGACAAATTATGCACCTTCTATGCAAAATTTGTTGATTGATGATTTATGACAAATTATGACAATTTCTATGTCAAAATTGATTGATCGTCAATTATGACAAATTTATGACAAATTGACATGTCATTTCCATGAATTTAGGAGAGAAATAGGAGGAAATTGAAATTAGGAATTAGAAAATTAAGAAATTAGGAAATTGAGAATTTAGGAATTAAGAAATTGATGGAAATTAGAAATTAGGTAAATTAATTAATAATTTGTCATTTATTAATTAATTTACAAAGAGGAATAATTAGCCAATTAAATGAACATTTAATTGCAATGAGAAGACTTAGGATAAATAAACAATTTATTAATCCTAAAGGAAGAAATGACAAACAAGGTTAAATGATTAAATCATAAAACCCTAGAAGATGAATTAGCAATGCGAGAATGATAATTAGGTCTTGATAAAAGATAATTGATGTTGATTCGATTATGATCATGATTATGACTTGATTTGATTGATAAACAATTGAGATTGATTGACAAATTGACCAATATTGATAAAGAGACCAAATTGATATGATTGAAAAGGACAAGGATCGATGACGAATCGATCGCAATATGACAAGATTGACAAGGACAAAGATCGACCAAAATCATGATTGAAGATTGTTGTCGACAAGACCAAATTTGAGAGCGAGACGAATGAAGAATGTAGAAGGAGGACTCAATGCTCGCAAATGATAAAGACCAAGTGCGAATCATAGGAGGAATGTTAATGCGACGCAAAAACCCTAAAATAAGTCAATGCACAAATGTTAAAGTACGATTCCGCAAGCGTTGACCATATTTAGGTGTCTACATTTTGCCCCTCTTTGAGACAATGCGATTTCAAGTGTTGTTTCAAAGAGCAATAATAAAAATGCCCCAGACAATGATAATGACATATGCATGCCCCCTCTAGGAATTGGCCGGAAATAGGCAGAGAAGAGGCCAATTGATCAATAAAAATGATAGAAAATGGTAGGAGCAAATAGACTGACAAGACTGACAGAAGAAATGTTAGTAAGCAGAAATTACACAGAGGATAGGTAGAGATGAAGAAAAACTTGCTTTCAGTAATGCACTTTGTAGGTGAGAACCTTTATTTTAATGTAGCAAAATGGATGCATAGCATCATGGCATTGAAGGCCAGAGCTGAAATGCAACCCTTTTTGCAAAAGACAGACACATCATAGACAAACAACAATCGCAACAAAAAGAAAGGACCATGAACCATCCCGGTCACTCTAAATCACTCAGTGACATCATCGAGCAACATAAGACATGACCGAAGCCAAAGATAAATCAGTAAAAAGATAAGATGCACAAATTCCAACAAATCAAACAAACATCTTGATCTTCATTGTCAAAAGTTGAAAGTGCTGATAGGATAATCATGCTGTCTGGTTTCAGGACATGTGGTACCCCGTCTAAGATAGGACACAGTCTAGTTTTGAGTATACCACACCCTGTATAAGACCCATGCTAGTAGAGACAAGGACAAATGATATTGATGGTAACATTCGATTGATATGACAATTGTGATCAGTTTGAATGTCTGGTTTGATTGAAAAAGTTTATATGTTTAAGTGTGATTTCATTAAAGCACAATGTGCGATTGCGTGTCATTGGAGGGATGCTCAGTGATTTGTCTATGCACAAAAGGGATCCTTTATTGACAAAATGCTTGTTTTTTTTTGGATTTTAATGTTTTGAAATGTTTTTGTTCATTTTTTCAAGACTTTATTTGACTTTTTTAGGGATTTTTTTTTTCAGGACATTTTTCAATTTTTAGAGATTTTTTCAGGACATTTTACAATTTTTTTTTTTTGATTTTGCCCCTAATGTCTAGCAAGGAAAGGAATATGACAGGTGAATAAATAGGCTTGCTAAAATGTTGGTGGATAGAGGGAAGAAAAAGGCCTTTTATCATGGAGATGATGCGGATGCAATTTTCAAGGGCTATTGCATGATGGGACAAGAGACTGGATATGACAATGTAAAGCAGTGAACACGGCACAAGGGACATGTCAAGAGGTTTTTGAAACCATGTTTAAATTTTGCATCCTTATTACAGATCAAGATCAAGGAATGAAAAAGAGTGTATGGATAGTGATAAGATATGGATAGGATAAGCAGGACCAAGAATGGATAAGGGACATGGACTGAAGGTCGGGATAGGATACGGGATAGTGGCAGAAAGTTGTAATAAGCTAGGGAATATGGATGAAAGGTTATAATAAGCAAATGGATAAATGACCAAAAGCTATGATGGACTAAAAGCTGCAAACAAGATACATGATGCTCATGAAGATCGTCAGCCTTGTCAAGATCAAAGGTGGAAAAGGGAATATGTACATGAAGGACAGTAGGATAATGGAGGGTAATGACATGGTATGATAGGATATTGGAACAATGAAGGACAAAAGGATATGATAGGATAAAACCTGCCCCCAAGTGTGGTGTGTAAGAAGTTCATAAATTACGCATGACGCCTGTTTGCCAGGTTTTCATCACGGTACTTGCCCAAGGCGCCTGTTTGCCAGGTTTTCACCAGTGGACGAATTATTTTTGCTTTAATTTTTTTTTTTCTTTCTTTTTCTTTTCAATTTTTTTTTTTTTGTATTTTGACTTTTTCAATAGAAGATGGACACATGATAGGGGATGGAAGAAGGACTCAAGTGTCTTTTTGTTTGGATAGTAGCCTTGAAAAAAATGGACCATGACCTTTAAAAGTATGCTCAAAGACGTTGGTAGGATGAGGACATGGAAAATGAGATGAAACTAAGGCAAGGATTTATGCAAAGGATTGGACCAAAGGGATTGAAGGATGCAAAATATGCATTAGATAATGGATAGGATATTGGAAGAACTGTGCTTCAGTGGATGGAAATGAAGGCAAGATCAAAATTGGCACACACCTTGAGGGGTGATGGACTGATGGAGGAAAAATAGATCTTAGATTGTGAGATTTGGATGGAGGAATAGCTTGGGATTTTGGGACATAATGGCCCAAAATGGATGAAGAAGGTGATGGAGGAACAAATTTGAGAGGTTTGGATGGAGGAATATCAATTTTGGATGCCAAGTTGGATGTTTCTTTAGGCTTTTGTGCTTCAAGGAGCCGCTTAGGGATCCACATGGTTTTTGATTTTTCATGCTTTTGTGGTTCCTTGGAGTGCATTGCTTGCACAAGAGATTTAGGAACCCATATATATTTTGAATTTTCTTTATTTTTCTCAGTGGGCCTTTGTGGCCTTTTGGATTTTTCTTTTTCTTTATAGATCATATTGTTCTTTGTTTTGACATGTCGATTAGATTGGACATGTTGATCCTTGAATACATGTGGATTTCTAGACTTATGACTTTTATACTTGGCATCCAAATTGCTTGGAGGGGGGAAGGAATGCATGGATGGGTATGAATGAAATGGAGTTATTTTGGATGGATGAAATTTACTCAAGGATGTGTGCCTTTTCTGACCTTGCATAGAGGATGAAGGGATATAAGGACCTAAGATGGATGGAAGGTATGATGGGGATGGTGTATGCTTGGATTTTGACTTTGAAGGGATACCAATGCCTTGAGTGTGATCTCTGTAGCCATGACCATTAGTATATTCTTCGATATGGAGGGGTTCTTGCTTGTGAAGGTCTACTCCTTTGCCTTTATGAATATCTTGACTTGTACGATACTCTTTTCTCTGGGAAGAAGACACGAGTCCATTATGAGGTGGATATGATATGAGAGAAATAATGAGATCTTGAAGTGGATCGGATTGGACTAAAGTGGAAGAACCCATTATGCATGTCGAGGGTTCATGAACATCTTGCACTAACACGTTAGAATCATGAGAGGGATTAGGATCATGAGGGGGACTAGGATTGTGTAGTGGACATGGTTCAATGACAGGCTCTTCAAGAGATGGAATGGGAGACATAATGGGATCATCACAAGAAATGTGATCTTGGAGTGTATATGTTGGATTAGGACGTGGAGATGGAGGAACAAAAGGATCTTGTGGAGGATTTAAAGGAATAATTTGATCTTGACAAGGAGGAAGATCATTGGAATCCTCTTTAAAGGTGATTTGCTCTTGACTTTCAATGGGATCATCAGAAAGGATGGAAAGGATATCTTGATCTTTCTTAGGAAGTGGAATGTCAATGGGATTTGAAAGGACATTGTGTTCATGAAATGGAAGGGGATCGTTTGGGATTGGATGGACTAGGATATCTTGATCTTGCTCGGGGAATGGAGTGTCAATAGGACTTTGGATAGGATGGACAAGAATAGGGGAATCATCATGAGTGTCTGGGAAAATGGGGTCTTGGTCAACAATTGGATGGGATGATAAGGTTTCAGGATCTTGATCTTGATTTTCTTTAGGACTCATTTCTTCATACTCTAAATTATCCTCTTGACATGAGGTTGGACTTTGGATATGCATGGGGGATTCTGACAAGGGATTAATGCTTTGGCATGAAGTAAATGCACTTTGAACATTTGTAATAGATTCTGGCAAGGAATCAATGCTTGAACATGAGGAAGAGGGACTTTGAATGGGGTCCTCTAAGACAGGTAATGGCAATAAAGTGCATGGTGGCATTGGGTCTTGTATTTCTAAAACATGACAAGGATGTGCATCATGAATTGGATTATCTTGGCATTCAATTATGGATAGCCCTTGGGTAATTGTGTCCTTGGGTGTATTGTTTGATGAGGACAATATAGAAGGTTCTTGTGAAACTTCTAAAGGTGTAGGGATAGATGCCACTGGAGAGTCAATTTGTTTGCAAGGGGATGAGGCATTGCTAGACATAAGTGTATTATTTTGATCTTCTTCAAAGAACTCACTTGGTAGTTTCCTTAAGAGCATTGCAATAAAGCCACCTTTCTTTCAAGGTTTTGACATGATTGGATCTAGAATTTGAACTTGTTTTTGGTTTGATGTCGTGTTTTGATATTGGACTTGGTTCAATTGTTCTGACATGTTTGAAACTTGGGTTGGTGTGTGCTGCAACCTTTGTTTCTGAATGTTTGGTTGGTGTTGTTGACATTGATATGTTGATTGAACTTGAACTTGTTGATATTCCACCATTGGTTGGACTATTTGTTGACATTGTATAGTTGGTTGGACATATTGTTGAAATTGGACCATTGGTTGCGTTGGTTGAATATGTTGGACAATTGGTTGAACCATTGGTTGTGATGGTTGAAAATGTGATTGATAGTAAACACCTTCTTGTTCTTGTTGTGGAGGCACATACTGTTGAAATTGATGTTGTCTCCTTTCTTGAAATTGTTTCATCATCTCTATTTGGGAGAGGAGAGCTGGTATGTCTGATCGTTCAAGAAGAGATCTTACATCAATTGGCTCAATCTTTGGATTTTGACCTGGAAATTTTCGAAACACTTTGGACATTTGTGATCTATTCTTCTTAATGTTTTTCACTCTTTGTTCCAATATCTCTTCTTCTTGAGCTAGTTTCTCCTCTAGTTTTTGTATTTGGAGACTTGTTTCATCATAACAAGTTTGATCAATGTTGCTTTGTTGTTGGGTTGAATAGAATTGTGATTGCATTGTCGGTTGATATGTCAAACTTTGTTGCATCATTGGTGCTTGGAACCTTGTTTCAATAGACATGTCACTATGCAAATGCAATATTTTTGGAATTTTTTGATTTTAAAAGGATGATGTATGATATGCAACTAAATGCAAACTAAATAGACGGAAATGCAATCTATGGCAAGAATGCAACCTATGTTTTTGTTCTTTTTTCAAGATTATGATAAACTTTTGAATGCAAATCTAAAAGAGACCCTTAGGAAATTGAAATGATGTCTAGACTTCAAAGGCAAAAGGACTAAGTGACAAAAGGACAAATGACAAAGTCTCCCCTATATGCTTGGATACTAAGCTAGGTTTTACCAAATGACAATAATGACATAAAAAGAGAAGGTTTAACAAGGTCTAGACTTCCTAACAATGACTTAGGGTTTATCAAAGATTTGGATTACTCAAGTATGACAAAACCTAGTTTTGGCACTATATGCAAAGGGACAATTACTATGCAAGTGACCCTAATATGATATGATAATGACCTAAACTTAAGGAAGAGACTTAGGGTATGCAAAGTATGAATGTATGATAATGGTATGACTTTAATGCAAGAGGACATATGCAAATGGATGACCCTTATTGATATGCAAAGGAGTATAACTTAGGTGAAACCTAACCTTGGTACTTGACAATGAACTTTGCAAAATGCAACCTAGGATGAACCTAAATGTAAGTGACATGAATGTTAAGACAAGATTTTGAACAATGTTTGATAACCATGTTTGAAGGTGTTTTGAAGTTTGTTGAACTTTTGTTGGATGAATGTCTCTTGTGTTTAGCCTTGTTTTGAATCAATTTGTCTTGTTCTTGAAATGGGATGCAATTCAACTTTTGACAAGCAAAGAATACAAGATATTGCAACTTAGACTCAGGACAATCATGCTCATTTCCACATTTCTTATGGTAGGCAAAGACATTAGGTACTTGAGAGGTAGACTCATTATGGGATTCAAGGAGAATACATAGATGCTTGACCCCACGGGCTCCCCTCCATGGCACTCACTTCTCAGGGTAGCCAAGCATCAGTCCCCATGGAAATCTCCCCATGGTGAACTTAGTATCTCTTCCAAGTATCCGAATTTGTCCTTCTCAAGCAACTAGAAGGGTTTTTTGGCCTCTAAAACAAGGTGTTTAGTAAGGATTTCTGTTAAGTGTTACTCCTTGATGTCACGCAAGCGTGATTGAGACATTAAGCCCATCAAGATACCAAACAAATGTAGTCGGGCAAGCATGATTTAGACCAAGAGGCCCTACTTAGATGTTGATATGAGAAAGAGTTCAAGGGTCATCACTTCCCAAGTAACTGCAATTCCCACGTAACCCTTCCTTCAAAGCTTTCGCTCATCAGGTATTTGTTTATAGTGAGTTAGAATGCCAAGGTATTCTAGCCGTATTCACTTTGGGTCGTTCCCTTCTCACGATTATCACTTGCTTGCAAAAGCAAATGGTCGGGAAGGCAGGCCCTCTAAAGGAGACAAACAATCAACAACACAAGCATGGTATCGAAGATCTCGATTTATGATCACCCTAAGAAGGATGAGAGAATACTCTCCTACTCCAATGTCATACTCAACAATCAAAGCAAAAAAATGTTCATTCCAACCTATTTAGAAATCACTAGGTGTCTAAAAATTAAATACAAACACAAAGTTTGATTGTTTCTCCAAGGCAACCTACAAAAACCCAAGTTAGAAGTTTGATACGCTTATTCTTTGACTTTCGAATCTGCACAAAGTGTGTTAGTAGTTTGATTTATTGTCTTTGCCATGCGTATGCCAAGATTCTGCACAGATAATTAGTACCAGAATCGAAAGCACAGAAAACAGAATGCAAAAACACAACAAATTTCAAGTAAAAACTGCATTTTTTTACCTTTGTTCTGGACTTTACACAGGTGCAGAACCCATGACACAGGCGCAGAATGCAGGACACAAGCAGGGTGAACTCACAATACTGGTTCCCACTTTTTGACCAACTTTGACACTTGGATGAATATTTTGAAAAAAATCTTCACTTTCTGACACCTATAACTTTTAAACCGTTAAGAATTTGAAGATGATATAAACTAGTGATTTTTAACATTTTGTTTGTAGATTCTAAATATATTTTTTGCAAATTTGTTTGAATAAAATTTTATTGATTTTTCCATCTCCCTCAAAAAGTAGTTGTTTACAACAAACAACATTTTTTAAGAGTGATGTGTATCCCGAAACGCATAATTTTTTTTCTATAAATGATAAAAACTTAATTCTTTTGAATTTTGGTTTGTAACATCAATACCCAGGGCATGCACTTGGTCTGATAGTGATATGTTGAATATTTTTTATTTTATTAAGTTTTGAAGTTCGACTAATTATAATTTGGATATAGGTGTACGTTTGAACACATAACTTGTTCTATATATATCAAAATTCAATTTTCTTTTTTTTGTTAGAAAGAAAACACCAATACCTAGTGCATAGATATTTTTCAGAATTGTTTTGAATTAGTTTACTATTTTTCCCAATGCATTGAACAAAGAAGTTCATGTTCGGTGAAAAACCTACATTCATAAGAAATAAAATAAAAATATATTAATGAAATTAAATATATTAAAAGTTATACTATTTGGAAAACTTATAATAAGGACTAAATACTTAAAAAAAAAAAACTTTTAAATGAATTAATTTGATGCCCCAAAAGCTAATGTAAAATTGGTTTTTTATCAACATTTGATAGATGCAAAGGAGACTCCATTGCAAGTATGATTTAGAAGTAGAGAGGTTATATCCAAGAAATTTTGATCTAAGAGCCTCTAATTTAACTCTCTTCAATTAATTACTTCAAATGGGACCTCTTAAAGCTTAAATCATTATATTTTTTTTAAAATGTATGATTTCAACAAAAATCAGGACATACCAAAAAGTGGGAACTAGCTTTGTGAGTTCACCCAGCACAGAATGTCTTCTACACAGGCACAGAATGCTCAACACATGCGTAGGATGTAGGACACAGGCACAGAAGTCTCCAGAAAACCCTGCACGACCTTGTGTTTTGGGTTTTTTGGCCTGCAAATCAACTTGAGAGCACTCAAAACACCATAAAGAGGTTAGAAGGTTAGTGTTCACGTTGGGTTCACCAATTAATGTACGTTAGGAAATAGGAAATCATCACAAGACAAGATAAATGTAATAGCTCAATCACAAAAGCATAACTGCAATGATCTATCCTAAACAACACTCAATAGAGACATGACATAAAAGCATTCAAAATTAAAGACACATGTAAACCAATAGCAGATTTGAATGCTCCTTCATGCGGCTCCATTGTTCTTCTTTCCTCTTCAAATGGTTTAGTTGTGGATCTTACCTACTAGTGCATACACACAATTGAAAGCAAGATTGACATTGATTATTGATCAAGAGTACTAGAAGCGTAAATTCGATAGTCTGATTAAGGATTCGGAGATTGATTGAAGAAATTCATCCAATTTATAGAGAAATTGGAGAAAAAGACAAGATTAGCATGATTGAATTCAAATGGAAATTGCAAATCAATTATGTTAATTATGACAAATTTATGACAAATTATGCACCTTCTATGCAAAATTTGTTGATTGATGATTTATGACAAATTATGACAATTTCTATGTCAAAATTGATTGATTGTCAATTATGACAAATTTATGACAAATTGACATGTCATTTCCATAAATTTAGGAGAGAAATAGGAGGAAATTGAAATTAGGAATTAGAAAATTAAGAAATTAGGAAATTGAGAATTTAGGAATTAAGAAATTGATGGAAATTAGAAATTAGGTAAATTAATTAATAATTTGTCATTTATTAATTAATTCACAAAGAGGAATAATTAGCCAATTAAATGAACATTTAATTGCAATGAGAAGATTTAGGATAAATAAACAATTTATTAATCCTAAAGGAAGAAATGACAAACAAGGTTAAATGATTAAATCATAAAACCCTAGAAGATGAATTAGCAATGCGAGAATGATAATTAGGTCTTGATAAAAGATAATTGATGTTGATTCGATTATGATCATGATTCTAACTTGATTTGATTGATAAACAATTGAGATTGATTGACAAATTGACCAATATTGATAAAGAGACCAAATTGATATGATTGAAAAGGACAAGGATCGATGACTAATCGATCGCAATATGACAAGATTGACAAGGACAAAGATCGACCAAAATCATGATTGAAGATTGTTGTCGACAAGACCAAATTTGAGAGCGAGACGAATGAAGAATGTAGAAGAAGGACTCAATGCTCACAAATGATAAAGACCAAGTGCGAATCATAGGAGGAATGTTAATGCGATGCAAAAACCCTAAAATAAGGCAATGCGCAAATGTTAAAGTACAACTCTGCAAGCGTTGACCATATTTAGGTGTCTACACATACACATACACATACACATATACATATACATATGCATATATATATACATATATAAGTATATGTATTTTTTAGTGGATATAACATTTTAAAAAAAAACAGTTTCATAGGCTGAGAATATTTTTAAATAAAATATGTAGTCTTATATATATATATATACACACACTTAAGCAATCTTTATTTATTTTTTATTTTTTTCTTTTTAAATCATGCAGAAATTAATAAAATATTGACAGCATGATAATAGGGCAAAATTTATTTTATTTACTTTAATCAATGTATTTATATTCCTTTTTTCTAAAATCACTTAAAGCAGGTTTTTCAAAATTAATAGATTTAAATAAGGCAAATAAATAAAGTGACAGAATTTAATAAACTTTAACAACAACTATATTAGATCAGAAATCATTTAAAATAAACCTTAGAGATTAATAATTTAAATCTACTTAACCATGATATGTAAATGGGAATGAAAAGATACTTAGTTTTGTTTTACTAACATGCAAGCTTACTACTTCTCTCTTTTCCATTACTTCAATATTCATAACAAGATTTAATGAACTTTTATTTCCAAAAATAACATGAATACAATAAATATTATTTCAATAACTATAGGAGCTTAAACCAAAAATAAATATCTCTTTTCTTTTGCAATAACAACTTGAAAGAATAATGCATTTCTTTAAAACATATTTAGAATACAATATAGTCAACATTACAGCTGGGTGAGGTACCCCACTAGCCTCACATATCTATTGAATGGGAACTTTAAATAAAATGGATACTTTTGTTTTCAAAATAAATACAGGATATATGTTCTCCTTTACATTGCTGCAACTAAAATACGGTATTCCATTTCCTTTTTTTTTTTTGCAAATCAAGTAAAACCAACAACTTTCAAACTTGTCTTTTTCTATTCTTTCAAAGCAATCTTGCAAATAAATCATAAGGTTTTGACCATGGAGAGCTCACCTCCCAAGCTAGGCTTACTAGAAGCCACCCCCGAGTTTGGAGAGCCAAGCCCTAGATAGGTTACACACATGGAAACACAACAAGTAAGGGAAAAAAATACAACAAACACTTTCCCAACCAAGGCTACACTTCATCACAAAATATGATGTTTTTACATGGGTGGTAGTGGACCAAATACCCTAAGGAGACTGCAAGAATAGTAGATCACAAAGCCACCTCATTGCAAACAAAGGTATATTATAAGTTCATTAACCCCACATCCTTATGCCCCCTAAAGGCATTCATGCCATACTTTCTCCCCTTATGACCCCCAAATGCATAAACCAGGCCATGCAGCAAGGGTCACATATACACCCCCTTGAGTTCACTCTCATAATTAGAGCCTCTCACTCAAGGGTTGTCAAACTTCTACCACCCACAAGACCATCCTACTCTCCCAAGAGTAGAAGGCCTTGGTTACTCCCAAATCACAAGAAAATGCATAAAAGAAGTAACAGATAGGTCATATAATAAATTTTCACAACAGAAAATACAAGAACCCAACTTTTACATACAAGCAATCTTTCCAGCATAAACATGCAATGTAAAAAGAAACAAAAGGAGAAGATGAACCAACCTTCAATCTTCCCAAAGGTTTGCTAGAACTAGTTTGAGGATAAGCAACCCAATTCCACAATCCTACCTTCTACACTTAGCCATAATTCTATCCCAACAACTATCTTTTTTCAAAATTGCATGATCTCCAAAAATGGAGAGACGATGATTACCCACAAAGTCTCTCATTCTTGCCTAAAAAGACCTCAGAGAGAGTTCTCACAGGTTTCTAAAACTGAAAAAGGAAAAAGTAAGAGAAAGTGGGAAAAAAAATTATCTCACATCAAAAGGGAAGGTTATCTAACCTAGATGGTACCTTCTAATTTGAATTTTCGCTCACCTTAGGAAACCCACTTTTTGAGGTGACTAAACAGTCACATGGGAGTAGACACATGCCTAAAAATACTCCTAACCCATAGGTATACCTTATGGACTTTAGGAAACACCTTTAAACTACTCCTAGGAGTCCATTTGACCCATTATAAACCCATCTGAAGTTAACTTTCGGGTCAAACTTGAGTTGACCACTCCAAAGACTCTCTACCCAAGGAAAATTTAGAACCACATTCAAATGTTTGAAAACGCTATGGTTGAAACAACTCCCTCTAAGAGACAAGTCAAAAATCAAGACATAAATCAACACATGTGTCAAGTGACACAATAAAATACACTACAAAATTACACATGAAATTTGTCTCTTGTTGGATTTACACAAATTAATAAATTTAATTTAACACAGAAGCAACATTTATTTTCACAAATAAAATATGATACATACGGGGTGTTGTCTCTCCAAGTAGACAACCCCTGGCTTTACGAACGTACATAGGTCTAGGTTTCGTTCTCCGTAATGTTTCCATGGTCACATGGATAATTTTTATGCGCATCTCAATTACACATTAGTACTTCCAAATAACCTCATATAATATTTAAACACATGAATAAGAATACACTTCAAACACTCTGCATACAATTTGACATTAAACAAATCAATCTATCTTATATCCAAATAAATCAACATAAGTAATTATCATAATCCTCATAATTTTGATCCATACATAAGACATGCATCCTATTTCTATCATCATAGTCAAGTCCTACAAATCCAATAATGACATACATCATCTCAAATTTATCCTATTCTAGACTCATATAGAGTTCTATATCTATAATACATAGAAGTGAAACATTCATATATATCAATGTTATCCAAATCATGGAATCATATAAGTTCTAAATCCATAATGCATAAAAATAAAGCATCCATAACACATCAAAATGTACACCACAAGGTGAAATGATTTCATAACCTAGTTCAATTTCTTTTCTCACCAATTTATCCGTCTAACATAGCCCATCTTATTGAATTATAGCATTTATTAGTAAGGTCAACCATGGTCAACTGAGTTAACCAGAGCTTGATCGGGGAGGGGCTCTACATCCTCCTCCCCTAGAGATCGACTTACTCTTGGAAGTCGCATGAGTAGAATACGAAATAGCGACATAACATTTCCCACAATTCTAATAGGTTACTCTAAATCTTATCTTGCCTACTAGAAAGATGCATTACCAAAACCAACTTATTATTATAATTAGCTTACTATCTTCATAAGGTTAAATTCTTACATTTCCCTTCAATCTCAGGTAGGTGTTTACAAAATTCTATCTTTCAACAACTTACGTTAATGCATCATCCAAATTATATCAATAACACACATCAACTCCCATAATCAAGGTTACACATGATAGTTTACTGATTAATTTCTACGAGTCATACTTATTAAGGGTTCGTGTAAAACATGTTTATCCCAATGCAATTGTCATCCATGCTCACCACTAAAGAGAATTGACATCATAGTTTATCCATAATGAATCTACTTATTTTACATCAAGGTGCCTCATAAGGGGTTAATTACATATTTGGTAAACCACCCTAGGTGCATGATTTCTTCCAACATCCTTAGGCAACAAGGAATATGTGAGGCCTCACCTCGACTCAGTCTGACATTTCAGTGATTTTTATATTGAGACTATTATGGATACTTTATTTTGATGCATTTTGGTACTTAGAACTTATATGATTTCAAGATTTGGATAACATTGCTATATATTGATGATTTATTTATATGCTTTATGAGATAGAATACTACATGATTGTTAGATAAGATGATATTGCAGTAATAAATATCGTTATTGAATTTGTAGGACTTTACTATGATAATAGAATTATGATGTATGTTTAAGTTTATGAGAATTAGGATGAACTGCTTATGTGAAACTGCTTGGATAAATAATGTATTTAATTTGTGTAGATATAAATTCTATGCAAGTGATGATGTGTATTATTATTCCTTTGAATTATATTATATGTGAATATTTAAAAGTACTAATGTGTAAATTGAGATGCGCAAGAAGTTATCCATGTGACCATGGAAATATTACAGAGAACCAAACCTAGACCAATGTATGTTCATAAGCCAGGGGTTGTCTATTTGGAGAGACAACACCCCGTTTGTGTTGTATTTTATTCATAACAGTATATGATGCATGTGTGTTAAGTGTTATTTAAATTTATTTGTGTAAAATCCACAAGAGACGATTTCATGTATTATATTGTAAAAGTGTTTTCTTTGTGTCACTTGACACACGTGTGGATTTAAGTTTGAATTTTATTTTTTTGGTCTCTTGGTGGGAAAGTGTCCAAGTATAAATTTTTTCAATTAATGTAACGTGATGTCATAAATACCTTGGGTAAAGAATCTTTGGGGTGGTCAACATAAGTTTGACCCGAAAATAAACTTCAGAGGGGTTTAAAATGGGTTAAATGAACACCTAGGGGTAGTTCAATAGGGTTTTTTAAAGCCCATAAGGTATACCTAAGGGTTAGGGGTAATTTTAGGCAAGTTTCTACTCTTAAGTGACCTTTTAGACACCCTAAAATTTGACTTTTCTGAGTTGTGCGAAAATTAAAATTAGAAGATTAAACTTAGTTGTAAACTTTCCTTTTGGAATGAGAGTTCCCTTTCCCATTCCGTCTTACCTTCCTCTTTAGTTTTTAGAAACTTGTGAGATCTCACACAATGAGCTTCTTAAGCAAGAATTTGAAAATTTGACGGTAATCACCCACTCTCCATTTTTGGAGACGAGAAATTTTGAAAAGAATATAATAGATTTGGAATAGAGAATTTTGGCTAAGGGTAGAAGGAGAAGAACCGTGGATTTGGGCAACTCATCCTCAACAATACTAACCTACCTTTGGGCAGATTAAGGTTGGTTACATTCTTCTTGAAATGACTTCTTTTTGCATGTGTTTGAAAGTATGTTGGTGCAAGAATTTTGTTTCCTTGTATGTCCTTTTTGGGGATTTCATTTGGTCTTATGTATTATGTTTTGTATGTGTTTTTGGGAGTCTTCAAGACCTCTTACTCTTGGGAGAGAGGAGGATCTTATGGGTGGTAGCAGTGACAACCCTCGAGTGAGAGACTCTTGTTATGAGAGCGATCACAAAGGATTTTTGTGTGACCCTTGCTGCATGGCCTATTTGTGCAATGGGGGTCATAAGGAGGGATAAAAAGCTAGAATGCCTTGGGGGGCATAAGGAATAAGGGGTTGCATTTCTTGATGTATTTGTTGTGCCATGAGGTGGCTACATGTTTTTCCATACTTCCAGTTCTCCTCAGGGTATTGGTCCACTACCACCCTTAAAAAGGTCATCACCAAAGTGTGGTGCAATGTAGCCGGGATGGGAGTGTGTTTGAAATCTGTGTGCATTCTATCTTCTATGTGTTTGCATGTTTGTTTCCTGTCTAGGGCTTGGTTCTCTGAGCTCGGGGGTGGCTACCAGTTAGCCTAGGCTGGGAGGTGAGCACTCCATGGTCATAGTTGAGATTTAATATGTAGGATTTTCGGGAGAAAAGAATAGGACAAGTGGAAGGTGGCAGGAGTCATTGTTGCAGAAATTATTTGCAGTTGTAAATATTAGTTTTAAAAGGAGAAATATATCCACCTTCGTTGAAATGAGAGTCTAATTGTAAAATAGAAATAAAGACATGGGATTTCGTTATTTGTTATTTAGATAAGGAAATTATCTTGTAAATTTTGCAGAATACTTTTTGGATTGTAGAAAGCTAGATATATTCATCTTTCTATTTGAAAAGAAATACATTTGAAATGCATGCAATAGTCACTGAAATATAAAAATCATTTTATCTAAATCTCTGATTTCCTTTTTAACTGCGATTTTGTTTTCTTATTTTTAATTGCAAAAAATATGAGTTTTAGTTGTTGATAGATTTTAATAAAAAGTTATTATCTATTTAGTTGCTGTAGTAATTGCAGATTCAGTAAATTCATTTATTGCAGGAAAGAAATGAGTATTCCTAACTTAGTATTTCCAAAGTAAAAAAAAAACAAAAAACGTATATCTGATGTGTATATGATAAATTGATTTGCAGGAAATTTATTCCATTCTTAAGCATTTAAAATAAAATAAAACAGGAAAGACATAAATTAGATTTGCATGCATATTGTAGATTGAAAATGAATTATATATTTCTGTTTTCTGTAAAAGCAATATAGTACAATAAAGTTCTGGAAATTAATCTTTCATCTATTTCAGAAAGTTAGTATCTAAATAGATATTTCATCTAGTAAATGTAAAATTTTAACTTGTTAAATTTGCTATATAAAATTAATTTAATTCAGTCAGTTACTATATGTAGAAGATAAATTTAAGGTTAATATAATTCATATATGTTTTAGCAATAAAGCATTTTGGTTTTTAAAAACAAAACAAAAAAACACCCTTGTTGTGAATGATCTAGGAAAGTATTAAACCATTTGTATGTTTTATCTAAAATCAGAATAATGGTCACCAAAATACAAATAAGAAATTTATGTCTGCATGTATATAAAAATGCTATGAATATATATATATATATATATATATATATATACATATATATGTATATGTATATATATATATATATGTATATATATATATATATGTATATATATATATGTGTGTGTGTATATATATATAAATATAAATATATATATATAATATATATATATATATAAATATATATACATATTTATATATATATATAAATATATATAATTATATTTTTTATAAAAAAAAAACATTTAACAAATTTTATTTTGTTTAAATAAAACAAAAAAAAAAATTAATTTTTTTAGCAAAGGGGAAAGGTGAGGGCTGCGCAGGGCATGCAGTCCCTGTGCGGGCTGCGACCAGCATAGAGGTCACAGCTTCTGTGCGGGCCGTGGTACCCATAGGGGCCTGCGACTCCTTGTGTGGGCCGCGCTCCGCGCCAGTGGTCGCAACCACTATGCGGGCCGCGACACACACAGCGGCCAAGGCCACTATGTGGGCCGCGACCCCCATAGTGGGTCGTCCCACTGGCGGCGCCTCCCTCCGCCTCCACCATTTCAGCTGCCTCTCCCACATTCAGCCGCCCACTGTTAAAATCGCCGACCCTACACAAAAACCCCTGCAACACACAAAAAAAAAGATCAAACCCTAGCCTGGTTAGGGCTAGGGTAAATAAGAAAAGAATGAATATTAAAATAAAATAAGGGGGTATTTAATAGAATAAATAAGGGTTAGGGTTTGCATGGGTAAACCCTTTTAGGTGTATTAATTATTATTATTATTATTATTATATATATATATATATATAATATTATTATATATATATATATAATATTATTTATATATATAGAGAGAGAGAGGGCTAAATTATTTAATTTTAAATATTGAAAGGTTGAGAAGTTGTAAAACAAATAATAATGAAGTAATATTTAATTTTAAAATTTAATTAAGATGAGATGTTTAAATATTAGTGAAGTCAATATTTATCTTTAAATTAAATTGATTGAGAAGTTCATGAACCGAATATTAATGAAGTTAATATTTATTTTTAATTTAAAAGGATTTAGGTATTCTTGAAATAAATATTAATAAAGTTAATATTTATTTTAAATTTGAATAGTTGGAATGTTTATGAACTGACTATTATGAAGTTGATATTTAATTATAAATTAAATAGATTGAGCAACAATAAGCTAGTCTATTTTAATCCGTAGTTAATCTTAAATTATTTTCGGTTATTTAAGTTAGTAGATAAAGATTATTTTAAAACATAGTTAAAACCAAAACTACTTAGTGCATTTCGTGTTAGCGAATTTAATGTTATTTAGTTGTTATTTAAAAAAAAAAATTATTCCGTTCTTGCCCTAAATTTTGGGCATGACATTTTGGTATCAGAGCAAGGTTTCCACACTAGGAACCTTACTCCACTTACGTTTCGCCTTAGATTATTTAAATTATTTTTGGTTAAATTGATTTTATAAGACATTTAAATTTAATTGAATTAATATTATTCTAAACGAAATGAATGATTTATTTTACTTTATTTTCCTCTTAGGATGCCTCTGACAACGTGACAAGCTCGCAAGCACGGACGAGGTCCTAGACGTGTGCACATAGCATGCAAAGAGGTAGTGAGGGAGGCATCGGTTCTAGAAGACAACCCAGGAGCACCTCCCAAAAAACCAAATGAACCTAACCAAAACCTCTTAGAAGCAATACAGAATCTTATTGGCATAGTTCAGGAAAGGATTCCAGTAGAGAACCCTCAGGTTAGAAATCAGGACTCTGGGAGTCATAGATCAGTTGATAGAAAATGAAGCAGGAGCCCAGCTCCTATTCCTGTAGAGAGTTAGGGTGGAAATGAGCTAGAGTCTGTGCACATGCCAGAACCACCTCTAGTGGTGGAACCAGTTTATTTTGAGAGAGCTCGTCGGGATCCAGGGGATCTTATCAGGGAGGTCATGCGCCTCTAGCCACTGTCTTTTGGAGGTTCTACCGACGGGGTAGAGGCTGAGGCATGGCTTTTGAGTCTTGAGAGGTGCTTTGCATTTTGTTCTTACGAGAGCAACCTAAAAGCATGTGTCGCAGTCCATCTGCTAAGAGGATCGACCTCCACTTGGTGGAGATAGGAAGAGTACAAATGCGGATTAGTTCTTGATACTCTCACTTGGGAGATATTCACAGAGAGGTTCCACGAGAGGTACCTATCAGAACACTTCAGACAGTGTCGTATAGACGAATTTCATGATCTCCAACAAAAAGGCTTATCAATAACCCAATATGAAAGCAAATTTTTTGAGTTGCTGCCTTATGTAGATTATCTAAAGGATGAGAAACTTCTTGTAAACCACTTCATCAGAGGCTTAAATGCCGGTATAGCCGGGCCTGTTAGGATGTCCACTCTAGAGAGCCTTCGTGTTGTCATGGAGAAGGCACTGATTGCCGAGGAAATTCAGGTCAGACCACAGGACAATAGGGATTGGTTCCAGAACTGAAATCCCACACCTCAGACTTATGGATTCTAGAAACCACATTGGAAAGGAAACAACCAGGACTCACAAGGGTTCTCCAAACCCCCTCCTCCACAATAGACACCATAGAACCAGAGGC
The DNA here is from genome assembly GCF_030272615.1 of Cryptomeria japonica. Lineage (NCBI taxonomy): Eukaryota > Viridiplantae > Streptophyta > Pinopsida > Cupressales > Cupressaceae > Cryptomeria > Cryptomeria japonica. Next base: position 448,805,925 of record NC_081405.1, read on the forward strand.
AGAAGCCTCCATAGTATCTGCAGGGCTCCAAGCCTAAGCAGTGGCAGACTCAGGGATAAAGATGTGATCAGAGAGCACAGGTGTAGTACACACCTCCGGCGAGGACTCAGTAGTCCTCTAGGGGTGGGTACAGCGGATCTAGTAGGACAAGAGGTCAGTCTTTCTCTAAGCCTTAGGGGGCCCAGTTTCAGGCATGGGGTGCTTGCTTTACGTGTGGAGCCATGGGGCATATGGTGAGGGATTGCCCTCAGGGTTAGATGGCAGGGAATCAGCAGATGGCCGCTTCAGAGCCAACAATTAGTGATATGGGTAGGTCCCATAGGGTATTTGCAGTGGTTGACAACCGTCAGGCTGAGCATCAGGCCACGGTTATCAAATCTGTAGGTATGACCAAAGGTAACAATGTATCTATTTTGTTTGATTCAGGAGCTACTGACTCCTTTATATCTCCATTGGTTGTGGAGCATTGCGGGCTAATGGCAACTAGATAGGGTGTCAGTTGGGAAGTGGAATTAGCTTCAGGGGCTAGAGTGTCAGTGGAATTAGAGGTTAGGGCATGTTAGCTATAGATTGGCAACACCACCACTTTAGTAGACCTTAGAGTGATACCACTTGGATCTTACGGTATCGTACTTGGCATGGATTGGCTTTATGCCCACAGAGCCAAGATGGATTGCCACCTGAAAAAGATCGAGTGTGAGGATGATCATGGTTCACCCATAGTTATCATCGGGATTCAGAGTTTCATGTCTCTTCGTATGATCTCCGCAATGCAGCTTAAGCAGAGCATGCGAAAGGGATGTCAGCTTTTTGCTATCACTATCAGTGACAGAGGAGAAGAGGAAGAAAAAGAAACATCGCTTGATGACCATCCTATCCTTAAGGGATATTCAGATGTGTTTCCTTCAGAGTTACTGGGAATGCCACCCCATAGAGAGATTGATTTTCATATAGATCTAGTACCAGGAGCTGAGCTAGTTTCCAGAGCACCTTATAGGATGAACATAAATGAGCTTAATGAACTCAAAATACAGCTTGAGGAACTCCTTGAGAAGGGTCATATTCATCCTAGCGTATCCCCTTGGGGTGCACCAATCATCTTCGTTAAGAAGAAGGACGGATATCTCTGATTATGTATGGATTATCGGCAGCTAAATAAAGTAACCATCAAGAACCGATATCCTTTGCCCAGAATTGATGATTTATTTGACCAGCTCCAGGGTGCCAAAGTCTTTTCCAAAATAGATTTGAAGTTAGGATACCATCAACTAAGAATAGTGGAGAGTGATATCCACAAGATCGTATTTCGCACTAGATATGGTCACTCTGAGTTCACCATAGTTCCATGCAGACTTACGAATGCCCCAGCGGTTTTTATGAGCCTCATGAATGGGGTATTCTATACATTTCTTGACCATTTTGTTATTGTGTTTCTCAATAATATACTGATATATTCTTAGAATGAGAAGGAGCGTGAGGAGCACTTGAAATAGGTATTGTAGTGTTTGCGGGATAACCAGTTGTTTGGCAGTTTGTCAAAGTGTGCTTTCTTTCGGTCAGAGGTCAAGTACCTTGGGCATGTTATTTCCAGTGATGGGATCTCAGTTGACCCATCAAAGATTAGGGCTATTATGGATTGGCCAGTGCCAACAAGTGTGACAGAGGTCAGGAGTTTCATGGGTTTAGTAGGGTATTACCAATGTTTTGTTGAGGGATTCTCTAGAGTCACACACCCTATTACTTCTCTTCAGCGTAAAGGGAAGAAATTTGAGTGGACATAAAAGTGTGAGAAGGCCTTTTAGGAACTCAAGAAGGCACTTACTAGCACTCCTATCCTTGTTGTACCAGATCCCACAGCTGACTTCATGGTTTGTACAGATGCTTCACTAGAGGGTTTAGGAGCAGTTCTTATGCAGGATGGTAGGGCCATAGCTTTCAAGTCTAGGAAACTTAAGACTCATGAACTTAATTATCCCACTCATGACCTTGAGCTCGCAGCAGTAGTGCATGCACTTGTGATGTGGAGACACTTCCTTTTAGGTCATCACTTCGAGTTGCATTTAGATCATCAGAGTCTTTAGTACATTTTCACTCAGTCGAACCTTAATGCATGTCAGAGGAGATGGATGGAGTTCTTGTGTGAATATGATTTTGAAGTTCACTACATCAAAGGAAAGGAAAATATAGTTGCAGATGCTTTGAGTAGGAGACGTCATGAGGTTTACACCATATCTATGGACACAGATTTGAGAGACTGTATACTACAACACTTGCCAGAGGATGGATGGTATGCAGAGGTTTGTCAGGTAATAAGATCTTAGGATAATCTAGAGGGGAAATATGTGGATTATTATTTGGAGTGTGATGGACTGTTACACCACAGAGGGCACATTTATGTACCTTCCTCCAGAGGGTTGCGAGAGTTCATTGTCACGGAGGCTCATAAAGCTCCTTATGCAGCGCATCCTAGAGTTAAAAAGTTGCATGCTGACTTGAGGCAGTTATATCATTGGCCATGAATGTGGTAGCTCATTGCTGAGATAGTAGCATGATGCCTTGAGTGTCAGAGAGTAAAGGCGGATCACCGCCATCCAGGTGGGTTGCTCCAGTCTCATGCTATACCAGAGTGGAAGTGGGATACTATATCCATGGATTTCATCATTGGTCTTCCTATGTCTTCTCAACGCCATGATGCTATCTTGGTAAAAGTCAACAAGTTGACCAAAGTAGCTCACTTTTCACTAGTCTGTACTACATTCATAGCTCCAGCAATAGCACAGGTGTTCTTATGAGACATTGTTAGACTTTATGGCGTGCCCTGCAAGATTATTTCTGACAGGGATTCTCTTTTCACTTCTTCCTTTTGGAAGTCATTATAGGTAGCTATGGGTACTAAGCTCAATTTCAGTATAGCCTATCACTCGAAAATAGATGGTCAGACAGAGAGGGTCAATCAGGTGTTAGAGGATATGCTTCGCATGTACATCATGGATCATCAGACCCGGTGGGAGGAGTATCTTCCTTTAGTGGAGTTTGCCTATAACAATGGGCATCACACTTCTTTGGGGATGCCACCCTATCAGGCATTATATGGCAAGCCTTGCAGGACACCTCTGAGTTGGGATCGCATAGAGGACAAAGTTGCTATTGGTCCTGAGATAGTTCAGGATATGAAATAGCAAGCGGATTTGATTAGGAAGTGTCTTAGAGAGGCTCAGGATAGACAAAAGAAATATGTTGATGCAAAGAGGATAGATCATAGCTACTTGGTTGGAGACAGAATCTTCTTGAGAGTGCGACTGCATAAGAGTCCAATCCATTACGAAAAGGGTTCTAAGCTTCCAGCTCGCTTTGTAGGACCTTTTAAGATTCTTGAGAGGATAGGCCCAGTTGCCTACCATTTAGCATTGCCACCTAGCCTGTCATGCATCCATGATGTGTTTCATGTATCAGTTTTGAGGAAATATATCTATGATGAGTCTCATATTTTAGATTGGGATGCCTTGCAGGTGGAGTCGAACGGGCAGCTAGCTTTCAAGCCCATTCGCATTTTGGCACACTGGACGCTGGCCCTTCGAGGTCGAGAGCCGAAATAGGTTAGGGTCCAGTGGGATTGTTATGATGATGTTACAGCTTCATGGGAGGACGCAACACATATGAGATCACTGTACCCCCAACTCTTTGATGAAATCCAAGAGGAAGTTCATGCCTAGAGGGGGAGGGTGTGAGGCCTCACCTCGACTCAGTCTGACATTTCAGTGATTTTTATATTGAAAATATTATGGATACATTATTTTGATGCATTTTGGTACTTAGAACTTATATGATTTCAGGATTTAGATAACATTGTTATATATTGATGATTTATTTATATGCTTTATGAGATAGAACACTACATGATTGTTAGATAACATGATATTGCGGTAATAAATGTCGTTTTGAATTTGCAGGACTTTACTATGATAATAGAATTATGATGTATGTTTAAGTTTATGAGAATTAGGATGAATTGCTTATGTGAAACTGCTTGGATAAATAATGTATTTAATTTGTGCAGATATAAATTGTATGCAAGTGACGATGTGTATTATTATTCCTTTGAATTATATTATATGTGAATATTTGAAAGTACTAATGTGTACATTGAGATGCACAGGAAGTTATCCATGTGACCATGGAAATATTACGAAGAACCAAACCTAGACCAATGTATGTTCGTAAGCCAGGGGTTGTCTATTTGGAGAGACAACACCCCGTTTGTGTTGTATTTTATTCGTAATAGTATATGATGCATGTGTGTTAAGTGTTATTTAAATTTATTTGTGTAAAATCCACAAGAGACGATTTCATGTATTATATTTTAAAAGTGTTATCTTTGTGTCACTTGACACACATGTGGATTTAAGTTTCAATTTTATTTTTTTGGTCTATTGGTGGGAAAGTGTCCAACAATAGCTTTTTTCAATTAATGTAATGTGATGTCATAAATACCTTGGGTAAAGAATCTTTGGGGTGGTCAACATATGTTTGACCCGAAAATAAACTTCAGAGGGGTTTAAAATGGGTTAAATGAACACCTACGGGTAGTTTAATAGGGTTTCCTATAGCCCGTAAGGTATACCTAAGGGTTAGGGGTAATTTAAGGCAAGTTTCTACTCCTAAGTGACCTTTTAGACACCCTAAAATTTGACTTTTCTGAGTTGTGCGAAAATTGAAATTAGAAGATTGAACTTAGTTGTAAACTTTCCTTTTGGAATGAGAGTTCCCTTTCCCATTCTGTCTTACCTTCCTCTTTAGTTTTTAGAAACTTGTGAGAACTCACACAATGAGCTTCTTAAGCAAGAATTTGAAAATTTGAGGGTAATCACCCACTCTCCATTTTTGGAGACAAGAGAAATTTTGAAAAGAATAGAATAGATTTGGAACAGAAAATTTTGTCTAAGGGTAGAAGGAGAAGAACCATGGATTTGGGCAGCTCATCCTCAACAATACTAACCTACCTTTGGGCAGATTAAGGTTGGTTACATTCTTCTTGAAATGACTTCTTTTTGCATGTGTTTGAAAGTATGTTGGTGCAAGAATTTTGTTTCCTTGTATGTCCTTTTTGGGGATTTCATTTGGTCTTATGTATTATGTTTTGTATGTGTTTTTGGGAGTCTTCAAGACCTCTTACTCTTGGGAGAGAGGAGGATCTTGTGGGTGGTAGCAGTGACAACTCTCGAGTGAGAGACTCTCATTATTAGAGCGATCACAAGGGATTTTTGTGTGACCCTTGTTGCATGGCCTGTTTGTGCAATGGGGGTCAGAAGGAGGGATAAAAGGCTAGAATGCCTTGGGGGGCATAAGGAATAAGGGGTTGCATTCTTGATGTATTTGTTGTGCCATGAGGTGGCTACATGTTTTTCCATACTTCCAGTTCTCCTCAGGGTATTGGTCCACTACCACCCTTAAAAAGGTCATCACCAAAGTATGGTGCATTGTAGCCGGGATAGGAGTGTGTTTGAAATCTGTGTGCATTCTATCTTCTATGTGTTTGCATGTTTGTTTCCCATCTAGGGCTTGGTTCTCCAAGCTCGGGGGTGGCTACCAGTTAGCCTAGGCTGGGAGGTGAGCACTCCATGGTCATAGTTGAGATTTAATATGCAGGATTTTCGAGAGAAAAGAATAGGACAAGTGGAAGGTGGCAGGAGTCATTGTTACATAAATTATTTGCAATTGTAAATATTAGTTTTAAAAGGAGAAATATATCCTGCTTCTTTGAAATGAGAGTCTAATTGTAAAATAGAAATAAAGAGATGGGATTTCATTATTTGTTATTTAGATAAGGAAATTATCTTGTAAATTTTGCAAAATAATTTTTGGATTGTAAAAAGCTAGATATATTCATCTTTCTATTTGAAAAGAAATGCATTTGAATTGCATGCAATAGTCACTGAAATATAAAAATCATTTTATCTAAATCTCTGATTTCCTTTTTAACTGCGATTTTGTTTTCTTATTTTTAATTGTAGAAAATATGAGTTTTAGTTGTTGATAGATTTTAATAAAAAGTTATTATCTATTTAGTTGCTATAGTAATTGCAGATTCAATAAATTCATTTATTGTAGGAAAGAAATGAGTATTCCTAACTTAGTATTTCCAAAGTCAAAAAAAAAAAAAAAACATATATCTGATGTGTACATGATGAATTGATTTGTAGGAAATTTATTCCATTCTTAAGAATTTAAATTAAAATAAAACAGGAAAGACATAAATTAGATTTGCATGCATATTGTAGATTGAAAATAAATTGTATATTTTGGTTTTCTGTAAAAGCAATATAGTACAATAAAGTTCTGGAAATTAATCTTTCATCTATTTCAGAAAGTTAGTATCTAAATAGATATTTCATCTAGTAAATGTAAAATTTTAACTTGTTAAATTTGCTATACAAAATTAATATAATTCAGTCAGTTACTATATGTAGAAGATAAATTTAAGGTTAATATAGTTCATCTATGTTTTAGCAATAAAGCATTTTAGTTTTAAAAAAAAAAAAAACACCCTTGCTGTGAATGATCTAGGAAAGTATTAAACCATTTGTATTTTTCTATCTAAAATCAGAATAATGGTCACCAAAATACAAATAAGAAATTTATGTCTGCATGTATATAAAAATGCTATTATATATATATATATATATAACAAAATTTTATTTTGTTTAAATAAAACAAAAAAAAAAAATTATTTTTTTTAGGAAAGGGGAAAGGTGAGGGCCACATAGGGCACACAGTCCCTATGCGGGCCGCGACCAGCACAAAGGTCACAAGCTCTGTGCAGGCCGCGGTACCCACAAGGGCCTGTGGCTCTCTGTGTGGGCCGCGCTCCGCGCCAGTGGCTGCAGCCACTGTGCGGGCCGCGACACACACAGCGGCCAAGGCCGCTGTGTGGGCCGCGACCCCCACAATGGGTCATCCCACTGGCAGCACCTCCCTCCACCTCCACCATTTCGGCCGCCTCTCCCACATTCAGCCGCCCACTGTTAAAATCACTGACCCTACACAAAAACCCCTGCAACACAAAAAAAAAAAGATGAAACCCTAGCCCGGTTAGGGCTAGGGTAAATAAGAAAAGAATGAATATTAAAATAAAATAAGGGGGTATTTTATAGAATAAATAAGGGTTAGGGTTTGCATGGGTAAACCCTTTTAGGTGTATTAATTATTATTATTATTATTATTATATATAATATTATATATATATATATATATATATATATATATATATATATGGCTAAATTATTTAATTTTAAATATTGAAAGGTTAAGAAGTTGTAAAACAAATAATAATGAAGTAATATTTAATTTTAAAATTTAATTAAGATGAGATGTTTAAATATTAGTGAAGTCAATATTTATCTTTAAATTAAATTGATTGAGAAGTTCATGAATCGAATATTAATGAAGTTAATATTTATTTTTAATTTAAAAGGATTTAGGTATTCTTGAAATAAATATTAATAAAGTTAATATTTATTTTAAATTTGAATAGCTGGAATGTTTATGAACTGACTATTATGAAGTTGATATTTAATTATAAATTAAATAGATTGAGCGACAATAAGCTAGTCTATTTTAATTTGTAGTTAATCTTAAATTATTTTCGGTTATTTAAGTTAGTAGATAAAGATAATTTTAAAACATAGTTAAAACCAAAACTGCTTAGTGCGTTTCGTGTTAGTGAACTTAATGTTATTTAATTGTTATTTAAAAAAAAATATTCTTCCATTCTTGCCCTAAATTTTGGGCATGACAGAATAATCAAGTTTAAGTTCTTTGAATCTACCCATAAGTAGGGAAATTTTCTACTCCTAGGGCCCACAATGCTTGGTATTTTTAGGCACCAAGGTTTTAGTTTCAAAGGTACATTATTCGCAAAACCCAAACATTAAGGTACATAACCATCCCATTCTAAGGGAGTGATGAAAATTAGTAATTATCATTTTTTTTTTATCTCATCCACGCAATCATCTCCATACACATGCCAAATTTACCAGTCTACAATTATCATCACTTTCGCAATTCATTAGGTCTAGATCACACACACACACACACACACACACACACACACACACACACACATATATATATTTTTATTTTTTATTTTTTTTGTTATAAATTTCCTCTCTTAGAATACTCACAAATAATTTTACTTAGGAGAATATTCCTTTCTTTACCTTATTTCGAAATAACATTCTTAGTTTATTCTATGTGCCTAATTTTACTCATTTCGGTATTCTCCCTTGACACACTATCAGTGGTTCAATGAACATGATAGACATTACACAAATCACATCACTAGGGATAGCTATATTAACGTCAAAATGACCACTTGACACTTTAAAAGATCAAAATAAAAGTTAGTTTTACCAAGTCCAATCAAAGAAGAAAAGTGCCAGCAATTGAAAGATATTAAAATTAGCAACATGGCAAGTGCCATAGCTCCAATAAAAAGAAACATAAATTTAGTGGTCCTTTCATCATAAAAAAATAAAAAAATAAAAAGAAAGTACTATCCCCTAGGTCACAAAATACTATTCAAAGAAAGTAAAAAATACTGTCGAATCAAACTCGAAACAAGATGACCACTCTAGCCATGCTATAGGGATTAACCGTAGCACATCACCCAAGATCACACGTCCTGAGTGTGTTAGGAAGTGATTATTAGACTCTTGATATTCTTAGATTATCTATATTCCTTTATTATTTATGAAATATCTTATACACATGAGATTGCAATCGTTTTATAGATCATGTTCCATTTTAACCTTCACGTCATTGCTATCGCAAGCCACACTTTCTGACATAATCCATTATCTATTTAGGGTTATTAACATCCATAATTATATTTAATATGTGATTGCACTAACTCTACCATTCTCCATCCATTCTTCTAGGACTTCCATTAATTTTCTTGATATGCTAAACCTTGGTTCAATATTTGTAAAGATGCCAATCTAGGATCTAACCCTAAACTACTCTTTATCCATTAATAAACTTAAATTTCAATCTCTAAGCATATTTTATTCAAGATATAAGCAAACATCGAATATGGATATAAAAACACTCATAGATATATCATTATAATGCACATGAATAATACAATATCCAATACTAGGAAGTTCTTATTTCCTACTTAGGCTTCCAAATTGCCTTAAGAATATACAAGAAGATGCATCCGTCGATCTTTAGTCTGAGTCACTTCCTTCTATCTTTTGAACGCAGATGAGAACAAGAATCAGGCGCTTTTTCTACCCAACCTAGAAGCTTACGTTCCCCAAAATTCTTGGTCAATCAAGAATACCCGACCCTGCACGAATTGGTTTAACCAAAGAATTCGAAAGCAAGAGGGAATCTGGTGCATGCCTAGATAATATATGCATTTTCATTTTTCCTACTTCATTCTAAGAAACAAGCATTCCCTATCATACTAGGATGTGGTAGAGAGCATAAATAAGGAATTTCCATCATTTTCTACGGATAATTCAAACAATAACTCGGCCGAGTATATGCCATGCACAGCAAAATAATAGTTGGAAAAAGCAACTATTCTCCCTAAAACATCCACATTCGGCACCCATCCTGAAAGGTAAATTTTCTAACTCAAGCTTAACCCTAGCTTGATTCACTCAAACACAAATTCCATTGAGAATACAATCTTTCCTTTAAAATAAAAATAGAGGTATCATTTTTCCTTACTAATCATTACTTGTCTAATATATCTATCGAAGACAATCTTTCATATTTTGGAAAACGATAAACTTTTATAAGAAATAATCTTAAAATCAATCTTTCGACTAAATAAGGTACATACAAAAGAAGGTGTTATACATGTATGAAATTAATCTCATATATAACCAAAAATACGCAAACACATTCTTAAAATAGAATTAGAACTAATTATTTTTGTGCAAAATACAATATTAACAACATCTTTTCTCTAAATTCTTTTCTTCTATTCCACAATGGTTTACAAATCATTTCAAATAAGATAATAATAAATGCTACCCATTTGGATGTACATACCTATTATCTAAACTTCCATTTCTACACATTTTATACCAAACATAACAAATAAAATAAAACATAAACAAGGATTATAACCTCTTGGAAACTTAGAGTGGTTTGTAAGATTTTGACCTTGTCGTTCTTTCGTCAAATGATTCCATGCGTTGATAGCAAGTCTCTCCCTCTCCAACTATCCTTACCTCTATATCCAACTATTCTTACGTCTATATCCAAGTATCTCTCTATCCAACTATTCTTACCTCTATATCCAACTATCTCTCTATCCAACTATCTTTATCGCTCAATCTCTATGATATTATCCAAATATCTTCTCCTCTCTCCAACTATTCTAACCTTCCCTTCAAGAAATTATCGCTCTTCTCTCCATGTGAGAAAGAATGAAATAAAAAATGTGTTTTTATACGTCTATTTATTCTAATCTTGAGCTACGTTTGCTGCTATCCTTTGGGCCTTATTTACTGTTACCATTATTTATGTTGTCACGTTTATTAGTTGGTTGTAACTGTAATTTCCACACATGTCTTTAAATTAAATACAACCCTCATTTTGTGGCAAGCTTGAGACTTTTTATTGTTTAAACTTTGCAATGGTTTCAGTTGGAGCTTTGATTTCTGTATGAGTCGATGCTTCACATGGATCATGGAGGCGTTTACATTAACTGTCGACTTCTCAGCTTATCCACCGAGGATCGGGTTGCATGCCAAGTCACCCACCAAGGGTCATGGGAGTGTTAAGTCCCCCATCGTGCTTTTGCCTGCATTAATGGTTTGACAACGGCTACCGTGTGTGGAGGAAGTCGACTACCAAGCCAACCAAAACGGCTCTAACTTCGGCTTCAAACAGTCAACTACCCTATCAACCCGCCACCTTTTTCTATTAGCATATTTAATAAAACAATAATATATACTAATATATTTGTAATATGGTTTTTTTTTAAAATGAAAAAGAAAACCTATTTAAAACATTAGGATATAAATTAATTGTATATATATATATATATATATATATATATATTAATGTCCGATTTATTTATTTCTATTTGTAAATTTTTTTTTAAAATAAAGATGATATATATATATATAATCCTTAAATCATAAACAAGAATATTTGAAACATAATATTTCAATTTGAAAATAAAAGTTATCTTAATCACTTTTTAAATAAGACAAATTATAAAACAATTATCAAAATTTCATGCATACAAATTCCATATAATTGTAAACACATCAATCATAAATGAAATTATATTTGCATTCTCTTTTCCTAGAACATTAAATCATCTTAATAAAGAAAGTTAAGTCGATAAATTTCATAACTCTAAATAGCAAACTAATTTTCACTTTTATAGACGAAATCAATGTAACGATTACTACTCACATCATTTTGTTTCTAATACAAAATCATACATTGAAGAAGTCACAATCACACAAACAAACTTTTCTACTGTGGTGTGTGAGAGATTCCCTTTTCCATCAAAGTCATTTAGTTAAAAACAATTCTACCTGATTCGTGTTCTCGCCTTCGACCTCCTTCACCTCATCCTGCATTACTTGCACTCAAAAATTTATCAGTATTGACAAACCCCAAAGAATATTAAATGTCGAATTTCATATCAATTGCAGGAGTAAAAAGCATACTATATTTCCTCATACTAGATTATGAATGATCTAATCTATTTTAAATTTCAAAATCACATTACATCTTTAAATTGCACATTATTAAATAAAATGATTCGTGACATCCTTCCCCTCTTGGAAGAGACAACGTCTTGATGTCTTGCCACTCATCAATAATCACAAAACCCATAATATCTCACAAAATGTCAATCTTACCTCAAATTCAAATAATAGTACCAAGAGCACACAGGCTATCCAAGTTTACATCATAAAATAATAATAATTGTTTCAAAATATCCAAAATTAAATAGCAGTTATTTCCTAAGAAAGCAAATGAGGAAAATGATGGTCAATCATCTCAGCATCCTCCCATGTAGCGCTATCCTCAGAATATTGGTCCCACTGAACCTTATACTGAGTGAAATCTCTGCTATGTAGCTTCATAATACGCTGATCTAGGATTTGGATGGGCTCCACCAGCACCAACCCTAGATCCTGAACCTGTAAGGATTGCCAATCAAGAATATGAGATGCATCAGCATTGTAAGGTTTCAATAAAGATACATGAAACACATTATGGATTCAAGCTAGAGCATGGGGTAAAGCTAATCTATAAGCAATTGGATTGATAACCTATAGTACATCAAAGGGTCCCACATATCTTGGAGCCAATTTTGATGATTTTCCAAACAAGATAGAGCTCTTATGAGGTTTGACTCTCAAAAAGACTTTATCTCCTATAGAGAATTGTCTAAAAGTTCTATTTCGGTTTGCATAACTCTTCTGTCAGTCAGCTGCTTCCTTCAGTCTACTCTTAATCAACACCATCTGCTCATCCATTTCCTTGAGTAAATCTAGACCAATAATGATCCTATCCTCTAGTCTATCCCAACTGATAGGTGTGCGACATTTTCACCCATAGAGTGCTTCAAAAGGTGCCATACCTAATGATGCATGAAAGGAGTTGTTATAAGCAAATTCAACTAAGGGAAAGTACTCCTCCCATTTGTACTGCTGATCCATGTAATACATTCTCAAAAGATCCTCCACTACCTGATTAACCCTTTCTGTTTGGCCATCAGTCTGAGGATGATATGCTGAGCTAAAATTTAGCCTTGTTCCCAATGTTGCATTCAATGTTGTCCAAAATCTGGAAGTCATCCTGGTATCCCTATCAGAGATTATAGTTTCTGGAACTCCACGTAACCAAAAACTTTCTTGCACAAATTTCTTTGCAAGAACAAATCATCCATCTTTTAGATTACCAGGTATGAAATGTGAAACTTTAGTCAACTTGTCCACCACTACTAAGATAGTGTCATGCTTATTCTTACTCATCGGTAATCCTTCGATGAAATCCATACTAATTACCTGCCACTTATATTCTAGTATAACATGTTGAAATAGAAGTCCTGCTAGATGAACATGTTTAGCTTTTACTCTTTGACATTCCAGACATTGTGCTATATACTCAACCACTTCTTTCCTGAGTTTAGGCCAGAAATACAATGTTTTCAAATCGGCTACCATCTTTGTTATTCCAGGGTGTCCTGAATAAGGTGTATTGTGCATCTCATGTAAGATCAACTTCCTCAACTCTCCCCCTTCTGGTATGTACATCCTTCTTTGGTATCTCAAAATACCCTCTGGTTCTATCTCATATCCATCATAGTGATGGTTTGAAGAGTCTCTTTCCAAGGCTCGTTTAACTCTTATATAATGTTCATCTTCAGAAAGATTCTGCAACACTTGTTGCTTCAACTTTGTCCTTGTTGTAACCATTGCAGATAGGTGTCTTCTTCTGCTGAGGGCATCAGCTACTCTATTTTCCTTCCCTTGGATATATTCAATACCAAAGTCATACTCACTTAGAAATTCAAGCCACCTTCTCTGTCTTGCATTTAGGTTAGGTTGTGTAAAATTATACTTCAATCCTAAATGATCCATTTCAAGCTCAAAAGGCTTCCCTAAAAGGTAATGCCTCCAAATTTGTAATGCATGCACAATAGCTAGTAGTTCTAAATTATGCGGAGCATAATTCATCTCATATTGCTTTAGCTTTCGTGATTCATATGCAACCACCTTTCCTTCTTGCATCAATAATGCTCCCACACCTTCACCCGAGGCATTTGTAATTAGTACAAAATGTCCATTGGGATCTGGTATTGTTAGTACTAGTGCTGTGGTCAATTTCTACTTCAGGAGTTGAAATGAATCCTCACATTTCTCAGTCCATTCAAACCTTTTTTCCTTTTTCTGAAGTGAGGTAATTGGTGTCGCTATCCTGGAAAATCCTTCCACATATTTTCTATAATATCCAGCAAGTCCCATAAAACTTTGAACTTTTGAAACATTTTGGGGCGTTGGCCAATCTACTATTGCTTCTATCTTTGTAGGATCAACTGAAATTCCTTCGGCGGATATGACATGACCTAAGTATTACACCTTTTCCTAAAAGAAGGCACACTTAGAGAATTTCCCATAAAGTTTATGATCTCTCAATCATTGCAAAACTATCCTCAGGTGCTTCTTATGTTCTTCTTCATTCTTAGAATAGATCAATATGTCATCAATGAAGATTAAAACAAAGTCATCAAAGTATTCTCTGAAAATACTATTCATGAGGTTCATGAATGCTGCTAGGGCATTAGTTAAACCAAATGGTACAACTGTGAATTCATAGTGCCCATACCTTGTTCGGAATGAAGTTTTAGGAATATCTTCATCCTTAATCCTTAACTGATGATATCTGAATCGAAGATCGATCTTGGAGAATACAGATGCACCTTTCATTTGATCAAATAATTCATCTATCCTTGGTAGAGGATATCTGTTTTTGATGGTTACTTTATTCAACATCCTATAATCAATGCATAACCTCAAAGTACCATCTTTCTTCTTTACAAAGATCACTGGTGCACCCCACGGGGATACGCTTGGTCTAATAAAACCTTGCCTAAGCAATTCTTGCAATTGAGCCTTAAGCTCATACAGTTCTGTCATTGTCATTCTATATGGAGCCTTAGATTGTGGCTCCATTATAGGTAAGAGTTCTATAGAAAAATTGAACTCTCTCCTAGGTGGTAACTTGGTAAGATCTTTTGGAAAAATATCTAGAAACTTTGCAAGGATAGGATAATCTGTAGGACTTTCCTCTACATTATTCAAATCATTAACCGTGACAACAATGATGGAACATCCTTTTCTTTGGGCCTTCTTGAGTTCCATTGCCGAAATGTATCTCAATTCAAGAGGACTTTGAGACCCAAAAATTTCAACAGAATTCCCAAAATCATCCATGCAACTAATGACCTTATCTTCACAGTTCACTATGGCTTTATGTTCAGTCAACCAATTAATGCCTAAGATCACATCATATGATCCTAGTGGTGCAACATAAAGGTTAACTTGGGTTTGGAAACTAGGAAGTTCTAATTCACTACAAAATAGACAAGTATCTACCCTCTTTTCTGCTTGATTTCCATACTGAACCATCCATGAATTTGAAATATAACCAGGTTTAATAGATATTCTAGAAACTACTTGTGGATCAATAAAACATTTAGTAGCTCCCGTATCTATTAAAATAGAAACTGTTTGTCCAAAGAGCTTACCCGTAATTTGGATAGGTGCAGCTTGGAAATCAGCTTGATGATTGTCGACAATAGTGTGAATTTGATGATGAGGGGCTCCTTACTAATATGATCCTCTCTATGCTGGGGTACGTTGTGGACAATTGGAGGTGTAATGACTCCCTCCACAATTATAACACCCATCCCTAGGACCAGGATGGCCACATGACCTTCCTCTATCCATATTCTATCGAGCATTGGTGTTGTTGTTTTCTTTCTTATTTCCATCCTGATTTGCTCTTCCTTTTTCCTAGGTGTTGGGTCCCCTCTTAAGATTTCTTATCTGCTGATTGTTGCTATTGTGATTCCTTTGGAAATTTCTATTCCCAAAATTCGGTCAGTTGTTCTCATTCTTTTGAAGGTTCCCCAACTATTGTAACTTCTGCTCTTGCTTAGTCACCTTTTCAAATACCTCCACCATAGTTAATGGATTATGGATATCCACCTCGGCTCCTATATGGGTTCTTAAACCCAAAATGAACTTCCGAATGCGGAACCTTTCATCCATCTGGTATTGCGGAACATACTTAAGGAGATTAGTAAATTTCTCCCAGTACTGTGTTACCGACATACTACCTTGAGTAAGGTTTTGAAATTCTGTCATCTTCTTGTCGAAGAATAACTGTGGAAGCCACCTTTTCCTGAAGGATTGTAAAAACAAATCCCAAGTGATCTCTCTTGGTTGTAGTTTCCTTTCTGACTTTTCATTGTCCCACCAAGTAGTAGCTTCACCAGATAACTGATAAGCAGCCCAAACTACCTTGGTTTCATTTGACATGTTGCGGAGACCAATATATTTCTCCATTTCAATTACCCATGCCTCTGCACCATCGCCAATTATTTTTCCATCAAACTTTGGCAGGGCTATCCTTTTCAAATCCTTTGCCAACTCTTCTTCTATTCTGGCTTGGTTGTCGGGTTGCTCCTCAACCCTTGGGGCTTCCTGTCAAACTTCTTTGACTCTTCGAACCTCTTGTTCAAGATCATTCATCCTTGCACTTTGCTGATTAAGTAGATCAAGAATTTGATCTAACCTTTCATTCCCATTACTTGACCCTGCCCTTGTGGTTCTTGAGGCCATTTATATTTATTAATTCTGCAATAGGGAGATATTGATAATTCTTAGCGATAAGAGAAATATTTGCAATGTTACGTCTTTCGTAACTTTTATAATATTCCCTAACTTATAGCCTTATAAAGCAACTAGAGAGTTTAATACTCCTATTGAATATTTAAGAAAAACAATATAAATTTAAAATATAACAATATCAAATAATTTCATTCTACTTCTTTCCCATTTACTATATAAGCTAGGTTCAAAGTATATATATAGATATCATTAAGGAATACACAATTTTTAACTCAAAATACAATAGAAGACATCTTTATTTGATAATAGAAGAGAATACATCTTTATTTTATAGTAGAAGTGATTACATCCTTATTTGGTAATAGAAGGAAAGACATTTTCATTGAAGTGTTGTAACACATTACATCACTCATCAGAAGGAGTCAGGGGAGTGGATTCTTCTGACTCATTAGGACTTAATGGAGTATATCCTTCCGATTCAGTCTCACTTAGAGGGGTATACTCCTTGGATTCTTCAAAACTGATTACTATTGGCCTTATAGGTGAATATTCCAACTCAGGCTCTTTTTCTTTTTTAGGGATATTCTTCTCAAAAGGTATTACAACACTTTCTGCTGGGACTTGTTACACTTCAAAAGGGGCGTCATCCAAAACAGGCTTGATAGGAGATTGAGGATCCTTTTTAACCCTCAGGTAATGGGCATACCCTGCTACTGACTTTCGGGTTGTCTGCTTGGTACAAACCATTTCTGTAATGTTTAAACAAAAAGCTATTAATTTCCAGATTTATTTTAGCAAAGTGACTCATATAGGTCCTAGTGTTATAAACCTAGGCTCTGATACCAAAAATGTAAAGACATCAATCTAGGATCTAACCCTAAATTACTCTTTATCCATAAATAAACTTAAATTTCAATCTCTAAGCATATTTTATTCAAGATATAAGAAAACATCGAATATGGATATAAAAACACTCATAGATATATCATTATAATGCACATGAATAATACAATATCCAATACTAAGAAGTTCTTATTTCTTACTTAGGCTTCCAAATTGCCTTAAGAATATACAAGAAGATGCATCCATCGATCTTTAGTCGAGTCACTTCCTTCTATCTTTTGAATGCAGACGAGAACAAGAATTAGGCGCTTTTTCCACCCAACCTTGAAGCCTACGCTTCCCCAGAATTCTTGGTCAATCAAGAATACCCGACCCTGCACGAATTGGTTTAACCAAAGAATTCGAAAGCAAGAGGGAATCTGGTGCATGCCTAGATAATATATGCATTTTTTTTTTCCTACTTCATTCTAAGAAACAAGCATTCGCTATCATACTAGGATGTGGTAGAGAGCATAAATAAGGAATTTCCATCATTTTCTACGGATAATTCAAACAATAACTCGGCCGAGTATATGCCATGCACAACAAAATAATAGTTGGAAAAAGCAATTATTCTCCCTAAAACATCCACATTCGGCACCCATCCCGAAAGGTAAATTTTCTAACTCAAGCTTAACCCTAGCTTGATTCCCTCAAACACAAATTCCATTGAGAATACAATCTTTCCTTTAAAACAAAAATAGAGGTACCATTTTTCCTTACTAATCATTACTTGTCTAATATATCTATCGAAGACAATCTTTCATATTTTGGAAAACGATAAACTTTAATAAGCAATAATCTTAAAATCAATCTTTCAACTAAATAAGGTACATACAAAAGAAGGTGTTATACATGTATGAAATTAATCTCATATATAACCAAAAATACGCAAACACATTCTTAAAATAGAATTAGAACTAATTATTTTTGTGCAAAATACGATATTAACAACATCTTTTCTCTAAATTCTTTTCTTCTATTCCACAATGGTTTACAAAGCATTTCAACTAAGATAATAATAAATGCTACCCATTTGGACGTACATACCTATTATCTAAACTTCCATTTCTACACATTTTATACCAAACATAACAAATACAATAAAACATAAACAAGGATTCTAACCTCTTGGAAACTTAGAGTGGTTTGTAAGATTTTGACCTTGTTGTTCTTTCATCAAATGATTCCACGCCTTGATCGCAAGTCTCTCCCTCTCCAACTATCCTTACCTCTATATCCAACTATCTCTCTATCCAACTATTCTTACCTCTATATCCAACTATCTCTCTATCCAACTATTCTTACCTCTATATCCAACTATCTCTCTATCCAACTATCTTTATTGCTCAATCTCTACGATATTATCCAAATATCTTCTCCTCTCTCCTACTATTCTATCCTTCCCTTCAAGAAATTATCGCTCTTCTCTCCATGTGAGAAAGAATGAAATAAAAAATGTGTGTGTTTATACGTCCATTTATTCTAATCTTGAGCTACATTTGCTGCTATCCTTTGGGCCTTATTTACTGTTACCATTATTTCTGTTGTCACATTTACTAGTTGGTTGTAACTATAATCTCCACGCATGTCTTTAAATTAAATACAACCCTCATTTTGTGGCAAGCTTGAGACTTTTTATTGTTTAAACTTTGCAATGGTTTTAGTTGGAGCTTTGATTTCTGCATGAGTCGATGCTTCACATGGATCATGGAGGCATTTACATTAACTATCGACTTCTCAGCTTATCCACCGAGGATCGGGTTGCATGCCAAGTCACCCACCAAGGGTCGTGGGAGTGTTAAGTCCCCCATCGTGCTTTGGCCTGCGTTAATGGTTTGACAATGGCTACCATGGGTGGAGGAAGTCGACTACCAAGCTGACCAAAATGGCTCTAACTTCGGCTTCAAACAGTCGACTACCCTATCAACCCGCCACCTTTTCTATTAGCATATTTAATAAAACAATAATATATACTAATATATTTGTAATATGGTTTTTTTTAAAAATGAAAAAGAAAACCTATTTAAAACATTAGGATATAAATTAATTGTATTTTTATATATATATTAATGTCCGATTTATTTATTTCTATTTGTAAAAATGTTTTAAAAATAAAGATGATATATATATATATATAATCGTTAAATCATAAACAAGAATATTTGAAACATAATATTTCAATTTGAAAATAAAAATTATCTTAATCTCTTTTTAAATAAGACAAATTATAAAACAATTATCAAAATTTCATGCATACAAATTCCATATAATTGTAAACACATCAATCATAAATGAAATTATATTTGCATTCTCTTTTCCTAGAACATTAAATCATCTGAATAAAGAACGTTAAGTCGATAAATTTCATAACTCTAAATAGAAAACTAATTTTCACTTTTATAGATGAAATCAATGTAACGATTACCAATTACTCAAATCATTTTGTTTCTAATACAAAATCATACATTGAAGAAGTCACAATTGCACAAACAAAATTTTCTACTGTGGTGTGTGAGAGATTCCCTTTTCCATCGAAGTCATTTAGTTAAAAGCAATTCTACTTGATTTGTGTTCTCGCCTTCGACCTCCTTCACCTCATCCTGCATTACTTGTACTCAAAAATTTATCAGTATTGACTTATTTATATTTACTTACTGGCCAATTTTGGCATATCACAAATTACAATTTCCTTCAAACCACGTAAACTACCTTATCATCATAATATCCTGTGACCCAATTACAGTATAACATAAGGATGTCCAATTGTTACCGATGTCTTAAGACTCCCATAATTTCCAAGTTCTCCCTTGGCTAACCACATAATTCAGCTCCTTATCCATGTTCTCATAAAATATCTTATACTACCAACTAATCATCATGAAAACCTTCGTATTATAATACTGTTATACTATCTTTCCATTAGCCATTTCTATCTGCATGTTGTTTCACCCATACTCAATGTTTTCGCATACCTTCACACTTGAGTGCCATAAATTTACAAACCTACTTCGGTTGTGTCAAGTAGTTAGATTGTGTTACATATTGTCTTGTAACTAGCGACTAGCCATGATTGGGTTGCACTTTTCTCCTTAGGTTCTGAACAAATATTAGTTACTCATTCCAAGAGTATAAGATCCTAATACTTTTACACTCCTTGCACTTCAATAGGGATTTTTGTACGATTCCCAAATCATCCCTACTCTCCTTGCCATTAATTTCTCCAAGATTGTCTTCCCATAAGGGAATCTAGTTGTGGATTTACTTTGCTTGTTTTCCCCAATTATATAACTACGGATGAACTTAGGGTTTATTGCAATTATGTGCTTTAACCCAAGAAGTTCATGTATCCTTTCTCCTTAGTTAGTTCATCTATAATATTGCTAGGGTTCACTTATCAAGGAGATTGTCATTCATCATTTTAGTCCCTATCTTCAGGGTTATACAACTCTAGCTTCTCTACATTGCTACAAGGATTGTCTAACGAATGCTCTTAATAAGAAACCTAGCCTGACCACATGCTTAAGGCACCTATTCATTCAGATAGGTTAATGCTTCTTTCTAATATTCATAAGAGTACCCCTTAACTCTTCTTCATTGTTGTCTCAAATGGTGGTCGTGGTCCTTGAACAACCAAAATTTTTGCATAGCTTAAAAAAAAATTAACTTGAGTTGTCGCTATCTCAATCATCTTGTTTATTGCACCTTCATCTTATGTCTAACTAGCTTACTTGACTTGCCAAGTCAAGAAAATACCTCGATGGATGGTATTCTCTTAGTTACCATCAGAGGTATTTTATTGTAGAATTAACTCCTCATACTTGATTTGATTAGGGAAATAATTGCATTTGGGTTCCAATTGAATGGTAACCTTATAAGTACTAATGATCTAAATTTCGTTTATTAAATACTGAGAATATTTATAATTTTAAAATTTTTTGTAGCCTTTGGGGTCGTATTATGCCATAAACATTATGACTAATTAGTTTCAAAATTTTAGGGCTTTTAGTGACCCTTGGAACCCCTTGAATTAATATATGTCGATGTGTTGATTTAGAAGAATTTTCACTTATGTTTCACTTTGTTATTTTGCAAGTTTTCCACCCAGGTGTTATACTTCAAAGCCATAGTTTAGTTCAACTAAGTTATGAATGTAGCCCATGTTCAATAGTGTATGAACCTAGGGCTCTGATACCAAAATGTCATGCCCAAACTTTTGGGCAAAAACCCAAACAACAAATTTTTTGAAACACTTAATTATATGCAACCTATGCTTAATTAGACATGACAACTTAACAGGTTGTTCCAAGCAGAATATTAAATTATAATAAAATGTTTTTCTAATTTGAGCGATGAATAGAACAAATTTATCTAGAAGCCTTAGGTTTCTACAAAACACCTAGATGACAAAGTTAGGATATTCCTAACATAACAAATTATGATAACTCCTATGTTCAAACAGAACAAAACGATTTTATAAGGACAATAATAAATTCACCTGGAATGTCTCTTTTATTATAGTTGCAAATTATAATTCTTAATTAGATCGACTTCTACTAAATAGGCATTAATATAATTACTTGATTCAATAATAATTATTTATCTCCTAACAAGTTTCCTCCATCCGTGATAATACATCCTTCCTTTTTAACTTGATTAAATCTTGCATCTATAAATTAATTATTAATATGATTTTAACGTAATAATATTAATTAATCGAGAAATTGAAAATTGAAGTGTCAAACGTTAAAATGTTAATTGCTTTATTTAGTATAAGATTCCGTCTAGGCTAAATGAGTTCGCAAGACCAAGGTCTTGGACTTATTTTCGAATATATATATAATTCCACCACGATATCCTCTTCCAAGAAATTATTATTATCTCATCAATTAATAAATATATAAATTCATTAAGCACAAATCTCTAAATTAGTTAACAAGAGATATTAATAATCTAAATTAGTCTTTTAATTACACGAAGCATTAAGTATATCAAATCTATTATTATATTTTCTTTTTTTGACTATTAACAACTTAATATTTAATGAGCGTTAACTATAATGCGTTTAAAATTTGTTTAGAGGGTAAAATGACCTTTAATAGCATTTGCTTTATAACACTGGTTAATGTTGACCAAATAAATAATCCCTAAGGTCAAAATACCAACAAGGCACTTATTAAATTTACGTTAACAAAACAATTACAACCCTGTAATTTTCATCTTAATCTTACAATGATTATATATATGTATATATACATACCTATACACTTACGTATAGCATGTATGTCATATATATATATATATATAATTCCGAAAATACCATATCTAAGTTTACTCTTATAAATTCATATATATAAACATTTAAAATGTATATATATATTTATATTTAAATTAAATCGATTACTACCCAAGTAAACATGGGATACCCTATTCAAAATTTGAATAGGGTTTCCCCCCTTTTCTTTCTTCATAAGTTTTATTTACTTATTTATTTATTATGCAAACCCTAACCCAAAATTTGGGTTAGGGTTGCGTATGATATATATCATTTTTTAATTTTTTTAATTTTAAAATGCCATCAAACAAACCCTAAGCTATTTGTGTGTGTGTGTGTTGTTGCAAGTGGTAAGAGAGGAAGGCGAAGCTTCACACAGTAGCCACGGGGGAGGGGTTTATGTGCAGGTGTGGCAGTGGAGGAGGCTATGGGGGCTCCCCGCAGGAACGACCGCAATCGAGCCTGCAGGTCACGGCCCATAGAGGCGGCCTTGGTTGTCATTGCCGCTGTGGGGTGCCACCTCGACTATGGGTTGTGGCCCATAGTGGCAGTTGCGGCTGCCACTGGGGGTCGTCGCCCACAACGCGAGGGTCGAGGCTCCTTTCTTTTTTTTTGTTCAATTTTTTTTTTTAAATAATATATATATATATAATTTAAACCCTTTTTTTTAAACATATATATCAATATATATATATACATATTTATATATTTATATACATATATATATATATATCAATATATCAATATATATATCTATATATATATATATATATATATTTTTCAGTGGATATAACATTTAAAAAAAATAAGTTTCATAGGCTGAGAATATTTTTAAATAAAATATGTAGTCTTATTTATATATATATATAGATACACGTACATAAGCAATCTTTATTTTTTTTTGTTTTTTTTTCTTTTTAAATTATGCAGAAATTAATAAAATATTGACAGCATGATAATAGGGGAAAATTTCTTTTATTTACTTTAATCAATCTGTTTATATTCCTTTTTCCTAAAATCACTTAAAGTAAGTTTTTCAAAATTAACAGATTTAAATAAGGCAAATAAATAAAGTGACAGAATTTAATAAACTTTAACAACAACTATATTAGACTAGAAATCATTTAAAATAAACCTTAGAGATTAACAATTTAAATCTACTTAACCATGATATGTAAATGGGAATGAAAAGATGCTTACTTTGCTTTTACTAATATGCAAGCTTACTACATCTCTCTTTTCAATTACTTCAATTTGCATAAGGGGATTTACTGAACTTTTATTTCCAAAAATAATATGAATACAATAAATATTATTTCAAAAACTATAGGAGCTTAAACCAAAAATAAACATTTATTTTCTTTTGCAATAACAACTTGAAAGAATAATGCATTTCTTTAAAGCATATTTAGAATACAATATAGTCAACATTACAACTGGGTGAGGTACCCCACTAGCCTCACATATCTATTGAATGAGAACTTTAAATAAAATGGATACATTTCTTTTCAAAATAAATACAGCATATATCTTTTTCTTTACATTGTTGCAACTAAAATATGGTATTCCATTTCTTAATTTTTTTTCTGCAAATCAAGTAAAACTAGCAACTTTCAAACTTGTCTTTTTCTTTTCTTTCCAAGCAATCCTCCAAATAAATCATAAGGTTTTGACCATGGAGAGCTCACCTCCCAAGCTAGGCTTACTAGAAGCCACCCCTGAGCTTGGAGAACCAAGCCCTAGACAGGTTACACACATGCAAACACAACAAGTAAGGAAAAAATATACAACAAACACTTTCCCAACCAAGGCTACACTTCATCACAAAATGTGATGTTTTTACATGGGTGGTAGTGGATGAAGTACCCTAAGGAGACTACAAGAATAGTAGATCATAAATCCACCTCATGGAAAACAAAGGTATATCATAAGTTCATTGACCCCACATCCTTATGCCCCCCAAAGGCATTCATGCCATACTTTCTCCCCTTATGACCCCCAAATGCATAAACCAGGCCATGCAGCAAGGGTCACATATACACCCCCTTGAGTTCACTCTCATAATGAGAGCCTCTCACTCAAGGGCTATCAAACTTCTACCACCCACAAGACCATCCTACTCTCCCAAGAGTAGAAGGCCTTGGTTACTCCCAAATCACAAGAAAATGCATAAAAGAAGTAACAGATAGGTCGCATAATAAATTTTCACAACAGAAAATACAAGAACCCAACTTTTACATACAAGCAATCTTTCAAACATAAACATGCAACGTAAAAAGAAACAAAAGGAGAAGATGAACCAACCTTCAATCTGCCCAAAGGTTTGCTAGAACTAGTTTGAGGATGAGCAGCCCAATTCCACAATCCTACCTTCTACACTTAGCCATAATTCTATCCCAAAAACTATCTTTTTCAAAATTGCATGATCTCCAAAAATGGAGAGTGGGTGATTACCCACAAAGTCTCTCATTCTTGCCTAAAAAGACCTCAGAGAGAGTTCTCATAGGATTCTAAAACTGAAAAAGGAAAAAGTAAGAGAAAGTGGGAAAAAAAAAGATCTCACATCAAAAGGGAAGGTTATCTAACCTAGATGACACCTTCTAGTTTGAATTTTGGCTCACCTTAGAAAACCCACTTTTTGAGGTGACTAAACAGTCACATGGGAGTAGACACATGCCTAAAAATACTCTTAACCCATAGGTATACCTTATGGACTTTAGGAAACGCCTTTAAACTACCCCTAGGAGTCCATTTGACCCCTTATAAACCCATCTGAAGTTAACTTTCGGGTCAAACCTGAGTTGACCACTCCAAAGACTCTCTACCCAAGGAAAATTTAGAACCACATTCAAATGTTTGAAAAAGCTATGGTTGAAACAACTCCCTCCAAGAGACAAGTCAAAAATCAAGACATAAATCAACACGTGTCAAGTGACACAATAAAATACACTACAAAATTACACATGAAATTTGTCTCTTGTTGGATTTACACAAATTAATAAATTTAATTTAACACAGAAGCAACATTTACATTCACAAATAAAATACGATACATACGGGGTGTTGTCTCTCCAAATAGACAACTCTTGGCTTTACGAACATACATAGGTCTAGGTTCGGTTCTTCGTAATGTTTCCATGGTCACATGGATAATTTTCCTGCACATCTCAATTACACATTAGTACTTCCAAATAATCTCATATAATATTTAAACACATGAATAAGAATACACTTCAAACACTCTACATACAATTTGACATTAAACAAATCAATCTATCTTATATCCAAATAAATCCACATAAGTAATTATCATATTACTCAAGGAAGTCCGCTAGGGCATATTGTCTCCAAAGAAGGAGTAAGAATAGATCCTGAAAGAATTGAGGCCATAAACAATGTGCCTGAGCAAAAGAATGTTAAAGGTATCCAATCTTTTTTGGGCAAAGTAAATTTTGTTAGAAGATTTATTGCAAATTTTGCAAAGATAGTTAAGCCCATTGTTAAACTGCTTAAGAAGGATACAATGTTCTGTTGGAATGAAGAAGCTTCGAAGGCTTTTGATGAAATCAAAAGGGCTATCCAGGAGGCACCAGTGTTGAAGTCCCCTAACTACAGTAAGCCTTTCTCTTTGTTTTCTTTTGCTTCATACCACACAGTGGCTACAATTATTTTACAAAATGATAATGAAGGATATGAACATCCTATAGCTTTTTATAGCAAATCCTTGCAAGCTGTAGAATTAAAATATGAAATCATGGAGAAGCAAGCATATTCTTTGGTCAAGGATGTTAAAGCTTTTAGGCCATATCTTGTAAATGCACAAGTAATTGCCTATGTCCCACATGCTACTATCAAGGATATTCTATCCCAATATGAGGTCACAGGTAAGAGATGCAGATGGATAACCAGGATCCAGGAGTTTGATTTGGAAATTAAGATCACTAAATTGGTGAGAGGTTTAGGCCTTGAAAATCTTATGGTTGAATCAAACCTTCTTGATGTTGAAGTGAATAATGTTGAAGTTGAGAACATCCTGGTCACCAATATTGAGACACAGCCCTGGTACTCAGAAGTAGTACATTTTTTAAGAGACGCAACATTTTCAGAAGGAATGACCCCTAACCAGAGAAGAACTCTAAAGTTGAAGTCACAAAAATATGTCCTCATTCAGGGTGATCTGTTTTGGTGGAATAGAGATGGGGCATTGCTGATCTGCTTGGATAAATCCCAGGCTAAGAGAGTGTTAACTGAAATGCATGATGGAGTGTGTGGAGGTCATTACTCTGCCAAGACAATTGTTGGTAAGATAGTTTAGGCTAGGTACTATTGGCCTACTCTATTTAAAGATTCTCATGAGCATGTCCAGAGATGTGATCCATGCTAGAGGTTTTCATCAAAATTGAAGTATGAGGGAGCTTTACCCCTCAACCCAGTCCTAATGGAAGCACCCTTTGTCCAATGGGGCATTGATTTTATTGGAGAAATTGTTGAGAAATCAGGAAGAGGCCATAGGTGGATCATAGTAGACACTGATTATTTTACCAAGTGGATTGAAGCTATACCCACTAGAAGAGCCACAAGTAAGGTTGTTATTTACTTCTTGATGGATAATGTCATAACTAGGTTTGGTGTTCCTGTGAAATTAGTAATGAATAATGCCATGAGTTTCAGATCGGAAGAGTTCGTTGAATTTTGCACCAGTCATGGGATAATTATGTCATATTCTTCGCCATACCATCCTCAGGGTAATGGGCAAGCTGAATCAAGTAACAAGAGCCTCTTTAACATTATCAAGAAAATCCTAGAAGAGAATAAAAGGTCCTGGGACCAAAAGTTAAAATTAGCTTTATGGGCTGACAGGGTTACTGTTAAGAGAGCAATTGGTGTCTCACCTTTTGAGCTGGTCTATGGTATGCAATCTAGGGTGCCAGTCAATAATCTTCTTCCAGTGTATAAGTTCCTGCAAGCTAAAGACATGGAGTTATCTGAACCTATGGAAGACCAGATGATTCAGATGGTGGAGATAGAAGAAATTAGAACTTTGGCTCACAAGAGGAATTTGAAGATCCAATTGTAGTCAAAATATCTATTTGACAAAAGGACCTCATTGAGAAAATTTCAAATTGGTGATATGGTTCTTCAGTGGAATGCGAAAGGACAAGATAAGGGAAAACACAAAAAATTTGAGTCACTATGGATAGGCCCCTCTGTGGTTTGTGATCTTAATGGAAAGGATTCATATTTTTTGCAGAATATGAATGATGAAGTACAGGAATTTCCAGTGCATGGACAATAATTGAAACATTACTTCTCTTAATGTCCATGCATAGTAGGTCCTTGTTTGTATATTTTTGGGTTTCCTTTTGTTGTTGTTTTTGGGCTTGTGTTTGGTCTGTTTCTCCAGAGAGTTTCCGAATTCTTGTGTTGATCTTGTGATCAACCATCCCCAGTCAGAGCCGATGTTATCACTGTTTAAAAAATGGATATTCTTGTTCCATAATTGGCTAAAAGTCTGCAAAAAATTGAGTCTGGTATGGCCTTGTTGCCTCTGATTGTTTTAGGTCAGAAGAAGGTTTAAGTTTTGAGTTCTAACCCTTCCAGTTTTTGAGAAAAACCCTTATGATTCTATTCACACATTACTTTTGTCACTTAAAGAAGGGTTGGTCTATCATGAGAAGTGTCTCCCCCATTAGTTATTTCCCTAGGCGATCCCTTAATTTTTTAAATTTATGCGCCTTTACTTTACCTTGTTCTAATGTTTGTCGGGCCCCGTAAATATGGTGCAACTCATTGCTAATCTTGAGGCTATCATTGTTTCATAAAGAGAAGTTGCTAGCAGGTTAATGTTCATGAAGTAGAAAAAAGCCTAAGCGGGCCCGGGAGGTGGGTTGATCGTCAGATTAAACACTTGCATCTTGATCATGATCTAACGGCTCGCGTTGTTTCGTTTGGATAAGATGCATGTGGTGTAAATTATATGAAATGGCGAAAACACATGGTGGGTCCCAGAGGTGAGTGACTTCCTTGGTTAAAGGGTGATCAGGTTGAAAAGGATCAATGGTTCACATTGATTTGCAGCCAGAAGATGCACATGTTCTACCTATCGCGAAGTAGTGAAAAGGTGGTGGGCTCGGGTGAGGTGGTCATAGAAAAGATAAACAATAGGAAAGTTCCTAAGATCTAATGGACTGCATGGTTTCATGAAGACAAGATTATTGCAAGTTAGTCATCACAAAATGGCAAATGATAGGTGGCAATCACACAAAAGCATGACGTGGCAGGAAAGACAATGTGTTTTGTAGAGTGTAATAGTGACATGTCCACTACACGTGGCTCTAAAGGGTAGTTGAGGGCCCTCCTTGTTTCAACCGGCAATTATGTGGAGAATAGTGAAGCAAAGCATGTGGCAGATTCAAAATGGAACCCGATGGAACTTCTTGGGCAAATGGCCTATTGCCACATGGTGTTCGTTAACTGGTGAGGAGGTGACGTAAGTGATCTTTGAGTTAAAGGGCCCACTTGAAAGGTTTAAAGCCTATTAAAAGATATACATCTCGTGGTCAATCCAACAGTCATCATTGTTTCATGGCCTGAAGATGCACGTGGTGTAAGCTCTGTGAAATGGCAAAAATTGTTAGCCATCAAGGTGAGGCATGATTAGTTAGTGACACTAATGATCGTTGTTGGAGTTAAAGACTGGGCAGTTAGAGCTTGATCTGATGGCTGGTGTTGCTTTGTGAAGAAAAAGTGCACGAGTGTTAAAGCCCATGAAATAGTGAAAAGAAGGTTGGGCCCAACACTAACAGAGAGAGATCAGATAGAGATAGAGGTAGTGTAAGTTCTCATAATCCAATGGCCAGCATTTCTTCACAAAAGAAAAGTGCAAAGGTGTTATGTTCTGCGAAATAGCGAAAGAGCAAAATAGAGAAAAATACTCAGAGAAGTTATGACCCGTTGGAGCCTGTTTTTGAATTCGGTTTGTGAATTCAATTTTGAGGTGATGGCTAAAGCATGTGGAGTTAATTCCTGAAATTCAATGCCAACTTGTTGTATTTGAGTTCGCATCAACTTGATTGTTAGCATTATTTCATCAAAGTCTGTTGTAGAGCAATTGGTGTGGAGCGGTTTTTCTTTAAGCGAATAACAGGTTTTTGTGCCATTTCTTGATAATTCTAGTCTGATTTCAGTTCTTGCTATGTGAATTGTTTCACTAGAAGTATGTGCTAGTTTCAATTGGTATACTTGCATATTCAAAATGGCACCAGGAAAGGAGTTGACAGGAAAAGTGAATTACCAGGACAGGAACATTTGTGATGATTATTTAGAACAGTTAACCATGTCTACCAATGTCGGGGCTAAGGCAAAAGAATTAGTACCAAAGAACCCTCGTCTGAGAATTGGGGATGGCTTGTATGATAAAGGCAATTGGTTAAGGGACCCTTAAATAGGGATGTCCGATTTAGGACTGTTCAAAGTAGGTTTTGGGCAGAGACATTCCCCAGCCTCTTTGAATAGCATATGGGAACTGGATGTGGGGAAGCTTGTGGTCCCTGGTGTATTCATGGATGTAGATGTGTTGACCCTAATTGCACAAAATTATGATCCTATAGCAAGATGTATCAGGAGTGTGAAGGGATCAGCCCTAATTGAAATAAAAGATGATGAATTCAGAAATGTGTTTAAACTCAGTGAGGCTTCCAATTTGTTAGAGCCTATTGACTTTGAATCATTAGCTCAGGTCTACAATGCACAAAGGGATCATATTAGGAGTGGTCCATTGAAATAATTCTTTATTAAGATAGGAGGGTTGATAGTTGTAGGCCTCAGTACAATGGAACCATTCCCCCTCAATTTGTTTACTCTAAGAGCTAAGGGTATGTATTGGGCACTATGTCAGATCTTTGGAGAAGATGCTGAGAGAAAAATGCCAACCCATTACATGCTGATGATTTCACAAATTCTAAACCCCTCCCTGGCAATAACATTTGATTATGCCCCATACCTTACTGGTGCAATTCATATAGGGCTAGTAGGGATAAAAAATGGTAAGATAGATAGGTCGTTTGGATGGTACTCCCTGTTAATGTATATGTTTTTGTTCAAAGGTGCTGACTATTTTGCAAAGGAAATGGACTTGGTTAAGGTAAAGGATAAGGAAGAGATGCCTATCCAACTTTGGAGCATTGCTTTATCTTGGGATAGAGAAGCTACTAGTTTTCTGAAGTTTGATAGATGCTTTTCATCTAAGATTAGAATTCTTTTATGCATAGAAAACCCTAGGATTCGTAAGGCTCTTTTGGAATTCCTTAGACCTAAAGAGTTTGCAGAGGGCATTAATATTGTTCACAATTGGGGAGACATGTATTTGTACCCTTTTTCTACTATTTTAAGAGTGTATGGTTTCAAAGGCACTCCGTATCTACTGCCCTATTAGGTCCCATTGAAGATAGGAATTGTAGAAGTATTGAGACAAATTGGAGGAGTACAAGAGGTAGAGCTGACCAATAGGGGTCAAGGGACCATTTTCCTAGCTATCACCATGGCCCACCATTTTGTAATCACCAAAGGTGGCTGGAAATATTTTGAAGAATTCTTTAATCCATATAGGCTGTCAACTGCAGTTTCAACATGTGTAGACCCTGAGGACTTTTTAAATGGCATGTTTAGAAAGAGGGCAGTGTGTAAAGGTAGGCCTCATCAATTTCAGTTCCATGAAGATTTAATTAGGAATGAATTCAGCTTAGATGAGTAGGAACTGAGGAAGGATAAGTGGGTTGCATATAAGAGGGCACTTGATTTTATCCATCAATTTGATAGTAGCTATGACCCTCTTTCCAGCTTCAACCCTTTTGTGGAGAAAATCAAATTCTTGATTCTCTATTTTGAAGAACTCATGCAGACCTTAAAAGAAAAAAGAGAGGCTATAATACAAAATGATCCTAATAGGGTTAAGTTGGTCCTGGCTAAGGCTACCTTTTCTAAGGCTATCCCACCTGGTGACTATATAATGTATAAGAAATCAAAGTACACTGTGATGATGTCAGTGATAGGTGAGCCTTCCACTTCAAGAGGGAAAAGAGAAATTGAAGATGTCATTGACATCTAAGATTCCCCTAAAAGGAAAAGAGTGGGGAAGGAAGTTGAAACTGATGAACCTCAATATTCTCCATCTCAGTTCCCTATCCACATAGGAGATGAGCAAGCGGCGACAGAACTATTATTATAGTTAGGGAGTTTCGGTGAGATTGCCTATACCTATGAGGAGACCCAAGAGGGGATGCCAGAAGAGCCACCTAATGCTAAAATGAACTTGACTGATGGTGATCTAAGGGGTAAAGAATTAGACCTTACTATTAAGAAAGCCAGTGAGGAATTCTTGGCTAACAATAATTTTGTTACAATAGGGGCTTTCATGCAATTTGTGTGGAAGCAAAACATGGAACAATTCAAGGTCAGATGTGAGCAGAGGAAGAGTGAATAGCCTCTTAGACATGCAACTCAGGTGGAAGAATAAATAAAGCAAGAAATGATGGAAGAGTTTAAGACCATCACACCTAAGAAAGAAAGGGAGATGGTGTCTAAAGCTGGTGTGTTAATCCTCCCTGGATGGGATATAGTTGATGCTCTAGTTCTTGAAGTAGTGAGGAAGGAAACAAAGCCAATGGAAGGAGTGACCTTCAGCAAGGATAATGCTACTCTAGTCATGTTTTCACTGAAGAAGGATGAGAACAAAAGGAGGAAAAGTGCATCAGATTCTAGTTTCTTAGGAGGCATGGTTGTTAAGAGAGTCCAAGATACAGGGGTAGTGGAAGCTGCAAGCACAGTTTTGGAAACTGCAAAGTTCAGTGTGGCAGTAGGAGAGAAAGAGGCAAAAGAAAGAGCTAATCTCCAATTGAAATTGGAGACCATCTTAAAGACTTATAATGAGGCCAAAGAAGGTATAGCGAATAGGGACAGCATTATAACTAGACTTCAAAATCAATTGGTAGGTCAGCACCATCTAGGTGAATCCTCTACACTCATGATAGCCTCCTCTCCAACAAGACCCCCTCCTACTAGTACCATTATATAATATCCCCCTTCTCCTATGCCTTTTGGTTTCCAATCAGCTGAAACTGTCCAACATGAGTTGGAAAAGTTGAAACAAGCTCAAACCTTGTTTGCAAACAAGTATGAAGAAAAGGTGAAAGCCACAATCTTGAAGTTTTCTGATTCAGTCAAGGCCTCCATTGTATACATTAATATGAAGATGATTCTGGATGTTTTGATCAAATTCAGAGAGGATGAAGCCACTTTGGAACCAATCCTTAATAAGTGGATGCCTAGAGGTAAGGAGTTGGAGCTCATGTGTTCATCCCATGCAGATGCAGAGGAGAATGACAATCTAATGTCCACCAGTGAGTTCATAAAAGAGATGAATATACTCTTAGAGGAAAGGGAAGGTGTAAAAAGAAAAGCCCAGTTATATAGAAAAGAATATTCATATCACAAGTTTGAATTGTTTCCAGGGGATTTATAGGTCCAATTCAATTGAAAGATTAGAAGACCTGGCTAGAAGAGCTGGACCACAAGTTGTCCTTAAGGGTTAATTAAATTATTAACACCGATGACACATCCCTATTTGTCAAAATAGTTGAAGAAATTAAAAAAGTGAAATCACACTATGGTTTCATAGAAAAGGAAATTGGGCAGTTAAGGGTCATTTGGAAAAGGCTAGAAGGAATGAAACAAAAGATGGTTAGCTTTGCTTGGCCAAGTGATGACGTGTTCCAGGAGTGGAAGGGCAAATATGTCAGACAAAAGGAAGATGCTCCAGAGCAAGTAGAAGAGGTTGCAACAGAACAACACGCAGAAGAGGTCGTTAATATTGAGAAGGACTTGTCACTATTTCTTGGATTGTATCACGGTTTGTAACAAACTTTTCTTAGGAATGTCCGAACCTTGCAAGAATCCATAATATTATAAATGGATACCAGGACTAGTAAAAAAGGGGGAATCACAAGAATTTTGTAAAGAAACTCTGCAGAAATATACCTAGGGCTTTTCTAGTTATTACAAAGAATATTTTGAGTTTTGTAAGAATTTTCAAAAAATGAATATCAATATACAGATCATAAACTTTTGAGCCTAAAATTTGTGTTGTCTTCTGGTGTGCTTTCAATAATTTACTAGTTTCATTTGAGTTATCTAGGGTTATTCAATTGAACATGGATTGTAATGCAATCTTTATGGATATGTTTCTTAGCGTTTCTCTTTAGGAGAGGAATTAAATACGCATTAAATATCTCTATCAGTAGGTTATTTTGTTGGAAACTTTGAATTTGATAAACACTGTTTGTTTTAACAAGGAAGGACTCTCATATCTATCAGGCATGTATGGGGTTAATAGAAGCCGAAGTGATGAGATGCATGGGGATGTTTAATTGTGAAATCCTTGCTTAATTTAGATGACTGTGTAGCTTGGATAAGGCACTGGTATCAATTGTAGTTCTCTTTCTACATCTCTTGAGGATCAATACTAAAAATGAGCATAAGTTTTCCTTTATTATTTCAGTTTATGTTAAGGTGATAAGATCCACTGGTTTTTGGACACTGGTTTCCTATGGATCTCATTTAAAAGTGTGAAACTATTCACAGAAGGTATACCCACCTAAACTTTTGATAAGTTCAAAGTGTAGAAGGTTCTTGAAACTTTGTCATATGTTGCTCTAAGGTTCTTTTTTCCTCGATCTCTTCATCAGAAGGAAAAGTTATTATTTTTCTTACAAGGGATAAGAGGGGAATCAGAATTTGAGACTAACAGGTTCCTTCCAGGGCAATTGTTCTTCCAAGTCTTCAACATTGTCCTTACTGAATTCTGGTTCATGGTACTCATGAAGATCTGCAATGTTGAATATAGGTGAAATACTTAGACTATCTGGTACCTCCACTTCATATGCATTTCCAGAACTAAACTTCCTCAAAATCTTACAGGGTCCAAACTTCTTCATTTGCAACTTATTATAAGTTCCAACTAGGAATCTCTCTTTTCTCAAATATACAATCACTTCATCACCAACTTCAAATTACTTGTCTCATTTTCTCATCTGACTTCTCCTTATATTTGTTGTTCATGTCTTCCAAATGTTTTTTAACCTAAATATGCAATGTTGCCATGTGATCTAAAAAATCTTCTGCTTCTGAACTCTTCTGATCTTCAGTGCTAATGTCTCTCATTTCTGCTATACCTCTAGGGTGCACACCAGTAACAATCTCAAAAGGTGTTTTTTGGTACTTCTATTCACTGAATTGTTGTAGGCAAACTCTTCTTGTGCAAGGATTAAATCCCAAATTTTGGTTTTATCTCCCACTAAACATCTCAACAAATTTCCCAAACTCTAGGTAACAACCTATGTCTGTCCATTAGTCTATGGATGAAAATTAGAACTAAAGTTCAAATTTGTCTTCATCTTCTTCCAAAGTGTTCTCCAAAAATAGCCAACAAACTTAGTGTCTCTCTTTGAAACTATGCTCTTAGGTAATTCATGCAATCTCACCACTTCCTTGAAAAATAGGTCTGCTAAATGCAATGCATCTGATGTCTTCTTGCAAGGTATTAAATAAACCATCTTTGAAAATATATCCACCACCACAAATATAGAATCATTCTCTCTTGGTGTCTTGGGAAATCCAAGTACAAAATCCATGCTTATATCCTCCCAAGGTCTTACCAGTACTGTCAAAGGTTTATACAATCCCACATTTTGACTACTACCTTTTGCAACTTGACAAACTCTACAACTCTGGACATATCTCTTAACATCCTTATGAATATGGGGCCAAAAGTATTTCACACTCACCAATGCAACTTATTTTTCAATGCCAAAATGTCTCGCTAAACCTCCACTGTGTTTCTCTTTTATCAGGTTCTCTCTCATGGAACTCTTAGGTATGCACAACTGAACTCCCCTGAATAACATCCCATCCTAAATGAAGTAATCCAACCATTTTGTTCTATCTACCAAAACCGGTTCTCTACATGCTTTCCAAGGTTCTGCAAAATTTGGGTCTTCATCATACAAGGTCTTCAAATCTTCAAAACCTAATACTATCACTCTCATCTCTGTCAGCAAATTCCTTCTCCTACTCAATGCATCAACAACTTTGTTGGATTTTCCACTTCTATGCTTCAACCCAAAGGTGTAACTCTACAAGAATTCTACCCATCTCATATGTCTTTGATTTAATTTACTCCGACTGTTCAAATACTACAAAGCTTGATGATCTGTATACAACACCAACTCCTTGGGAAACAAGTAATGTCTCCATTTCTTTAAGGCTTTAACTATGGCATAAAATTACTAATCATACACTAAATATCTCTTCTGAGCATCATTCAATTTCTCATTTAAATAGGATACTTCTCTCCCTTCTTGACTCAAGACTGCTTCTATTGTTGTTCCACTTGCATCACAATCCACTTGAAATACTTTATTGAAATCTGGTAAAGCTAACACAAGCTACTCAGTCACTTTCTGCTTTAACAGTTCAAAACTTTTGTTTGCTCTGGTGGTCCACCTGAATTCCTTCCGATCTCCTCTCATAGTCTCAGTCATAGGTTACAAACTGAACTAAATTTTTTGATAAACTCTGGGTAAAAACTAGCCAAGCCAAGAAATGATCTTACCTCCCCAATTCTTTTTGGTGTAGGCCACTCAACAATGGCTTTCACTTTCTTAGGGTCCATCTTCAAACCATCCTCAAATATCATAAATCCTAAATAGACTAACTCATCCTTCATGAAAGTACACTTCTTGATATTGATCAATAACTTTTCTTCTCTCAACCTCTGCAAAACTTGTCTTAACTGCAACAAATGCTCCTCTTTTATCTTACTGAAAATCAGAATGTCATCCAAATACACAATAACAAACTTACCCAATAATTTCTTCAATACCTCATTCATCAGCCTCATGAAAGTACTCGGTGCATTAGTCAATACAAAAGGCATCACCAACCATTCATATAGTCCTTTGTTTGTCTTAAAAGTTGTCTTCCACTCATCACCTTCTTTGATCCTGATATGATGATATCTACTCTTCAAATCTATCTTTGTAAAGTATTTTTCTCTACTCAAACAGTCCATTATGTCATCCATCCTAGCCAAAGGAAACTGGTATTTCACTGTGATCTTGTTTATTGCTCTTGAATTGGTACACATTCTCCACTCTCCACTTTTATTAGGTGCTAATACTATTGGTATTGTACAAGGGCTCAAAATCTTCCTGATCAAACCTTTCTTCAACTCCTTCACTTGTCTATTAATTTCTTCATTCCCTACCGGTGTCAACCAGTGTGCATCTTTGTTAGGCAAACTAGCTCTGGGAACCAAGTCCATGCAATGAATAATACTTCTTATAGGTGGAAATCCATCAGGTACATTATCTAAAATGATGTCCTCATATTCTGTCAGCAGATTGCTTATCTCTTCTAGGTGTTCTCCTTCTGGTTTCGGTCTCTCAGTCTTCTTAGGAATTAAGGAAAAACACACATTCTCATGTCTCAATACATCCATGAATTTCCTTCCATCTACTAAACATATTCTGGCATTCCTACAAACTTCATTCTTCAAAGATTACTGAAAAGGTAACAAGGTTTGCTTCATCCCATTGGCTAGAATAGTGTATGTATTCTTCCTCCCATCATGTATTTCCTTTCTATCAAATTGCCAAGGTCTACCCATCAAAAGATGACAAATATTCATAGGCATAATATCACACAAAACTTCATCATGATAATTCCCAATTTTTAATTTCACCAAACATTGTTCACTTACTAACAACTTATGTTCATCCTGAATCCATGCTATCTAGTAAGGCTTAGGGTGTTTTAATCTCTCCAATTTCAAATTATTCATCATCTCCTTTGAAACAAGATTATATAAACTACCACTAGCAATAACAACTTTACAACACTTACCGGATACCTTACATCTGGTCTTGAACAGATTCTTTCTCTGCAAGGGCTCTTCATCTCCTCTAGTATTACACAAATCTCTCCTCATCATCAATAGTTCTCCATCTTCTGGTTTATTGTCTGATCTAGTGGGGTTTTCTTCAACCATTGTTTCTCTTCCAGTACCCTCTTTCTTCTTACACTCAAATGCACGGTGTCCTTCTCCTCCATACTTAAAGTAGGTTCCTCTAAGTGTCCTCTTGTCTTGTCTTCCAAAGTTCTCATTCTAGAAACCATCTGGTTCTCTCATCTAGTAGAAATTTATACCATCCTTCTGATATGAAAGACCTTATTTTCTCACTTCCTTGTCGTTACTCTAATTTGTACTAGTTCCTCTTTCTCCTTGAAACCTTCCACCTCTACCTCTCTATCTCTTCTCATGTCTTTTGTTTAGTTTCTCTTTAGCCTTTAGGGCATACTGGTAAGCCTCTTCAACACTCTCTAATTTGATCGTACTAAGTTTATCTTTTATAGACATCCACAATCTGTTCAAATATCTTTCAGTTTGTTCAACTTCATCATTAACATGTTCGGATCTGATGCTCAACTTGTAAAATACTTTGTTGTATTCCTTCACACTCGATTCCTTTTGTCTCAGATTCTACAACTTCCAAAACAAATCCACTTGATAGTTCTCCGGCACAAACTTTGATTTCAACTTAGCAATAATCCAATCCCACATCTTAATCTTCTCTTTACCTCTTCTCTATCTATCAACTTGCAAATTCTCCCACCAAAGAGATGCATGTCCTTTCAATCAAGTATAGGCATATTTCACCTTCCTCTCTTTTGTAGTGTTTTCAAAGTTGAAACACTACTCTATCTCCGAGATCCAGTCCATCAATTCATCTAAATCTAACTTACCATCATATTCCAGTGGGGTAAAATGAGGTTTAGTGTTCGTCCTACTTAAAACCCTTAAACTTTCTTCATCTGGATCAACCATTGGTAGGCTTACTTGTTCTATCGAGGCTTCTTTTCCTTCATCTTCACTTACATCTTCAATATGTCAACCTCTTCTCTAGGTTGTCTCCATGGCTTCTAACTGGGTTGTTATTCCTCACAACATCTCCATGATAATAGGATCTGCATTCCCATGCACTCCACCATTCCTAGTTCCTCTTCGCGGCATCGATTCACACTAGTCCTCTACAATTGTAGGTTGGATTCACAATTCACCACCCTACAACAAGAAATTTAGGACACACAACCTCCAGAACAAAACTTCTCTTTGATACGACTTGGAGCAGTCACTGCTAAGAAGGGACCTCAAAGAGATCAATCTAGACTAGTCAGCAAGAGTAAACACAAAAGAAACACAAAGATATGATGGAGGCAATGTAGAACAGGTTATTTTATTGCATGAAATCTGATTACATCCAACCGGTAACAATCGAGTTACAACATACCAGCTCTTAGGTCTATTAGAATAGGTCACAACTAGGACCTTGAATTCAAAGATCTATCTTCTATGAATAGTCTAGCTATCTGATTCTCTCTCATTAATTTCATTCTAAAGCATAATTGCATATATATATCGATCCAAAGGATCCAGTTGGCCCAAAAGGGATCAAAACCCGAAGAACAAGACCTAACATGAAAATAACAAAGATCGGCTTCCGGCAAGAGATTCCTTTGAAAAATCCAAAGGATAAAACATAGAAGGTTGGCCACATGCCATGGAACATTAAAATTAATTCCCAAGGCTCTGCATGCTTCGAAATGGGTTCTAGGAGATCACTAGAATAGATCTTAGGCAACTGGTAACAAAAGAACAACCAATAACAAGAAACTGTCATGGTAACCGGTAGCGATATCTTGTCAGAAAGTGATCCAAATGTGATGCAGTCTGAAAGAAAGAAAGATGATAAAGTCTTCAAGTAGAATCCAAGTCCATAGGATCTAGTGAGTCAAAACTAGGATACATAGCAAGGAAAAGTGAAACTACAAATAGAAAAAAAAACAAAAAGGAAAATGTTTTTTTTATTGATGCAAGATTGTTGTGAATCGGGGTTGCTCCTGCATCATGGATTGAGGTGGGATAAGGTGAATGAAGGTGGACTAAGGTAGGAAGGTGTAGATGAAGATATTTTAGTGTACGATGGAGTGGAAGATGGTAGATTGAGATAGAATTAAGTGGACGGTGGTAGATTGAGATAGGATGGGGGATTGGGATTAGATGGAGGATTGAGGTAGGATGGAGGATTAGGATCAGATGGAAGATTTAGGTAGGATGGAGGATCGATGTAGGATGGAGTGGAAGATGGTGGATTGAGATAGGATGGAGGATTGAGGTAAGATTGGGGATTAGGACTGGATGGAGGATTAGGATTGTGGATTGCGTAATGAATTTGGGGATAATGAGATGGTGGATTTGGATTATTGACATAAGTGGTAGTGTTGTGAGGGAAGGATGGAGGTTGAGATAGGATTATGGGAGAATATGGAGTTATGGATGTTGCATATGAGGGATATGTGGAGGTGATATATGAGGGAGTTGTGGGTGTTGCATATGAGGGAGTTGTGGGTGGAAGACATGATGGATTTCTCTTATCAAAGGTGTGATAAGGATTATGAGTGGATGCGCATGGAGGAATGATAGGGTAGCTAGGATGAAAAGTTGGATTTTGGTATCTGATAGTTGGTGTAAGCTTTCTAAGGATGAGGGCATCAAGATTTTCAGTTTCATATTCATCTTGATCAACCATACCATCAAGGTTTTCAATTTCATATTTGTTATGATCAAACATACCCTCATCTTCATCAGAAAGGGATGCAATGGAAGAAAATGAAGGATGACCAAACTCATCATAATAAAATTTCAACATGACAATTAGTTGATGAGTTGGAGAGATAAAAGATGAGAAAGGATGATAGACCAAATCCCATAATAGGACAAATGAAAAGCTCAGACTAGGATGGGGACTGACTTTGAGGAAGTTGGAAGGACAATGAATTTTGATGCTTGATTTTGGATGTTTGATGTTTGGATTGATGACCGAGGAAGAAGGCAATGATGATGAAAATTAGGAGAGGAGAGATGATGATGATTGATAGTGATGATACAAGAATTGAGATGAGGACCAAGGTGATTACTTGAAACCGAGATGATAAAGGTGACCATGTAAGTCAAGACCTTAAGAGACGATAATAACAACGTAAGATTTGCAATGATGACTAAAGTTATGACCAACAATCAAGATGATAAGAGTGACCATGCAAGTCAAAGACCCTAGTAGATGATGATGTTAAATTTGAAATGATCACCAATATGAACCAATTTGACACCTAACTTCAGTAATTTTGAATAAATAGTGAGACAATTGACACAAACTCATTAGAATGAGAGGATAAATTTGTTGTTGGACAAGAAAAAACTAGGACCTAGTGAAGTGAGATGTTTGATTTTTTTCAATTGATTTTTGACAAAGATTATTTCGACACCAAACATGGAAAACACGCAAGTATGAAAATGAAAAGAAATCATACACTTTCTAGAATAGTAAAAGACAATACTTGTTGAATCCCCGAGCCCTAAATACCACATTCAATAGGATAGATAGAAGCTTGGTAGCACTGGCTCCACTCCACGACACACACTTCTCGGGCATGTCAATCTTTGAATTTCTAAATATTCTAAGATCTCAAGAAATTTTCTCTCAAGTTGAGCGGTATCTTTGGCATGCACGTATCACAATGCGTGACCCAACAAGTAGAAGGATCGAGACCTATATAACAATGGTTCATAGTAATTTTCTGATGGGTCCAATCCAATAGGGAATTCACGAAGAAGGCCACTTCAGGATCTAATTAAGCTTCTCAATGCAGAGAAGGTCTACACATACGATGAATTTACTCAACACTTTGGCTGTTTGACTAGGTATTTGTATACCGAGTCGAAAAACACTGCTTGAGGTCATGCTGGGAGAGATGATATCCCCAACATACCCCTATTTTGAAACACTCCCTTGATGTGATGAAGCCCCCAAGAGGTGATTCACTACTAAAAAGGAAAATGGGCATCATTAATCACCTTTCTCTTCATCCAAGGTCCAAGAAGGCGAGGGGAGAGGATACTTGGTGCAACAGTTAGTCCACCCTATTTGCGCACAAGCATGCCAAACACAAAATACACTTGGTTCATTTTAAACCCCAATTGAAAATGGTGTCTAACTATTGAAGACACTCGATTTGATAATATAGTATTTGACAATGTCCTGCACCAAATATGTTAGTAGTTTCAAAGTAAGTATTTGTCTGATCAAAACGTCTTTGTGATCCTTGCCACATGCTGCAAATAGACAATTAGTAGCAGAAATCAAAATTACAACATCAAAAATTCTTTTTATTTTTGAATTTTTGAATTTTTTTTTTAAAGGAACTTGTTAAAAATAGAAACCTACGAGAAATGAAAACCTACCAAATTTAGAAACCTGCTAAAAATGGCAACTTCTAAAAATAGAAACCTACGAGATTTAAAAACCCATTGTAAATGACAACTTGTTAAAAACAAAAACATGCTAAAAAATAGAAACCTTCCAGATTTAGAAACCCACTAAATTGACAACTTGATAAAAATGAAAACCTGCTAAAAAGAGAAACCTGTCAGATTTAGAAACCTCCTAAAAATGAGAACTTGATAAAAATAGAAACCTGCCAAATGTAGAAACCTACTAAAAATGGCAACCTACTAAAAATAGAAACCTACTAAAAATATAAACCTACCAGATTTAGAAACTTGCTAAAAAAGGCAACCTACAAATAGGATTAAATTGACCTGTGAAGTGGGAACCCCTGGGTGTGCTAGAAAATGTGTGAGGAAAAATCATTTTTCAATGTAGAAGATTGAAATAGATGTGATCACAACCAAGCAAACATAATTAGATCAAACACCTCAAGATTAGGATGCTAGAAAAAAATGAACAAAGCATAATTGACAGAAATCAAATAATATACAAACTCTATTCAACTTCTTGATTTGATTATCCAGTTTCTTTCTACTTGTCTTCATCTTTTTTCTTCTCTTCTTCTTCTTATCTTGTAGACTCATCAGATTCATATATCCTACTTGTATAATAGATTCTTTTAAAATATTTTCATCAACCTTGACATTTGCACTTTCAACAATTTTATTCAACTTCTTGTTATAACATTTGTAAGATTTTATTTTTGTAGAATAACCCATAAATATATACCTTCATTAACTCTACTATCAAAAATTCCATGATTCCCTTCATCTCTCTAGATATAGCATTTACTTACAAAAACTTTGAAATACTTCACAAATGGAATCCTTCCATGCCATAACTCATATGATGTCTTCCCATATTTCTTCTTGAATAGAACTCTATTGAGGGTTGTGCTAGTGAAAAAATAGGGTTTCCACCATTAGATGTAGTAAATCGCTAATTTTTACTTAAGAAAACTATCACATTTAAAAGAGGGTTGCAATCCAATAAATCTAGTCACAAATGAGCAAGGATTAGGATTGAGAATTCTGATTTTGATGATGTGAATTGATTAAACCTCTTTTGTAAATTGAATTGTTGAATTAGGGTAAATATGCTGAAATGAATATGAAAATGTGGAAATAGTAAGGTACAGTCATCGGATTGAGCCA
The DNA here is from genome assembly GCF_030272615.1 of Cryptomeria japonica. Taxonomy (NCBI): domain Eukaryota; kingdom Viridiplantae; phylum Streptophyta; class Pinopsida; order Cupressales; family Cupressaceae; genus Cryptomeria; species Cryptomeria japonica. Next base: position 448,849,102 of record NC_081405.1, read on the forward strand.
CAAACCTAGATTTAAGAAATGTAAGAGAATTCGGACTTGTTCCCCAAAGGAGCTCATGAAATGTCAAGATTGTGGTGGTGGTCGCACTGGTCCTCCAAAATTTTCACACTGCAAAGGGGAATTGATTCATCATTATAGATAACACTTAATTCTAAAGATCACAGCTCTATACCTACTTCCTACACACAGAAAGAAGGGAAAATAGGTTGGGAGTAGGGGTTTGCCTAAGGCAAACCCTAGTTTAGGAATTAATCTTGAATGAAATATTGCAAATATTAAAATAAATAATGGAAATATATACTTCAGATTTGCAATGACCTATAATGATGCTTTGCTTCTTGAATGTAACCCCATATGTTATATGAAATGGCACGAACATGACAAAACCCTTATCACACACACATATTTGCATATGAATGATGTAGTGTTGCTCCATAATGGATAAATGAAGAATATGTAGCCTTTAAGACCTCTAGAAATTATTGATGATGAATGCTTCAATGCTTGAATGATAGATTTCTTGAATACAGATTGTCTGGATGCTTTATGATTCTCTTGTGATCCTAAAATGAAAGGGATGAACCTCCTTTTATACTTGCCCATAAAAAAACATCTTAATTTTTGGACATAAGCTGACACAGAGATCACATTCTTGCTAGCTTATTGTGACTGTTAAGGGGGGACAAATTAAGGTCCCAATTGAGAGGACCAAGGTGCCACACCTTGGTCCTACCCCATTTAAGGGATAGAACTAAGAGGCCATGCAATATGCAAAAAGAAAAGGAGGCTATATTTGAATGGAATGAACAAAATTAGGTCCTAGTCTAGCTTTGGGACATGAATGCCAAGAAAAGGGCCCAAATGTGGATTTAATTGTATGTGAGTACAATTTAGGATGCTACAAGAGTATATACAGTAGTGTTTATTTCTTCTCTCTAGTGTACTTCTGGTAGATTTGCTTCTTTGATCATAGTTCTTGCTACCTCTTGAATAGTCTCATTCATTATTTCCACAACACCATTCTGCTAAGGTTTCCTAGGAGTAGATAAATGTCTTCTAATTTCATATTTATCACAAAAATGATCAAATTCATCTAAAGTAAACTCACCTCCTTCATCAGATCTCAAGCATTTAATCCTTCTATCAACTTCAATCTCAACTCTAGCTCTGAATATCTTAAATTTTTCTAATGTCTTTGATTTTTCTCTTAGAAATGTGACCCATGTCATTCTAGAGTGATCATCAGTTAAGAGAGTGAAATACCTCTCACCTTGTAAACTCCTTGTTTTGGTTAGACCGCATAGGTCTATGTGTACTAAATCCAATAATCGGATAAAAGATTATTCCTTTCCTCTAATGTTACTTTTGTCTATTTTTCCCACTTGACATTATTTGAAAATACTGTTATCTGGTTTTGTTAGTCTTGGCAAATCTCTCACATCTTTTTTCATACTAATCTTCACCAAATTATCAAAGTTGATGTGACACATCATCTAGTGCCATAGCCAATTTCATTGATATGAGATGATAGGAAATGTCTAGTAGCAACTTCCAATTGATACATGTTTCCACTTGTCCTTTTCCTTGTAGCAATAACAGTTCCAGATCTCTTTTGGATCTCATAACCACCATCTTGAAAAACAACATGGTAACCATTTTCACATATTTTCCCAACACTCAAGAGATTATGATCAACTTTCATTGACCAGAGATTATAGGCAATGTCTAGTAGCAACTTCCAATTGATACATATTTCCACTTGTCCTTTTCCTTGTAGCAATAATAGTTTTGGATTTCTTTCAGATCTTACAACCACCATCTTGAAAAAAAATTGTAACCATTTTGGCATATTTTCCCAATACTCAAGAGATTATGATGTAATCCTTTCACATAGTAAACATTGTCAATGTTATCCTTTCCATCAAAAGTAATAGAACCTATTCCAACAATTTGAGTGTTCTGATCATCCCCTAATCGAACAGAATCACTATCATACTTTAATCTTTACAAACTTACTTTTGTACTGGTCATATGACTTGAACATCCACTATAAATTGACCATTAATTTCTATCTCTTCTAACATGTAATACTGAAGCAACAATTTCTACAATCTTAGAATTATTACTAGGTTTAGGTCCATATTTTTTTACCAAGAATAAATAGTCATCTTCATAATCTAACTCATCATCTGAAATACCAGCATCATCTCTAACATAGTAGGATTTCTTATTGAACTTTTCCTTGTTTTTCTTAAAATTTTGTTTTGATCCTCTTTCCAGACATCTATATGCATAATGACCAATTTTTCCACACTTAAAACATTTAAGGGGTAACATACCTTTATACTTGTTGGTTCCTCTCTTCAACTTTCCCACAAAGTTTGCTTCCATTTCATCCATTCTCTCATCATCTGAATCCTCATTTTCAGCTTTTGATGCTTTAAAGACTGTTTCTAATTTCACTGTCTCTACTAAACTTCCTCATCTCAAATGTAGTCAAGGTGCCATACAAATGTTCTCTAGTGAAATTTGATGGATCATAAGTTTCCTCAATAGCTAAAATCTTGTCAATGTAACATTCTAGTAAAGTCCTAATAATATTTTATATCACATCCTTCTCATTCAAGGTACCAACAAGATATTTGATCTCATTCACTACACTATCAACTTTCTAAAAATAGCTTGTTATATCTTCACCTTCTTCCATTCTCAAGTTCTCATATCTCCCTTTAGCAATCTGCATCTTATCTAGCTTAATTATATCATTTTCATCATAGATATACTTCAATATTTTTTATACTTAATAAGTAGTATCTAATGTAACAACCTTTTCCAATTCGGTTTTAGATAAAGCACTAATGATAGTATAACTTACTCACTCATTTTCTTCATAGGCTTCAATCTCATCCAGTGTAGTAGGTCCATTTGTCGGCTGCACATACTTGGTCTCCATAACTTTCCAATTCTTGTAACTTAGATAAATCAAATATCCTCTCATCTTCATTCTCCAGAAGCTATAGTTGGATCCTTCAAAAGTAGGAATAGTCAATTTATGTGCCATCAGATCTCCTCGAGTAGTTAGTCTCAATTTCTAGGAACCAAAGCTTTGATAACAATTGTTGAATATCATAGACAATTGAGAGGGGAAGGTGAACCATTTGTTAATTAAAAATATTTTACTTTTCCCACAGAAAGAAAATAAAAAAGAAATACATGAACAACATAAATTCAAAATCTTATCAATAGAACCAAAAATGCAAAGAAACATGGAGCTCTACAAACTTTGTAAAAAACATCATTATCACTACATAAACTTCCGGAGCACAACTATCAGACCACCAAAACACAAGAGTAACATCTCAAGGCAATATCCAATGACATATCAATACATCTTGAATATATCTACAACATATAAAAAATGTGAAGCAAAACCAAACATGAAAACACAAATTCAGTACGTTGACATCAATGACAACCATACTAACACATCAAACATCTTCACATTTGCAACACTTTTAAGTTCTTGTGATTATTATGCACAAAGAATTGAGTTATCTGGTTTGCATTTTTTTTATAAGTCAGAGCTGAAGCGATATTTTAAGCTTTTCCCTGGAGCTAAGAACCAGTCAAGTAGACTCAAACCCAAGACCTCCCATGTAGGAGGGCCACAACTAACCATTGCGTTGTGGGGTCATCCCTAGTAGATTTGGTTTGCATTGAAAAATATCATTTTTTTACATTATTAGGATCTCATAGTAGGAGAATAATAAATTAGTATCATAACGGTGGTCATATGTATGTTATGAAATGGATAACTTAATTGGAATATACATGATTTCTTGCATTATAGATAGTATTTTCTTCTCCTTCAGTGTGTTTGAACTACGAATTCAAGGAAAGGGTGTTAGATATGGGTAAATAGAGAAGGATAATCCCATTTTTAGGAAATTTGAATATTTTAAAGTGCTTTGGTCAAATCCTTGTTCATTAAAAGAGGAGAACTATCCTAACAAAATTATCGATATATTTCTCTACCATATCCAAATGGTAGGATGTTGCATTTTATTTTATTTGTATTAAAGGTAGTGCACAGAAAATATTTACATCATAGGAAATAATGTCCCAACTGCGTGAACAAAAAATCATCTCAAATATTTAATAGCCTATCATCCACTATAGCATCAGATGGGAGAGCTCAAAATATACACATCGAAGAGTATCAACAATATATCTCAAAGATTATTAGATATACAAAAACATACACATAAAAAACTCATATGAGAGAAAGAAAAGTATAACTAATCCCAAGCCCCAATAATATTATTACTGCATTCTGCCTCATCATAGACAAAGGTGCGAAGTGGAGGATCAATCTCAGGTTGCACCATAGTATCCCATTGATAGAGATAGGGTATGTCATTTACACTATTCTCTTGATCAATGTCTTGTTTAGTGATCTTCTTCTCTCCCAAGAAATCATTTAGCAGCTTGAGTTCTTCTTTGTTCAACTTGTTCTTCCTAGTAGGGAAAAAGTGAACAGATTGGATATCTTTCTTATACACCAACTATTGGCCATTTGGAGGAATTGATTATGTGTTGCATTGATGTTTTGTCATTGATGTCAACACTACCTATTTTGGATGCTTTACCAACACCCTTCTAGTCCCAATAGGTTGTGTGGTTTCTGGTTGGTTTGGATCCGACATGATAGAGTATTCTTCGATATGATTGGGTTATGGAATTGGCTTAATCATGCTACTCAGGTTCATATTCAGTCGGTTGGTTTTTGGTCTGGTGATAGGATGCTATCTTGTTTTCTAGCAATCTTGGTTTGTGGTTTCGGTGAGGGTTTCACCAACAACCCTTTGATGAAGATCTTTAATGATATGCATAAGCGGTGTTGGTGTAGCTTCTAGTATGGATTCATGATGATGATGGTGATCATGTTTGAGACTTGGCGGATTGGGATCATTGCTTTAGCTTGTGGACCTATATTGGGTCTCGATTGATCTAGGTTATGAATCAGCTTAATGTAACATGTGGATTATGTTGGTAATATGAAGGAATTGATTATGTGTTGCATTGATGTTTTGTCATTGATGTTAGCATTAGCTGTTATGGTTGGTTACCGATAGACAGATTTTGGTTACCAATACAAGTAGTGTTACTGGAAAAAGGGACTATCAGTTGGATACTACCGACATGTTTGGATCAATGGAATATGTTTGGTTTGATGTTTTTAGAGTATTTTTTGGTCAGTTGGTATTGAATTGATGATCGGATGATATCTTACACTCTAGTAAGCCTATATTGGTAAGGGTTTAAGGTCTTACCAATAGAGCTTTTACTGAGAATCTTTGACAAGATGCATAAGTGGTGCTGGTGCGGCTTCTAGATGGAATTCAAGATGCAAAAGGTGATCTTTGTTCATTCCTTGACTGATTGGAGACATCGCTTTAGTGTGGTGAATCTATTTGGGTCTAGGTTATGGACTGGTATCATGTAACATGTTCTCTACACATTACCAAGATGATTTATGGACTGGTTAATGTTGTTTTGGTCTAAAGCCAACATGGCATATCATTGTAATGTGGATGTATGTAATTATCTTATTGTAATATATTTTAGGTGGATGACATAATCGGTTTAGGCCTTAGGGTTTGTATAAATTGATGTAAGATCTCATTGTAGATCGTGATTGTAGTGGTGGTGTCAATGGTCATGGAATGAAATATCATATGCAAAGAAGATTTGGTCGATCATAGGTGATCGAATTGGATTTATGTAAGAGGTTAAAGTGTTAGGATTCCCACAAATACTAAGAGGGGAGGGTGGGGGGGGTGAATCAGTATCTAATCGATGTATGTAATTTCTTAACTTAAAACATGCAGAACATATTATAACAGTGTACCGGTAAGCAAGAAATAATGCAATAAATAGAATTAAGAACATCCACATGAAAAGCACACCATAACACAAGGATTTAATGAGGAAACCCAGTGTGGGAAAAACCTCGGTGGGATTTGTGACCCACAATAACCACTTACTAGCCAATAAGAGAATATTACTTACAATAGGGGCCTACACATGCAGGAAGGCCAACTGCCTAGAGCTCACTGCTCAAATGGGAAGTCTCACTGACTTACAATGTGGATTATACAAATCCAATATCTTGTACTTCTTTACAATAGCATCTATAATGCCTGATCTAGTACCGGTTGCTGCTCTACTTCTTACATAAACCCTTTAACCTATATTTCGAATAATAGGTCTACCTTAATATTTCGCATACATCACTTTCTTTTTTTTCTTCACTTCATTACAAAATGTCTACAATGATCTCTTTTATATATAAGAGTCATTTTACAATATGCCAAGTCGGCTTACAAAGTTTTACAATAATAAACAAAATAAAATGTGTCGGTGTCGGTGTCCTGAGTGCCGGTGTAGAGTGTGATCTGCTGATGCCGGTGCACTAACTTGCCGGTGTAATGCCTTGCCAATGCCATAGGATTGCAAGGTTGCCATCAATGACAAAACCTTCAATCACCTACAATGTCTCATTGGAGTGTGCATATGCCAACAATCTCCCCCTTTGGCATTGATGGCAACACTCATGAGAAATTTCAAAAGTGTATCGAAAAATGTGAAGTCAAAAATGTTCCCAGAAATGTGTGCTCCCCTTGAGCATATGATTCCTGTGATATTGAATTTTCTCATCCCACTACTCCCCCTTTGGCATCAATGACAAAGGTTGTCAAGATGTCAGTAGAGTTTGTAGTTTCAACCTTGTAACTGGGTAGTTACAATTTGAAATAGATCTGCCAAAATCAAGTTTATACTCTCCATAAACTTTTTGCTATCTCTTATTGTTGTCTTTGTTCTCTTAACTGTACCAATGAGATGCTGCAAATGCTCTGTAGATGTTTTTTGTCCCTATATTAGTGCCTCAGATACTTCCTTCCACAATGATGCTATATAGTCCAATCTTGGACTCAGTTTTAATCTCAGATGCTTTGCCTTGTTCACTATTCTCTCCTTTTCTCTTTGCAATTTAAGTAATTCTTCCTCAAAATTTGTTATCTTCTATTCAAAAACTGATAATGTATCAAGTGAGTTAACAAAATTATCTGCAAGTTTGTTGATTTCATCCTATACCTTGGTCATCTTCTTATCAATATCAACAGTCAAAAAGTTTGTCTTACAGGTGTCTTTGTATAGAGTTTTGTACTCTTTCAATAAATTACACAGTTCTGGTAGAAGTGTGTCAAAATCTCTAGTACATTTCTTTATCTGCTCATCAAAGAATCTTTTCTTTTCAATTTCTACTTTGTCCTTCAATGTCTCTTCCTTTATTTTCTTAATGTTTTATGTGATATATTTACACAAGGTATCAAGTTGTCCTAAAGAATCTTTATTGTCTATATTACAGTTAGGAGCAATTACCTTCAAAATTAGTATGGTGTCATCTATTGCCTTATAAGCTTGTGAGCTACAGTCTGTTATTTTTTTTAATTGAATCCAATAGTACTTCAATCACATTAGTTGATTTGAAGCCTGATGATGATCCAACATTATGAGTAACACCAGTGGAAGTAACCAAGCTTGTAGTGACCTCTGGTAGGTTTGTTTGTGTTTGCATTTCCTTAAGCAATGGTTTTTCTACTTCTCTAGTTGTCGGTGGCACTATTTCCTTATGAACCTATTCTTGTTCCTGTTGTTGTTCTTGTTTAGGAGCCTTTTGCTCTATTTGTTTCTTTGTTTGTTGCATTGTCTCAATCTGAGTCTGAGTTTCTACCTTTTGCTCTTTGTCATCTGCTGGTTTCTTCTGTGTGTTACAAGTTTGCTCACCTACCGGAGGCTCACTAGCCATTTCAGTCTTATCAATTGTATCTTTGTCTACCACAATGTTGATCTTTTGAGTATCAACATCCACAGTATATAAAACTTTAGGATTAGGATTGACATCCTCTACATCCATACTTTCAATTGCTCGTTGATCTTTTGTAGCTTTTGTTTTTATTGATGGAGTAATAAAAGGAGGTGGGGGTAAGTTGTCTTTAACCTTGATACTGGGTGGTCCACCAACTTTACCTTTACCTTTGTCCCTTTCTTTCTGATATACCTTTATAGGTTTGTAACTCATGTATTCTTCTTGTTTTTCTTTTTCCACTAAGAAAATGTCCCATGCATTTTTTGTCTCCTCAATCACCTCATTAACTCTTCCAACCATTAAAGCAATGTGCCGGTGTGTAGTAGAAAATACTGACCAGTTGGCTTGAGCAATTAAGTCATCAATTTCTTTGGGTGAATTCACTGGATATACAACAAGTAGCTTTTCTATCTATATTTTATTGTCAAGTTCTACTACTACTTGTCTCCTTGCTTCCAGTCTCTTAAATAGTTCATCTGGTACTTCATCTACTACTTCCATCAAAAATTTCTCATACATATCCATATACAATATAATATTGTTTTCAACTTGTTCTTTTTCATCAGCTGTCAGAGTGTCATATAGTTTCTCTATATTTTTCAGTTTCCATTCCTTTGTAATTTCATTCAACAGTATGTCAAGAGGGGCCAAGTCCTTATTTATCCTCTTCTTCTTCTTGGGTGTCAGTTTCTTCTTCTTTGGTGTAGCCTTTCTTACCAGAGATCTCACTGCTTGTTGTTTTTGTCTTGTCCTCCTAGGTGAGGGTGTGGTTGCCAGTGAGGGATCTCTTTTCCTTACAACTCTTTTGAAGGTTGAAGACATGTCATTCTCTAAAGATATACCTATCGGTGATAGGTGAGTTTCAGGTTGTGGACCCACTAACTCATCCTCTGTTATACCAGTTTTTTTTAACACATCTTCTTTAATAGCCTTTTCTTGTCTAGAACCTTTTCTTACAATTACCTCAACCTTTTTCACTCTTTTCTTAGATTGTATTTGGCTTTCAATAGTTTCTGCACTACCAAATATTTCTTCCTTAGGTTCTTTGGGGGCTTCCAGAAGTGCTTTAGCATATGTTTCAATTATATGATCATCTGTTTCATAGCCCATCTCTGTTACCCAAACAATCCTAGGGATGACTGCTTCCATCCAGATCTCATCCTTCTTGATTACAAAGCATATTTCATCCTTATATTTGTCAACAATCTTTTGTGATAACTTGATTCTTTTCTTCATTTCGGCCTTTAGTGCTTGAAAGAAATCATGGATGTTGTTTTCCTTGTCTTCTCCCATATTATTGAATAGTTCTGTTAACTGTTTACCTACCAGTATATCATATCCAAGTTCTTTGTAGCCTATATCAGGAACCTATTTGGTTATATGTAGCATCAGACATACTAACAAATTTCTAAATTTAAAAGTTCCTTTCTTGTCCTTCTTAATCTTTCCTATGTTGTCAATTAATTCATCCTTCAACCACTCACATACATCAATCTTTGCATTATCCATGACCATATCATAAGCACTCTTAATGCATAAACTTGAAACTAAATTGAGTCTATTTGCATGAGTAGCTTTATATCCTAATATCATGCTGATAAATCTCACATTAATATCTATTACATCATTTACTCTTAAGGACCTTCTATCAGATGTTGCACCAGTTAGGTTTGTAACTAGGTCATTGGATACCTTCTTAGTTTTGTTTGGCCTTTTACCGGTGGTCGGTAACCCTGTGACAGCTTTCACAGCTTCCTTAGTGATTTTATGAATTGCATCTAGCCAGAAAAATTCACCATGTCCCCTGCTTAAGACTATCCTAATCACATCCTTGGGGAATTCAAGAATGCTAAGGATCTCTGTAAATCCTAGGGTTTCAATGATCTTGTGTTCATCTTTTACATTGCCGGATTTATCACATATCATAGTTTTAAACATGGTTTTAATCTCTTCATCTCCTAGTTCCTCAATGTTACAATGAATGTAAATTCTGGGGTCTTCAGCATAAACAACTCCCTTAGGAATTTGAGAAAAAGCACCTAAGGTATCATCTTTATTTTCTACCTCGGGAACTAATTGAAATATGGGCCTAGGTCTTTTTATAACTTTGACAATAGTAGGGTTTTCTATATATTCAATTGCAGAGGTGGATGCCATGATAAAATACCTTTTACTACCTTTAGGATGGATGATTGCTTGAAGTGTTCTTGCCTCTTGCTCGAAATGCCTTAGCTTGGAATCTTCACGCTCTTCATAGGTTTGAAATCTCATTGAAATGAAATAGAGCCAAAACCTCAAATTTATAGTGTCTTTTTTCCATCTATCACATTAAATGTATGCCGGTTAAGATTCACTTAACATTGTTTGCTAGTAACAAAGTAATTTCCAACTTCTCATCTCTAACCGAGGGAATAATAGCACATGTGTCATTATATTGCCAAACCCTCAAGGAAAATTTCTTCAATTAGATGAAGAACTTCCTACCGGTGGAGCACTACTCTATCCTGCTGGTGAAGCATTGACTGGTTCTATCGGTGGAGGAGTATTCCCAATATTTAGATCAGCTTTTCTAATCCATTGTTTTGAGAATTCTTGCTTAACCTCTCCAACTTTTTATTTACCTTTCAAGCTAGAACTTTTGTTGTCTACCGGTGATCCTTTACTTCTACAAAATTTAGCAATATGCCAAATCTTGTTACATGCATAACAAGTTACATTATTCTTCTGAATGGCTTTCCCATAACCTATGCTAGTTTGTGTTCTGCATTGATTAGATAAATGTCCAAATCTTCCACAAACATAACATCTCACATTCATTCTGCAATTTTCAGAGTTGTGACCAACTTTGTTGCATTTTGAACATTGACTGGGGGGTGTGTTGATATTCTGATAATTTCTAGATCTACATTCATTCGCTCTATGGTCATACTTATTACAGTTAAAGCATTTTCCATTGAATTTATAAGCATTAGGTTGTCTTACCGATTTGCTATGATCCTGAGTATTTGCAGTACCAGAGCTTTCACCAACTTCAAAGCCAATTTCAGAAGTGTCACCTTTAAGCTTTTTATTCTTCAGCAAGGTGCCAAGTTCCTCTGAGCTTTTCTTGAATTTTTCTTTATGTTGATTTGCAGTTTCTAGTTCTCTTTCTAAGACCTCTTTATGTCTCATCAGTTTATTTGAGTCATTATGAGTGTGCATCAGATCTATCTTCAACATGTCATTTTCATAGCTAAGTCTTGTGTTCTCATTTGCTGCATCACTTAGTCTTCTGGTCAATTCTTCTTCATTATTCTTCCTATCCTCAATCTCTTTACAAAATCTCATAGTCATATCCTGCATCTCATTCTTTGTTGTCATGTTCTCTTGTTTCAACTTGCTTATCTGATCATTAAGTGATTCCTTTTCATCATTCTCATTTTGCAACTTTTCACAAAGTTCTCTTCTCTTATTTCTTGCAACAGTAAGATTCTCTTGAAGTGCCTGAATGACATCCTGAGCTACCCTTAAATCATCTTCTAGTTTGATATTTTTCAATTTTTTTGCATCATAGTCTGAAAGAGCTCCTTCAAGTTGCTTCATCAGATTTTCCATCTTTACCAGTATCAAGATCTTCCTCAAGCTATTAGGCTTCTGAAAATAGAGGACCAAGCTCTGATACCAATTGTTAGGATTCCCATAGATACTGAGAGGGGGGGTGAATCTGTATCTAACTGGTGTACATAATTTCTTAACTTAAAACATGCAGAACATATTATAACAATGTACCGGTAAGCAAGAAATAATGCAATAAATAAAATTAATAACATCCACATGAAAAGCACACCATAACACAAGGATTTAACGAGAAAACCCAGTGTGGGAAAAAATTCAGTGGTATTTGTGACCCACAATATCCACTTACTAGCCAATAAGAGAATATTACTTACAATAGGGGCCTGCACATGCAGGAAGGCCAACTGCCTAGAGCTCACTGCTCAAATGGGAAGTCTCACTGACTTACAATGTGGATTATACAGATCCAATATCTTGTACTACTTTACAATAGAATCTATAATGCCTGATCCAATATCGGTTGTTTCTCTACTTCTTACATAGACCCTTTAACCTATATTTCGCATAATAGGTCTGCCTTAATATTTTGCATACATCACTTTCTTTTTTTTCTTCACTTCATTAAAAAATGTCTACAATGATCTCTTTTATATATAAGAGTCATTTTACAATATGCCAATTCGGCTTACAAAGTTTTACAATAATAAATAAAATATAATGTGTCGGTGCCCATGTCCTGAGTGTCGATGTAGAGTGTGATTTGCTGATACCGGTGCACTAACTTGCTAGTGTAATGCCTTGCCAGTGCCATAGGATTGCAAGACTTCCATCAATGACAAAACCTTCAATCACCTACAATGTCTCATTGGAGTGTGCATATGCCAACATAAAGGCCTCTGGTATTGAGCTTAACCGAGACTGTAATCAGGCATGCTAGATGCTATCATTGGTAGTTCCTTCTTTTGGATTGTTTTCCAATTATATTGAGGTGGTTATAACCTCTCTGTAGTCAGTGAGACTCCTTTGTAATGAGCAGTATGCTCTAGGCAGTGTGCCTTCCTACATGTGTAGGCCCCTTATTGTATCACATACTTTCTACAGAAGTATTCTGACTGTGGGTAGGATTCCCACCATGGTTTTTCCCTTTACTAGGTTTTCCACGTACAAATCATGGTGTTATGTGGTATGGTTGCATTGTGTTAATTCTTTGTTTCATTCTTAAGTTTTATTGCTTACCAGTATCTATTTCTGCTGTTACGGTATTCAATGTTTATGTGCTTCGGTAAAGGTTATAAAGTGGTTTGGTTAATAAAATTTGTTGACAACTGATTCACCCCCCTTCTTATTTTTCCATCTGTTATTCTAACGGATTGGACCTCTCGATGTGTTTCTGGGATGTCTTATGGGTTGGATATTATTTGTTTGGTCTTAGGTCAACAATTTTGTAATTATGTAATTGTTTTATTGTTTGGTGGCCAACCTGATTGTTTATGGTCAAGGGTTTGTATATATATGATATAAGATCTCATTGTAGATCATATCAAGATATAGGAAACAGATACATGTGAGGATGTAAGGTGCGAATAATGTAATATCATTCAGGAAGAGGATTTGGTCAATCATTAGAGATCGAGTTGGGTTTATGTAAGAGGATTTAGTCCTCCAATATTGAGCTTAACTGGAACTATATTCAGGTGTAGACACCTAAAAATGGTCAACGCTTGCGGGATCATACTTTAACATTTGTGCATTGCCTCATCTTAGGTTTTTGCATCGCATTAACATTTCTCCTATGTCACGCACTTGGTCTTTATCATTTGTGAGCATCGAGTCCTTCTTCTGCATTCCTCATTTTTCTCGCTTTCGAATTAGGTCTTGTCGATAGCAATTTTCAGTCATAATTCATCATCAATCCTTGTCCTCTTGTCAATCTCATCAATTTTGCGATCGATTTGTCATCGATCCTTGTCCTCTTCAATCATGTTAATTGGTGCAGATCAATTTGGTCTCTTTATCAATATTGGTCAATTTGTCAACCAATTTCAATTGTTTATCAATCAAATCATTTATCAATTCAAAATCATGATTGAATCGATATCAAATCAATCTTGCATCAAGACCTAATTGTCGTCCTTGCATTTCTAATTCATCTTCCAAGGTTTTATGATTTATTTATTTAATCTTGTTTGGCATTTTCCCTCTAGGTTAAATAATTTATTTATTTATCCTAAGTCTTCTTGTCACAATTAAATGTTTATTTAATTGGCTAATTAATTCCTCCTATTTTTGTAAATTAATTAATGAATGAGAAATTATTAATTAATTTACCTAATTTGCATCAATTTCCTAATTTCCACCTATTTTCTAATTTGTCAAATTTAATTTCCACCTAATTAACTTGTCTCTAGTTCTCCCTATTTTTGTGCTTCGGTGGAAGCATGAATTTCTCATGCGTCATACTCTTGACATAGCAAGATGTCATAAGATTCTAGTTCTCTAACCATTCCATTGGCAATATGTCATAATTCATGACATAGAAGGTGTCATAATCTTCTTCTTTCCACTCATTTTTCCCATTTTGAAATCAATTGCTTCTAATATCCATTTCATGCTAATTTGATCTTTTTCTCCAATTTCTCTATAAATTAGATGAATTTCTTCAATCAAATTGCTAATCAGATTATCGAATTTCTAATCAATCACATTTCGAGTACTCTTGATCAATAATCTTGTCTACTTGCTTTCAATTATGTGTGTGCACTTGTAGGTGAGATCCACAACAAAAACTATTTGGAGAGGAAAGAAGAACAATGGAGCCGTATGAAGGAAGCATTCAGATTTGCATATGGTTTGCATGGTATTTACTTTTGAATGTTTTATCTTTATGTCTTTATTGGATGTAATTAGGATAGATTATTGCAATGAGCTTTCGTGATTGAGCTAATGATTAGTGTTTTGACTTGTTTGTGATGACTTTCGATTTCCTATGCTACATTAATTGGTGAACCCGACATGAACACTAACCATCTAACCCTCTAACAATTCTCTTGAGTGCTTTTGAGATGATTTGCAGGTCAAAAACCCAAGAAATAGGGTAATGCAGGGTTTTCTGGGGACTTTTGCGCCTGTGTGAGACATTCTGTGCCTATGTGAGACATTCTACGCCTATGTAAGGCACACAATTGCATTTTTTATGAGTTTTGCGACTGTGTCAATGCATTCTGTGCTTGTGTAAAGAAAAAAAAAAAAAACTGCGCTTGTGTAAGGTAACCTGTGCCTATGTAATCCTGCGCCTGTGTTATGACTTTTGCGCCTGTGTCATGACTTCTGCGCCTGTGTAAAGTCCAGAACAGAGGTAAAAATGCAGTGTTTTACTTGAAAATTGTCTTGTTTTTGCATTATGTTTTCTGTGTTTTGGTTTTTGGTACTAATTATCTGTGCAGCATCTTGGCATATGCATGGCAAAGACAACAAATGAAACTACTAACATGTGCTATGCAGAATTGATAGTCATAGAATAAACACCTCAAACTTCTAACTTGGGTTTTGCAGGTTGCCTTGGAGAAACAACTAAACTTGGTGTTTGTCATTAATGTTTTAGGCACCTAATGATTTTTTTAAATAGGTTGGAATGAACATGTTTCTGCTTTGATTGTTGAGTGTGACATTGGAGTAGGAGAGTATGGTCTCATCCTTTTAGGGTGATCAGAAATCTAGATCTTCGATACCATGCTCGTGTCTTTGATTGTGTGTCTCCTTTAGAGGGCCTGCCTTCCCGACCACTTTGCTTTTGCAAGCAAGTGATAATCGTGAGAAGGGAACGACCCAAAGTGAGTACGGATAGATTACCTTGGCATTCTAACTCACTATAAAAAAATACCCGATGAGCGAAAGCTTTGAAGGAAGTGTTACGTGGGAATTGCAGTTACTTGGGAAGTGATGACCCTTGAACTCTTTCTCATATCAACATCTAAGTAGGGCCTCTTGGTCTAAATTGTGCTTGCATGACTACATTTGTTTGGTATCTTGATGGGCTTAATGTCTCAATCATGCTTGCGTGACATCAAGGAGTAATGCTTAACAGAAATCCTTACTACACACCTTGTTTTAGAGGCCAAAAACCCTTCTAGTTGCTTGAGAAGGACAAGTTCGGATACTTGGAAGAGATACTAAGTTCACCATGGGGAGATTTCCATGGGGACTGATGCTTGGCTGCCCTGAGAAGTGAGTGTCATGGAGGGGAGCCCGTGGGGTCAAGCATCTATGTATTCTCCTTGAATCCCATAATGAGTCTACCTCTCAAGTACCTAATGTCTTTGCCTACCATAAGAAATGTGGAAATGAGCATGATGGTCTTGAGTCTAAGTTGCAATATCTTGTATTCTTTGCTTGTCAAAAGTTGAATTGCATCCCATTTCAAAAAGAAAAACAAATTGATCCAACATAAGATTAGACACAAGAGACATTCATCCAACAAAGGTTCAACAAGGTTTAAAACTCATCTTCAAACATGGTTGTCAAATATTGTTCAAAATATTGTCTCAAGAAGCATGTCACTTACATTTAGGTTCATCCTAGGTTGCATTTTGCAAAGTTCATTGTCAAGTACCAAGGTTAGGTTTCATCTAAGTCATACTCCTTTGCATATCAATAAGGGTTATCCATTTGCATATGTCCTCTTGCATTAAAGTCATACCATTGTCATTCATATTTGCATACCCTAGGTCTCTTCATTAAGTTTAGGTCATTATCATATCATATTAGGGTCACTTGCATAGTAATTGTCCCTTAGCATATAGTGCCAAAGCTAGGTTTTGTCATACTTGAGTAATCCAAATCTTTGATAAACCCTAAGTCATTGTTAAGAAGTCTAAACCTTATCAAACTTTTGTCTTTTTGTCATCAATGTCATTTCGTCAAACCTAGCTTAGTATCCAAGCATATAGGGGAGACATTGTCAATTTGTCCTATTGTCACTTGGTCCTTTTGTCCTTTGCAGTCTAGACATCATTTTCAATTTCCTAAGGGTCTCTTTTAGATCTGCATTCCGAAAAGTTTGTCAAAATCTTGAAAAACAACCAAAAACATACATTGCATTCTTGCCATAGATTGCATTCTCATTCATCTAGTTTGCATTTAGTTGCATATCATACATTATCCTTGAAAAATTCCAAAAATATTGCATTTGCATAGTGACGTGTCTATTGAAACAAGGTTCCAAGCACCAATGATGCAACAAAGTTTGACATATCAACCGACAATGCAATCACAATTATATCCAACCCAACAACAAAGCAACATTGATCAAACTTTTTATGATGAAACAAGTCTCCAAATACAAAAACTAGAGGAGAAACTAGCTCAAGAAGAAGAGGTATTGGAACAAAGAGTGAAAAACATTGAGAAGAATAGATCACAAATGTCCAAAATGTTTCAAAAATTTCAAGGTCGAAATCCAAAGATTGAGCCAATTGATGTAAGATGTCTTCTTGAACGATCAGACATACTAGCTCTCCTCTCCCAAATAGAGATGATGAAACAATTTCAAGAAAAGAGACAACATCGATTTCAACATTATGTGCCTCCACAACAAGAACAAGAAGGTGTTTACTATCAATCAGATTTTCAACCAATACAACCAATTGTTCAACATATACAACCAATACAACCAATGGTCCAATTTCAACAATATGTCCAACCAACCATACAATGTCAACAAATAGTCCAACCAACGGTGGAATATCAACAAGTTCAAGTTCAATCAACATATCAATGTCAACAACTACAACCAAAAATTCAAAAACAAAGCTTGCAACATGCACCAAGCCAAATTTTGAACATGTCAAACCAATTTGATCAACATCTAGTTCGAAATCAAAACATGACATCAGACCAGAACCAACTCCTTTCCAAACAAGTTCAAATTCCAGATACAACTATGTCAAAACCTCAAAAGAAAGGTGGCTTTATTGCAATGCTCTTAAGGAAACTACCAAGTGAGTTCTTTGAGGAAGATCAAGATAATACAATTATGTCTAGCAATGCCTCATCTCCCCACAAACAAATTGACTCTCCAGTGGCATCTATCCCTACACCTTTAGAAGTTTCACAAGAACCTTCTATATTGTCCTCATCAAACAATACACCCAAGGATGCAATTATCCAAGAGCTATCCATAATTGATTGCCACAATAATCCAATTCATGATGCACATCCTTGTCATGTTTCAGAAATACAAGACCCAATGCCACCATGCACTTTATTGCCATTACCTGTTTTAGAGGACCCCATTCGAAGTCCCTCTTCCTCATGTTCAAGCATTGATTCCTTGCCAGAATCCATCCCAAATGTTCAAAGTGCATTTCCTTCATGCCAAAATATTGATTCCTTGTCAGAATCCTCCATGCATATCCAAAGTCCAACCCCATGTCAAGAGGATAATTTAGAGCATGAAGAAACGTGTCTTGAAATAGATGAAGATCAAGATCCTGAAACCTTATCATCCCATCCAATTGTTGACCAAGACCCCATATTCTCGGACACTCATGATGATTCCCCTATTCTTGTCCATCCTATCCAAAATCCTATTGACACTCCATTCCCTGGGCAAGATCAAGATATCCCAGTCCATCAAATCCCAAACGATCCCCTTCCATTTCATGAAAACAATGTCCTTTCAAATCCTATTGACATTCCATTCCTCGAGCAAGATCAAGATATCCTTTCCATCCTTTATGATGATCCCATTGAGAGTCAAGAGCAAAGCAACTTTAAAGAGGATTCCAATGATCTTCCTCCTTGTCAAGATCAAACTATTCCTTTAAATCCTCCACAAGATCCGTTTGTTCCTCCATCTCCTTGTCTTAATCTAGCATATCCACTCCAAGATCATATTTCTTGTGATGATCCCATTATTCCTCCCATTCCATCTCTTGAAGAGCCTGTCATTGAACCATGTCCACTACACAATCCTAGTCCTCCTCATGATCCTAATCCCACTCATGATTCTAACGTGTCAGTGCAAGATGTTCATGAACCCTCGACATGCATAATGGGTTCTTCCACTTTGGTCCAATCCGATCCATTTCAAGATCTCATTATTTCTCTCATATCATATCCACCTCATAATGGACTCGCGTCTTCTTCCCAAAGAAAAGAGTATCCTACAAGTCAAGATACTCATAAAGGCAAAGGAGTAGATCTCCATAAGCAAGCATCCCTTCATGTTAAAGAAGATCTTAAGGGTCATGTCTACACAACTCACTCTCAAGACGTTGGTATCCCTCCATCACAATCAAAACATACACCTTCTCCATCGTACTTTCCATCCATCTTAGGTCCTTATATCCCTTCATCCTTTATGCAAGGTCAGAAAAGGAACACATCCTTGAGTAAATTTCATCCATCCAAAATAACTCCATTTCATTCATATCCATCCATGCATTCCTTTCCCCCTCCAAGCAATTTGGATGCCAAGTATAAAAGTCATAAGTCTAGCAATCCACATGAATTCAAGGATCAACATGTCCAATATAATCGACATGTCAAAACAAAGAACAAAATGATCTATAAAGAAAAAGAAATATCCAAAAGGCCACAAAGGCCCATTGCTAAAAAACAAAAGTCAAAATATATATGGGTTCCTAAATCCCTTGTGCAAGAAATGCACACCAAGGAACCACAAAATCATGAAAAATCAAAAACCATGTGGATCCCTAAGCGGCTCCTTGAAGCACAAAAGCCTAAAGAAACATCCAACTTGGCATCCAAAGTTGCTATTCCTCCATCCAAACCGTCCAAGTCTATTCCTCCATCCGTTTTGGGCCCTTATGTCCCAAAATCCCAAGCTATTCCTCCATCAAAATCTCAATATCCAAAATATGTCTTTCCTCCATCAGTCCATCACCCCTCAAGGTGTGTGCCAATGTTGATCTTGCCAACATTTCCGTCCACTGAAGCCCAGTTCTTCCAATACCCTATCCATTATCCAATGCATATTTTCCATCCTTCCATCCCTTGGATCCAATCCTTTGCATAAATCCTTGCCTTAGTTTCATCTCATTTTCAATGTTCTTATACTACCAACATCTTTGAGCATACTTTTAAAGGTCATGGTCCATCTATTTCAAGGCTACTATCCAAACAAAAAAGACGCTTGAGTCCTTCTTCCATCCCCTGTCATGTGTCCATCTTCTATTGAAAAAGTCAAAATACAAAAAAAAAGTGAAAAAAAAAAGAAACAAAAAGTAAAGAAAAATAATTCGTTCACTGGTGAAAACCTGGCAAACAGGCGCTTTGGGCAAGTACCGTGATGAAAACCTGGCAAACAGGCGTCATGCATAATTTATGAACTTCTTGCATACCGTACTTGGGGGTAGGTTTCCTCCTTCATGTCCTATTACCCCTCCATTATCCTATTGTCCCTCATGTCTAGTTTCGTCTTTCCACCTTTGATCTTGACAACGTTGACGATCGTCATGAGCATCATGTATCTTGTTTGCAGCTTTCAGTCTATCATAGCTTCTGGTCTTTATCCATTTGCTTATTATAACTTTTCATCCATATTCCCTGTCTTATTGCAACTTTATGCCACTATCCCATATCCAATCCCGACCTTTAGTCCATGTCCCTTATCCATTCTTGGTCTTGCTTATCCTATCCATATCTTATCACTATCCATACACTCTTTTTCATTTCTTGATCTTGATCTGACATAAGGATGCCAAATTTAAACATGGATTCAAAAACCTCTTGACATGTCCCTCATGCCATGTCACTGCTTTACATTGTCATATCCAGTCTCTTGTCCCATCACGCCATAGCCCTTGAAAATTGCATCCGCGTTGTCTCCATAATAAAAGGCCTTTATCTTCCTTCTATCCACCAACATTTCAGCAAGCCTATTTATTCATCTGTCATATTCCTTGCCTTGGTAGACACTGGGGGCAAAAATCTCAAAAACATTTAAAAATGTCCTGAAAAAATCTCAAAAACATTTAAAAATGTCCTGAGAAAATCTCAAAAACATTTAATGTCTTAAAAAAAATAAAAAAAATTGAATAACGTCCTGAAAAAAATCATTAAAAATCA
This sequence comes from Cryptomeria japonica, assembly GCF_030272615.1. Taxonomy (NCBI): domain Eukaryota; kingdom Viridiplantae; phylum Streptophyta; class Pinopsida; order Cupressales; family Cupressaceae; genus Cryptomeria; species Cryptomeria japonica. Next base: position 448,869,680 of record NC_081405.1, read on the forward strand.
AATAAGGTCCTGAAAAAAAATAAAAATTTAATAATGTCCTGAGATAATCCCTAAAAAGTCAAATAAAGTCCTGAAAAAAATGCACAAAAACATTTCAAAACATTAAAATCCAAAAACAAGCATTTTGTCAACAAAGGATCTCTCTTTGTGCATAGACAGATCGCTGAGCATACATCCAACAACTCGCAATCCAACACTGTGCTTTAAATGAAATCATGCGTAAACAGATGAACTTTTTCACTCAAACTAGACATTCAAACTGATCCGAATTGTCATATCAATCAACCTCAAAATCATTTGTCCTTGTCTCTACTATCATGGGTCTTATACAGGGTGTGGTATACTCGAAACCAGATTGTGTCTTGTCTTAGACGGGGTACCGCATGTCCTGAAACCAGACAACATGATCGTCCTATTAGCACTTTCAACTTTTGACAATGAAGATCAAGATGTTTGTTTGATTTTTTGGAATTTGTGCATCTTATCTTTTTATTGATTTATCTTTGGCTTCCGTCATGTTCCTATGTTGCTCGATGATGTCACTCAGTGATTTAGAGTGACTGGGATGGTTCATGGTCCTTTTCTTTTTTGTTGAGATTGTTGTTTGTCTGTGATGTGTCTGTCTTTTGCAAAAAGGGTTGCCTTTCAGCTCTGGCCTTCCATGCCATGATGCTACGCATCCATTTTGCTACATTAAATAAAGGTTCTCACCTACAAAGTGTCTTACTGAAAGCGAGTTTTTCTTCGTCTCTAACTGTCCTCTATATAATTTCTTCTTACTAACATTTCTTCCGTCAGTCTTGGCAGTCCGTTTGATCCTATCGTCTCCTATCATTCTTGTCGATCAATTGGCCTATTTTCTGCATGTTTCCGACCAATTCCTCGAGGGGGCATGCATATGTCATTGTCATTGTCTGGGGCATTTTCATTATTGTTCTTTGAAACAATGCTTAAAATCGCATTGTCTCAAAGAGGGGCAAAATGTAGACACCTAAAAATGGTCAACGCTTGCGGGATCATACTTTAAAATTTGCGCATTGCCTCATCTTAGGTTTTTGCATCGCATTAACATTTCTCCTATGTCACGCACTTGGTCTTTATCATTTGTGAGCATTGAGTCCTTCTTCTGCATTCCTCATTTTTCTCGCTTTCGAATTAGGTCTTGTCGATAGCAATTTTCAGTCATGATTCATCATCAATCCTTGTCCTCTTGTCAATCTCATCAATTTTGCGATCGATTTGTCATCGATCCTTGTCCTCTTCAATCATGTCAATTGGTGTAGATCAATTTGGTCTCTTTATCAATATTGGTCAATTTGTCAACCAATTTCAATTGTTTATCAATCAAATCATTTATCAATTCAAAATCATGATCGAATCGATATCAAATCAATCTTGCATCAAGACCTAATTGTCGTCCTTGCATTTCTAATTCATCTTCCAAGGTTTTATGATTTATTTATTTAATCTTGTTTGGCATTTTCCCTCTAGGTTAAATAATTTATTTATTTATCCTAAGTCTTCTTGTCACAATTAAATGCTTATTTAATTGGCTAATTAATTCCTCCTATTTTTGTAAATTAATTAATGAATGAGAAATTATTAATTAATTTACCTAATTTGCATCAATTTCCTAATTTCCACCTATTTTCTAATTTGTCAAATTTAATTTCCACCTAATTAACTTGTCTCTAGTTCTCCCTATTTTTGTGCTTCGGTGGAAGCATGAATTTCTCATGCGTCATACTCTTGACATAGCAAGATGTCATAAGATTCTAGTTCTCTAACCATTGCATTGGCAATATGTCATAATTCATGACATAGAAGGTGTCATAACCTTCTTCTTTCCACTCATTTTTCCCATTTTGAAATCAATTGCTTCTAATATCCATTTCATGCTAATTTGATCTTTTTCTCCAATTTCTCTATAAATTGGATGAATTTCTTCAATCAAATTGCTAATCAGATTATCGAATTTCTAATCAATCACATTTCGAGTAATCTTGATAAATAATCTTGTCTACTTGCTTTCAATTATGTGTGTGCACTTGTAGGTGAGATCCACAACAAAAACTATTTGGAGAGGAAAGAAGAACAATGAAGCCGCATGAAGGAAGCATTCAGATTTGCATATGGTTTGCATAGTATTTACTTTTGAATGTTTTATCTTTATGTCTTTATTGGATGTAATTAGGATAGATCATTGCAATGAGCTTTCGTGATTGAGCTAATGATTAGTGTTTTGACTTGTTTGTGATGACTTCCGATTTCCTATGCTACATCAGGCATACGAGATGTTATCTTTTCAGTTCATTCATTCTTCTAAATTGTAATCTTGATTTCTACATAGTCGGTGAGACTCATTTTGTGATGAGAAGTGCGCTCTAGGTTGTTGGCCTTCCTGCAAGTGTAGTCCCCTCAATTGTAATTCACATACTTACTATAGAAGTATTATCTGACTATGGGTAGGCTTCCTACCATGGTTTTTTTATCTTTACCAGGTTTTACACGTATAAATATTGGTGTCAAGTGGATGGTATATATTATCTGATTGCTATTTATGCTTAATTGGTTTATCTGTTATTTTGGTATTTGGTTTAAGCATTCAAGTATTAATGTTTTGGGTTCGGGTATTAAATTATTAATTGCTTAAGGTTTCAGTAATCTGTGACAACTGATTCACCCCCCTCTCCCCCTCCTTTTAGTTGTCTTCCAGTTATTTGAACTGTCTAACACCAACATTATGCCTTCCTTCAACAATGTCATAAACCTATCCTTTGGGATCTCCATTATATAAGATACATGTGTCATAATCATGAGATATGTGTTAGGATTAATGTTAGTCCCAAAGATATTGAGAGGGGGGGTGGTGAATTAGTATCTAACTAGTTAGTAGAATATTTAACCTTATTAAGAACTTTGAAATCCAAAACAGTGTACTGGTAAATAAGAATTAATGCAGTGAACAGGAATAATAAAGACAAAATAGAAAACACACAAAAATACAAGATGTTTAATGAGGAAATCCGATGTGGTAAAAACCTTGGTGGGATTTGTGACCCACAATATTCACTCACTGGCCAATGAATAAATATTACTTGCAATGAGGGGCCTGCACATGCAGAAAGGCAAACTACCTAGAGCTCATTGCTCAAATAAGAGTCACACTAACTACAAAAGTGGATTATGAAATCCAATACAATGTACTGCTTCAAATCAGCATCAACTATGCCAGGTTTAGTACCAGTTTAAGCTCATTATATAGCCAAAAACCTTTGTTGTCACTTATATCACTTTATATATAATTCTCTACTCACTTCTTCATGCATATATATTCTACCATATAAAATGACCTATGATATCTCATACATATATATGAGCCTTTTACAATATGCCTTGTCGGCTTTACAAAAGATAATTACAATTAAATACAATAAACAAAAGTTTATTCCTTGTCGACTAGGGTGTCGGTATGCATTGTTGTCGTTGTCGGTGAAGTGTCTGCCGGTGTATGTAGATGTCTATGTCAGTGCTAGTGCCTACCGGTGGCTTTACCAGATGAATGCTAGAAGGTTTCCAGATGGTTTCCATCAATGACAACACCAATATTCTCATAAGAGTGTAGAATGCCAACAATCTTCCACTTTGGCATTGATCATAACACTCATGAGAAAAATCCAAAAACTATTTCCAAAAAGTGAAGTCCAAAAAGCTACCAAAAATGTGTGCTCCCCTTGAGCAGATGATATCCTCTGATTAATCATTTTTCTCTGTCCACTACTCCCCCTTTGACATAAATGATAAAGGTTGTCAAAAATTGTCAAATGAGTGCAAAAAATTCACCTCAAATTTTGTAACCAGTTGGTTACAATCTGAAATATGTCTGCCAAAACCAAATTTAAACTCTGCATGAATCTATTGCTATCATTTAAGGTTGGCTCAATTTGTTGGATTGTGTCGGTGAGATGAAGCATATGATCCTCCGATGATCTTTCTCCTTGAAGTAATGCCTTAGAGATCTCATTTCTCAAAGAGAAAAGATTGTCCATCTTGGGACCAAGTTTATACTTAAGCTCTCTAGAATTAGCCTTAATCCTTTCCTTCTCTTTCTCAAATTTCTCCAACTTTTCCTCAAAACCTGCTATTTCTTGCTCAATAACTGATATAGGTTCGGATGAACCAATTATGTTATCAGTTATGTCATCTATCTCCTTCTGTACTTTGCTTATTTCCTTTTCTATGTCCCTTGTCAATAGATGTGGCTTGCATGTTTCTCTATACAATAATTTATATTCCAAAATTATAGTATTTAGTGTCGATAAAAGTGTGTTTATATGTTCTGTGCACTTCTTTATTGTATCCTCAAAGAATTTTTCCTTTTCCTTTTCAACTTTCTATTTAAATGTGTCCTCATTCACCTTATCAACTGTTATTACATTCTCGGTAATGAATTTGGACAATGTGTCCAACTTACCTAAAGAATCCTTTACGTGATCTATATTACATTTCGGTGCAATCAACTTAAGTATTGGTATTGTGTCATTAATTTCTTTGTAAGCCAATGCATTACAGTCAGTTATCTTCTTGATAGAGTCTAGGAGTACTTCTATCAAATTAGTAGGCTTGAATTCACTTAATGAAGTATCAGATGTCTGACCAACTACCATTATTACCTCTGTGTTTCCAACATTTGTAACCATTTTTCTTGTATTATCCTCCAGTGGATCAGTCTAAGTTTGTATTTCAACCTGTAATAGTTTTTCTGATTGTTTAGGTATCTCAGTGATTACCGGTTTCACTACCTCAATATGTACATGTGCCTCTATCAGTTTCTCTATCAGTTTCTCTATGGGTTTCTTTGTGTGCTCAACTATCGGTATCTCTGTCTTAGTAGGTTTCTCAGTGTTAGCATCTATACCATTAGTATTTATTCCTGTATCCAATGGTTGTTCAGTTTGTAGTTTTTTCTCTGTTTGCTTTGTTTCGATTTCAACCTCAACAGTCTTTGTTGGTTGCTCAACAATGTTTCAACTGTCAGCAATGTTATCCTTAACCTTTGTATTGTCCTTATCCACAACAATGTTCACTTCCTGAGTATCTACATTCGTGGTGAATAGAATTTTAGAATTAGGATTGGTGTCATCATGTTATACCTATACTGTCAGTAACCAGTGGATCATCAGAATGTACCGGTGTAGTATCCAAGGGTGGTGGCAAGTTGTCAGTTATTTTGATGTTTGGTATTCCACCAACTTTACCTTTCCCTTTGTCCTTATCCTTCTGATAAACTTTGAATGATTTCTTTGGTCGGTTTAATTCTTCTTGTTTTTCTTTTTCCACAAAAAAGATATCCCATTTATCAGCAGTTTCCTCTGCAATCTCATTTACTCTACCTGCCATCAAACTCACTTTTCAGTGACCACTAGCAAAAATGGATCTATTAGCTTCACAAATTAGGTCATCAATCTCTTCTTTTGAGTTAACTGGATGTACAGCTAGAAGTTTTTCAACCTTAAGTTTCTTGTCCAATTCCATTACTGCAATCCTCTTTGCATCTAACCTTCTATACAGTTCATTTGGCAAGTCATCCACAACTTCAATTGAGACTTTCTTATATATATCAAGATGTGAGATAATATTGTTTTCAGTGCTTTTTTTTTTGAATCCTTGAATGTTTTATACAATTTGCTCACATTAGCCAAATTACCATCATCAGTTATTTCATTTAGCAAATTATCCAATGGTGGTATAACTTGTTTCTGTTTCTTCTTGGGAGTCGGTTTCTTTGCCGGTTGCCTTACTGCTTGTTGTTTCTTCCTTAAACTCCTTGTTCTCTTGGGTGGAGGAGAGGGTACTAGTGAAGGTTTTCTCTTCCTTTCAACTCTTTTGAATTTAGCTGGTATCTCACTATCAGAAGATGTGCCAATTAGTGAAATGTGTGCCTCCGGTTGCAATCCTTCCAGTTCACTAGCCTTTATACCAATAATGTTCATAACATTTTATTTTATTTCCTTTACCTATTTTGATGTATCTCTAATATAATTTTCTCTTCTCTTCCTTTGTTTCATTGTTTGCACATTACTTTTAATTGTTTCTGCACTACCAAAAACTTCTTCTGTTGGTTGCATCTAACAAGGCTTTTGCATAAGTCTCAATTATGTTGAGATCTACCTCATAACCCATTTCTGTTACCCATACAATTCTAGGTAATACAACTTCCATCCATGTTTCATCCTTCTTGATTACAAAACAAATTTCTTTGTCATATTTATCCACTACACTCTGCGGTAGTCTTTCTCTTGTTTTCATTTTGGTTTGAAAAGCTTTAAAGTATTCAGTGATGTTGTTTTCCTTAGTAGTACCCATGCTGATGAAAGCTTCCTGTAATTGTTTGCCTACCGGTATGTCATTACCAAAGTCTTTATGTCCAATACCGGGGATTTCCTTTATGAAATACAACATTAAGCATACTAAGAGATTACTAGAATGAAATGTTCCTTTCTTGTCTCCTTTTATCTTTTTCAAGTTATCTATGAGCTCATCATTCAACCATTCATACACATCTATTTTTGCATTGCTTTTCACCATTTCATAAGCACTATTAATGCAAAGACTAGAAACTGAATTAAGTTTGTTTGCATGTGTAGTATTTACTCTTAGAGATCTACTATCAGATGTTTCTTTGGTTAGGGTCATGAATTTGTTGTTAGGAATCTTCTTAGTTTTGTTTGGTCTATTGCCGGTTGAGGGTAAACTTGTTATGGCCCTAATTGCTTGTCGGGTGAATTTGCAGATAGAATCTAACCAAATAAATTCTCCATGTGCCCTACTTAGGACAATTCTCACAACTTCCTCTGGAAATTCAGGGATGTTCAATATTTCCACAAAACCTAAAGTCTCCACAATCTTGTGCTTGGGTTTTACAGTGCCATTTTCATCACAAATTACGGTTCTAAGCATTTTTAACAACTCCTCAGAACCTAATTCCTTAATGTTGCAGTGAATATATATCCCAGGGTCTTCAGCATAAGCTACACCTTTAGGAATCTTTGAAAATGCGCCTATGGAATCATCTTGCTTAGCTATCTCGAGAATAATTTTGAACACGAGCCTAGAGCATTTTATATTTTCCATGATAGTAGGGTTTACAATAAATTTAGGAGCAGAAGAAGAAGCCATTTGAAAAATACCTTTAGCTGGCTTATAATGTCTGTATGTTTGAAAGAAATCTCTTCACACCTTTGCCTTGAATGCCTTTGCTCGGATTTCGCACTCTTTGCTAATTTGAATGCTCGGTGAATAAAAAATGAGGGAAAACCAATGATTTATAAGGACTTTTCCTTCAACAACCGCATTAAATATTCGTCGGTTAAGTGAAAACTTAACACATCTGTTGGTAAAGAAGAAATCTATCTTCTCACCATCAACCAAGGGTAATTTGCATGATATTCAACTTGCTGCAATACCCCCAAAGGGTTACTTCTCAGTTGGATGAGGAATCTCCTATCGGTGGGGTAATACTCTGTTCTATCAGTGAAGAAATAGTCTCATCAACATTCTGATTTGTCTTCCTAATCCATTGTTTTGAAAATTCTTGCTTTACCTCATCTACCTTTCCTTTGCCTTTCAAACTGGGTCCTTTATTATTTGCTAGTGAAGTCTTGCTTCTACAAAATTTTGCAATATGTCCAATTTTATTACAAGAATAACAAGTCACATTATTCTTCTAGATATAGCCTTTCCATATCCTATGCCGATTTGTGTTTTGCATTGATTAGATAAGTACCCAAATATTCCACAAACATAACATCTTACATTCATTTTGCAGTTTTCTGAATTATGACCAAATTTGTTGCATTTGGAACATTGGGTGCATTAATGTTCTGATTGTTTCTAGATCTACACTGATTTTCTCTATGACCATACTTGTTCTGATTAATAGGAAAAACGGGTTTTAAGGACTCGAAACCTTTAACAAAGGAGATTTTCTCTATGACCATACTTGTTATAGTTAAATAATTTCCCATTAAATTTGTAAGCATTAGGTTGTCTTATTGGTTTACTGTGATCGTGATTGTTTGCAGTACCAGAACTTTCTCCAACTTCAAATCCAATTCCATTAGTATCTCCATTAGGTTTCTAACTTTACAACATATCATCAAGTTCCTCTGACCTTTTCTTGAATTTCTCTTTGTGTTGATTTGCAGTAGCCAACTCATTTTCCAGAATTCCCTTTTGTCTCATAAGTTTAGTTTTATCATGCTGCATGTGAATCAGATCTGTCTTCAACATATCATTTTCATGACTGAGTCTTAGATTTTTATTTATAGCATCATTGAGTCTCCTAGTCAAGTCATCTTCATTCTTCTTCCTATCTTCAATGTCTTTACAAAATCCCATAGTCATATCTTGCATTTCATTCCTCATAGTATTGTTTTCTTGTCTCAACTTGTTCACAAGTTCATTAAGAGTTTCCTTTTCATCATTATCATTCTGCATCTTCTCGTGAAGTTCTTTTCTTTTATTTTGAGCTATAGTAAGATTCCCCTGAAGTCCTTGAATGAATTCCTATGCAGTCCTTAGATCATCTTCAAGTTTGATATTTTTCAAGATTTCTGCATCATACTCTACAAGAGCCCCTTCCAACTATTTTCTCAAGTTCTCCATCTGTACTGGTGTCAGAATCTTCCTCAAGTTGTTAGGCTTTTGAAAATAGAGGACCAGGCTCTGATACCAATTATTAGGTTTAATGATAGTCCCAAAGATACTAAAAGGGGGTGTGAATCAGTCTAATCAATTAGTAGAATATTTGACCTTATTAAGAACTTTGCAATCCAAAACAATGTATCGGTAAATAAGAATTAATGCAGTAAACAAGAACAAAAAAGACAACATAGAAAACACACCATAACACAAGATGTTTAATGAGGAAACCTAGTGTGGGAAAAACCTTGGTGGCATTTGTGACCCACAATATTCATTTACTGGCCAATGAATAAATATTACTTATAATGAGGGCCCTGCACATGCAGGAAGGCCAACTGTGTAGAGCTCACTGCTCAAATAAGAGTCACTCTGACTACAAAAGTGGATTATGATATCCAATACAATGTACTGCTTCAAATCAGCATCAACTATTCCAGGTTCAGTACCGGTTTAAGCTCATTCTATAACCAAAAACCTTCGTTGTCACTTATATCACCTTACACATAATTCTCTACTCACTTCTTCATGCATATATATTCTACAATACAAAATGACCTATAAGATCTCATACATATATATAAGTATTTTACAATATGCCTTGTCAGCTTTACAAAAGATAATTATAATTAAATACAATAAACAAAAGTTTATTCCTTGTCGGTTGGGTTGCCAGTATGCATTGTTGTTGCTATCGGTGAAGTGTCTGCCGGTGTATGTAGATGTCTATGCTGGTGCTGGTGCCTGCCAGTGGCTTTACCAGATGAATACCAGAAGGTTGCTAGATGGTTGTCATCAAGGACAACACCAATATTCTCATAAGAGTGTAGAATGCCAACAATATGTGAGTTTACATTTTTATTCTCCTTGAGCTTTCTATCATCCTAATGATGGATCGCAGAGTGTGATTCAAAATATTGATGCAAACAAACACACACAATCAAAACAAGAAGCAAACAAAATTAAGATTCCTTCATTTAGTCTCAAAGATCTCATCATTCCTCTTTCTCCATAAAAACCAGAGCACTTCGTTAGTAAAGATAAACCAGAATCTATTAAGAGAAGCATCAAGGAATTTCACATAACTAGACAAAATTTAATCCAAGAAAAGACATCATTAGGGTTCCAAGTAACATACAATACAAACAAAAGGGACCACAAAGCAATTGCAAAATGACACAAAAAACAAATGGTCAAAGTTTTAGGGACTTGACATGCATCACATAAACGGGTAGGGAGACCATAAGTATGGAGCGTATTATCAACAACAAGATTTTTTAGTAGTAGAAGCCAATGAAAGAAAATATTTTTAGGCTCAACAAAATTATGCCACATGTGTTTAAGATAGTCATGCCATTTGGTGTGTGACCAATTCAAGTCTAGCAATGGTTAAGCCTATCATATAATTCATTAGATTCAATAACCATGTTGTAGATATTCTTAACAGAAGCATCAAAAAATTTATTACCATATTTCCACCTAATATTTAAAATAGTATTAGCATCTGACCATTTCACCCACGAGAAGTTAGAACCCATAACCCTAACAATCATAGTGTATGTTTTTCTATGAGAAGGTAGTCAATACTTTTGTTTCAACTACTCCCACAACCCAATCTTGTCATCAATTAGAATGTTACTCAAGTTTTTAATGCCAACAGAGAACCAAATCATATTAGAGAATCCATGAGTTAGTGTTAGGGGCTTATCATTATTATACAAACCCCACCATAATGATTTGTCCACAACATAGAAGGAAGGAGATATTCCCATTGCATTCCCAGGGGAGATCAAATACCTCACTATAGACCATGCCTTCCAAAGAGAGGAAAATACCTTGTATCTAAAAAAATTAACTTCAAACTGACCAAATAGAATATCAAACATAGATATTGATACCAAAATCTCCAATTTTTGGGGTGTGAAAGAGCTAAGTTATTCTTGATAAACACCTTCCAAGGTTCATTCCCTTGTATAGCTTTAAAAATCCATTCGCAAGAAAGAGTACTACCCTAGAGTTGTAGATCCTTAATTCCAAGGCCTCCCTGGCTCTTAGGGAGGCAACACCACTTCAAAGAGACACAATGTCTTTTTCTATTCCCCTTACCATAAAACCATAAAAAGTCTCAGAGAATCTTTTCCAATTTGTTGAAATGAATGTTTGTAAATGTTGGCATATGCACACTCCAATGAGACATTGTATCTGATTGAAGGTTTTGTCATTGATGGCAACCTTGCAATCCTATGGCACCGGCAAAGGCATTATAATGGCATCAGCAGATCACACTCTACACTGACATCGGCACAGAAGAAAGGAAGTATACCAGCATAGAGGCCGATAGGATTTTGTCATATTATATTTTGTTTATTATTGTAAAACTTTGTAAGCCAACTTGGCAAACTATAAAATGACTCTTATATATAGAAGAGATCATTGTAGGCATTTGATATATGAGTAGGAAGCATTAAGGAAAAATATTAGGCAGACCTATTATGTGAAATATAAGTTAAGGGGTATATGTAAAGAACAAAGAAAAAATTGGTACTGAATCTAGCATTGAAGATGCTATTATAAAGTAGTACAAGATATTGGATTTGTATAATCCTCATTGTAAGTTAGTGAGACTTCCCATTGAGCGGTGAGCTCTAGGCAGTTGGCCTTCCTGCATGTGCAAGCCCCTATTGTAAGTAATATTCTCTTATTGGCCAGTGAGTGAATATTGTGGGTCACAAATCCCACCGAGGTTTTTTCCACATTGGGTTTCCTCGTTAAAACCTTGTGTTATGGTGTGCTTTACATGTGAATGTTCTTGATTCTATTTATTGCATTATTTCTTGCATACCGGTACACTGTTATATTATGTTCTGCATGTTTTAAGTTAAGAAATTCTAGACACCAATTAGATAATGATTCACCCCCCCCTCTTGGTATCTGTGGGATTCCTAACAATTGATATCAGAGCCTGGTCCTCTATTTTCAGAAGCCTAACAGCTTGAGGAAGATCTTGACATTGGTAAAGATGGAAAATCTGGTGAAGCAACTGGAAGGAGCTCTTACAGACTATGATGCAGAGAAATTAAAAAATATCAAACTAGAAGATGATTTAAGGGCAGCTCAGGATATCATTCAGGCACTTCAAGAAAATTTTATTGTTGCAAGAAATAAGAGAAGAGAACTTTGTGAAAAATTGCAAAATGAGAATGATGAAAAAGAATCACTAAATGATATGATAAACAAGTTGAAACAAGAGAACATGGCAAAAAAGAATGAGATGCAGGATATGACTATGAGATTTTACAAAGAGATTGAGGATAGGAAGAAGAATGAAGAAGAATTGACCAGAAGACTAAGTGATGTAGCAAATGAGAACACAAGACTTAGCTATGAAAATGACATGTTGAAGACAGATTTGATGCATACTCAGAATGACTCAAATGAACTGATGAGAAAAAAAGGAGTCTTAGAAAGAGAACTAGAAACTGCAAATCAACACAAAGAAAAATTCAAGAAAATCTCATAGGAACTTGGCACCTGGTTGAAGAATCAAAAACCTAAAGGTGACACTTCTAGAATTGGCTTTGAAGTTGGTGAAAGCTCCGGTACTACAAATACTCAGGATCATAGCAAATTGGTAAGACAACCTAATGCTTATAAATTCAATGGAAAATGCTTTAATTGTAATAAGTATGGTCATAGAGCGAATGAATGTAGATCTAGAAATTATCAGAATATCAACACACCCACCGGTCAATGTTCTAAATGCAACAAAGTAGGTCACAACTCTGAAAACTACAAGATGAATGTGAGATGCTATGTTTGTGGAAGATTTGGACATTTATCTAATCAATGCAGAACACAAACCAGCATAGGTTATGGAAAGGCTATTTAGAAGAATAATGTAACTTGTTATGCATGTAACAAGATTGGGCATATTGCTAAATTTTGTAGAAGTAAAGGAACACCGATAGACAACAAAAGTTCTAGCTTGAAAGGTAAAGAAAAAGTTGAAGAGGTTAAGCAAGAATTCTCAAAACAATGGATTAGAAAAGCTGATCTAAATATTGGGAATACTCCTCCACCAGTAGAACAAACCAATGCTTCACCAGTAGGATAGAGTGATGCTTCATCGGAAGGATAGAGCAGTGCTCCACCAGCAGGAAGTTCTTCATCTAATTGAAGAAAGTTTCCTTGAGCATTTGGCAATCTAATGACACATGTGCTATTATTCCCTCGGTTAGAGATAAGAAGTTGGAAACTACTTATTACCGGCAAACAATGTTAAGTGAATACTTAACCGACATGCAATTAATGTGGCAAATGGCGAAAAGACACTATAAAATTAAGGTTTTGGATCCATTTCATTTCACTGAGATTTCAAATTTTTGAAGACCGCGAAGATTCCAAGCTAAGGCATTTTGAGCAAGAAGCAAGAACACTCCAAGCAATCATCCATCCTAAAGGCAATAAAAGGTATTTTATCATGGCATCCACCTCTGCAATTGTGTATATAGCAAAACCTACTATTGTTGAAGTGATAAAAAGACATAGGCCCGTATTTCAGTTAGTTCCCAAGATAGCAAAGAAAGATGATACCTTAGGTGCTTTTTCTCAAATTCCTAAGGGAATTGTTTATGCTGAAGACCCCAGAATGTACATCCACTACAACATTGAAGAACTAGGAGATGAAGAGATTAAAAACATGTTTAAAACTATGATATGTGATAAAACCAGCAATGTAAAAGATGAACACAAGATCATTGAAACCCTAGGATTTACAGAGATCCTTAGCATTCCTGAATTTCCCAAGGATGTGATTAGGATAGTCTTAAGCAGGGTACATGGTGAATTTTTCTGGTTAGATGCAGTCCACAAAATCACTAAGGAAGCTATCAAAGCTGTCACAGGGTTACCGACCACTAGTAAAAGGCTAGATAAAACCAAGAAGGTATCCAATGACCTAGTTACAAACCTAACTGGTGCAACATTCGACAAGAGGTCCCTAAGAGTTAATGATGTAATAGACATTAATGTGAGATTTATCAGCATGATATTAGGGTATAAAGCTACTCATGCAAATAGACTCAATTTAGTTTCAAGTTTATGCATTAAGAGTGCTTATGATACGGTCACAGATAATGCAAAAATTGATATATGTGAGTGGTTAAAGGATGAATTAATTGACAACCTTGGAAAGATTAAGAAGGACAAGAAAGGAACTTTCAAGTTTGGAAATCTGTTAGTATGTCTGATGCTACATATAACAAAACAAGTTCCCGGTATAGGCTACAAAGAACTTGGATATGATATATCGGTAGGCAAATAGTTAATAGAACTATTCAATAACATGGGAGAAGACAAGGAAAACAATATTCATGACTTCTTTCAAGCATTAAAGGCCAAAATGAAGAAAAGAATCAGGCTATCACAAAAGATTGTTGACAAATACAAAGATGAAATATGCTTTTTAATTAAGAAAGATGAAATTTGGATGGAAGCAGTCATCCCTAAGATAGTTTGGGTAACCAGATGGGCTATGAAATAGATGATAATATAATTGAAACATATGCTAAAGCACTTCTAGAAGCCCCCAGAGAACCTAAGGAAGAAATATTTGGTAGTGCAGAAACTATTGAAAGACAAATACAATCAAAGAAAAGAGTGAAAAAGGTTGAGGCAGTTGTAAGGAAAGGTTCTAGACAAGCAAAAGCCATCAAAGAAGATGTGTTGAAGAAAACCGGTATAACAGAGGATGAGTTAGTAGCTCCACAACTTGAAACTCACCTATCACTGGTAGGTACTTCTTCGGGGAGTGACATGCCTACAACTTTCAAAAGAGTTGTAAGAAAAAGAGATCCCTCACCGGCAACCACACCCTCACACAGGAGGACAAGACAAAAACAACAAGCAGTGAGATCTCCGATAAGAAAGGCTACACCAAAGAAGAAGAAACTGACACCCAAAAAGAAGAAGAGGACAAACAAAGACTTGGCCCCTCTTGATATACTGCTGAATGAAATTACAGAGGAAGGTAAATTGAAGAACATAGAGAAAATATATGACACCTTAACAGCTGATGAAAAAGAACAAGTTGAAAATAGTGTTATATTACATATGGATATGTATAAGAGGTTTTTGATGGAAGTAATCAATGAAATTCCAGATGAACTAATTAAAAGACTAGAAGCAAGAAGAAAAGCAGTAATAGAACTGGACAAGAAAATAAAAATTGAAAAACTACTTGTTGTATATCCGGTAAACTCACCCAAAGAAATTGATGACCTAATTGCTCAAGCCAACCAGACACTATTTTCTACTACACACCGACACATTGTTTTAATGATTGGAAGAGTTAATGAGGTGACTAAGGAGATAGAAAATGGATGGGATATATTCCTAGTTGAAAAAGAAAAACAAGAAGAGTATAGGAACCCCAAACCCATAAAAGTTTATCAGAAAGATAGAGACAAGGGTAAAGGTAAAGTTGGTGGACCACCTAGTATCAAGGTTAGAGACAACTTACCCCCACCTCCTTTGATTACTCCATCGGTAAAAACAACAGCTACAAATGATCAACTGGCAGCTGAGAGTATGGATCTAGAGGATAATAATCCTAATCCTGAAGTCTTATATACTATGGATGTTGATACTCAAAAGATCAACATAGTGGTAGACAAAGATCTAACTGATAAGACTGATATGGCTAGTGAGCCTTTGGTAGCCGAGGAAACTGATAACACACAGGAGAAACTGGCAGAAGATAAAGAGAAAAAGGTAGAGACTGTGACTCAAACTAAGGCAATGCAACAAATAGAGCAAAAGGCTCTGGAACAACAAAAATAGCAACAACAACAGGTACATAAGGAAACAGTGCCATCGACAACTAGTGAAGTAGAAAAACCATTGCTTAAAGAAATGCAGACACAAATAGACCTACCAGAGGTCAATACAAGCTTGGTTACTTCCACCAGTACTCAGATTGTTGGCTCATCATCAGGATACAAATCAACTAATGTGACTGAGGTACTATTAGATTCAATCAAGAAAATAACCGACTGTAGTTCACAAGCTTACAAGGCAATTGATGATACCATACCAATTTTGAAGGTAATTGCTCCTAACTATAATATAGACAATAAAGATTCTTTAGGACAACTTGATACACTATGTAAATATATCACAGAAAACATTGAGAAAATAAAGGAAGAGTCATTAAAGGATAAGGTAGAAATTGAAAAACAGAAATTCTTTGATGAGCAAATAAAGAAGTGTAACAGAGACTTTGACACACTTCTACCGGAATTATGTAATTTGTTGAAAGAGTACAAAACTTTGTACAAAGATACCTGTAAAACAAACTTTTTGACTATAGATATAGACAAGAAGATGAGCAAGGTACAGGATGAGATTAATAAAATTGCAGATAATTTTTTTAACTCACCAGATACACTATCAGTTTTTGAAGAGAAGATAACAAATTTTGAGGAAGAACTACTTAAATTGGAAAGAGAGAAAGAAAGAATAGTAAATAAGGCAAAGCATTTCAGATCAAAACTAAGTCTAAGATTGGACTATCTAGCATCTCTATGGAAGGAAGTATCTGAGGCACTAATACATGGAAAGAAAACATCAGCAGAGCATTTGCAGCATCTCACCGGTACAGTGAAGAAAATAGAGACAACAATAAAGGATAGCAAAAATTTTATGGATAGTATAAACTTGATTTTGGGAGAACTTTTTCAAATTATAACCACCTAGTTACAAGGTTGAAACTACAAACTCTACTGACATCTTGAAAACCTTTGTCATTGATGCCAAAGGGGGAGTAGTGGGATGAGAAAATTCAAAACACAGGAATCATATGCTTAGGGGGAGCTCACACATTTTTGGTAACATTTTTTTTGGACTTCACATTTTTGGATACATCTTTTGAAATTTCTCATGAGTGTTGCCATCAATGCCAAAGGGGGAGATTGTTGGCATATGGACACTCCAATGAGACATTGTATGTGATTGAGGGTTTTGTCATTGATGGCAACCTTGCAATCCTATGGAACCAGCAAAGGCATTATACCGGCATCAGCATATCACACTCTACACTGGCACTCAGGACACCGGCACCGACACAGAAGAAAGGAAGTATACCAACACAGAGGCCGATAGGATTTTGTCATATTATATTTTGTTTATTATTGTAAAACTTTGTAAGCCGACTTGGAAAATTGTAAAATGACTCTTATATAAAAAAGAGATCATTGTAGGCATTTGATTTATGAGTAGGAAGCATTAAGGAAAAATATTAGGCAGACCTATTATGCGAAATATAGGTTAAGGGGTATATGTAAAGAACAGAGCAGGAATTGGTACTGAATCTGACATTGAAGATGCTATTGTAAAGTAGTACAAGATATTGGATTTGTATAATCCTCATTATAAGTCAGTGAGACTTCCCATTGAGCAGTGAGCTCTAGGCAGTTGGCCTTCCTGCATGTGCAGGCCCCTATTGTATGTAATATTCTCTTATTGGCCAGTGAGTGAATATTGTGGGTCATAAATACCACTAAGGCTTTTCCCACATTGGGTTTCCTCGTTAAAACCTTGTGTTATGGTGTTCTTTTCATGTGGATGTTCTTGATTCTGTTTATTGCATTATTTGTTGCATACCAGTACACTCTTATATTATGTTCGTCATGTTTTAAGTTAAGAAATTCTAGACACCGGTTAGATACTGATTCACCCCCCCGCCTCTTAGTATCTATGGGATTCCTAATAGTAAAGAGCTAGGTTGATGAGTGGTATATGGCATGAGATGTGAGAACTTCGTGAACCACTTGTTAGCACCCCCTCCATTTTAAAACTTGAAATTCCTGCTACCATTTTATTAGCGGTCTTCTTTATCAGTTATGCCTTCATCAGTAAAACCTTAGAAGGTTCTCGAGTTCTAATTTGACCCAATGTTGTGATTCTAAAGGAGGATTTACTATCTATCGGGTGATCAAAAGACAATAGGAAACCTACACTATTCAAAAAGACCAATTCTTCCTAATGATCGATACTCCCTTATGAGTTGATGATGGGGTATCAAAGTTTTCAAAATACTTGGTTGCACATCCCATAGGCTCACAGGCCAATTGGTTGTTGTACATTACACAAATCCCAAGGAACAAATCGAATGAAGATTTGCATGTACCCTCTTTAATAGTTGATTAAACAGCTAAAGGCACACAAAGGTGGTAGCTATTGCATATGTGTAGAGTATGCTGACATGATGATATTGTATGTTGTCATTGATGTCAATATGATGAAGAGTGAACCAGTATATTGAAGTAAGTACTTGCAAGAGAACTGGTATATGTGAAAAACCAGTATGTTGAAGTAAGCACTTGCAAGAGAACCAGTATATTGAAGTAAGCACTTGCAAGAGAACCGGTACATCTGAAAAAGTGAAGCGGTATGGGTGTCCAAGTGAACTGATATGTTGAAATGTGAACCGATATATGTGACAAAGTGAAGCGGTATGTTTGTCCAAGTGAACCGGTATGATGGAATGCGAACTGGTATATGGAATGTTTTGTATCAAGGTTTCATATGGTATGACTACCGATTGGTAGTCTTAGCTTCAAGGTTTCCGGTTGAAGTATTCTATGCCTACGTGATTCAATTGATGACATTGTGTGATGTGTTAGCATTGTAATGAAGAACAAATTGTTTTGCCACGTCAACTCTGTGTGCATGAAGGATCTTGCATGAAGGAGATTGATCCTATCTACCTTAGGAATGTGCAAATTCTCTACAAACGGTGGAGAACTCATGATGGGTTATTGCCTCCAAGAAGCAGTGAAGAACGAATGATGGAGAACGTCTTGAGATCTATTCAAGACCATTATATTCAAAGAAAAGTGTTTAATGGTTAGGATTGAACCGGTCGAATTGTTTAACCTAAATGTTTAGGGTTTAGGGTTTATGCTACCAACCTATATGTTTCTATAAGGTCGATGTTGTTTTTTGCGTTGAGGTTGTTGACAAATGTTGTGTGTGTATCTAAGTGCAAAGATACATGATTCCTGCCAGACCACATATGAGAATAGATGCCTGCAGAGTGTGAGTGTAGAAGGAAGGAACTGAAGTGGATCTGCATTGGCATTGAGTGTTGTTACCGGGTCATTGTAATACCTGTTGACCTCTAACCATTTCAACAGTTGGAAAATCCCTTAATAGGGTAGCTTTAACCGGCTTGCTGTAAATCCTTTAACAGGGTGACTCAAAATCATTGAGTTCTAAAAATCCTCTAACAAGGTAACCTTTAATAGGGTTTAACCCTTAATCAATTATTTTAGCCATCCCTTAACCGGGTGATCCCTAACAGGATCGGTTCCTAACAGAACCTATTGTAAAGTCTTTAACCAAACTAGGCTCCTAACAGAGCGGACTTCAAAAGGGTTCAAAGAACAGCTTGTGGGTATTCATCCCCACCGTGGTTTGTCCCAGTTGGGTTTCCACGTGAAAAATATGTGTGTTATGTGTGATGCTTTTCATGTGATGCTTTGTTATTCTCTGTTAACTGGTAAAGCATGCTGAACTAGTAAGTCTTTACATTTCAGTTGAAGTATTACTAGCGTATGCATATGGGTGAAGTAGAAATAAGACGTTATATTGTGTGGAAAGCTGAGTTACCAGTTTATGTCTTTTACTATGCCTAACCGGTAGTAATCTGGTTTAGATCGGTGTTATTGCTTGCCAGTCAAAGTGCAGGGTTCTTAGTCTAACCGGTTCAAGGAAAAGTGTTTTTATTAGTACTGATTCACCCCCCCCTCTCAGTATCGGTTTGGTGCTAATTGTTCATCATTGATTCATCAATTGGTATCAGAGCATCCTCCAGGTCCTCAGTGTTGTAAGCTTAACCACTTGAGGTAAAGATCCTACTCTAATGATGAAGAGGGAAGTTCCAAAGTTCAACAAAGACAACTTTAAAATATGGAAGGACAGAATGAAGATATACATCAGAAACATGGGTACTCAACATTAGAGCTATGTTGAGAATGCTTATGTTATCCCTACCGATACTCTCACTGATGATCAAAAGAGAGATATTCAGGAGAATGGGCAAGTCATGGAAGCCCTAATTAGCAATTTATCTGACATTGAGTTTATTGATGTTCAGGACAAAGAGAATCCCAAAGAAGTATGGGATGCCCTTGAGAATATCTATGGCGGTGATGAGCATGTGAAACAAGCTAAGGAAGAAAGCCTTAGGGGAAAGTTTGAAGACATGCGGATGGTTGAAGGAGAGACCATTCAACAATATGGAATAAGAATTAGAACTATTATTGGAGATATCAAGAGTGCAGGTGGTAAAATGGAAAATTCTACTGTTGTTAGCAAAGTTTTGAGATCCTTATTACCGGTCTATGCAATAAGGGTTGTTGCTATTCAGGAGTTGAGGTTTGTAGACAAGACAAAGGTATCCCTAGACTCCATCATTTCAAAGTTAACAACTTATGAGCTAAATAATTATGATGGTAGTATTCAGAAGACTGGATCAGCCTTCAGAGCATCTGCTGCACCATCTAGAAAAGGCAAAGAAACTAGTACCAGTGGTGAACCAAGACAAAGTAGAGAAATGGATGATGAGGAGATCCTGATGGAGTTTGAAGCTCTTCTTGCCAAGAGACTTCCCAAGGGAACCGGTAAATACAAAGGTAAGCTTCCTTTGAAATGCTTTTTTTGTAACTAGATAGGACACATTGTTGTAAATTGCCCTAATGGTGACAACAAGGATAAACCGGAGAGGTTCAAGAAGTTCAATCTGAGGAAACTGACAGTGAGAAAGTAGGAGATGAACCGATAGTAACCTTTTGGGAACTGGTTACAAAACAGCCAAGCACTAGTAACATGTTGGAGTATTTGGGTATTTACTTGATTAATTAAACATTATTTGTTTAATTATTTAAGTTCCATTTATCTCTTTTACACTTAAGCTAACTTTAGGTGCATATAATTAATTATTTTAATTAATTATTATGTGCAAACCTAGGTTTTCCCTTTTAGGGTTTCTTGACCTATTAAAGGTTGAGTTTTTTCTTTTCATTGTAAGAATCACATTACATATTTTTGTGAATATTGAGCTCTCTCTTTTTGAGCATATTCTCTGTGTTTTGTATGTTCTTCAAATTTTGCTTCATTGCTTCTCCTTGTAACAGGTTAAACGGCTTGCAGAAGATCTTCAGGCTCCTGTGGTGTTGTATTTTCTCAACTCCTATATGGTATCAGAGCTTCGGATCTGCAGCTACCTGTTCTTGTTTTGAGAATTTTTGCTTTGGAAGCAAATCTGGGGTTTCAGGAATTTTTTATGTACCTAGGGTTTGAGATTTTTTTTCTGACCACTTTGGGCCTCATTGGAACTCACCATCATTCTCAGAAGGCCCTAAAACCCCTATGGTCATATAAAATTCAACCTATTTGGGTTCTTGAGCCTCTAGGAGCAATATTTTTCTCAGATCTAGGTCGTATGACCCTAGCACGCAGATCGAGAAAAAAAATTTGAAAAAATAAAAAATTTGCCTTTTTACAGCATGCAGGCTGAAATTTGCTTTTAAAAAAAATTCTTTCAAAAAAGTGAAAAAAAAAAGGGAGGTTTGTTTCTTTTTAAGAAAAAAAAAAATTTTTGGGGCACATTTTTTGTGGGTACCGCAGGGTACCGGACTGACAGGCCTGTCAGACCTGTCAGTCCGGCCCCTGCGGCCCCTGCTAGCGGCCCCTCCATCCTTCTTCAGCTGCTGCCACTATTTCTTCAGCCGCCACCGACCATACAGCTCCCGGTCTCCGGCCCCCACCGGCCATGCAGATCCCGGTCCCCCGCGCGCTACCCAGCCTGGCCCCGCCGCTCCGCCTGGCTCCGCTGCCACCGTCCAGCCTGGCCCCGCTGCTCTACCAAGTGCTCAACTCCCTAACCTTCTCGCTGCCCGGCCACCACCTCCCTGCATTTTTGGTTGCCTAGCCCACCGCCGCCTGTAGCCCCCGGCCTCCTCCCTGGCCCCCGCCGCCACTTCCGCCCTAGCCCCCACGGCTCAATCCCCGGCCATCGCTCAGCTCCTAGCCGCTACTCCGGCTCCCCGGCCCTTTTTTCTGGCTGGCCACTGCTCTGCCACTGGGCCACCACCCAACCACCGGATCTCTGCCCGATCGCCACCGGTGCGCCACCCACTGGCCACCGGACCACCAACAAGCACCCAGACCCCCTTTTTTGGCTTTTTCAGGGGGGGTTTGGTTT
Source organism: Cryptomeria japonica (assembly GCF_030272615.1). Lineage (NCBI taxonomy): Eukaryota > Viridiplantae > Streptophyta > Pinopsida > Cupressales > Cupressaceae > Cryptomeria > Cryptomeria japonica. Next base: position 448,891,650 of record NC_081405.1, read on the forward strand.
TTTGGCCCTATCTTGGGCATACGGAGTCATTTTTTTGAGAACGAATAGGCGTCGAAAAGCTGGTTTTGAGGCCGACCTCATGGTATTAGTAATTTTTTCCAATTTTATTTTTTGACTATCTTTTTTTACAGTCAAAATGAGGTCTCTTTTTTGCACTCCGGGAGACGTAGAATGAGCATCTGACCTCTGTTTTTCAAAAACTTTATATTTTCGGAAAGTGTGTTATGTGTAATTTCCAGAAATATGATTTTTGTTTTTCTATTCTTCTCCATGCATATTTTATTCAGTTTTTTCTTTTCAGCACTCTGGTGGATATCATGGTTGTTTCAAGTCTTGGGATCTCTTTTCTGAGTAGGGTGTCTCTATTTTGATTCTCATTTCTATTTCCATTCTTCTTATCATTGTAGCTTGTAATTATGCAAACACACTGAGATAAAGTGCCATCATGCATTGTTTACTTGGAATCTTGCATATCTTGTGTCTCGTTGTATATGCACTGTTGATCAAGTGCCATGAGGGGGTTGATGTTTGCCTTTGTTTGCCATCTTCCTTTGTCAAGTGAGTGTTCCTTCCATGACATTCACCTCATGATGATGTGTCTCAGCACCTTTGATGTTCTTGGTTCTTTGTCATGCAGTTGTTTGTGGCTGTCCTTTTCATAGTTCCTGTCCCTCTCCCACTTCCGCATTATGGGGAGGTTTATCCTGTTGGTTTTAATGCTTCCGTGGTTTGATTGATCAACTCTTCAGGCTTTGGTTTCTCATGCCATCTATATCTTCAATTTTTGTTGTTTTGCCTTGTTTGCCTCCTGATTCGAGTAGTGTCATTTGAGGGCACTCATGCAGATTACAGTCTTCTCTACCTGGTCATGTTCTAGTTCAGTGGATGTTCTTCAGATCAGCAGTTATTCTTCGACAGAGTTTGCATGTTCTTCATGCTTCAGTGGTGTTCTTTTATCTCTTTTTGGAGAGGAGTTTTTTCCCACTAGGTTTTCTCCTTTGTCTCCGTTTCACAGAGATTTCATTGTATTTGGGTACCTGATCAGGCCTTGTTGCCGGGACCCATCTTTATTGCTTTCAGTAGCTGTTCTAGGTTTTAGCTTCTCCCTAAGTCTAGCTTAAGGGGGGGTGTTGGAGTATTTGGGTATTTACTTGATTAATTAAACATTATTTGTTTAATTATTTTAAGTTCCCTTTATCTCTTTTACACTTAAGCTAACTTTAGGTGCATATAATTAATTATTTTAATTAATTATTATGTGCAAACCTAGGTTTTCCCTTTTAGGGTTTCTTGACCTATTAAAGGTTGAGTTCTTTCTTTTCATTGTAAGAATCACATTACATATTTTTGTGAATATTGAGCTCTCTCTTTTTGAGCATATTCTCTATGTTTTGTATGTTCTTTAGATTTTGCTTCATTGCTTCTCCTTGTAACAGGTTATTCGACTTGCAAAAGATCTTCAGGCTCCTGTGGTGTTGTATTTTCTCAACTCCTATATAACAGTGCTCCTACACTGGTGGATGATGATGCTGATGAAGATGAGGATGACAAAGAAAAGAAACAGGAAACAACTAAGATCATTCCTAGGTATGTAAAGATGAATCATGATCCAAAGAAGATCATAGGACACAAGGATGCATGAATTCTTACAAGAAGAAAGATCAGAGAAAACTCTTGCATGATCTCTGAATTTGAGCCTAAAACATTTAGAGAGGCACATAAAGATGAAGACTAGATCAAGGTAATGGAAGATGAAATTGACTAGATAGAAAAGAATGGTACATGGTCTTTGGTACCTAGACCAGAGCATAAAAAATGTCATTGGCACCAAATGGGTTTTCCGAAATAAGCTGAATGAAGATGGCTCAGTGGTTAGAAACAAAGTGAAGGAGTTTGTATGCTTCTTGCATTGCAACATTCAAGGGATTCAAGGTATATCAAATGGATGTAAAGTCTGCATTCCTGAATGAAATACTAGAAGAGGAGGTATATATAGAGAAACTAGATGGGTTTTCCCTATCAGAAGATAGTGACATGGTGTGTAAGCTACATAAGGCCTTGTATGGACTAAAGCAGACACCTAGAGCATGGTATGAATGCTTGCACTCCCATCTTGTGAAGATTGGATTTGAGAGAACAAGTGAGGATAGTAATATCTACCTAAAGTCAGAAGGAGATCAGATTCTGATCTGTGAGGTATTTGTTGGTGACATAATCTTTAGAGGAGATGACAAGATGAGTCATGATTTTGCAGATGAGATGAAAAAGGAGTTTGAGATGTCACTTATAGGGGAGATTAAGTTCTTCATTGGACTACAAATTCAACAAATGAAAGATGGAATCTTTATCACTTAGTCCAAATATGTCAAATAGCTGTTGAATACCTTTGGCATGGAAGATAGCAAACCGGTTGGTACACCGATGGTGACGGGTTGTAAATTATCCAAAGAGGATGACTCAGGGTTGGTAAATGAGAAGGAATACCAATCAATGATTGGTAAATTGCACTATGTAGCATAGTTTTAAAACTCGTGGACTCGCCATGGACTCGCGAGTCCATGGGAGCCATGAGTCGACTCGCCAAGGACTCGCGAGGCGAGTCCTGGTGAGTCCATCTGAAAGACTCGCGAGTCTTTTGCAAGGACTCGCACGAGTCTTTTGCATGGACTCGCGAGTCTTTCAAATGGACTCGCGCGACCCAGAAAAAATGTCATGCAAGCTTCAAAATTGAGTTTAACATGTGAAAAAATTTGGTCTCTCCGTCAAGATTCATATATGGAATATAAAATTTAAGTATATTATCTTTCTTCTTTCTTATACTTTAAGTTATATTCCATATATACTGTCAGGATGTTTGAGAGTGGTTTCGGCCCTCCAGGAGTTATAATGTAAAATCTAGTTTTTGGAGGATTCTTCAATTTTCCAGACTTAGTTAGATTTCAGGATCAGGAAGACATTCCAGACTTAGCAAAATTTCAGGGCATTTGAAGATCAGGATGACATTCCAGACTTTAAGTTATATTCCATATATACTGTTAGGATGTTTGAGAGTGGTTTCGGACCTCCAGGAGTTATAATGCAAAATCTAGTTTTTGGAGGATTCTTCAATTTTCCAGACTTAGTCAAATTTTAGGATCCGTCGGCAATGCCCCTTGACCCCAACTTGGGGGCGTTGCCCCCAAACCCCCGTCGAAAAATATAAGGGGAAATTGCACCGATGGAAGTAGGGAAAATTTAACCTCCGAGTCTGATTAGGCTCCATATAAAAGCATAATTAGCATTGAAGAAATCTTGGTATTATACATTTTAGAGTTGAAAGTTTGAAACTATGAGTATGTGACATGTGTAATGTTTCAATTATGGCTCTTATGTTCTCTAAATGCATTAATTTCTTTATGTTTTTTTGTAAAACTATGGTTTTTTTTTTTGCCGAGTCCTTGCCAAGTCTTTCACGAGTCTTTCACGAGTCCGAGTCTGAGTCCAAATTTTCGTTTGCCGAGTCCGTGGCGAGTCTAAGTTTTTCAACTATGCTATGAAGTACCTAGCAGACTGGACATTGCACATGCAATGGGCATTACTGCACGGTTCCAGAAAAGCCCAAGAGAATACCACTTGCTAGAAGTCAAGTGGATTCTAAGATATCTGAAGGGAACTATTGACTATGGATTATGGTATCCATACAGTAATGATTTCAACCTGAAAGTGTTTACAGATGCTGACTAGGCTAGTAATGTGGACGACCAGAAGAGCACAACCGGTGGTGCATTCTTTCTTGGTGGAAGACTAGTCTCATGGATGAGTAAGAAACAAAGTTGTATCTCTTAGTCTACAGCAGAAGCGGAGTATGTTGTAGCATTTATGAACTGCACCCAGACAATTTGGATGAAGCATGTATTAAATGGCTTCAAAGTTCATGTATCTGAACTGATACGTATATTTTGTGACAATACAAGTGCGATTAACATCTCCAATAATCGGGTTTTACATTCTAGAACCAAGCACTTTGAGCTTAAATATCATTTCTTAAGGGAAAAGGTTCAGAACAAAGAAGTTGTACTAGAACATGTTTCCAGTAAGGAGCAGTTAGCAGACATATTCACCAAGCCTCTACCGAAGGCTACCTTTACCTATTTGAGAGGTGAATTAGGGGTGCTACCCATTCAAGAGGTGAACTAAAGGTGTGTGTTCCACATCAGTGAGGACTTACATTGATATATTTTTCTCAGGATTGGTGTGTTGAAGGATGCTACTCCTTAGGGGGAGCAACATAGTAGAACATAGATGCTTATGCCTCCACTTTGGCATTGTTGTCAAAGGGGGAGAACATGTGAAGTGGAGAAGATATCTATAGTATTGGGGGAGAAGATGTGAAGCTCAGAGATATCTTTGTATATTGCCATCAATGCCAAAGGGGGAGATTGTTGGCATATGTGTAGACTATGTTGACATGATGATATTGTATGTTGCCATTGATGTCAATATGATGAAGAGTGAACCAGTATATTGAAGTAACCACTTGAAAGAGAACCTGTATATGTGAAAAACCAGTATGTTGAAGTAAGCACTTGCAAGAGAACTGGTATATTGAAGTAAGCACTTGCAAGAGAACTGGTACATGTGAAAAAGTGAAGCGGTATGGGTGTCCAAGTGAACCGATATGTTGAAATGTGAACCGGTATATGTGACAAAGTGAAGCGGTATGTTTGTCCAAGTGAACCGGTATGATGGAATCTGAACCGGTATATGGAATGTTTTGTATCAAGGTTTCATATGGTATGACTACCGGTTGGTAGTCTTAGCTTCAGGGTTTCCGGTTAAAGTGTTCTATGCCTATGTGATTCAACTGATGACAATGTGTGATGCATTAGCATGGTAATGAAGAACAAATTGTTTTGCCATGTCAGTTCTATGCGCGTGAAGGATCTTGCATGAAAGAGATTGATCCTATCTACCTTGGGAATGTGCAAAGACTCTGCAAATGGTGGAGAACGCATGATGGGTTATTGCCTCCAAGAAGCGGTGAAGAACGAATGATGGAGAATGTCTTGAGATCTATTCAAGACCATTGTAATCAAAGCAAAGTGTTCAATGGATAGGATTGAACCGACCAAATTGCTTAACCTTAATTTTTAGGGTTTAGGGTTTATGCTACTGACCTATTTGTTTCCTATAAATTTGATGTTGTTTTTTTGTGTTGAGGTTGTTGGCAAATGTTGTGTGTGTATCTAAGTGCAAAGATATGTGATTCTTGCCAGACCACATATGAGAATAGATACCTGCAGAGTGTGAGTGCAGAAGGAAGGAACTGAAGCGGATCTATATTGGCATTGAGTGTTGTTACTAGATCATTATAATACTTGTTGACCTCTAACCACTTCAATAGTTGGAAAATCCCTTAACAAGGTAGCTTTAACCAGCTTGCTGTAAATCCTTTAACAGGGTGACTCAAAATCAGTGAGTTCTAAAAATCCTCTAACAAGGTAACCTTTAACAGGGATTAACCCTTAACCAGTTATTTTAGCCATTCCTTAACCGGGTGATCCCTAGCAGGATCGGTTCCTAATAGAACCTATTGTAAAGTCTTTAACTGGACTAGGCTCCTAATAGAGAAAACTTCAAAAGGGTTCAAAGAATAGCTTGTGGGTATTCATCCCCACTATGGTTTTTCCCAGTTGGGTTTGCACATGAAAAATATGTGTGTTATGTGTGATGCTTTTCATGTGATGCTTTTTTATTCTCTGTTAAGTGGTAAAGCATGTTGAACCAGTAAGTCTTTACATTTTAGTTGAAGTATTACTAGCGTATGCATATGGGTGAAGTGGAAATAAGATGTTAGATTGTGTGGAAAGATGAGCTATCGGTTTATGTCTTTCACTATGCTTAACCTGTAGTAATTTGGTTTAGACCGGTGTTATTGCTTGCCAGTCAAAGTGCAGGGTTCTTAGTCTAACCGGTTCAAGGAAAAGTGTTTTTATTAGTACTGATTCACCCTTCCCTCTCAGTACCGGTTTGGTACTAACTATTCATCATTGATTCATCAATAGCATGTGTCATGCCATTTGATATTCCTTGAGCTGGCCTAAGTAGCACATACTATCATTGATAATGAATTTCCTTGTTCATAATGGTTTTGCCTTATGATAAGAAATTTCCAGTTGTTGATCCTAATTTAAATTGGCCAGATAGAGAACAAGGGAATATTATACAAAGGTTGCATGCCCTTGCATGGAAACAATAGACTAATTTTGCAAGATATAGAAAGATAGTCACCTTATTACATAATATTGTGGAACAGGTCGAAAATCATGAAGGACAGTTTCAAGAAGAAATAATTGTGAGAAGAAACCCTAGTAATTAGTTTTTTAGATGACAATGAAGATATTTCTCAAAGGGAAAGCTCTAGTGATACAACCCGATGTCGAGCATATGCAGGAGGACATCCTCTTTGATTTAACTAACTTTCCTCAAGAATGCATACAAAATGAAGGGGAATTGGCGAAAGTCCTCTTGGTACTGATTGAAGAAGAGACAAAGGCCAAAATGATTGAAAATCAAATTTTAGGCGGGAACCGAGTACTTGATGAAGACGTAGAGAATTAAGATTATTTATGGTATGGGTTTAGTATTAAAGGTATTTTTCGATGAGTTTTGTCAAGTTTAGGGTAATTTTGGGATTGTTCATTTCCAAGACCGTTACTTGAAATGGCAATGGATGTTAGTAATAAAAAACGAGTCTAGATAATAGAGAAAAGGGGAAGGAGGATTTTGGTTTTGGGGTTTTGGGAATGCAGACTTTGTGTTGTTTTCTTTTTAAAAAAAACTAGACAGATCCTGATTTAGTTAATTTTGATATTTTAATAATCAACTAAGGAAGTTATTTGGGTATATTATTTGATTAGACTTTTTGCTATAGTAGATAAAGTTGTATTTTTCTTATGTGGATGTATGTCTATTCAAACTTTTGTGTGCCGAGTCATCGAAGTATCCATTTTTCCTCCATAAATCATTGTTATATAGTGTTTATACTTAAATAAATATTACATAGCATTGGCAGTTGTAGGTCCCATTGTTCTCAATTTATGATCTCCTTATTTCCTCTATAAGAAATTTAAGCCTCTGTCGCATATGGAGAGAACAAGAAAATAGAAGTCCAAGACAACATTTAACAAGGTTTATACAAAAACCTTCTACACTTCAAGCTTGCATTAAGCTTAGGTGGGTATACCATTTGTAAACACTTTTCACAATTGTGATAGAAGATTCACAAAAAGACCAGTGTCAACTTCTGCAAACTCTTATCACCTTAAACATAACTAAACATAAAGGAAAGATTCATATTCTTTTTTTTTAGTTTTGATCTCCAAGAAAGATAGAAAACCCAACAAATGATATCAATGCCTTATCCGAGCTACAAAGTCACCTAAGACTAGATAAAATTTCTGAATAGGATATTCATATACATTTCATCACTTCGACTCATCGACTTCGTATAGGCCTAACATATATAAGTTTTTCCTTTTATGGTAAACCCAGTTATCAAATTCGAGCAGAACTATTGATTTACTAACAAAAAGATTTTAAGTATATTTAATCCCCCTCCTTGAGAGAAAAACCTAAAAAACATCTCTGTAAAATTGCCTTGCAACTCATTCAATCACATAACCCTAGATTATCTAACTGAATTAGTAAATAAATCATGCATACAAGAAGACAACAAGAATTTAGGCTCATAATACTTTGATCTGTATATTAATATTCTTCTTTAAAATCATACATAACTCAGGATGATTTCTGAAAAAAACCAGAAAACTCCAAATATATTTTGTGAGAGTTTCTTTACAAATTCTTGTGATGATCTTTTTCCTAGTCCTGGTATCCATTTATAATGATATGGATGCGACAAGCTTTGGACTTTCCTAGAAATAGTTTGTTATAACCGTAATTCCCTCTCAAAAGAGGTTACAATCATTTTCATTCCTAACTCCCTGAGGGTTGTTACAGTGTTGCAGCATCAATTGATTATTCTTGAGCCTCTGCCTCTTGCACCATATATTTGTCTTTCCATTCTTTAAACACGTCATCACTGGGCCAAGAGTAAGTAACAATTTTCTTCTTCAACTTATTTAACCTTTTCCAAGTTTTCCTCAACTGCTTGACTTCTGTCTTCAAAAAACCATAATGTGACCTCATCTTTTTAATCTCTTCAATTGTTCGAATGAATAAGGATGTATCATCTGAATTGATGACTTCATTTATTCATTTTGACAATTTATGTCCTAACTCACCAAGCCATACTTCTTCATCTTTCAACTTGCTTGTACTAACAAAACCTCCAGGAAATAATTCAAACTTCTGGTTAGCATATTCCTTCCTATATAGGTTTGCTTTTCTCTCTAGACTAGCTCTTCCCTCCGCCAACCTGGACATACCTTTAACCAACTCACATGTAGATTTAATAGTGGCTTCAACATCTGCCTCTTCATGGGATGAGCACATAAGTTCCTAGTCCACTTCCCTTGCCATCCATTTATTTAAAATTGGCTCCAGAGTAGCCTTGTCTTCCTTCAAATCAGTCAACATGCTCAAAACTCTTTTCATATATATATACACAATAGAAGCCAATATTGTGTGAGCAAACTTTAAAATTGTCCCCCTGAGCTTCTCCTCATATTTACTTGCAAACATAGCCTGAGCCTATTTCAACTTTTCCATTTCATCTTGGATAGATTCAGTAGATTGGAAACCAGAAGTTATAGGGGACAAAGGAAACTCAATGATTGGACTAGCAGATGGAGGTTTATCTAGAGAAGAGGCAATCATCAAGGTAGAAGATTCACCTATCTGATGTTGCCCTGCTATTTGATTCTTCAATTTTGCAATTGTACAATCCTTCTGAGCTATTTCAACTTTAGCTTCATTATAAGATTTTAGGATTAACTCCAACTTAACCTAGAGATTGGCCTTTTCCTTGGCTTCTTTCTCAGCTACAACCATATTGAATTCTGTTGATTCCAAAATTGTGCTAGTAGCCTCCATTACCCCTGTGTCCTTCACTCTCTTCACAATCATGCCTCTGAGATAGCTGGACTCTAAGGTGTCCTTCCTCTTTTTGCTCTCCTCCCTCCTTAGTGACCGCATGACTAGGGTAGCATGATCATTACTATAAGTCACTCCTTCTAGGGGCTTTGTTTCCTTCCTCACTACTTCAAGCACTAATGCATCTACTATATCCCATTCAGAGAGAATCAAAACTCCCGCTTCTGCAATCATCTTCCTTCCTTGCTCTGGGGTAATAGTCCCAAATTCTATCAACATTTTTTGCTTTACATCTGCCTCAACTACAGATGTATCTTTGTGAGGACATTCATTTTTTCCTTTCTTGCATCTTGCCTTGAACTGGTCTATATTCTTTCTCCAAACAAATTGCAAGAAGGACCCTCTTTTGATAAAACTATCATCTGCCAAAAACTCCTCACTAGCCTGCTTAATGATAGGGTCTACTTCTTTACCTATAAATTCCTCTATAGTTAAGTCCATTTGGGCACTTGCTGGTTCTTCAAGCATTCCTTCTTGCAACTCCTCATAAGTGAGAGCAATTTCCCCAAGACTTCCTAATTGTAACAATTGCTCTGCTACTACATGTTCATCTCCTATATGTGTTGAGGATTGTGAAGGAGAATACAAGGGCTCATCTGTCTCCACTTCTGCTCCCATTTTTTTCCTTTTAGGGGAATTTGGAATCTCAACCACATCTTCTAATGCCCTTTTTCCTTTTGAAGTAGAAGGCTCCTCCCTTATTGGCATCAGTACATTGTACTTTGACCTTTTCTGCATTGTATATTTTCCTGGAGAGATCATCTTGGCATAGGAGGGGTTGGCTACAACTAGTTTGGCCTTTTTTAGGATTGGCTTTCATCATAGCCTCCTTCTTCTCCTTCAGAGTTTGCATTAAATCCTCAAAATAATCTACCAAAAACTTAATCTTTTCCTGAAAAGGATGAAAACTAACCAAAGGATCATAATTGTTGTCAAAATAATGAATGAAATCCAAAATCTTCTTAAAAGCTAGCCATTTTTCCTTCCTAACTTCTTGCTCAGCCAAATTGAACTCATTCCTTATTAAATCCTCAAGGAAGTGAAACTAGTGTGCTTTACCTTTACATACAACCCTCTTCTTGAACATACCATTAAAGAAATCCTTCGGATCAACAAACCTTGCCACTGACAACTTGTATGGCTGAAAGAAATCATCAAAATGTGTCCACCACCCTTGGTGATTACAAACTAATGTTCTACGGTAACAGCTGGGAAAAATGTTCCTTTCCCCCTATTTGTCAATTTTTTTTCTTGCAAACCTCCAATTTGCCTCAAGATCTCAGCAATTCCTATCTTCAATGGGACTTGATAGGGGAGAAAATATGGAGTTCCTCTAAAACCATAAACTTTGAATACAATAGAGATAGGGTATAAATATATATCACGCCAGTTGTGTACAATGTTGATGCCTTCAGCAAATTCTTTAGGCCTAAGGAATTCAAGGAGAGTTTTAGGAATCCTAGGGTTCTGTGGGCATAAGAGGATTCTAAGCCTAGATGCAAAACATCTATCAAATTTCAAGTAACTTTCATCTTTCCTATCCCAAGATAGAATTGTGCTCCATAATTGAATAGGCATCTCCTCTCCATCCTTTTCCTTGAGTAGGTCCATTTCATTAGCAAAATATTCAACACCTTTAAATAAAAGCATGTACATAAGGAGAGAATACCATCCAAAAGGTTTGTCCACCTTAGCATTCTTTATCCCTATCAATCCCTCATGAATGGCATCAGTGAGATAAGGTGTAAAATCAAAAGTCACTGCCAGAGATGGGTTCAAAATTTGTGCTATCATGAGCATATAGTGAGTTGGCATAGTAGTTTCTCCATCTTCCCCAAGAATCTGACATAAGGACGAATACATCCCTTTAGCCTTGAAAGTAAATAGGTTTAAAGAGAAGGGTTCCATGGTGCTAGGGCCTACAATTGTCAATCCTCCTATTTTGGTGAAGAATTCTTTCAAGGGGCCATTTTAGAGGTGATCTCTTTGTGCCTCATAGACCTTTGCTAGTGTTTCAAAATTGATGTGTTCTAAATAATTTGATACCTCACTAAGTCTGAAAACTCTCTTGACCTCATCATCATTTATTTCAATTAGAGACCCACCATTTACATTCTTCATAGTCTTGGTATCAGAATCATAATTATTTGCAATTTGGGTTAGCAGGTCCATGTCCATGAAAACCCCAGGGACTATGAGCTTCCCAACATCTAATTCCCATATACTATTTATTGGAGTAGGGGAATTTCTCTAGCTGAACCCCACTTTGAAAATTCCCAAGCCTGATATTCCTATCTAGAGATCCCTCAACCATTTCCCTTTATCATATAAACCATCACCAATTCTCAGGCGAGAAGCTTTAGGCACCAATTCCTTTACTTTAGTTGAAGCATTAGTGGACCTAGTTAATTTCTCTAAAAACATCATCACAAATGGCTCTCTCCTGGTAATTAACCTTCCCCCTGAATTCTCTTCGTGGTGCCATCTCAAAATTATAATTATTTCAATTAAATCTCAGACAGATTCTTTGAGAAATCAAACACACAGTAATACCAATCAAACTGTAATTGTTAAACAATTTGCAGAAACTTACTTGTTGCTTGAAAAAATTCGCTGTGTGCACTAGTTCCTCTGCAAGATTCCTTGAACTCATGCCAAAGCTTCAACTCATGTAAATATTATTACCGCAATCGAGCATTGATTAGAATCAATTAAGCCACATGCTTCGACAATTAATTCATAATTGAATTAAAAAATGGCTCCAACAGACAACAACAAAATCTCTAAGTGTTTTGCCTTTTCACTATTTTGTGAAGAATAAACTTCATGCATCTTCGCATTGCGAACAACACCTACTGTCAGATCATGCAAAATGTGCATGTTCTTTACCTTACCTGAGTCATCCTCCTTTAGAAACGGGCCCCACCATCCTTTCGTTGTTTCACGAAGAGTAAACATCATGCTACTTTGCATAGCGAAACAGCGCGTGGCATCCGATCAACAACTAACCACTCAACCTTTATCCTTCACCATGACTACTTGTCCTTATAACCGTGTGTAACCGCCACTGCTAGTGGTTTTTTGTTGTTTCACAAAGAGTAAACTTCTTGCATTTTCACATTGCGAAACAGTGCGTGACATCCGATCATGCAAAACATGCATGTTCTTTACCTCCTTTAGCCTTCAAAGTGGGCCCTCTATACAAATCCACTCGTCTGCAAACTTCTAGCAAATATCTCCACATGTTCATCACTTATTAGCTCAATAAATCTGTCGGGATCCACTTTCTAACCGCCATGTGTCTTACCGAACCATGAACTTCATCAACACTACCACTTTATTGAGTAGGCCAACTCATAATCCATTTGGAGCCACGTGTCTTGTTGACAGATCACCTTTTGTTGCAGTTGCACATCAAGTTGTCTTGCCACCTAATCCACCATGTAATAGCCAACTCCTTTTCACTTTTTCATGAAGAGTAAACTTCATGCATCATGAAATAGCACCTGTCGTTAGATTACCTCGAAGATGCTTGGCCTTTAACTCAGGAGTAGCTTGCCTGCCAAGCCCACCGCCTTTTTGCTGTTTCACGAAGTGTAAACTTTGTGCTTCTTTGCATTGTGAAACAATGCCAGTCATCCGATCACCTTAGAGATGCTCGGTCTTTATCTTGCCTTTCCCATACATACCCTTTTTGCTTCTTCACAAAGGATAACCATCTTGCACCTTCGCATTGTGAAATAGCGTGTGTTGTTAGATCAACCGCAAGATGCTCGACCTTTACCTCGGGAGCTGCTTACTTGCTAGGGCCCACCATCTTTTCACTGCTTTGTGAAAGATAAATCTCATGCTTCTTTGTATTGTGAAACAATGCCAACCATTAGATTAATAGGAAGTTGTGCAAGCTTTATGAAAGCAGACAAATAAAAACGAAATAAAGCTTAGGAAAAGGGGGATAAAACAAATAAAATGTTATAACCCGCCTAGGCAAAGACCTTTAAAGGGACCCGTTTGCTTGAAATATCTATTAGTGCTTCCCCAAGAATGGAGGTTGGTGACTTTATTTAATTAAAAGATTTCAGAAGGATGGTTCAACACCAGAAAAAATGCAAGAAATTAGTTCAAATCCAAAAGACGGCCTACGCCAACAATTGAAGAAATATTGGCTGAAGATGACAAGATACATCTTTCTTTTTGGAATTCTTTCAAAGAAAGTATCTCTGAGGCTGAAAGAACCAAGTTATGACCATCTAAAGATTACAAATTTGTATTACTGCTAAAAAATGTGTATCAGAGATATTCACAACTCAAGAACCTTAGAAGCAAGATTCATCAATTACAGGCTCTAGTAAAAGGATTAAAATTGTAGGAAGAAGATGAGGAACCAATATCCTATAAATTCTCGGTTCTTGGTGAGAAGAATATTGTGAAAACATTAGTGGAACCATCAGTATCATGGACTAATCACAATCAACATCATAATAAGTTCTTGTACCCAACTAAAGATGAGAAACTTGAATCTTTTCTAGCATGCACCCAGAAGAAGCAGAGAGAGCAATCATTTATTCCTCCTGGAGGAAAGGTGTTACCTGATGAAAACAAGATCATCTTCATTCCAAGTCAGTTCTTGAAAGGTTCAAAAGATGAATTTTGGTGTGGAGTTGAGGATGAAAATGGTCATGCTACTGAAGTGGAGATAGAGGTACTCACTTGCAACTCTGACAAGATGAACATATGATGAATAATGATGAATAGTAAATACTCAACAGATACTGAGAGGGGGGGTGAATTAGTATGGACAAAAAAACCTTTCTCAACAACTTAAAATGCAAAGACTACACAAATCGGTGAACAACATCACTGATCTAAATCAAGTCAATACCGGTAAGACCCAGTGACTGTAAAAGTCATAAACCGGTAACACATAGATCTTCACAAAACCTAATATCTCATTTCCACTTCACCCATATGCTTAAAAAAGTAATACATCAAAAATATAATGACCACTGGATCATCATGCATTACCACTTAATAGAAAACACTAAAACATCACATGAAAAAGCATCACACAAAACACAGTCATTTTTCATGTGGAAACCCAATTGGGAAAAACCACGGTGAGGATGAATACCCACAAGTTGTTCTTTGAACTCTTCTGAAGTCCGCTCTGTTAGGAGCCTAGTCTGGTTAAAGACTTTACAACAAGTTCTGCTAGGAACCAATCCTGCTAGGGATCACCTGGTTAAGGGATGGCTGAATACTCGGTTAAAGGTTAGAACCCTGTTAAAGGTTACCTCGCAAGAGAATTTGAAGAACTCAATGATTTTGACTCACCCTATTAAAGGATTTACAAAAAGCCTATTAAAGCTACCTGGTTAAGGGATTTTCCAACTGCTGAAATGGTTAGAAGTCAACAGGTAATACACTGATCTGATAATAGCACTCAATGCTAAGGTAGATCCACTTCAGTTCTTATACTTTTACAATCACACTCTATAGATCTCTACTCACCGCTCTGGTCTCACAAGAATCAAGTATCTCTTCACTTGGATACACACATAATATTTGCCAACAAATTCACAATGCAAATCATCATCGACCTTATAGACAACAATTAGGTCGGTAGCCAAAACCTAAAACCGTAAGCATCTAAGTTATCAATACGGTCCAATCCTGACCATTTAATCACATTGCATAGAGTAAAACAATTTTGAACAAATCTCAAGACGTTCTCCATCATCCATTCTTTACCGCTCTGGAAGCTGATAACCCATCACGTGCTCTCCACCGTTTACTAGGATTTTGCACATTCCCAAGGTGGATAGAATCAATCGTCTTCATGCAAGATCCTCAAGAAGATTCTTCACGTGCAGAAGGCTGATGTGGCAATGCGATCTCATATTCATTTCAATGCTAACTCATCACAGGATGTCATTGGTTGAATCACACAGACTTAGAATACATCAACCAGAAACCCCAATACAAACTTTCCATATACCGGTTCACATACCGGTTCACTTTCTGCATATACCGGTTCATCTTTTCACATATACTGGTTCACATCATCATACCAGTTCACTTCATACATCATACCTTTTCTTTTTCTAGATTTCTTACTTCAATATACCAGTTCATACTTCAACATATTGACATCAATGACAACATACAAAATTGTCATGTCATCATACTCTGCACATATGCCAACAATCTCCCCCTTTGGCATTGATGTAAATATACAAAGATATCTCTACATATTCACATCTTCCCCCCAATCTCTTCCATACTATATGTCTTCAATACTACAAATATCTTCTCTACTTCACATCTTCTCCCCCTTTGACAACAATGCCAAAGTGGAGGCATAAACATCCATGATCTACTGTGCTGCTCACCCTAAGGAGTAGCATCCTTCAACACATCAATCCTGAAAAGATTTGTCAATGCAATACCTGACTGATGTGGAGCACATACCTTTAGTTCACCTGTTGAAGGGGTAGCACCCCTAATTCACCTCTTAAATAGGTAAATGTAGCCTTCGATAGAGGCTTAGTGAATATGTCTGCTTACTGCTCCTTACTGGAAACATGTTCCAATACAACCTCTTTGTTCTGAACTTTCTCCCTCAAGAAATGATACTTGAGCTCTAAGTGCTTGGTTCTAGCATGCAATACGGAATTCTTGGAAATATTAATTGTACTTGTGTTGTCACAAAATATACTCATCAGTTCAGATACAGGGACTTTGAAACCACTTAATACATGCTTCATCCAAATTGTCTGAGTGCAGTTCATAAATGCTGCTACATATTCTGCTTCTACTGTGGACTGAGAGATATAACTCTTCTTTTTTCTCATCCATGAGACTAATCTACCACCAAGGAAGAATGCACCACCAATTGTTCTCTTCTAGTTGTCCACATTACCAGCCCAATCGGCATCAGTAAACACTTTGAGATTGAAATCATTACTGTATGGATACCACAATCCATAATCTATAGTTCCCTTCAAATATCTAAGAATCCGCTTGACTGCTACCAAGTGGGATTCTCTTGGACTTTTCTAAAAACGTGCAGCAATGCCCACTACATGTGCAATGTCCAATCTGTTGTGTACTACATAGTGCAACTTACCAATAATTGACTGGTAATCTTTCTCATTCACCAACGTTGAGTCATCTTCTTTT
The DNA here is from genome assembly GCF_030272615.1 of Cryptomeria japonica. Classification (NCBI taxonomy): domain Eukaryota; kingdom Viridiplantae; phylum Streptophyta; class Pinopsida; order Cupressales; family Cupressaceae; genus Cryptomeria; species Cryptomeria japonica. The sequence goes on from NC_081405.1 coordinate 448,907,928, forward strand.
GACAATTTACAATCAGTCATCATCAGTGTATTGATCGGTTTGCTTTCTTCCATACCAAAGGTCTTCAACACCTCTTTGACATACTTGGACTGAGTGATAAAGATACCATCTTTCATTTGTTGAATCTGAAGTCCAATGAAGAACTTAATCTCTCCGATTAGTGACATCTCAAATTCCTTCTTCATCTCATCTGCAAACGCATGGCTCATTTTGTCATTTCCACCAAAAATTATGTCATCAACAAACACTTCAAAGATCAGAATTTGATCTCCTTCTGACTTCAAATAGATATTGCTATCTTCACTTGTTCTTTCAAATCCAATCTTCACAAGATGGGAGTGTAAATGTTCATACCATGCTCTAGGTGCTTGTTTCAATCCATACAGGGATTTATGTATCCTACACACCATATTCCTATCTTCTGATAGGGAAAACCCATCTAGTTGCTCTATACACTTCCTCTTCAAGTATTCCATTCAGGAATGCAAATTTCACATCCATCTGATACACTTTGAATCCCTTAAAGGCTGCATATGCAAGTAGCATTCGAACTCCTTCCAATCTAGCTACTGGAGAAAATGTTTCTCCATAGTCTTCTCCTTCTTCTCGAGCATATCCCTTACATACCAATCTTGCTTTGTTTCTTACCACTGTGCCATCTTCATTCAGATTGTTTCTAAAAACCCATTTGGTGCGAATAACATTTTTATGCTCGGGTCTAGGTAGCAAAGACCATGTACCATTGTTTTCTATCTGGTCAAGCTCCTCTTCCATAGTGTTAATCCAGTCTTCATCTTTGTGTGCCTCTTGAAATGTTTTGGGCTCAAATTCAGAAATCATGCAAGAACTTTCTCTGACCTTTCTTCTTGTTAGTATTCCTGCATCCTTATCCCCTATAATCTGCTTTGGATCATGGTGCAACTTTACATACCTAGGAATGATCTTGGTTGATTCCTCTTTCTTTTCCTCTTCATCCTCATCTTCATCTACATCAACATCTATCGGTGTAGGAGTACAGTTGCTTGTACTTGGTTGTTTTGCAAATGGTTCCCAAAAGGTTACAATCAGTTCATCTACCGCTTTCTCATTATTGGTTTCCTTGGGTTTCTCAGCGGTTTCATCAACTCTTACATTGATACTTTCAACAATTCTCTGAGTCCTATTATTAAAACACTTGAGAGCTTTTCTACTGGTGGAATACCATAGGAATATTCCCTCATCACATTTTACATCAAACATGCTATGGTATTCACTGCTCTTGATATAACACTTTCTACCAAACACTCTAAAGTAGATTACCATTGGAGTTTTACTAGTCCAATACTCATAAGGAGTTTTATTCGTATCTTTCTTAATGAGTACCCGGTTCATAGTGTAGACTGCAGTGCTCACCACTTCTCTCCAAAAAGTGTGAGCAACCTTCCCTTGAATCAACATTGTTCTGGCTGCTTCAACTATAGTTCGGTTGTTCTTTTCTGCTAGGCCATTTTGTTGTGGAGTTTAGGGGGCAAACAGTTGCCTCTTGATGTCGTTCTCTTCACAGTACTTATTGAACTCACTATAAGTGAACTCACCTCCTTGGTCGGTTCTAAGGCATTTGATTCTCTTACCACTTTCCTTTTCAACTAGTGCTTTGAAGGCTTTAAACTTTCCAAAAGCTTTAGACTTGTCTTTCAAGAATGTGACTCACATCATTCTTGAGCAATCATCAGTAAGAATCATAAAGTACCTATCTCCTTGAACACTCCTAGTTTTCGTAGGACCACACAAATCAATATCCACAAGATCAAGTAAATTATCTGCTATGAAAGATTTACCTTTGAAGGTTGAGGAAGATATTTTCCCTAGTTGACATTCTCTGCACAAAGGATTCTCCAGTTTGTTCAGCACATGCAATCCTCTAACGACCTTGATCTTACTGGCCTCCACAATGTTATCAAAATTTACATGGCGGAGTCTCCTATGCCATATCCAACTATCATCAAACTTAGCCATTAGAAGTTGATTGATATTTGTATTCAACTGAAATAAGTTACCTTTGGTCTACATACTGATGGCCATTAGTTCACCACTCTTTCCTTTTGTTTTGCATACTCCATCTTTGAATTCTAGAGTGATCCCTTTATCATTCAGCTGAGTAACACTCAAAATGTTATGCCTGAGACCTTCTACCCAATACACATTATCAGCACTGCTTTTTCCATTTAGAGAGATGGACCCTTTTCCTTTTACCATACAAGGTGCATCATTACCAAATCAGACTACACCTCCATCATATTCTTCCAGAGAAAGAAACTTTCTTTGGTCACCAGTCATGTAGTGAGAACAATCACTGTCAATAATCCACTCATTAGAATTATCAAAGCAGGAGACAAGAGCCTTCTTTTTAGATAGATCTTCCTTAATGACTACAAACATCATGTCTTCGCTTTCTTCATCTTCTGATTCATCATCAGTGACACCTTCATCAACTGCAACAAGACAATTTCTCCTATTTCCTTCTTTGAACTTTTTGAACCTCTCCGGTTTATCCTTATTATAACTATTAGGACAGTTTACAACAATGTGTCCTATCCTATTGAAAGAAAAGCATTTCAAAGGGAGCTTACCTCTATATTTTTTAGTTTCTTTAGGAAGTCTCTTAGCAAGAAGAGCTTCAAACTCCTTCAGGATCTCCTCATCATCCATATCTCTACTTTGTCTAGGTTCATAGCTGGTACTAGCTTCTTTACCCTTTCTAGATAGTGCAGTAGATGCTTTAAAGGTTGAATCAGTCTTCTGAACACTTCCATCATAATTTTTTAGCTCATATGAAGTCAACTTAGAAATAATAGAATCAAGGGACACCTTTGTCTTGTCAATATATCTCAACTCCTGAATAGTGGCAACCCTTATTACATAGACCAGTAATAAGGTTCTCAAAAATTTGCTAACAATGGTGGAATCATCCATTGTACCTCCTACACTCTTGATGTCTCCAACAACAGTTTTAATTCTTATCCCATATTGTTGAATGGTTTCTCCTTCAACCATCTGCATGTCTTCAAACTTCCCCCTAAGGCTTTCTTCCTTAGCTTGCTTCACATGCTCATCACCACCATAGATAGACTCTAGAGTATCACATACATCCTTGGGATTGTCTTTTTCCTGAACATATATAAACTCAACATCAGATGGACTACTGATGAGAGCTTCCATAACTTGCCCATTTTCCTAAATTTCTCTTCTTTAATCATCAGTGAGAGTACCGATAGGAACAACATAAGTATTCTCAACATAGTTCTAGTGTTGAGAACACATACTTTTAATGTAAATCTTCATTCTATATTTCCATATCTTAAAGTTATCTCTATTGAACTTAGAACCTTCCCTCTTCATCATTAGAGTAGGATCTTTTCCATAAGCGGTTAAGCTTATAACAAAGAGAATATGGAGGACAACTCTAATACCAATTGATGAATAATGATGAATAGTAAATACTCAATAGATACTGAGAGGGGGGGGTGAATCAGTATGGAAAAAAAAAACTTTCTCAACAACTTAAATTGCAAAGACTGCACAAACTGGTGAACAACATCACCGATCTAAATCAAGTCAATACCGGTAAGACCCAGTGACTGTAAAATTCATAAATCGGTAACACTTAGATCTTCACAAAACCTAATATCTCATTTCCACTTCACCCATATGCTTAAACAAGTAATACATCAGAAATATAATGACCACTGGATCATCATACATTACCGCTTAACAGAAAACACTAAAACATCACATGAAAAAGCATCACACATAACATAGTCATTTTTCATGTGGAAACCCAACTAGGAAAAACCACAGTGGGGATGAATACCCACAAGTTGTTCTTTGAAATCTTATGAAGTCCGCTCTATTAGGAGCCTAGTCTGGTTAAAGACTTTACAATAGGTTCTTCTAGGAACTGATCCTGCTAGGGATCACCTAGTTAAGGTATGGTTGAATACCCAGTTAAAGGTTAGAACCCTATTAAAGGTTACCTTGCAAGAGGATTTGAAGAACTCAATGATTTTGACTCACCCTGTTAAAGGATTTACAAAAAGCCTATTAAAGATACCCGGTTAAGGGATTTTCCAACTACTGAAATGGTTAGAAGTCAACAGGTAATACACTGATTTGATAGCAGCACTCAATGCTAAGGTAGATCCACTTCAGTTCTTATACTTCTGCAATCACACTCTGCAGATCTCTACTGACTACTCCGGTCTAGCAAGAACCAAGTGTCTCTTCACTTGGATACACACATAACATTTGCCAACAACTTCACAATGCAAATCATCATTGACCTTATAGACAACAATTAGGTTGGTAGCCAAAACCTAAAACCCTAAGCATCTAGGTTATCAATACGGTCCAATCCTGACCATTTAATCACATTGCATAGAGTAAAATAGTTTTGAAAAAATATCAAGAAATTCTCCATCATTCATTCTTCACGGCTTCTAGAAGCTGATAACCCATCACGCACTCTCCACCGTTTACTGAGATTTTGCACATTCTCGAGGTGGATAAAATCAATCTTCTTCATGCAAGATCCTCAAGAAGATTCTTCATGTGCACAAGGCTGACATGGCAACGCGATCTCATATTTATTTCAATGCTAACTCATCATAGGATTTCATTGGTCAAATCACACAGACTTAGAATGCATCAACCAGAAACCCAGAGACAAACTTTCCATATACCGGTTCACATACCAGTTCACTTTCTGTATATACTGGTTCATCTTTTCACATATACCGGTTCACTTTCTACATATACCAGTTAATCTTTTCACATATACCGATTCACATCATCATACCGGTTCACTTCATACTATCATACCGATTCTCTTTCCAGTTTTCTTACTTCAATATATCGGTTCATACTTCAACATATTGACATCAATGACAACATACAAAACTATCATGTCATCATACTCTGCACATATGCCAACAACATAGGTATGAATGTGTCATTGTTTGAATTTTCTGGTAAAAGGTTTGAAGAAGAGGGAGTATTCAAAATGCATGCATGTAAAAGTAACCTGGTTAAAGGTGGGAATAACTTGTCTTTTCAATCCTCTTTTTCTCTCAATGAAGATTTTGTTTATGCAAAGGGAGATGATGTGGTTTCTATTAAATTTGACCCCATGATAGTACAAAGTAATATTCAAAAGCCACAATCATCAACTATACACCCCAAAATCAATTTATCCTACAGATTGCAAAAGAAATATTTGATTTTTGATACTTCCCTTCCATGTCAAAGTGAAATTATGATTGATGATGCACCAATAAAGAATGTTATAGTAGTGATGAAAATGGAGGGTAGATTTAATGCATTATACGTGCCCACAAAATACTATGATGATTTGAAGTTAGAGACAATCTTCTCTTCAAATTTTGTGACTGTATTAATTGATGAGAATTTATTTCCTTCTCATGATAAGCCAGAAGGATATATTCTTGAGAATGACTCTGAAAAAGATAGTTTTAAGACCATGTTGCAAAAAGAAGAAATTCATATACATGTTAAATCTAATGTTTTTGGCTACTATGGACAAGTAGAAGGTATTCATTCTCATAATGTTTTGCATTCCAAATCAGTGCTTAAAGATTTCGATCGATGATTATTTTTCGGAAAATGAAGTTACTATACCTTGCCAACAAACCATGGTTGATAATTTTTCAGCTACTAAACAAGAAGACAAAGAATTGATTCTTAGAAGGGACAAGTTGTCTGAATTGGTTTCTAAAGAAGATAGTTTGGTTGCTTTCTTGGATGATTCCTTTTTGTTTGAAACAAACAAGAGGTTATGGATTATGATAAAGAATAGCTATCCGGGACCGATTATATGCTTGAAAAGTTTTTGCAGTTCATCAGTTGGAGGTTCAATATCATGACGATTGCAAGGTGGTAGTTATCTTAGGCCACATCATATGGTTGCAATCCATTGTTCTACATACATGCCTATTTTTTCCATCCTGTTAGTGGATTTATTTGAGTAACCTTGATCACCCTTGAGGTAGGGCTTTATGGCCACATATATATTTAGGTGGTTTTGATGTGTGGCTAGTTTAGTTTCCTTTTGCGTTGCCTCTTTTTGGTTTGTTCATTTGTAGTTTGTGCCTAGTCTTCCCTCCACCTCCTTTGACTCTGTAGCCCAAAGGATAGGTGTTGGTCTTTGCACAAGATTCTATGTCCCTTGCTTCATCCTTAGCAGTCCTTGTCCCCAATTAGAGCAAGTTGTTAGCACCCCCTCCATTTTCAAACTTAAAATTCCCACTACCATTGTTTTAGCAGTATTATTTATTGGTTATTCCTTCATTGGTAAAACCTTAAAAGGTTCTTGAGTTCTAATTTGATCTGATGCCATGATTCCAAAGGAGGAGCCATAATCTATTGGGTGATCAGATGATAAAAGGAAACATACACTATTCAAAAAATCCAATTCTTACTAATGATCAATACTCCCTTATGAGTCGATGTCACAATATTGGAGATTTCAAAATCTTCAGTTGTGTGCCTCATAGGCTTCTAGGTCAATTGGTTGTTGTTCATTATACAACTCCCAAAAAAATCAAATGAAGATTTGCAAGTAGCCTCTTTAATGGTTGATTAAACAGCTAAAGGCACATAAAGGTGGTACCATGTGTCATGACATTTGATATTGTCACCTTTGTGGAAGGAATTTAATGCACCACCCTTTTTTGTTGGCCTAAGTAACACATACTATCATTGATAATGAAGTTCCTTTGTTAGAATAGTTTTACTTTATGATAACCAGTTGCTAGTTTTTTATGCTGATTTAAATTGGCCAAATAGCAAACAAGGGAATATTATCTAAGGGTTGCATGCCCTTGCATGGAAACAAAAAAGTGATTTTGAAAGATATAGAAGACAAGTGACCTTATTAGGTAAGATTGTGGAATATGCTGAAAATCATGAATGGTGGTTGCAAGAAGAAATAATTGTGAGAATAAACCTTGTTAATTAGTTTTTCAAATGATAAAGAAGATTGTACTCAAAGGGAAAGCTCCAGTGATGCAGCCCAATGTCAAGCATATGCAGGAGGGCATCTTCTTTGATTTAACTAAATTTTCTCAAGAATGCATATAGAATGAGGAGGAATTTGCGGAGGTCCTCTTGGTATTGATTGAAGAAGAGACAAAGGTCAAAATAATTGAAAATCAAATTGCAGATTGGAACCCAATACTTGATGAAGTAGAAAATTAGGATTATTTATGGTATGGGTTTAGTGTTAAATGTGATTTTTAATGAGTTTTGTTAGGTTTAGGGTAATTTTTAGAGCTGTCATTTTCAAGACCGTTACCCTCCTAGAAACTGTTACTTGAAATGACAATGGATGTTAGTTATAAAAAAAGATTTTAGATAATGGAGAAAGTGGGGAGGAGGATTTTGGTTTTGGGGTTCTGGGAATGCAGACTTTGTGTTGTTTTTGTTAAAAATAAACAAGACAGATCCTGGTTTAGTTAATTTTGATACTTTAATAATCAAGCAAGGAAGTTCTTTGGATAGTTTATCAGATTAGAGTTTGTGCTATATTAGATAAGGTTATATTTTTCTTATGTGGATGCATGTCTGTTCAAACTTCTATGTGTTGAGTCATTGAAGTATTTTTTTTTTGTCCATCAATCATTGTTATATAGTATTCATCTTTGAATAAATATTGCATAGCGGTGGCAATTCTAGGTCATTTGATCTCCCTATCTTGAACCTTATCTCTATCATGCTTTGACATGAGAGATATGATTAGTTGGAAATATCTTTCATTAATTTCATGTTACTTTTTCTTTTTGCTTTAAGGCTTTCCAGTTGAAAGTTTCACCTTTCTTTCTTTTGGGTTAAAAGAAAACCCCAGAAAATCCAAAACTATATTGCAAGAGGGAGTTGTACCTCCCAAATTTAGAGGAAAATTGTAGAAACAATTGCAACTTCTCCAACTATTGTTAATAGTTTGTTCTCATACCTGGGCTAAGAGTCAATATTCTCATATTTTGGAGAGAACAAAATCTAGTAACCAAGAAAACTTGAATCCTACTAGCTAAAGAAAGCATATGAGTCTGCCATTTTTTCATGTTTCCTCTCTATTTTATTAAACAACCATTCCCACATGTCCTTAAGGTTAGGAGAATTCGCAAAGGGAATCCAAAGATATCTAATAATATTGTTGGGTCCAAACCAACCCCAACCTTTAATTCCAAATTATTTAGGAGGCATCTCAGACCAACCAATCACTGAGGACTTATGAGGAGCCACTTTGTAACTAGAGGCTTGGTAGAAAACCTATAGTCTATTGACCGTATTATCAAAGTTGGCCTTAGTGAGTTAACTAAATGGAGATATGTAATCTGCAAATTGGGCATTTAGCAACTTCTCACCATTTGACAATGAGATACCTTTCAAAGAGGGGTGAAAGGAATTGGACTTGAGAATATAATAGAGGGTGTTAGTAGTAATTAGAAAGAGGGATGAAGCAATAGGGAAACCATGTCTAATAGACCTCTGAAGAAAAATAGGTTCTTAAAGCTCTCCATTCACATGAATGATAGTACATAAGTCTTGAAATAATATAAATTAATATGTATACAAAATTTAGGGGGGAATCCAAAGACATGAAACATACCTTGCACAAAAGGCCACTCTATCCTATCATATACCTTTTCGAAGTCTAATAGGATCATTGCAAAAATTTTATTGTTGTTCTTTTCCCAATATAATATACCCTCTAGTAACTCGCACTTTCATCAAACCACAGTTGCAGAAATCAAATCAAATCTATTGGGATATCAATCTTGCAAAACTCCAAAATTCAATTATCTCAATTGATCTCCCGAGGGGGCATCATCATACTAGAATTTAGAAATCAAGAGCTAGGGCATCCTATCAAACCAATACCATCATTAAAATGAGATTATTCTTTGAATCAACGTGTAATCACACCTCGCTTCAAAGAGGGGAAAAATGTATACACCTAAAAATGGTCTGAAGATAATTAATTAAATAAGCAATTATTTAATTAATCTACCTTCGCAATTTAATTGAATTCACTAAGCATTTTGATTAAATTCCCCTTTTCATCTACTTATTAATAAATATAAGGATTTATTTAATAGGTTCATTTCAATAATCCCCTTTAATTAATTAATTCAAATTAATTAATTCCCTTCATCCAAAAACATTTCTTCTAATCCTTTAATTAATTAAAACAAATCAATCATGAGTTGTTGAAATTAATTAGCCTTTTCCCATTATTTGAATTTTTAAATTCAAATTCTCCTAACTTCTACCACTCATAAACCTAACCATTCCTAAACTTAACCCATTCTACCTACCCACATGTCCCCTTTCATCCAACATCTTCTAGAACCTTTGTGACACTTGTCACTAAGTGTTCCCTTTCTTGTAATTCCTTCTAGAAGCCTCTTGACACTTGTCACCATAGAGATGATAGATGTTCCCTTTAATCCAACCCCCTTTGCCAACTTCCTCCAATTTTAACCATTGATATCTTCAAATCAATCTTGACCGTTGATTCTTGCCACCTCAACCCTAGCCTTGGAAATCCTATAAATAGACCTCATTTTGGAGCACAAAGGGTCCCGGTTTCATATGATTTTTGCATATCATTTGATTCATATCATTTGCATTTAAGCATTGTTACTATAGGCATCTAGTTTATAGCTTATCATTCTTAGCAATGTTATCATGCTCAATTTTAGCTTAATTGCATCTTCATTCTAGCCTATTTTCTAGATCAATCATGAATGTAGCTTAATCATGCTATTCTTGCTAGATCATGCATTTTCATCATTCAAATCCTCCATCTAAGTGTAGTCAAGTCACTGGAGTTTGCATACCAAGATCTGAGAGCAAAATTCATACTCGCATTTACTAGGAAGCGATAGATCGCTTAGCTATGGTTTTGTCTTTCGTTGATTTAATTCACTAACCATTGCTTGTAATGATTTATTGGGTGCATTGTGTTTGCAGGTATAGGTACACTTCACAGAGTATGACAGTTATATTGGTTTATTGTTGAACTGACGCATTGTAATCACTGACATGGTTAGTGGCTTATGCATAGTCACCCATATATGATCACCAATAGGATATATTATTCACCAGCAGCGATGATGACTTGTTACCATCTGAAGATCATTTGGTTATGTTGAAGACATGGATTGGATGTTTGGATTTGGTGTTTTTCTTATTGGTCTAATCGGGTTGAGATATTTTCCTTTACTCGCAGATAGGTCTAGGTTATGGACCGGTACATGATATCTATTCCAGATCAGCACGACACATTTTAGAAATGGTTTATTTATTAGATAATATGGTAAATGTATTGAGCCAACATATTGTATCGCATCAAGAATTATTTGTAATTGATTTAATTGTAATATCCTTAGTGAGTCAACTTCATGTATAGGTCTTAGGTTTTGTATATATGATTGTAAGATCTTATTGAAGATCATGATGAGTGTGTGCAAATATTGAAGAGCGAAAATAAGCAGATCCTTGTGTGAATCATGTAGACAATATCTAAAGGTGTTTGGCACTCATGTTCAGATCTTAAACCGGTACTGAATCTAGCATTGAAGATGCTATTCCAAAGCAGTACATTATCATTCAATTTAACCATCCAATTGTAGTCAATGTGACTCCTATTTTGTGATTGAGCAGTGAGCTCTAGGCAGTTGGCCTTTTTGTATGTGCAAACCCCATTTGTATACACTTTCTATCTACAGTAGTATCATCTGATTGTGGGTAAGATTTCCCGCTATGGTTTTTACCCTAACAGGGTTTCCACATCAAATCTCTGTGTCATGTGTTGTGGATGTTGTTTCTCTTTTTGTTTAATACATTAAGTTATACCACTACTGGTATAAATGTTAATCTATTTTACCGGCACTTAAATTTGGTTTACTGACACTAAGTTTAAGTTGGAATAATTTGCTTTGGTTTATAATTTATTGACAACTAGTTGACAACTGATTTACCCCCCCCCCGCCCCCCCCCCTCTCAGTTGTCCTTCCCAGTTCCTAAAAATTAGTATTAGAGCTAAGTCTTCTTTTTGCAGAAGCCTAATAGCTTGAGGAGATCCTATGGCAACAAATATTTTTAGGAAGGACAGTCCGAAACTTGATAGAACTAACTATGGTATATGGAAGCTTGAAATGGAAACACATCTGAACTGCATTGGAAGAGATATATGGGATATTACAAAGAATGGCTATGTTGGTCCTACTTTGAATCAGCCTCATCCACTGACATTAGTTAAGGACTTGGAGAATGATTGCAAAGCAAGAGAAACATTTCTGGGTGCATTATTAGATCAATAAATCATGGTATTTTAAGATCGATATACTACTAAAGCTATTTGGGACAAACTTGTTGGAATTTTGATGATGTTGTGATTGTCATTGACGGACACACACTTGTTTTGAGATCACTTTTTGTATGTATGAGTTATGCTCAATTGGTATTTGTTCCAACCGGCATTATGTATTATAGTCTTTAGACTATCGGTGTTTTGCATAAAGTGTTTACTGATCTCAAGTGGTATGAAGACCCAAGTGGTATGAAGACCTCAAGCGGTTCAAGGATCTCAAGCATATGAAGACCCAAGCAGTAGGAAGACCTCAAATGGTTTGATGATCTCAAGCAAAATGAAGGAATAAAGCGATGGTTATCATTTTTCCCAGTCTTCATTTTGACAAACCGATAATTGGTAAAATGTATGAACTGGTAATCGGTTAAATGTACGAACTGGTATTACTCTATGATGAGTTACCAACCGGTATTTTTGTGATGATCTATCATCCACCGACACTTTGACAGTGATTCTGTGCTGTGTTACCAAATGTGTCTAGATGCACTGAACCTTGGAACTTGCAATGTAATCCTATTGGACCGACATGAAATCAGATTCCTTTATAAGGACATCATATCTAGGGTTTTAGTAGTTGTTAGGGTTTAAGGTGATTGATGAGGTTTTTGTATGTGCGATCATAGAAGAAGATTAGGTCTGTGTGAAGAAATAGAGTGTGGAGATATTGAAGACTGAAGTAATGCTGAAATGCATTAACAATGAGCTATCAAGGATCTAACCAAGCATACTATGCTAATATCTAGATCACTCCCTTGTTGATTACTCACATCTTCGACAAGTCTGAAACCCTTAATTGAGTAGGCCTGGCAAAGCCTTTGTAAATCCTCTAACAAGGTGGTTCACAATGGTGGATCTAAAATCCTCTCACAAGGTAGTCTTTAATAGGACTTATCTCCTAACAGAGATCTAGATTCCCAACAGGATCTGTTCTGGTGAAGAACATTGTATGACCTTAATCGGTCTGACCTTAACCATTCTGGTTACTATTCTACAGATAGTTACTTGTGAGTTCAATCCCACCATGGTTTTTCCCATTTGGGTTTCCACATCAAAATCTCTTGTGTTATGGTGATTGTGCACTTGTGGGTGAATGCTTTATTTGTTGTTTGGTTTACATTTGTCTTAACCGGTTTGTTAGTAAATTTGTTATACCGGTTAACTGCTAAACTATTTAAGTGTTTGAGTTCAGTATTATTTGGTATACTAATTCACCCCCCCTCTTAGTATTCATCAATTGGTAGCAGAGCCAACCTTTCTATAAGTTTAACCACTTGGAAGGAGATATGGGGGAATACACTATGAGGGAGTTTACTCATCATCTCACTCAAACTGAGAAAGCCTTTGATGAACTTAAAGTCAAATATAAAGCCTCTCTAGAAAAGAGAAGAGAGCATGTTGAGAAACTAATGGAGCTTACTGAAAATAGTTCTTATGATGAAGCAGACATGGAAGCCCTAGTTGAAGAAGTTGAAAAACTTAATGAATCTAATGCTAACTTGAGAAGGGAACTAGAAGGACTGACTATCAGAATGTGCCAAGAGTTTGAGAACCAGAGGAAAGCTGAAGATCTAGTAAAAGACAAAGATCATGAGATCTCCAAGCTGAAGCAAGAAATTAGTGCCCTTACCGCTAATCTCCAAGAGAGCAAAGTGGAAAAATAAGAAATGCAAGGTGAACTAAACATGGTTGTTTCTGAGAATGCAACCTTGAAGGAATCCATTGCTACTATTTCCAAGGAACTCATTGAGTCAAAGGAAATACCTACCAAATTCAATAAGAGTACTATTAAGCTAGAACAAAAGCTTGAATTAGTAAAACCGGTAAAGAATACCATTGGACTTGGTTTTTCTGGTTATGAGGAAGGTGAGACCTCTCGAACAAAAGATGGAGCATCAAAGAAGCAACCGGAACCAAAGGATAAAGGTAAGCAAAAGTTAAAACATGTTTGCTTTAATTGTCTCAAGGAGGGACATACTGCTATTGTGTGTAGAAATAAGGCTTACAATAATTTTCCTTATTTTCTAAACAATAAGCCTAAATCCAATAAATTCAATGGTAACTATTATGCATGCAACAAGTTTGGGCATAGAGCATTTGAATGCAGGTCCATTATGCACAACACCAAGAGATATCCTCAAAGGACTCAAAGAGTTTTTCTTGAATCCTTTGTGAACCAAAATCCAAACCGATATAATACCTATGACCATTAGTCAGGTGGTGGCGGCTATCAAGCGGCAACTGGTTGGAGAGCAACCTGTATGATCTCTCATGGTAGTAGTCACACTGCTGCAACATGCAGGAGGAAGAATGGTAGAATGAACAATGGACCATGGAGAACACTTGGAATGGTATGCTATCATTGCAACAAAATGGGACACCCTACCAGAACCTGTAGAATGAGAAAGAACATATCAGATGATACATTGGTCACTCTGGAAGGAAAGATTGATGTTGAAACTATTCAAGCGGATATGAAGACAACATGGAAGAAGAAACCTAAAGAAGTGTCACAAGAAGAACCGGTTTCTGCATCTAGTGTGGAAGTCGCTGAACCAGCAAACTAAGCTTCAGAAAAGCTTAGGGGGAACAAATTGGTGAAATTTTTTGAACCCCCGGTTTACACTGATAAAAGACCTTAACTAGTATGTGTTACCTATCAACTGGCAAAAGACTAAAAATGGTAAAAGGCAAAATTAGGGTTTATAACCTAATGGTGGACCATTTATTATGGTAGGTGAAGAATTTGTTTAAAAGGGATTTTCAAGTCATTTTCACTTATCAATTTGTGAGTGAAGAAATTTTCAAGTGCAGAGCGACCAAAGGCAATTCAACTTGTGATTCAAAGTGAATTGAAATCTAGCAGAAGAATTCTAAGGTACTTGCAACCTATCAGTGAAGAACACTAAGTGGTATTCAAACAATCGAAGTGGTGAAGTGTACGTTGTATTGACAAACCCTAAATTTTGAAACTCTGAAGCTATTTATCAAAATTTTTGTTTATCCGTTAATCATGGCTTCTGCATCACACTCCAGTCCTAGTGCACCTATTGATTTAGCGAATTTTATCCAATGAAAGATGAAATACAATGCCCTATCCCAGATACCCATTGGAGTCATTGTGGAAGATGATATTTCAGGGTACATTGATTGTAAATTGGAAGACCTAGGATCTCTAGTGATCCATTCCTAGCTAGGTCTATTCTGTGGAGATGACAAAAAGATCAAACCAGAATACAACATCTTGGAGAGGAAGAAACTTCACAATGCAGTGTACTTTGTTGAAGAATTTATGGAAGATCACATCCGCATCATCCTGAGCAGAGTGCATGGCAACAAGATGTATCTCGAAAGGACACATGACATTACGCCTGAAGCCATTCATGTTGTCACCAATTTCTACAACACTGGTGAGGTGCCAGCCCTAAGAAAAGTCATCAAGACTGAAATGACTAAGCTCACCAGTTCTATGAGCAACCAATAGGGAATGACCGTCAACACCATCAAGGATGATTTGGTCAAGTATGCCTATATGGTGATCGGATATCGGACGTTCTATGCTAGTAGAATAAAATCTATCTCTGCTACTATGGTAAACGCTGCCTATAGAATGATCATGGAAGATGCATCATTTGATCTATGCACCTGTATTTAAAAGCAACTGTTAATAAACTTGAAGTCTATCAAATAGGATAATGCCCTAAGATTCAAATTTGGACAACTTCTGGTAGGTCTATTTTTCTACTTTCAAGGCTATTTTCTGGGAGTCAAAGATATTCAATGGTTTGCTAACCAACTAGTTACCAAACAAATCAGGGAAAGTCTCCAAGTGGTGGAAACCGGATATCCTGAAGTCTTGAATAAATATTTTGATGAATTCAAGTGGAAGATGAGCCAGTGGATGAGGATATCTGGCGATATTGTTAAGAAGTACAAAGAGGACATCTGCTTTATCATCAGAGTAGATGAGTGCATAATGGAGGCAGTGGAGCCCAAAAAAGAAAAAGTTGAACCCATGGGATATGAGGTTATGTATGACATGCTAGATGGGTATGCCTCTACCCTACTTGCCTTGCCTCTTGATCCAAAGAAGAAGAGAACCGACACCTACTTGGAAAGGATAAAACCAGTTGAAGAACCTTCAGTAAAGAAGGGAAAGGTAGTGCCATTGATATCGGAACTGGTTACCTCAACAAGTCCTAAAGTAACCAAGCGGTCACCTGCCAAGAAGAAACCGGAAGTTGCACCTACCAAGGTTTTTGAAAGAAAGCAGAAGACTAAGAGAAACTCACCAGATTCTGAGGATACAGAACCTAAAGTACAACCTAAGAAGACTAGGAAAACAAGGAAGAAGGCAAAGACAAACAACAATGAACTGACATCATCAGCACAGGTAAATATAGACATTTCCTCTTACAAACCTTTGACACATTGTCAAAGGACTATCAAGAATGTTAGGAGAAAAGTGCTAAGTGATTTATTAGATCACTTTGATGATTTTAATGATAATGAAAAAGAGGAAGTTGAACAAGAAGTCATCCAATATCTATGTATTAATGACTGGTCACCTTCAGAAATTAGATCGGTGACACTGGATTCTTTATACAATTCTTTAGATAACAAATGGTGCATTGCCATTGAAAAGGAATAGGAAATAAGAGAGGAAATATTTGCACAATATTTTCTTGATGTGTCAAATTCTGAGCTCTATGAAATCATGGATAAGTACAAAGGCCTCTTCTTCATGAGAAGAAGAAGAATCTTGTTACTGGAAGACAAAGTCTCTAAAGTGGTGAAAGATACACACTCCCATACCAAAGTCGCTCTGAGATTGCACCAAGTGTCTGAAGCCAACAAGAAGGCTAAAGAAGAACCAAAAACTAGAAAACTGGATGAGGTATATGATAGTGAAGGAGAACCGGTTACTGAACAGATGGACACTATTGATGTTGATGCTTTGGATGGTAAAGATGTCACTCCAGATGCAGCAAAGGAAAAGGCTGACAAAGAAAAGGTAGACAAGGAGAGACGAGACAAAGAAAAGGTTGACAAAGAGGAAGTGAAACCAAAAGAAGAGGAAAAGAGGAAAGAAGAAGAGAAAAGGAAGAAAGAGGAAAAGAATAAAGAGGAAGAGAAAAATAAAGAGGAAGAGAAAAAGAAAGAAAAGCAGAAAAAGAAAGAAGAGGAGAAGCGGAAAGAAGAGGAGAAGTGGAAAGAAGAAGAGAAGAGGAAACAAGAGGAAGAGAAGAAGAAAGAGGAAGAAGAAAGGAAGAAGAAAGGAAGAAGGAAGAAGAGAAGAAAAAGAAAGAAGAAGAGGAGCAAAAGAAGGCAAAAGAGGAAAAGCAAAGTGTTGAAGAGAAGAAGGAAGCATCAAGGAGCACACAAGTGGAGACCCCAAAGGCAACCTGTGGTCAAGCCAAACCGGCTGACATCACCAATCCTATTGACCTCCAATCTGCAAACAAATCAGAGCTGCTCCAAAGCATTAAGCTTGCACAAGAGTGACTGGAAGCATTAAGGAGGAAAAAGGAGCAAGATGTTATTCAAACTGTGGTAGACACTCTTACCAGTTTGATTCCTAGTACTAACATCCCCAATACTAATTCCTCTTTGGCCCAGCTAAAACTTCTATGTACAGTTGTGGAGGACTAGGTCCAATTCCTGGAAGAGGTTGCTGAAGCTAATGCACAGAAGAAGTATCAAAAGGCACTAAACACTGCCTTAGTGAAGAAACTGAATGAGCTCCGGTCTGAACTTCTTAAACAATAGAAGAACATAAGAGATGCTATGGATGAGGGCAAGCTATTGTTAAGAAAAATCAACCAACCCCATCTATTTTGTGATGATGTGCTTGCACAGAAGGAAAAATTGCAATCTGATTTGCAGGCATACATAACACCTTTAAGATGCCCTATGATTCTTTCACCACATATGGGCAAACTGTTCACTGGTTTCAGCTCCAGTCAGTCAAAATTTAAGTGGAGATTAGCAATAGGACCAAAGATTTGTAGGAACTTCAACTAGTTTTATTACCTAAACTACAAATTCTTCAGAAGTGCTTTCTTAATCTGGAAGCATTAACAACCACTCAAGAGATGAGCACAATTGATGCCATGGAAGAACAAATATCTCAAATGCAGATGGAAAGTGAGGTTGCTACCTCATTAATTGAGTCATGGTCTTTAGCCATGAAGACTTTTATGTAGGATTTTAAATCAGTTTTTGATAAGTTTCACTCATTATTGTCATGAACATTTATTATTTTAATGATAATGAGAAATAGGGGTTATTCTACTCAGTATATTGTCATTGTTGGCAAAGGGGGAGTAGTATTTAAAATTTTGATGAATGTTATGTATATTTTTATGTTTGTCTCTTTAAGGGAGTAGTATACATTGTTATTTCTGCAAAAGGGATAGTGTATATGCTTAGGGGGAGTAATTTTGATTATGGCATATTTTTGTTGTAAAACACTTAGAGGTCAAAATTTTCTTAAGTGTTGCCATCAATGCCAAAGGGGGAGATTGTTGGCATTTTGATGATGTCCTGATTGTAATTGATGGACACACACTTGTTTTGAGATCACTTTTTGTATGTATGAGTTATGCTCAACCAGTATTATGTATTATAGTCTTTAGACTATCGGTGTTTTGCAGAAAGTGTTTATCGATCTCAAGCGGTATGAAGACCCAAGCAGTATGAAGACCTCAAGCGATTCAAGGATCTCAAGCAGTATGAAGACCCAAGTGGTAGGAAGACCTCAAGTGGTTCAAGGATCTCAAGTGGAATGAAGGAATAAAGCAACAATTATCATTTTTCCCAGTCTTCATTTTGACAAACCGGTAATTGGTAAAATGTATGAACCGGTAATTGGTTAAATGTATGAACCGGTATTACTCTATGATGAGTTACCAACCAGTATTTTTGTGATGAGTTATCATCCACCAACACTTTGGTGGTGATTCTATGTCATGTTACCAAATGTGTCTAGATGCACTGAACCTAGGAACTTGCAATGTAATCCTATTGGACCAACATGAAATCATATTCCTTTATAAGGACATCATGTCTAAGGTTTTAGTAGTTGCTAGGGTTTAAGGTGATTGATGAGGTTTTTGTATGTGTGATCACAGAAGAAGGTTAGGTCTGTGTGAAGAAACAGGGTGTGGAGATATTGGAGACCTGAAATGCATTAACAATGAGCTATCAAGGATCTAACCAAGCATACTGTGCTAATATCTAGATCACTCACTTGTTGATAACTCACATCTTCGACAAGTCTGAAACCCTTAATCGGGTAGGCCTGGTAAAGCCTTTGTAAATCCTCTAACAAGGTGGTTCACAATGGTGGATCTAAAATCCTCTCAAAAGGTGGTCTTTAACAGGACTTATCTCCTAATTGAGATCTAGATTCCTAACAGGATCTATTCTGGTGAAGAACATTGTATGACCTTAACCGGTCTGGTTACTATTCTACAGATAGTTACTTGTGAGTTTCATCTCACCGTGGTTTTTCCCATTTGGGTTTCCACATGAAAATATCTTGTGTTATGGTGATTGTTCTCTTGTGGGTGAATGCTTTATTTGCTATTTGGTTTGCATTTGTCTTAACCGGTTTGTTAGTAAATCTGTTATACCAGTTAACTGCTAAACTGTTTAAGTGTTTGAGTTCAGCATTATTTGGTATACTAATTCACCCCCCCTCTTAGTATTCATCAAAAATGGAAACATTAAATGAAGGAGATACCACTATCAAAATTGCAAAATTGGAATGTTACCAGGTCAGGTATGAAAATTTAAAAATGGAAGAAGATGAAAGAATTTCAACATTTATGGAAAGAGTTAATGAAATTGTTTTAGGAAAACAATGTTGTGGAGGATCCTTAAGTGAAGATGAAATTGTTTCTAAAGTTTTAAGAGCTTTTCCACTGGCTTACAAAATGAAAGTGACTTCTATTAATTAGTTGAGAACAATGTCTAATACATTAGTTTCTAGAGATACTTTGGTTGGAAAAATTTATGCATTTGAGCTTGAAGAGTTTGGTCCTGTTTCTATAGTCAAGACTGATTTAGCTTTCAAAAAATCATCATCATCAACAACATCATCATCATCATCTAAAAAAACTGATTGGAAAGCACTTTATGCAAAAGAACTTGAAGATATGAGAAGAGAAAATGAAGAACTTGAAGACCTTGAAGCACTATTTGCAACGAAGATGCCTAAAGGTCCAGTAGGAAATGAAGGTGTCATAGATGATTCAGATGAAGATCCAATAGATACTGGATGGGCTTCTGTTGCAATAAAATAAGATCAATCGGCACCTATTGTGAAACTGGTAGATCAAGCACTAGCAACAAAAATTGAGGAAAAGGATGAATGGATTATAGATAGTGGATGCTCGCATCATATGACTGGTGATAAAAGCAAATTCTTGTCATTTCAGGAAATTCATCGAGGTCTAGTAAGATTTGTAGATGATAAAGCTTGTTTAATCAAAGGAAGAGGCATTGTATCTTTATATGGTAGGCATAATACTGGCAATGTTTATTATGTCAAAGGCTTAAAGCATAATATTTTGAGCATTGGTCAATTAGTTGAGAAAGTATTTCAATTACAGTTCAAGAATGGAAAATGCAAAATCATAAACAAAACTAAATTGGAGATTGCAACTAGTAATTAGACTAAAAGTAATATCTTACACTTGAATACCAGCGATAAAACATGTTTGATTGCACACATTGATGAAAGTTGGTTATGGAATAAGAGACTCTGTCATGTGAATTTTGATTTCATTGTAAAGATCAGTTCAACTAAGGCAGTAAGGGATCTACCTAAGATTGTGAAACCTCATAATCTGGTATGTAAGGAATGTCAAATGGGAAAGCACGTTAGAACAACATTTAAGAGCATTATCCAATAATATTCTTGATTTAATTCATATTGATTTAGGTGGTTCAGCAAGAACAAGAAGTCTACAGGGAGATAGATACTTTATGAGCTAATAATTGATGATTATTCTAGAATGTGTTGGGTTACTTTTCTCAGGGAGAAATCAAAAGTTATTAGAAGATTCAAGATATACAAGGCAATGGTAGAGAATGAAACCGACAAGAAAATCAAATGTTTGAGATCAAATCAAGGAGGAGAATTTACATCTAGGGAATTTAATACATTCTATGAAGTGAATGGAATCAAAAGATAACTATTAGCACCCCGGACACACCAATAGAATGAAGTTGTGGAAAGGAAGAACAAAACTATTCTAGATGCAGCAAGAACATGTTGATGGAAGAAAATCTACCTCATGTGTACTGGAGAGAAGTAGTGAATACAACGGTTTATACTTTCAACAGAGTTCACATCAAAAGTGAAACTGGTAAGACCCCTTTATGAAGTATGGTTTGGTCATACTCCTATTCTTAAATACTTCAGAATATTTGGAAGCAAATGTTATATTAGAAGAGATGAGTATAATGGTAAATTTGATCCTAGAAGTGATGAAGGCATATTTCTTGGTTATTCATCTAGAAGTAAGGCATATAGATGTTATAATAAAAGATTGCAGAAAATTATTGAGAGTACTAATGTGAAGATAGATGAACATTTTAGAGGAGATTCAAGATCTACAGAATCGATAGTTGAAATGATTATAAATGAACCGACATAGATTGCATCAGTATAGAGTGAAGATCCAGTCACACCAGCATCATCAGAAAACTCAACTATGACTAAAGAACAACATCATGTAAATGTGAATCAAAACAAACCCAGGTATGTAATATTGAATCATTCAGAGAATCAGATAATTAGAAATAAGAATCAAGGTGTTATGACTAGAGGAAGATTGGCAAATGAAGAGATATGTTTAATTTCTCAAGTTAAACCAGCATCTATTGTTGAAGCATGTCAAGATAAACATTGGATAAAAGCAATGGAATAAGAATTAGAACAAATTGAAAAGAACAATGCATGTACATTAGTTCCCCGGCCTAAAGACAAAAATGTAATTAGAACTAAATGGGTATACAGAATTAAACTTAATGAGAATGGAGAGGTAATAAAAAAAAAGCAAGATTAGTTTGTAAAGGTTATTCACATAAAGAAGGAATTGATTATAATGAAACCTTTGCACTGGTAGCCAGAATTGAGGCAGTTAGACTATTTCTTACATTTGCAACTCATAAGAACTATAAAGTTTATCATATGGATGTAAAATGTGCATTTTTGAATGGAGATCTTGAAGAGGATGTTTACATTGAACAACCTAATGGATTTTCATTAACAGATAATAAGGATATGGTTCGCAGACCAAGGAAAGCTTTATATGGATTAAAGCAAGCTCCCAGAGCTTGGTATGCTAGATTGGATAAATATCTTTTGAAGCTGGGTTACACTAAAGGTAATGTTGACAACAATTTGTATTACAAAGTTACCAATGATGATATCATTTTTGGAGGTGAAGATGGATTATGTAAAGACTTTGTTAACCGGATGCAAAAATAATTTGAAATGTCTATGATTGGAGAGATGAAAAAATTTCTAGGTTTACAGATTTCACAAACAGATAAAGGTGTATTCATATGTCAAACAAAGTACTTGAAGGAACTTTTGAAGAAATTTGGTATGGAAAATTCCAAACTGGTAAGTACTCCTATGACTACACCTAATAAATTGACATTGAAGGCTGATTCAGCTCCTATTAATTCAACAAGGTACAAATCTATGACTGGAGGATTATTGTATTTGACACAATCCAAACCTAATATAAAGAATGCAGTATGTATTGTATCTAGATTTCAAAGAAATCCTAAAGAAAATCATGGATCAGCAGTTAAAAGGATTTTTTGGTACCTACAAGGCACAACAAATCTTTGTTTATGGTATCCTAAGGATGAAAATCTTGATTTATGTGCATATACAGATGCAAATTGGGCAGGAGATGTAGATGAGAGAAAGAGTACCACTGGTGGTGCATTATTTCTTGGCAGAAGATTAATTTCATAGATAGGCAAGAAGCAGACTTGTACACCATTATCTACAACAGAATCGGAATATGTTGCAGCAGCAACTAATTGTACTCAGGTATTATGGATCAAGCAAATTTTGAAGGATATAAAGGTAAAATGAAAATAACCGATAATTATTTATTGTAATAATTCAGCAGCAATTGATATATCAAAGAATCCAGTATTTCACTCTAAGACATAGCAATTCTTCTATTAATTACAATTTTATGAATGAGAATGTTGAAGCAAATGAAGTGAGATTGGTTTATGTGAATACTAAAAAGCAAATTGCAGATATCTTTACAAAGCCTTTGCTTAAGGAAACATTTGAATATCTTAGAGATAAGCTTGGGGTAATTTCCCCACTGACAGAGACTTAGATGATGAAGATTGATATCAAACCGATAGGAACTAACAAAAAAATGTTTTTCCGGCTTTGATGAAGGAGAGCTACTATTCAGGGGGAGTAGTTGGTTGCATGTTAAGTTCTATTTTTGATTCTTAACTACTTTGGCATTTGATGTCAAAGGGGGAGAGATATCTATGGAAAAACTTTGTACTTTGGGAGAGATGTATTTTGGTTTTGGTTTCTGCTTTGGCACAAAAATTTGTATTGATCTATTTTGGGAGATTGTTGGTTTATTGGTTTTTTCAATTTTGTTTTTTTGGAACTGAGATGTTTTTCCATCTAGTGTTGCCATCAATGCCAAAGGGGGAGATTGTTGGTATTATGGATGACTTCGTCATGTGTTGCATTGGTTTTTTCATTGATGTCAACACTTATCTTCTTGGAGGTCTACATTGTTGATTTGGTACTATGGTTATATTGGTTTATTGTTGAACTGACACATTGTGTTCACCCACATGGTTAGTGGCTTATGCATAGTCACCGATATATGTTCACCAGCAGGATATATTGTTCATCGATAACGATGATAACTTGTTATCATCTGAAGATCA
The DNA here is from genome assembly GCF_030272615.1 of Cryptomeria japonica. Classification (NCBI taxonomy): domain Eukaryota; kingdom Viridiplantae; phylum Streptophyta; class Pinopsida; order Cupressales; family Cupressaceae; genus Cryptomeria; species Cryptomeria japonica. Next base: position 448,931,323 of record NC_081405.1, read on the forward strand.
TTTGGTTGTGTTGAAGACATGGATTGGATGTTTGGATTTGGTGTTTTTCTTATTTGTCTAATCGGGTTGATAGATTTGCCTTTACCGATAGATAGGTCTAGGTTATGGACCGGTACATGATATCTATTCTAGATTAGCATGACACATTTTGGAAATGGTTTATTGATTGGATAATATGGTAAATGTATTGAGCTAATATATTGTATCAAATCAAGACTTATTTTTAATTGATTTAATTATAACTTTAGTGAGCCGACCTCATGTATAGGTCTTAGGTTTTGTATATATGATTGTAAGATCTTATTGAAGATCATGATGAGTGTGTGCGAATGTTGAAGAGAGGAAATAAGAAGATCCTTGTGCAAATCACGTAGACATTATCTGAAGGTTGAAGGAAGGTTATGAAGGTGTTTGGCACTCATGTTCAGAGCTTAAATCGGTACTAAATCCAGCATTGCAAATACTATTCCGAAGTAGTAAATTATCATTGGATTTAACCATCAAATTGTAGTCAGTGTGACTCCTATTTTGTGATTGAGCAGTGAGCTCTAGGCAGTTGGCCTTTCTGCATGTGCAAACCCCATTTGTATACACTTACTATCTGCAACAGTATCATCTGATTGTGGGTAAGGTTTCCCACCATAGTTTTTCCCCTTACAAGGTTTCCATGTCAAAATCTTTGTGTCAAGGTTTCCATGTCAAAATCTTTGTTTCTCTTTTTGTTTCATACATTAAGTTATACTGGTACTGCTATAATTGTTAATTTGTTTTACTAACACTTAAATTTGGTTTACCAGCACTAAGTTTAAGTTTGAATAATTTACTTTGGTATATAATTTACTGATAACTAGTTGACAACTGATTCACCCCCGACTCAGTTGTCATTCTCGGTTCCTAACACCACAAAGACTTCAATAATCAGTATGTTTTCATGTTCAAATTTATAATATAAGTTATTATCAACATTACATTTGTTGAAACCAAGCTTTGAAGATACTTATCTAATCTAGCATACCATGCTCTAGGAGCCTGTTTCAGTCCATATAAAGATTTCTTCAATTTGCAAACCATGTCCTTGTCTTCTGATAAGTAAAATCCATCAGGTTGCATAGTGTAAAATTATTCTTCAAGATCTCCATTCATAAATGTACATTTAACATCCATCTGATATACTTTGTAGTTCTTGTGTGCAACATAAGCAAGAAAAAGTCTTACTGCTTCAATTCTAGCAATTGGGGCATAAGTATCTCTATAATCAATTCCTTCTTCCTATGAATAACCTTTGCAAACCAATCTAGCCTTATTCCTCACAACTTGATGTTCATCATTCAATTTATTCCTGAAAACCCATTTAGTTCCAATATTGTTCTTGTCTTTAGGACTAGGTACTAGTTCCTATGTCTTATTCTTTTCAATCCAATCTAGTTCCTCTTCCATTGCTTTTATAACCATTTTTCATCCTTAATTTCTTCAATAAATGATTCCAATTCAATTTGATAAATTAAACATACCTCTTCAGCAATTAACCTTCTCCTAGTCATCACACCTTTCCTTTTATCTCTAATGATTTGATCTTCAGAATGATTTAGTTTTACATACCTGGGAGTCTTTGAATTTTCTTGATTTGCTGACTCATTCTGTTGTTCATCTATCACTGTTAAATTTTCTAATGCTACCAGTGTCACTGGTTCACTATTCTAAACTAATTCTTGCATTACCGGTTGAGGTCTAATAAATTCACCTTCTGATCCATAGTCAAATGATCTGATTTGATTACTGTCATTCTCATCCACCTTGACATTTATGCTCTCCATTGTCCTATTGAATCTTTTGTTATAACATCTATATGCTTTTCTCTTAGTAGAATAACCCAAAAATATTCCTTCATCACGTCTAGGATCAAACTTTCCTAATGCATCATCTCTTCTAATGTAACATTTGCTTCCCAAAATTCAGAAATATCTGACAGTGGGAGTATGCCCAAACCATAATTCATAAGGAGTCTTATCGGTATCATCTCTTATGTGTACTATGTTGAAATTATATACCGTTCTATTGACAAATTCCCTCCAATAGATATCAGGTAATCTAGCTTTTGTCATCATTGTCCTTGTTGCATCCAAAATTGTTATGTTCTTTCTTTCCACTAATTCATTCTATTGTGGATTCCTTGGGGTAGAAAGTTGTCTCCTAATACCATTCCTTTCACAAAATTTGTTGAACTCACCGGATGTAAACTCACCACCATGATCTGATCTTAAGGATTTTATCTTCAATTCTGTCTTAGTCTCAACCATAGCTTTAAAGATTTTGAATTTCTCAAAAGCTTCAGATTTCTCTTTCAAAAATGCTACCCACATCATTCTAGAATAGTCATCAATAAGTAACATAAAACATCTATCACCTTGAAAGATTTTAGGCCTTGCCGGTCCACACAAATCAGTATGAATAAGATCAAGAACTTCATTATATTTATCATGTATACTTCTGAAAGAATTTCTAACTTGCTTACCCATTTGACATTCTCTACATACCGGATTATGAGGTTTAACAATCTTGGGAAAATCTCTAACATCTAGTATTGAACTGATCTTCACTATGCAATCAAAATTTACATGACACATCCTCGTATTCCATAACCAAATTTCATCAATCTGAGCAATCAAGCAAGCCTTCTCACCAGATTTCAAATAAAAGATATTTCTATTGGTCTTGAGTTCCGGAAGCAATCTCCAATCCAGATCTATTGATGATCTTAAATTTTCCATCCTTGTATTTCAAATTAAATCCTTTATCCACCATCTGACCTACACTTAAAATATTATACTTTAAACCTTCAACATTATCAGTATTAGTCTTACCGTCCAATGATATTGTTCCTTTGCCTTTGATCCTACACGCCTTGTTGTCTCCAAATCTGACCAATCCACCATCAAATTCTTGTAATGATAAAAAATTTCTCTTGTCACTAGTCATGTGATGCGAGCATCCACTGTCTATAACCCATTCATCCTTCTCTTCATTTTTTGCAGCTAAAGCCTTTTCTTTGGTATGAGTTGTTTCAATGACATATTCTGGAGAATCATCCTTAATAGCAATAAAAACCCAATCTTTGCCAAATGAGGCACCATTACTGGATCTCCACTCATAGGTTTCATCAGCATCATCATCATCATCATCATCATCAGAAATACCAAAATCATCATCACCAACATAATAACATTATTTTGTTGGAATCCAAGAACACTGAGAGGGGGGGTTGAATTAGTGTTCTGTCGGATATAATATTTTTAACCTTATTAACAAATCCACTTAATAAATGGTATGCATAAAAAAAAGTAACAACAAGTAATATTAATGCAACCACACAAAACAACACCATAACACAAATATTTATACGTGGAAAACCTCAAAGAGGAAAAACCATGGTGCGATTAGAGACCCACAATATCTATCCACTGGCCAATTGAATAAATATTACAAGAGGGGTCTGCATATGTAGAAAGGTACATCACCTAGAGTACACTGCTCATCACAAAAGGAGCCTCATTGACTACAGATCCAAAGTACTATATTACAAACAAAAACTGAACTCGAAATAAGCATCTGCTATGCTAGATGAGTTCCAGTTAAAGCCTTGTTTGTACCGGCTATACTATAACCTCCCTTACCAGTAGCTTAGATCGCTTTCCAAACCTCTAGACAAATAATCAAGACCGATTACAAATCTTTACATTCACATTCTATCGATCAAGATCTCATTGACATACCATCACATAATCTATCGCATCTCTTATCTGTCATATCCATAAAATGACCTAACCTAGACTAGCTTATATACCCAATTATATGAATAAACACAAATGCCTTATGTCGGCTTACAACCATATTTAAAATGATAAGACACATGTTAGCCCAAACAAAATATAAACATGAAATAATATGATCGTTTCCACTTCCACCCTTGCCGAATCAATCTCCTATGTCAACCTTAGAATATCGGTTCCAAGTTTGTTGGTCACATGCCATCAGTTCCCTGAATGTTGGTGAAGTGAATGTTAGTTACCTTGATTGCCAGATCTCCCATGAAGTGTGTTTCTAGCAATGACAACACCTATAACCTGGATGAGTATCAATTGCCAACAATGTCCCCCTTTGGCATTGATGACAACACTCATGTGAAAAATGGATCGTTGAAGTGTTGTACCAGTTCCTATCCAAAAAATTATCTCCCAAAACTAATCTCAGAAGGTGTTGGCATATGTGCAGAGTTTGATGACATGATGATGTATGTTGTCATTGATATCAATATGTTGAAGTATGAACTAGTATATTAAAGTAAGCAAACTGGCAAGTGAACCGGTATGATCGTATGAACCGGTATATACAAAAAGTGAACCGGTATATGCAAAGTATGTATTGGGGTTTCTACCAGTTGGTAGTCTCAGCTTCAGGGTTTCTGGTTGATGCATTCCAAGTTCGTGTGATTCGATCGATGACATCCTATGATGAGTTAGCATTGAAATGAAGATTAGATTGTGTTGCCACGTCAGCCTTGTGCCTGTGAAGGATCTTCTTGAGGATCTTGCATGAAGAAGATTGATTCTATCCACCTCGGGAATGAGGAAAATCTTAATAAACGGTGGAGAGCGTGTGATGGGTTACCAGCTTGCAGAAGCGGTGAAGAACAGATGATGGAGAACGTCTTGAGATTTGTTCAAGATTGTTTTACCCTATGTAATGTGTTTAAATGGCCAAGATTGGACTGACTGAATTGTTAACCTAGATGCTTAGGGTTTTAGGTTTTGGATATTGCCCTAATCGTTATCTATAAGGTCGATGATAATTCTCATTTGAAGTTGTTGGCAAATGATTATGATTCTTGCCAGACCCGAGAAGTGAGTAGATTCCTATAGAGTGTAATTGCAGATGTAAAGGAACTGAAGTGGATCTACCTTGGCATTAAGTGTTGTTACCAGATCAGTGTATTACCTATTGACTTCTAACCATTTCAGCAATTGGAAAATCCCTTTACCAGGTAGCTTTAACAGGCTTTTTGTAAATCCTTTAACAGGGTGACTCAAAATCATTGAGTTCTTTAAATCCTCTAATAAGGTAACCTTTAACAGGGTTTTAACCTTTAACTAGGTATTTAGCCATCCCTTAACCGGGTGATCCCTAGTAGGATCGGTTCCTAGCAGAACCAGTTGTAAAGTCTTTAACCGGACTAGGCTCCTAACAGAGTGAACTTCAGAAGAGTTCAAGAGCAACTTGTGGGTATTCATCCCCACCGTGGTTTTTCCCAGTTGGGTTTCCATGTGAAAAATCAGTGTGTTATGTGTGATGCTTTTTCATGTGATATTTTAGTGTTTTCTATTAAGCGGTAATGCAAGTTGATCCAGTGGTCATTATATTTTTGATGTATTACTTGTTTAATCATATGGGTGAAGTGGAAATAAGATATTAGGTTTTGTGAAGATCTAAGTGTTATCGGTTTATGAATTTTACAGTTACTGTGTTTTACCGGTATTGCCTTGATTTAGATCGGTGATGTTGTTTACTAGTTAGTGTAGTCATTGCAGTTTAAGTTGTTGAAGAAGTTTTTGTCCATACTGATTCACCCCCCCCTCTCAGTATGTGTTGGGTATTTGTTGTTCATCATTATTCATCAATTGGTATCAGAGCATCCTCTAGGTCCTCTGTGTTATAAGCTTAACCACTTGAGGAAAAGATCCTATTCTAATGATGAAGAGGGAAGGTCCTAAGTTCAACCGAGATAACTTTAAGATATGGAAGGACATAATGAAGATCTACATTAAAAGCATGGGTGGTCAACACTGGAACTATGTTGAGAATACTTATGTAGTCCCTACCGGTACTCTCACTAATGATCAAAGAAGAGAAATTCAGGAGAATGGGTAAGTCATGGAAGCTCTTATCAGCAGTCTATCTAATATTGAGTTTATATATGTTCAAGACGAAGACAATCCCAAAGATGTATGGGATACTCTGGAGTCAATCTATGGCGATGATGAGCATGTGAAGCAAGCTAAGGAAGAGATCCTTAGGGGAAAGTTTGAAGACATGCGGATGGTTGAAGGAGAGACTATTCAATAGTATGGGATAAGAATTAAAACTATTGTTGGAGACATCAAGAGTGCTGGAGGTACAATAGATGATTCCACCCTTGTTAGCAAAGTTTTGAGAACCTTATTACCGGTCTATACAATAAGGGTTTCCGCTATTCAGGAGTTGAGATCTATTGACAAGACAAAGGTATCCCTTGATTCTATCATTGCTAAGTTGACCGCATATGAGCTAAACAGTTATGATGGCAGTGTTCAAAAGAATGATTCAGCCTTTAGAGCATCTGTTGCACTATCTAGAAAGGGAAAAGAAGCTAGTACCAGCTATGAACCTAGAAAAAGCAGGGATATGGCTGATGAGGAGATCCTAATAGAGTTTGAAGCTCTTCTTGCCAAGAGAATTCCTAAGGGAACTCTAAAATACTGAGGTAAGATCCCTTTGAAATGTTTTTCTTGTAATAGGATAGGACACATTGCTGTAAACTATCCCAATAGTGATATTAAGGACAAACTGGAGAAGTTCAAAAAGTCCAAAGGAGGAAATAGGAGAAACTGTCTTGTTGTAGTTGATGAAGGTGTCACTGATGATGAATCAGAAGATGAAGAAAGTGAAGACATAGTGTTTGTAGCCATTAAGGAAGATGTGTCAGACAAGAAGGCTCTTCTCCTGCTTTGATAATTCTAACGAGTGGATTATTGACAGTGGTTGCTCTCACCACATGACTGGTGACTGGAGAAAGTTTCTGTCTCTGGAAGAGTATGATGGAGGTGTAGTCCAATTTGGTAATGATGCACCATGTATGGTAAAAGGCAAAGGGTCCATCTCTCTAAATGGAAAAAGTAGTGCTCATAATGTGTATTGGGTAGAAGGTCTCAGGAATAACCTTCTGAGTGTTGCCAAGCTGAATGATAAAGGACTCACTTTGGAATTCAAAGATGGAGTGTGCAAAATAAAAGGAAAGAGTGGTGAATTGATGGCCACCATTATGCAGACCAAAGGTAACTTATTTCAATTGAATACAAATATCAGTCAATGTCTAATGGCTAAGTTTGATGACAGTTGGATATGGCATAGGAGACTCTGCCATGTAAATTTTGATAATATTGTGAAGGCTGGTAAGATCAAGGCAGTTAGAGGATTGCTTGTGCTAAACAAACTAGAGAATCCTTTGTGCAGAGAATGTCAAATGGGGAAAATGTCTTCCTCAACCTTCAAAGGCAAATCTTTCACATCAGATAATTTACTTGATCTTGTGCATACTGATTTGTGTGGTCCTATGAAAACTAGGAGTGCTCGGGGAGATAGGTACTTTATGATTCTAACTGATGATTGCTCAAGAATGACATGGGTCACATTCCTGAAAGACAATTCTGAAGCTTTTGGAAAGGTTAAAGCCTTTAGAGCACTAGTTGAAAAGGAAAGCAGTAAGAGGATTAAATGCCTTAGAACCGACCAAGGAGGAGAGTTCACTTCTAGTGAGTTCAATAAGTATTGTGAAGAGAACGACATCAAGAGACAATTGTCTGCCCCCCAGACTCCACAACAAAATGGCCTAGCAGAAAGGAACAACCAGACTCTAGTTGAAGCAGACAGAATGATGCTGATTCAAGGGAAGGTTGCTCACACTTTTTGGAGAGAAGCAGTGAGCACTACAGTCTACACTATGAACCAAGTACTCATCAAGAAAGGTAAGGATAAAACTCCTTATGAGTATTGGATTGGTAAGACTCTAGTAGTAAGCTACTTTAGAGTGTTTGGTAGCAAGTGTTATATTAAGAGAAGTGAACACCAAAGAAAGTTTGATGCTAAATGTGATGAGGGAATATTCCTAGGGTATTCCACCAAGAGAAAAGCTCTCAAGTATTTTAACAATAGGACTCAGAGAATTGTTGAAAGTATCAATATTAGAATTGATGAAACCACTGAGAAACCTGAGGAAATCAGTAGTGAGCGAGCGGTAGATGAACTGGTTGTAACCTTCTGGGAACCAATTGCAAAACAACCAAGTACAAGTAACACTGCTCCTACACCAGTAGATGCTGATGTAGATGAAGATGAAGATGAGGATGAAGAGGAAAAGAAAGAGGAATTAGATAAGATCATTCCTAGGCATGTAAAGTCGCATCATGACCCAAAGAAGATCATAGGGGATAAGGATGCAGGAATACCTACAAGAAGAAAGGTCAGAGAGAATTCTTGCATGATTTCTGAATTTGTGCCCAAAACATTTCAAGAGGCACACAAAGATGAAGACTGGATTAAGGCTATGGAAGAGGAACTTTACCAGATAGAAAAGAATGGTACATGGTCTTTGGTACCCAGACCTGAGCATAAAAATGTTATTGGCAACAAATGGGTTTTTAGAAACAAGTTGAATGAAGATGGCATAGTGGTAAGAAACAAAGCAAGATTGGTATGTAAGGGATATGCTCAAGAAGAAGGAGAAGACTATGGAGAAACCTTTGCTCCAGTAGCTAGATTGGAAGGAGTTCGAATGCTTCTTGCATATGCAGCCTTCAAGGGATTCAAAGTGTATTAGATGGATGTAAAATCTGCATTCCTAAATGGAATACTTGAAGAGGAAGTGTATATAGAGCAACCAGATGGGTTTTCCCTATCAAAAGACATTGATATGAACTGCACTCAGACAATTTGGATGAAGCATGTATTAAGTGGTTTCAAAGTCCCTATATCTGAACTGGTGAGTATATTTTGTGACAACACAAGTGCAATTAATATTTCCAAGAATACGGTATTGCATGCTAGAACCAAGCACTTCAAGCTCAATTATCATTTCTTGAGGGAGAAAGTTCAGAACAAACATGTTGTATTGGAACATGTTTCCAGTAAGGAGCAGTTAGCAGATATTTTCACCAAACCTCTACCAAAGGCTACATTTACCTATTTAAGAGGTGAATTAGGGGTGCTACCCCTTCAAGAGGTTAACTAAAGGTATGTGATCCACATCAGTCTGGTATTGGATTGTCAAATCTTTTCAGGATTGATGTGTTGAAGGATGCTACTCCTCAGGGGGAGCAGTATAGTAGATCATGGATGCTTGTGCCTCCACTTTGGCATTGTTGTCAAAGGGGGAGAAGATGTGAAGTAGAGAAGATATCTATAGTATTGAAGACATATAATGAAATGGTGGGGCTTCTTGCCTATAGTGCCTACAACCTAGGTTCAAACCCCACGGGTTTGTCTCTACCGTGTTAACAATGGAGCATGCTTTACCTTGGGTAGAACCTTGGAGAAATAGTGGGGATTCTTTCCTATAGTGCTTACATCCTTGGTTCAAACCACAAAGTTTTGGAAAGACCCTTTGGTGAAATGGTGGGGCTTCTTTCCTGTAGTGCCTACAACCTAGGTTCAAACCCCACGGTTTCATCTCTACCATGTTAACAATGGAGCATGTTTTACCTTGGGGAGAACCTTGGAGAAATAGTGGGGATTTTTTCCTATAGTGCTTACATCCTTGGTTCAAACCACAAAGTTTAAGGGAAAGACCCTTTGGTGAAATGGTGGGGCTTATTTCCTCTAGTGCCTACAACCTAGGTTCAAACCCCACGGGTTCATCTCTACTGTGTTAACAATGGAGCATGTTTTACCTTGGGGAGAACCTTGGAGAAATAGTGGTGATTCTTGCCTGTAGTGCTTACATCCTTGGTTCAAACTATAAAGTTTATCATCTTACCACAACATATGGAGGGAACAACGTAGCTAGAAGGAAATTTGAATTTTGCAAATGGAGGGAACAACGCAACTGGTTCCTTTGGTTCTTTTGCCTCTGCAGCACAAGGACCCATGGCAGATGATGAGGATGGGAGTATGAATGGGGACCCATAGCATCAGGACCCTCCTCCTAACCGTGAAAACATCAAAGATTCTTCCAAATCAAGTCCCGAGGGTGTGGAAGCTGACTTGGAAAAGGTGACTGAGGTGAAGGCTCTCAAACCCTAGAACTGCCTTTTTGCAAACAAACCCACTGGTAAATCATCCTTCCCCTCTGTGGAAGACATTTTTAATATAAAACCGGTAAATTTCCTATTGCAACTCCTAATATGGTCATCAATCATAGTATATCTTTAATGGCCTTTTCTCTAGTGGAAAATTTTGTTGGCCCTTGACCCAATATTGAGGATGTTATATCCTTTGTTAAGAGAAAATGGAGGATGAAAGGTTAGGTTGATGTTTTTGCCCTGTCAAGGGGATTTTTTGTCTTCTCTTTATCCTATGGGGAAGATCTGGAAATGACCTTGAGTGGTGGACCGTGGATGTTTGGTAAATCTTCATTATCGCTAAGGAAATGGTCCCCAAATATAGAACTCAATGACTCGTTTGAATCTACCTCGGTCTAGGTTAGGTTGCCCAACTTGCCACTTGAATTCTAGGTGGAGGATGTTTTTCTAGGTATTACTAACTCATTTGGGGAGCTTGTTGTGATAGATCCTATGTCAATGGCTCGTAAGAGACTGGTATATGCAAGAATCTATGTCAATATCTCTCAAAATATGGATCTTCCTAGTTCTATTGATATAAGCTCCAAACTTGAGGTATGGGAACAGACTATAGAGTTTGAATCCCTCCCCTTTGTGTGCTTTTCCTATAAGAAAGCTAGACACTGGGCTAAGGTTTTCCCTAGTAACCCCAAAAAACCTCTGAAGACTAATAATCTTCACAAACAGGTATGGAGAGAGAAGATTAACATTAAGGAGGATAGTAGAGTGGAAGTAGGTAGTGGAAGTCCTAGTAACCCTAAAGACTCAATAGAAGCTGATAGGAAAGCTAGTCCTCTTAAGGTTCCTCTTTTGAAGGAAAATAAAAAGGTTGAAAATAATGGGTTTGAGATCAAAACAGTTAATGGTTTTGAAGTTTTACAGGCTCAAGAGGAAGAGAATGTAGTTATAGAAGAGATTCTTGAAGAAGGTGAGATTGAAGATATGAACGAATCCCAATATGAGGACATTCAAGTTTTAGAAATCCAAAGTAATAAAGTTTGCCTACATGACTCTAAAGGACCTAAAGTTATTTTTGAAGGGAAGTTCAGATTGCCTTAGGGTAACCTAAATTCTCTATTTCAGAAGGCTAGAGCTGAAATTGATAACTCAATGATGAACCACTAGTACCAAACTGGTACTGAGAGGGGGGGGGGGTGAATCAGTACAAACACAAATACAGTCCAAAATCGGTTTGACAACAAACACTCCAAATGACTAATAAACAGAGATACCAGTAAAACAAAGTGCAACCGGTAACATCCAGTATAGCTGAATCAGTCATGAACCGGTCACTTAATAAGATTCTCTCTTAGCTCAATACCACATTATCATAATATTCACATGCATGAACTAGTAGACTTAACCATCAAATCTTCACAACAGTGAGTTCAATATGTTTTATAGATAGGCATAAAACATAGAACCTTCATGTGCATAACAGATAAAACAAAGCATCACAAGACAAAAGCATTTCACATGACACACATATTTTTCACGTGGAAACCCAACTGGGAAAAACCACGGTGGGGATGAATACCCACAAGTTGCTTTTTAAACTCTTTTGAAGTCCGCTCTGTTAGGAGCCTTGTCCGGTTAAGAACATTACAATAGGTTCTGGTAGGAACTGATCCTGTTAGGGATCACCCGGTTAAGGGATACCCGGTTAAGGGTTAAACCCAGTAGGGTCACCTTGTTAGAGGATTTTAAGAACTCAATAGCTGAAAGGATCTCCTAAGCTTCTCTAGCTTCTTAGAACTCATTAGCCTTGAGTTACCCAGTTAAGAGATTTGAAACAAGCTAGTTAAGACCACCCAATTTAAGGGATTTTGAATCAAGCCAGTTAAGGCTACCCTATTAGGGGATTTTACAACTGTTGAAGTGGTTAGAGATCAATAGGTATTACAATGATCTATTAACAGCACTCAATGCTAATGCAGATCCATTTTGGCTCCTCTTCACCTTCTACACATTCACTTTGCAGATATCTCTTCTCTCCTTTTGGTCTAGCAAGAATCACGTATCACTTCCCTTGGATACGCACTCACAACTTTTGCCAACAACCTCAGAAAGAAACACAACATCGACCTTATAGGAAACATACAGGTCGGTAGAAAAAACCCTAAACCCTAAACCTGTTAGGTTAAGCAATTCAAACGGTTCGATCCTGACCATTGAATCATACTACATTAAATGCAACATTCTTGAATCGATCTCAAGACATTCTCCATTGTCCATTGTCCATTATCCACCATTTTCATGGCGGCTGATAACCCATCACGCATTATCACCATTTGATAGACTTCGCACATTCCCGAGGTGGATAGGAATAGTCTTCTTCATGCAAGATCCTTCATGCGCACAGAGCTTATGTGGCAACACGATCTATCCTCCATCATATTGCTAACGCATCACACGAAGATTACCAATTGAGTCACTTGAGTTGCTCCAACCAGAAACCCTGAAGTGGAAGCTACCTACCAACCGGTAGCCATACAATGCTTCCATGTGCCAGTTCTCATAACTACATGTCGGTTCACCTTGACCAAATGTGTCACTTCACTTTAGCATATAAACCAGTTCATACATATGTCGGTTCCTCTCTCTTCACCTATCACATGTGCCGGTTCTCACCATGTCTCATATTGACATCAATGACAACATACAATATCATTATGTCTTCATGCTGGTTCACATAATGCCAACAGAAACACCCACTTCATCCCAGAAAGGAGGAGAACCATGGAATAATATGCAAGCTGAACACAAAGATGAACATGAGGAAGAGATTATAGGGGTTGGAAAAAAGAAAAATAAGAAGATAGGATGCTCTAATGGGGTTAAAACTAGGACCATATCCAAGCCATATATTGGTCTTTCTAAATCTCTGCAGGGTCGTAAACCCATGAAATGGCATAGGGACTAGGAGAGTAAACAAAACATAGCTGATGGAAGGCTACAAACTATACAGGAATCCTATCATCAGGTTTCCAAATGAAGGTAATCTCCTGGAACATTCAAGGCCTAAATGGTCTCAACAAACAGGATATATTACTGAATCTTATTAGAGACCATAAGCCAAATATCATCTTGGTTTAGGAAACCAAAATGAGTAAGGAAAAATTTGAGAATTTAAATCTCTTCAAACATGGTGGGGTCTATGGCAGTAGCTCAAATGGGGCCTCAAGTGGGGTGGCTATATTTTGGAACAAGAAAAACTATTTTAGGAGATATCATTGATGAAGATGGTAATATTATATCAATGAAAGTTAAAAGTATCACTGAAGGAAAGGAATGGGTGGTTACTAACATTTATGCCCCAAATTTCAAAGTTGTTAGGAGTAAATTCTAGGATAAAATCCAGCTGAAAAGAAGTTCATTTTCCTAATATAGCTGGTTGTTGATGGGAGATTTCAACACTCCGTTATAAGGAACTAAAAAATCTGGAGGAACTCAAGCCCAGCTGGATAGCAGAACTGACTTGATGGACTTCATCAATGCTAATGCCTTGATTAATATTGATCTTACTGGAGCCTCTTACACTTGGTCTAACCAAAGGGATGGAGATGACCTCATTCAGGTAAGGCTTGATAGATTCCTTATCACTCATGATTGGATCCTTTCTCATAGATGTTCTTTGTCTATTATCAATAGAATTGGCTCGAACCATTATCCCATTTCTTTTGTTGTTGAGTCTATTAAGAGTAAAAAGTGTTTTCCTTTCCGGTTTGAGAGTATGTGGATATCTCATCCATCTTTGGAAAAATCCATTGCCAATTGGTGGAATATTGATGTGAATGGATCTGCTATGTTCAAAGTTGCTAAAAAACTTAGAAACATCAAAGATAACAATAAGATCTGGAATAAGAAGGTTTTTGGTGATATTTTTGAATCAAAAAAAATGTTGAAGAAGGAATTAGAAAAGATCCAAAACTCAATACAGATAGATGGCTATAACAATTATCCTAAGGCTAAGGAAGATGAAATTTTAGTCAAACTTCACAACATTATTTCTAGGGAGGAAAATTACTGGAGACAGAGATCCAGGGCTATCTGGTTGGAAGCTGGGGATAAGAACACTAAATTTTTTCACATGACCTCCATGAAACATAAAGCTGCTAACAGAATATCATGATTAATTGCCGAGGACAAAATTCTTCTTAAAGATGATGACATTGGGGATGAAGCTATTAGGTTCTTCTCTCAGCTCCTTACTAGCAGTAGGGAGATTAGCATTGCTAAGCAACAGGACCTGGTTGATAACATTCCCAAGATTATTGAGCCTCACCAGAATAAGGCTCTTTCTGCTATCCCTTCTGCTGAGGAAATAAAAAAAGATGTTATTTTCTTTTCAAGGGGATAAGGCTCCAGGACCGGATGGTTTTCCCATGTTCTTCTTTCAAGAATATTGGCATATTGTGGGGAAAGATACAATCAATGTTGTTAAAGAATTTTTTGGAGCTAGAAGAATCCTTAAGGAAATCAATTCTACTTTCATTGCCCTAATCCCTAAGGTGGCTGGGGTGGATTCCATGGGAAAATTTAGGCCAATAAGTCTTTGTAACTCCTTTTATAAGATTATCTCTAAAGTTATGACTTCCAGACTTCTGGTTGTTCTCCCCTTCATCATCTTAGAGGAGCAAAAAGGATTTGTCCCTAGTAGGCAAATTCTAGATTCTATTATTCTTGTGCATGAGAATATTCATTCTCTTAATGTTGCTAACAGAGAAGGTTTTTTGATAAATTTGGATTTGGCTAAAGCTTATGACAGAGTGGAATGGCAGGTTTTTCTCAGAATTATGGATGCCTTTAGATTTGATGATAAGATAATTAAAATTATCAGAAAACTGATCTCCACCCCAAACTTCTCTATTCTTATCAATGGATCTCCGTCTAGATTTTTTAAATCTTCTAGGGGGCTCAGGCAAGGAGATCCTATCTCTCCTATTATTTTTACCATCTTGGCGGAGAGTATGAGTAGACTGATTCAAAAAATTAAAGTGAATAAAACCATCAAAGGTCTTCAACCTTCCTCTGCAAATGTGTCTTGCACTCATCAACAGTTTGTTGATGACACTATCTTGATGGGATACTCCTCTATTGGGGAGGATGTTGCTTTCAAAGGTGCTCTTAGCTCTAATTTTTTGGTGACAGGTCAGCAAGTCAATTGGGAGAAATCAACTATCTACTTCATGAATACCCCTATTTTAAGGCAGCAGAGAATTGCTAAAATTATTGGGTGCAAGGTGGAATTTCTTCCCTCCACTTTTCTGGGTCCACCTCTAGGTTTGGTCCCCACAAACTCCTTCTGGAACTTATTAATTGATAAACTCAACAAGAAATTGGTTGGCTAGAAAGGATCTATGTTATCTCAACCAGGAAAGTTGCAACTTCTTCAAGCTACCCTTTAGAACCTTCCAGTCTATGCTCTTAGTCTATTTGGTATTCCAGCTAAATTTTTTGAAGCTCTTGAAAGGATTCAGAAAATATTTCTTTGGTCAGGGGTTGAAGAGAAAAAAGGGATAGCCTTGGTTGCCTAGGATAAATTGTGTAAGCTTAAGTGCAAGGGGGGTTTAGGTATTAAAGCTCTTAAAACTTTTAATAAAGCGTTGATTGCTAAACAGATATGGAGGGCTTATGGCATTAAGGAAGGCTTGAATCGGGTGTGGTTAGGGTGGCTGCAAGAAGTTGAGTCCCACTTTTGGGCAAAAAGTGGAAGTGTTTGCTCTGTTTTTCAAATTTTATGTCGATTGATGTCAAAATTTGATGCACTTAGAGATTGAATCTCAAAAAACTTCAGTAATAGAAAATGTAGTGCTCAGAGTCTACTTTTCAAATATGTAATTTATTTTAATACCCACATGGTAGAAATCCCTTTTTAGTAGGCATGTTTAAAAACCAGTTTTTTAAAATGCCTGTTTCAGGACCATACCACGCATGTGTATGACCACCCTTTTTTGATGCAAATAAATGATTTTTTGCAAATCTTTCTGGGAAATGATACCTAAGACACCAAATATTGATGAGAATATTTTTGCTTATTTTTTTATTGAATATATTTTTTTAATTAATTTTTAACTGACAATAAAGTATATTTTCAAAACATCGGGTGTACGACCACCATAATTTGATGAAAATTTCATATTTTTCAAATTTTTTTTTTTAATATTCAAAATAATTGTATGTAGATTGATACCATATAATTTATTTTTCTAAAATCCTAAAAACCAAAAAGTTATTGAAGTTTTAGTGAACCTTGGTATTTTAGGTTTAGGTTCCACTTTTGATTAATAAATAATACAAACATAGTAAAAGTAATCTTATCACTATAAAATTTACATTTCTGAAATCAAGACGCTGAAAACTCTAATGGGTTTTCGTTTCGTCAAAAAATTCAATCAGAAAGGCCCTCAAAATATTAGGCCAAGGTAGAAATCTGATGTCGTTTTACCTTAGTCATTTTTTTGGAGGTCCAAGCATAGGCTTGGTGAGACCAAGCCTATCTTGAAGCAAAAAACAAAACTAAGGAATGTTTCCCGCCCCTAATTTTAAAAAATGGGCGCCCGTTTCGCTCTGTACCGTTGAAAGCGAAACGGGGGCCCGTTTTTGAAAAGATCCGTTGGGCCAGAATCTGGCCCACAAGCACAAATCCCAATGATTGAATGATTTTTCAATCATTGGCTGATAGGTACGATCTGCAAAGAGAATGTTTTGATTAATCATTCTCTTTGTTTGTCTTATTGTTGATTTGGTAAGGAGATTTATTCAAATTCAAATTTTGGTGTAGCCATGGGATCAAATCAACGCAGGAAGAGGCAAAGGAAGGTTCTAACAACTGAGGAGATTGCAGAAAATAGGGAGAAGGAGGCAATGCGTCAATGAGAGAGAAGATCAAGAATGAGACAAGGAGCTTCAAGTTCCACAATCATTTTAGAAGAGGAGAACATCAATGAGACCATAAATGCTGATGAAGGAAACACAATAGAACCATTTGATTCAAGTGCATTATTGGATACATGTATGTCTTCACAGCCCTATGTTTTTTCTCATGAATAAATTGGTGATTTAGTAGAAGCAGGTTACTTATTAAATGAAATTCTAATTGAAAACCAAACCCCAAATGAAATTAGTAGTCAAGTTGAAAGTGAAATTGAAATCCAAATTGAAACCCCAAATGAAACTAGATCTCAACTTGAAACTGAAATTGAAACCAAATTTGAAACTCCAAATGAAAATGAAAATCCACCTGCAACTAAAACCATTAATGTGTATGTAGACATGGAAACACCAATTGAAAATGAAACATGTTTGAATGATAATCAAATGAATGAAAATTTTGAAATTAAAAGTGATGTACTAGACAACCTTCCTGGCTTGGTTTCATGGAGACAGATTAGGACACATGCAAATAGATTGTTTAGACATTTTTTTTATAATAAGAAATTTGGGTTTCAATGTCAATTAATGGTACAACTAATTAAAATGACTAAAATGCGAAAAGTGATGAAGAAGTTAGGCTTTTATGTCAAACCCAAGAAGAAGGAGGAGTCTTTAAAACAAGTTGTATCGACTTTTGCTAGTGCCTTTGATACAATTGGAAAGAAAAGTCATTCTAAAGATAAAAATGTGGCATGACGGGCAATAACAATAGCTTTAGTAAGCCAAACAACTTCTAATAAAAGAATGATGAGTAACATAAGTGGATATCTTAATATTCATCACAAAACTTTGTCAAGAGCTATAAAAAGAAGAGTTAATTTTTAAAGTGATCCGGCAAACAAATTGTGGACTTTTAGTGGTAGACTACCAAGGTCTGATATGAAACTTACTGGTGAAGTCAAAAATTTGATCGAAATTTTTTGGAATGATAGTACGAGAGTATCACCTAATGTTAGAGATGCTCTTAAATTAAGAGTTGGGTCAAAAATTCATGATCCACATCCAAAACACCTATTGGACATGACTCAAACTAAATTGTATAAAAAAAATTTCGATGATAAGGTGTTGACTATTAGCATTTTTCAAAGGTCTTTTGAAAAGTGTAAACCTTGGTATGTTCGAATTAACAAGGAAAGAGTCACATGTTGTTGCAAAACTCATGTTCAATTTTGCTACCATTATGATGTATTTCGATATATACATGTTACCATGCATAGTAATGGAATGTTACAAGAATGTGGTATAAATATACCACCTGAAACTATAAAGGAGTTTATTTCA
The DNA here is from genome assembly GCF_030272615.1 of Cryptomeria japonica. NCBI lineage: Eukaryota > Viridiplantae > Streptophyta > Pinopsida > Cupressales > Cupressaceae > Cryptomeria > Cryptomeria japonica. The sequence continues at coordinate 448,949,625 of NC_081405.1, forward strand.
AGTTTGTTTTGCAACCCACTAAATGAACAAAAAAAAATTTCAATGCATGTGTTTCTGGTGTATGTGATATATGTGGCAATCTTGCATTGTTGGATGAATGTTTGCATGAAAATATTTCAAATGATTTTAGACAACATGTTAAAAGATTTAAAACTATTGAGTATCCACTGAAGGATGGAAAGGTTGGAAAACGATGCAATCTAATCACTAAAAAAGTTAGTGTTCATGCATTTATGAATGAATTAAAGAGTGACATCATACCTAAATATGTTAAACACACTCAAAATGCTAGATAGCTCGATGGTCAGTTTCGAATATGTAAGGATACATTTCTTGTTGGTAGTATACTTTCAGTTGTTCACTTTGCAGAGAACTACATGCTTGCACCACAAGATGAGGTACAATCACAATACTACAATTCAGTGTAGGTATCAATTTTTGTCCATATTGTCTATAGGCATGCACTAGATAGTACACAAGAGGATTGCAAAATTTTGAGAGAGTACCATTTCTATATGAGTGATAATAAATTACACTAATCTGAGTTTGTCCAGTTTTGCTTCAAGACCTTTTTTCAAAATTTGAGGGAGAGAGAAATTTAGATGACGCAACATCTAATATGGTCTGATAATTGCACAAGGCAATTCAAGAATGCTAGAATGATTTATTGGTTGAGTAGAATTCATAAGAAAACTAATATCTAACACATTTGGAGTTTTTTTGAGGGACATGGGAAAGGATAACATGACGGTGTCGATGCATGTGTTAAGAGAGCCCTTTGCAGAGAGAAACTCAAATTCGAGGAAAAGGCTAAATTTAAAAATGCAAGTGCAATTGTGGATTGGTGTAGTGCAAATTTATCCACAGGATCAAGTCAGAACTCTACAATTAGAAGTTTCTTCTGGCTAGTTAAAGAGGAGAATATCCTTCCAAGATATGATTGTGATATAATAAATGGGTCAGCTAGATGGGATTCATTTAAGAGTTCTAATTCTAACACTTGGACTATATGGACTAGAGAGCTTGCATGTTTTTGTCAATTTTGTGTTGCAGGTGAATGGGAAGAATGCGAGAATATGGAATGGGTGAAAGAATGGCAACACAAATCCTTAACACCTACTGAGACACAATATGAAGATGTTAGAAGAAATGAAGACCCCGATCATGCATTTGCATCAGAAGATTATGATTGTGTTTTAGACCTCATACAACCTCGTAATTTAATTCAATTTATTGTTTACAACTTTAAATTATATATTTTTATGTATTGTCATATAATTTATGATTACATATTTGAATTATAAATTCTAACAAGCTTTATTTCTACACATTGTACTTAAATTTGTTTTATAGGACATGTGTATGTTGTTGTTGCACCTGAGGATAATGATGAGCAGGTTGAGTATTGGCTAGCTAGATGTGTAGAACCTAAGAAAAATTTGATATGTGATCAAGTAGATGATGATGGTTTCCAGTATCCAGTTGGCTCTGTTGTGGTGGTTGGTACATGGCTACACAAATACTTAACAAGAAGGAATGGCTTACCAACTTATGAAGACTACCAATCAGAAAAGAAGATTATACACTATTCTCATTTGGTGGTGGCAACAAACATCAAATTACAAAGATACAAAGGTAGACCTGCTAATAAGGTATTGTGGACACTTTTAGTAGAAGAGCATGAGGCAATCATAGACGCATGGTAGAAGAGAGAGGATGCAGATGGTACATTAGGTTGAATCAAATTTATATGCATGTAAGTTTGTGTTACTTGTGTGAACTCTTTTATATTTAATCATGATAATTGTTTTTCTTTGTCCCTTTAACATTGTATTTGTCTACATTTGATACAATTTTGGTTTCATAAACAACATTGTATTAGTTATCTTCTTCTTAATGTTATTTTGTGCACATTGTAATTGTGTTACAATTGATTTCTAATTTTTTATGATATATTTATTTTATTGTAATCTCTTCATAGATTAATTGTAAGTTCAAAGATAGAATTATGTCTTAAATATGACTTGACTCTATATTTATCATTGTATGACAAATCTATATTTATAGTGTACTTTTTTATTTTAGTACCATGAAGTCCATGCTTTTCATACCACTACTATCCACACTAATAAACCATCAATACACTAGTAAAGTAGTGTGGTCAACTTAAGAGGAAAGCCGATACTATGTTTGTAGCTTCCTAATAATTTGGTTAGCCTTAGTTCTATCAATCTATTGGATTCCTCTATGATATTCATTTATAATTAATAATCCTTTTATATAATCATGATAATCATGATTCCTCTATGAGATTCATTTATAATTAATAAGTCGATACTTGTGTGAACTCTTTTAAATATTTAATCATGATAATTGTTTTTCTTTGTCCCTTTAACATTGTATTTGTCTACATTTGATACAATTTTGGTTTCATAAACATTATTGTATTAGTTATCTTATTATTAATCTTATTTTGTGTACATTGAATTATAAACTGTTGCACTATAAGATGATCAATCAAAATGTTAATATATAAAGTCATAAATAGATCACATAACAAGTCATAAATAAAAATTCCTATATACAATCACATAACAATTCCTGATGACATAATAACAAGTCTTGAAATAATAATTTAATAAGGAAATGACATTAAACCAAGTCCAAATAACATAATAACAAAACAATGTATCACATATATAATCACTAGAGTGCGCCAAATCACATAACACGACTTGATATCATAATAGCAAGGAAATGACATAATAAAAAGTCCTATATATAATCACATAACACATAAAAACAAGTCCTATATATAATCACATAATAATAAGTCTCGGGATAACATAACAAGTGTCATCATAAAAAGTCCACAATACAATAACATGACATAATCTAAAATATACAATCTAAGAACTCACGTGCATCTCATCTGCAGTCCTCTTCACTCCACATGAAGGTGGCTGAGATGAATCATCCTGCTACACGTGGTCCTGAGATGCACCATCATGTGTCTATGCAATATCAATGTCTCCACGCTCTTGTGCAGTATCAGTGACTCCACCCTCCTGTGCAATATCAGTGTCTGCACCCTCCTGTACAATATTAAAATATTTTACATAAGAAGAAGATTTAACATGAGAAGAAGTTACTTGCATAATTCACTTATAAAGTAATTAAATACTAAAAAATTTAAAATAAATTACCATACGACTATGCTCTACAATGCCCTCACTAGTACGTGGAGGTCCACTATCATGAACAAGAAAAGTGGTCGTAGCCAAGTCCTGCAAAAAAAAACATTGTACATCAATTTTGATAATCCCTATAAAATCCAGGTACACAGTATAAACAAATGAGAAATTATTTTTGTAATCATCATGCCTCAAATGATAATGTCGATGGTTGCATCTGGCTCAACCCCATAGCCGTACCAATATTGGTAGTGGTGTGGACCTGAACAACATATATAAAGCATGAATCAAACTTGTATATATACATAAATTATAAAGTATATATATATATATATAGACTACAAGATTATCACATAAAAGTATACATGTGATGCAGGCAAAGTAACTGATGGTCGAAGGTGTACATGTGATGCACCATCAAACAATCCAGAAGCCTGCAATTGCAAAAAATAACGAACATGAATCAAAGTTGTACTTAAATTAGTAAGCATGTAAACACTTCAAATTAATGGATGAAAAACATACTAGTGGTATATGAGGCTGAGCCTCAGTGGTCCATGGGTCACGTGAAGAACTACCCACCTCAGTGCTACATGAAGCACCCTAAAAAATTGAAAAAACATATCATATGTAAATCATTACATTAAAAAATTTATTGTTTATTTTAAATGTACATATCAATACAATGTATCTAGATGAAAGTGAATACCGTAAATGGGGCACCAACATCTCTAGGTATTGAGGTAACATGCTATCAGTTCCTCAATGATGTGGTATGATCCATCCTCTATTCAGAAAAAATTGACTCATGTTATGGTTCATATGTGTATATATAAGGAATTTGATATTGCACTTTAAATTATACAAATAAATTTGTACCTTTGTGGGCTGATCATCGTCTTCCCACAAAAGATCAACATATGAAGAGATGACATCAACATGTCCAGCCTCCTTGGCATCATCATAACCACCATGGGCAGCATCAACATCATCAAAATCACCATCTCCTCCAGGGGAAACCTCACTCTATGGACCCCTACATACATCCCCACAGCTCGTGCAAACATGTGCTAAGCAGGGGGTAGCCCTCACCTCCCACAACTGTTGTACCAAATTGCCCGACAGGGCACTTAATGAACCTAGAGCAGAATCCACTACTCGATGATGGGCAGGTGCTGGAACAACTGGTCATGGAAGAGGAACTAATGGATCATCGCGCACATGGTTTCTAACTCTGTCGCTCAATTTTGCTCCTGGCCTATCCTGGGACATGCCTCTCCCAACCCCCTGAAATGATCTAATATCAAAGTAATTGGGCTTTTTGCCCAGTTCAAATTCCGCCCATAATTTCTTCAAAAAATACATCGGGACCTCATGATTGGAGTGTGGCCATCCACCACCGCTCCCAAAAGTGGCTAGCAATGCCCAAGTGCCTACACCATCGAATAGAGATACGTGGCTTCTTCGGATCTATCTCTTCACCCATCTTAGGGTTCACAAAATATTTTTTTAAATCTATTTTTGTTATTTTTAAGTCATTAACTTGTTTGTATGTGAGGCCATCAGCGTAAAATGCATGCAATCTCTCACGCCAAATATGATAGCTATCTAGCTTGTTATCTAATGCCTACACAGATTGTACAATGTCTTGCATACTATCTACAAGGCGTAACAACTGAGGAGGTGGATGAGGCTCGCGCCTAATAGTATGAATATCTCTAATCAAAGCATCAATATTTGTCCTAATTGTTTGTCTCAATTGATCAGGTGGAGGTGGAGATGGAGGTGGTACTAGACCTAATAGCTCATCTATCTTAAACTCATCCATCATGTGAAAATAATCTGCATATATATACAAACATGAAAATTTACAATTACAATTACAAACATGAAAATTTACAAACTTGAATATTTACAATAACAATTACATTGAACATGAAAATTTACAATTACAAACTATTTAATTTACATTTCACCTTCCAAAAAAACTTATAATTAAATACAATTTAGCAACTTAAATATAAAAAAAGGAAACTCACATATAGATCTATAATATTATTAATAGGTGGGTAATAATAAGCATCATTTAAGAAATATTATCCACTTAAATCAAAGTATAAGAAGAATTCTATAAAATAAAACATCATAATGCCCATGCAACTCAAAAAATACTTTTAAACATCTAAAGATGAATTAACTTATAAGTTCCATCAAAATCATAAAAACAATCATAAGTTAAAGTCATAAGTTATATCTATGAACTTGTCAATACATGTACTACTTTGTTGTGTTCTTTTCTAGAATCATTGGATGATTTAGTGATCGCAACTAGTAGTACTACACTAAGTTGAAGCTTGAATAAATGACCATTTTTTGTGATTTCACATTCTAGTCATTTACTTGGACATCTTGGCACTTGAAAATGACCGTCTTACATGAGATGAATTTGTACTAGATGAAGATCACATACCCTTCGATGGTGATACTTAAGAGGAAATTTATTATATCATATTAAATAATTTATTTACTTAAGAGCAAATTTTATTTACATATTAAATAATTTTCAAAATATATTTTAATTATGTACATCAATTATATCAATTAGAATAAACATTTGGTAATGAAATACAAGCAATTATCATAAAAAATTTAGAATCAATTCATTGTAAATGTAAAATGATACATACACATATAAATATATAATCAATTTTTTAATTTAATATATACTTGGCAAAATAAATTTATATAGATGTGTAAATTTTTAAGTAATTTATTGGGGTTTATATACTGAAACCTATCCAAGAAAATTTGTCATATATTAGAATACATAACTCATCTAAATTAGATTATTTGGGATAACTATGATTCTTTTGTAAAATGGTTTCTCTATTGATTATTTGGTCGCAATTATTAATCTAAATATTAGATCATTAATAAAAAATAGTATATAATATAGTTTGTAAATATTTAATTAATATTATTATTAGAAATATATTATTATTATGTATATTATTAATGTTCTGATTAATTAAAAAAGAAGGTTTTCAGGACCCGAAACCTTTAACAAAAGATATTAAGATAAGACACCAACAATGCTTAAGAACCACATACAAAAAGACTGGCAAAAAGCCAGTAAACCGAAAGGACAACAAAACAAACAACAACAAAGAAACTGAGAGGGCACTGCATAGTAATTTTCTTCAACAAGTCCTCCGCCTTCATCACCAGCTCATCATAAGTAGCCCCGACAGCTTTAAGGTCTCCCAGATCCTTGTTTGGTTTTTTGTCCTTCTTTTTGCCTCTAGTATGGGTTCTGGGACCTTGAACTTCCCCTGTTCCTTTCATTTCCGGGTCAATGTCTAGAATTTCCTTATCATCATCCAACTTGTTGATGAGAGTGTTGGTGTTGTTGGCTGAAATATTCAAGATGTTGAGGCTCTGTTCGACAATGCTCTTCAGACACTCCTCTATTTTACCAATTTTGCTAACAGTATCTGTGAGAATGTGGTCATTAGTGTCAGCAAGATTCTTTCTTTCTAGCAAATCCTTCTCAATTTTTTCGAACCTGGGATTGAAAGCATCTCTTATGTCTTCAGCTTTGGCGATGGTACTTTTCAGGTCCTCAATGAAGTTCGCCATGGTTTTCCCTTCCCTTGTATTGATGGTTTCTAGGATCAGGATTCTGTTACAAAGTTGTTTATTTTCGTCCACAACTTTCTTTTAACCATTGATGAGCCACTCGATAGTTTCCATAAAAACATGCAAACCCTTGGTGGGAGGATTAGGTGGGTGGTCAACTTTTTCAGGGGTAGCCATTTCCACTTTAGGGGTGTGCAGGGTGGTGGTGTCAATAGCCCTAAGAGCCTCTTCCAATGTCTCCTTTTCCGGATTCTGGTCATTATCCGGGCCCCTCACCTGCTTTTGAGCTTATGTATATTATTAATGTTGTTTTATATATAATAAATTAATAATAATTAAAACTAATGAATGCATACTTAAATGATTAAAACTAATTATTTTCCAAGAATCTAATTAGATATAAAAGAAAACTACTGAGTGAAGAGGGCAATTGACAAGCCTATAATTAGGTATTGCGATTTGAATTTACTCAAACATATCAAATCTAACGGGGTTGATAGGACAAATTAATCACATCAAAATTTGAAAATCCAATTCAATTGAATAGTTTGGTATGCATCTAGCTCAACATATTTTTCCTTTTGTTATTAATGAAAATAATAAAACCATTTTCATTATGGATATTTCCATGTCAACCTTGTCTACAACACTTATAATGCATATCTCACAATTTTTAGTTTGAAAATTAAATGTAATGGCCAATAATACTTACTACAACTTATGGGGCATTGGGGTTCTTTCAAGTGTGTTTTATGTAAGGAAATTAGTGAGATTATGATCATCCTTTTGTGCAATGTGAATTTGCAAAAATAATATGGAATTCATTTTTGCAAAGATGGGGGATTGAATGGACGATGCCACACAATCTCCCTAATATTCTGGACTGTTTGAAATTTAATATGTCTAGTCCTATCTTGTGGTTCATTTGGAATTAAACTCCTATCATCATCATTTGGCCTATCTAGCTAGAAAGGAACATGCGAGTTTTCAAGGATAAGGAAAGAGTAGTTAGTACAATATGGGATGTAGTGGAGAGGTCTCTTTGGTCGAACTTGGTAGCGTTCATATTAAGATGATTAGGAAGTAAAGAGGAAGAGATGGCTTGGGTGGATGCTTGGCTGAATTTTAGATGGCATGGTGGGCCAACAATAGAGGTTGATTGGGTGACCAATCTAGGTATGGGGTAGAAGGATAAGGATGGGTTTTTTGATGTGAAGCAATTATAAAAGGAACATTAATCCATGGTGTCCAACTCAATTGCTTAGGACATGAAAACGTTAAAATTTCTAACACTAAAAATAGCCACCATTACAAATGCTTAAGGTGGTTGATAACATAAATGTTTAGGGTTTTAATTAAAGATTATAATTTATGGTTTAGGGTTTAGGGTTAATCAACCAAGATAGTCAAATTTCTCCTGGGACTTGTTTAATTTTTTTTCTATTTAGGGTTTAGTGTTCATTTTTCTATTCAGGGTTAATTGTCTGTTTTTTGTGTCTAATGTTTATTGTTCATTTACATTTTTGTTTTTTGTTTTTTTCCTACGGTTTTTACTATTCATGCTTTTTGCAATATTTGAAAACTAAAAACTATTTTAAACATGAAATAAAATAAAATAAAATAAAAGACGATTTTTGAACTTTAAAACATAAAAATAAAAAAATAACAATACATTAACATTTTTTTATGAAAAACAATAAAAATAAATAAAATAGAATATAAAAAAAAAAAACTAAATACCTGGAAGGAGGTAAAAATGGTCTAGGGGGTCAGCTGGGTTGAAAAAAAGGGGTACCCGTGCTCCTCAGAAATGCCTACCCATTTTTCAAACAGTAAAAATGATAGAAAATGGTTAAAAAAAAAATACATTTTAAAAATGGGCGCCCGTTTTTTTCAAATCGGGTGCCCGTTTTGAAATAAACGGGTGCCCATTTAGCTTCGGGCACCTGTTGCTAAACAGGTGCCCATTTATTTATGGCTCAGGAACCCAAAGCTAAATGGGTGCCCGATTTATAAAAACTGGGCACCCATTTCTAGCGGGTTCATTTCCCAACCCGCGAACTTCTGGGGGATTTGGACCCAACTTTGTGCATTTACCCGTTAGATAAATATATTCATGACCAACCCCTTCATTCTCTCCTCTACTCTAAAGACATCCCTACTAGGTCTTTCATATGTAATAGTATAACCAAATCCATAAAAGTTTCTAAAGCTGGAGCTAGATGGGTCCTTGGCAAAGGTGACAAAACCAGGTTCTGGGAGGATGCCTGGATTAAAAATGAACCTATCTTTAACCAAGACTGTAGTCAATTCATTGATGAATGCAAAAGAAGGTATGGGCCTTTGGTGTGTAATTACTAGAAGGAGAATAAATGGGTGAGGCTTGATGCTATTTATGTTGGGTTTTCGGGGCTTCAACAGGATCTGCTGTCCTTTTCTGTTAATAAAGATTTTGATGATGTGTTTCTTTGGAAGAGTAATCCCAGGGGTAACTTCACTATTGCTTCTTCTTACAATAATACTTTCACTCGGATCAGCAACCCTATATGGACTAAAATCCAGAATAGAGTTCTTATTCCTAAAGTTAACATGTTTTTTTGGCTTGCAGTTCATAACAGGATTCTGACTATTGACAACCTGACCCGTAGAGGCTTCATGCTTCCTAACAGATGTGAGTTATGTCAAAAAGAGGAAGAATCAGTGGATCATTTGTTCATCCATTGCTCCTTCACTTGGGAAATCTGGAGTAAATTTGGGGAGAAATGGAAAGTTGATTGGGTTATGCATAATACTCTCAAGGAAGTTGTCTGGCAATGGATCTTTCCCACCAAATACCCTCTCATCAAGATTCTCTAGTCCTTGATCCTTCTCATGACTTGTTGGTATATCTGGAAGGAGATAAATAATAGAATTTTTAGGGAGGCTAAGTGCACGTCTCAAGTGGTTTTTGAAAAAATTTGCAGGGCGATAAAAGAAAACATTAATATTCCTCATAGAAATAACAAGAAATGGATTTCTTCTAACATGAATGACATTGAGAAGTGTAAAGCAGAAAAATCGAACCCTAGTCGTTCTCCCCTCCCCAACTCCGGGGAGAGAGAAGGGAGAGTCACTAGGGTTGATGGTTTTCACTTAGGGGAGACTTTACATTCAAAAGAGGGGTTGAAACCCACAAGATCCAATCCCACGCAATGCAAGATTGGATTCTAAATGAGTTTCAAGGGTTGTGATAGCAAGGATACCCTCTTTTGTAAAGAATGTAGATAGAAAGATTAAGCTAGGAATACATAGAAAGTGAGAAAGATTCACTTATAAATAGAGATAGGGATATGATATGAAGCTACGGACCTAGAATTAGCAGTAAAATGTCGAGACGGCACTGTCCTGCAAATTTGAGAAAAAGTTGACGGGACGATGGCGCCCGGCGTGCACACGGTCCTCCGAAAAATCCGCGAAACGAAGGGGGATCTGTTCGTCTCTGCACAAGGATTCCAGATCTTCAATTTCAGTTGCGTACCTGCAACCTACACACAGAAAAGTGAAGACGATTGGGGGGTTAGGGATTAGGGGTTTGCCCTTAGGTCAAACCCCGGTTTTGGAATTAACCAAGAAATGAGAAATGTTGTAAATGTAAATGACTGTAATGTAAAACAAGTACTAATACCTTGTTGTAAGGATGTTTGTATCCTTATATGTGAAGGTATAGATGTTGTTGTATGTTGTATGTTTGTATGTTGTAGTATATGATCTCCTCTTCAATGGTTGAATCCTTGTCTTGAATGCAACACTTAGCCTTGAATGGAGACTTAGAATGATCAATTGCTTGAAGGAATGCTTGAATGCTTGAATGCTTGAATGTTTGAATAGAGTTTCCACATCTTGTACACCTATGTCCTTCCTTTTTCAAATGGGAGAGGAAATGTAGTTTATATACTTGCCAATTAGGGTTAAAAGACTGATTTTCCCGACCTTAGGCCGACCAGGACATGTTATTTTCCAATTTGCAAACAAAAAGACCCGAAGTCCCATAGGAGACTGGGCCCAAAAATAGGGCCAGGGACCAGGGCGCTGGGCGCCCTAGTCCTGAAGGACCAGGGTGCTGGGCGCTCTGGTCCCACCTCTCGGGACAGCAGGGTGCAAGGAGGATCAGGCAGGGTGTTGGAAAAATGCAGTTTTTGGTGTCATGAGCAAGTTTCGGGGTCTCCATTCAGGTTTAGTGTTGCGTCGCCATCGTGAAGACCCAAATGCGATCGAAATTGCAAGTGTCACAATTTTAGGACGCTACATTTAGCCCCCACTTTAGCGGGAGTATAAGCGTACGCTCATACTTCCAATAAAGTACAAGGAAACAACATTGAAAAACTTTCACCACATCAAGGAGGCAAGATACACCAAGCCCCCAGTGGACTAAGGATCTTACGACTTCGATTGACAAAGTAAAAGGGAAGATCATGAGGGAGAACCATGACTGTCAGTAGTAAGGTTCCCTCACTATGAGTCATGCAAGAAAGATATCAAAAATTTTCAAGGCAAGGCTAAATTTGCCAAGAAATTTTCAAGTATCTTGAAAAGATATGAACGGGATGTATGCCCCCCTACGTTAAAGCGATCACACACGCCTCACTGGGGGTGATTGCTTTAAGGTAGTGATACATATAAGAAATGAGAAAGGAGCACGTTATCACAAGGATTTAGCCCCCAAGTGTGAGATAAGCCCAAGGATAATAGACACAAAACACAAAGCACAAGGTGACTTTGCTTTCCTCGGGGTCAGTATGTTGTATGATAATTCATGTATATCATATGTATGTATGCATAATTGTTCTTCATTCCCCAATCAAGGAAGGTCACCTAGAAGAAGGGAACACATGTGTCTTTTGAGTCAACATGAGAGAGATCAAGAGATCTCAATGCTTTGCATCGTCCTCAAGTAGACAACACTAAGGACAACAAATAGAAGAATGAGAATAACACATAGAAGAAGTAACAAAAGAGAGGAGGAGAGAATCTGCTATGCTAATGAAACTAGTCTAGCACGTCATCTACCCCTCGATCTTGCTGATCAATGTTTCGGGAAGGTAGGGAACATGCTAGAGGAGGAACATCCAACACAGTAGATGGAACTATCACAAGATCCAAACAAGGGCTATGTTCATGTTCCGAGCCACATTGTTCTTGTCTAGGAGCTAGGATAAGTGCTTTAGAAAATTCATTAGATAAATGGTTATCAATATCCACAAGTTCATATTCACTATCAGAATGAACAGGAGTAACATTTGCATCATGAATAACATTTTCATCTATATCATCATCAAGATTTATAAAAATAGGATCTTTAACTCACACAGGATCAAGACCATCATGCATCTTATGTTTAGGAGATTTCGGCTCAATCGTCGGCTGAGGAGAAAATGGAATAATGCTTGTTGAAGGTGTTTTTGGGGATTGCAAAGTTTGAGAGGCAGCTGCCTGAGCTCTAAGACGACGCTTTCGTCGGCGTTCACGTGCAGAACGATTTCGTCTAGTCTTAGTAGGAAGTTGCGAAGATTGAGGAGGAGGAATGTTCTCATCCTTATCACTTGGGTGTTTAGGTTGTGGTCTCTTAGGCTAAACAATAGGAGAAGAGGAAGGTCTCTTCTCTCCATAAGAGGAAGGAGGAGGAACTGCTCCGTATAAGGGAGGAATACTTGGTTTAGGAAGGAGACCAAGTCCATCATGACGAGGAGGTATAGGTCTACCTTTAGAAGGTTTATTAGATATAGGCATAGTCACATCCATAGGAATAGGTTGGGAATCTTCTTGAGGAAAGACATTGGTTTTATCTTTCAAAGGAAGAACTTCCTTCTCAAGAACGATAGGAATGTCAAGTTTGGGTGTTCTATGTTCACTTAGAGATAGGATCATATCTTTTTTCCACTTTTGATAAGATTTGAAAAGATGATCACTTCGCGGAGGAAGAGATTGGAATTGTTTAGGCCAAAAGTAATCAATAGGAACGCTAGAAGTTCTTTCAGCTGATTTAAAGAGACTATGATTGATAGTAACAACTTCACCATTATGGGGAAATTTCAAGCACTTATGAATAGGAGAAGCAATAGCTTTCATGGAAGATAGCCAAGGATAGCCTAGCTTCACACGAAATTGTTCGGATGATGGGATAATAGCAAAGTCCACATCAAGGGATTTGTTATGGACCTCAATAGGTAATGTAATAGAACCAATTGTAGGAGAAGAAAATGCATCAAATAATTTCACAACCACATTTGTTTCATCATAGATCACTTGATTCAATTGCAAAGTAAAAAGAAATTCCTCAGTAATGACATTAATCATACAAGAAGGATCAATAAGCACTCCACGGCAAGGTGTATTCTTGACTTTTGCAACTATATATAAAGGACCATCAGGTGCCCTGACAGTTTCACTGGAATCAAATGTGATGGAAGGTTCTTTAGGGATTTTCTGTTGTTCCACAAGTTAATCACATTCGGAGTCATAGACATGAGATCATCAGGTGAGACAGAGGAATCAGTAGTATCAATCGCATTAGAGGTATGAGAAGGCAATGGATCAGTAAAAATCTTAAGATTTTGGTTAGGAGGAGCTACAGATGTGTTGCCTTTATCATTCACACTAGAAACAGAGATAGTATTATTATCAATCAAATCTTGAATTTTACCCTTTAAAGCAAAACATTTTTCAGTATCATGCCCAGGATGACGATGAAATTGACAAAAATATTTGTTATCAAAATAGGGTGAATTAATCTTTGCAGGATCTATTTGCCTTATAGGAGGAAGACTAAGCACATTTTGTTCTAATAACTTAGTCATAATACTATGCAATGATTCATTCAAAGGAGTAAACTTTCTTTCTTTCTTGAAAAACTTAGAAATAGGAGGCACACCTGATGCTGCATTCACATTGTTGTTGATGATGTTTTCATTGAATTTAATGGATTCTCTGTTCGGTTTAAACTTCCCAAATGGTTGTTGACTACTATCACCCTTATCACTCAGAGCCATAGGATTTGCTTGTTCCATTTGACTCACAGTCAGTTGATAATTGTGAAGAGTTGCGCACAACTGTTGGAAAGAAGTAAACTCAGAAAACAGGAGTTTTTCTCTACTATCTTTTTGCAAATTAGAAATAAAGATTCTTTGAATATCATTGTCAGGTACTGGAAAAGAAATTTGAGCATACAAATGCTTATATCTACCAATGAAATCAGTCACTTTTTCTTTAACACCTTGTTTACAATGCATTAAATCAATCAAAGTAACTTTAGGACTTATATTGTTTTGAAATTGTTGAATGAAAGCATTTGCAAGTTGTTCGAAAGAAGTAATAGAATAGGAAGGCAACGAGAAATACCATTGTAGGGCTTTGTCTCTTAATGTTCTAGTAAACAGTTTTGCAAGCAACCTTTGGTCATAAGCAAAATCAGTACATATTGTTTGAAAGGTCTTAACATGTGTTAGAGGATCACCCTTACCATTATAAAGCTCCAAATGCGGAATTTCAACATGTTTAGGGGGGATAGCTCGAACAATATCAAGAGAAAGTGGGCTCGCAACATCAAATGTGGGCACACTAAACTTAGATTGATTCATAGAGGCAATTTGTTGCTGTAAAGAAGAGACAATTTGTGCAAGATTGTTAATGGTCGCTTCAGTCGAAGAGTTCATATTAGACGTGTTAGATTGTGATGGAGGTGTTATGTTATTGAAAGAAGGTAGAGAGTAAGGTGGTGGGACACTATGATAGTTAGTCATAGGAGATGATTAGGCAGGAGGAACACTACAAGGAGGAATGGAAAACGAATTGCCCCTTTGTGTCATGTTCATTTGTGGAGATATAATAGGGACACTCATTGAAGGAATGAATGAAGAAGTTGGATTGATTGAAGAGGAAGGATTGCCCCCATGACTAGTGATCATAGGAGGAATGTCTTGTATTGAAGTAATCATTATGTTTGATGTAAAAGTAGGTATACTAGCAATAGAAGTCATCAAAGGAATAGAATGATTGTCTTGAGTAGGAGGTTGTGTATAACCCAAAGTTTCAGCACAACTCTTCATAGGCATCACATTTGAATCCACAATGCGTGCAATACCACACAAAATATCAATTCCATTCTTATCACTTTGAAGCATACGTTTTAGACCCTCAATTAAAGGAAGAGCTTGACTATCAGGGTATTCTTGAGACATCCACTGTCGAAAATCATCAAATTGGTTATCCAATTTTGAAAGTTGTTCTACAGAAACCTCATGGAGAGATTCTTCATCATTAAGAGGATTAGAGGAATTACCCATGTCCTCGTTAAAAAGACCATTCAAATTAGGTTCCATCTCCTCAGTAATTAAACCTTGGAAGGACTTAATTCTAAGGCTTCGTCTAACAGGAATAGTGTAAGTAGGGCTTATTGTTGTAAAACTCATGCACTAAAGAGAGAGAGAAGATTTTGAATTTTAGAGGTAGAAAATTTCAGTAAAACTAGCCAATCTTCTAGATTTAAGCTATTAAATACAATCAGGACAATCTCTCGAAATTTCGAAAAAAATGTCCGGGACCGTGGCGCTCGGGGTGCACACGGTCCTCGCAATTTTTTTCGAAATTTGCAGGGATGAAAGTTATGATGATTTTACAGCTAACCTGAAAAAATTGAGTGATTTTACGATCTGTAGATAGGCCAAATTAAAGTTGCAATCTTGAAATTGAACCCTACCAAGATTGTTGAAAAATGTAAAATTTGAATTTTGGAAAAGAGAGGGAAACTGAAATTTTGAATTTTATGATTTTAGAGGGAATACCAAAAGCAATGCAAGTTTTGAAATTTGAAAGTTGACTCAATTTCACGCAAAATTCAATTTTGAAAGCAGAAATCAAAGTTGTTGTAATTAAGCACTTAATTTCAAAAGTCACAAATTGCAAAAATTTGAATAAATCACTGAAATTTCGAATGAATGCTAACACACTTTTCAGATTTAGGACTGTAAGAAACACAATTTTGACACAAATTTCAATTTCAACAATTTTTGAATGATTAGAAGCCTCAATCCAAGCAATCGCTAGACCAACTTTGACTGTAATTTTGAAGGTGTTAGAATTGATAAAATCAGCCAAAATTCTGGATTTTAGCAGAAAAATACAATAAGATCTAGCTCCCGAAATTTCAGAAAAAATGTCGGGGACGATGGCGCTCGGGGTGCACACGGTCTTCGCAACTTTTTTCCAAATTTTCAAGGATGAAAGATATTGTGATTTTATTGCGGAATCCAAAGTTACAGCTAATTTGGAGATGTTTTGATCAGTGAAATTGTCAGACAAAGGTTGAATCAAGAGGGTTTCAAAAATTAGGGTTTTGACACTTAACCACTTAATTTTCAGAATTAAAGCACAAATATGAATTAACAATTTGCAATAGAAGGGTAGATCTGAAACAAGCATTAACAATTAAACATTTCACAAGTTTAATTACTTAAAAAGAAAATTTTAGGGTTTTTATGCAATTAGCCTCTAAAATTTGCAAAAGATCAAACATGGAAATGTAATCAAGGAATCCAATTTTCAGATCTAACTATGAATAATCAGAAAGGATGTTCATGTCGGGTTCACCAAAATGTAAAGCGGAAAAATCGAACCCTAGTCGTTCTCCCCTCTCCAACTCCGAGGAGAGAGAAGGGAGAGTCACTAGGGTTTATGGTTTTCACTTAGGGGAGACTTTACATTCAAAAGAGGGGTTGAAACCCACAAGATCCAATCCCACGCAATGCAAGATTGGATTCTAAATGAATTTCAAGGGTTGTGATAGCAAGGATACCCTCTTTTGTAAAGAATGTAGATAGAAAGATTAAGCTAGGAATACATAGAAAGTGAGAAAGATTCACTTATAAATAGAGATAGGGATATGATATGAAGTTGCGGACCTAGAATTAGCAGTAAAATGTTGAGATGGCGCTGTCCTGCAAATTTGAGCAAAATTTGACGGGACGATGGCGCCCGGCGTGCACACGGTCCTCCGAAAAATCCGCGAAACGAAGGGGGATCTGTTCGTCTCTGCACAAGGATTCCAGATCTTCAATTTCAGCCGCATACTTGCAACCTACACACAGAAAAGCGAAGACGATTGGGGGGTTAGGGATTAGGGGTTTGCCCTTAGGTCAAACCCCAGTTTTGGAATTAACCAAGAAATGAGAAATGTTGTAAATGTAAATGACTGTAATGTAAAACAAGTACTAATACCTTGTTGTAAGGATGTTAGTATCCTTATATGCGAAGGTATAGATGTTGTTGTATGTTGTATGTTTGTATGTTGTAGTATGTGATCTCCTCTTCAATGGTTGAATCCTTGTCTTGAATGCAACACTTAGCCTTGAATGGAGACTTAGAATGATCAATTGCTTGAAGGAATGCTTGAATGCTTGAATGGTTGAATGTTTGAATAGAGTTTCCATGTCTTGTACACCTATGTCCTTCCTTTTTCAAATGGGAGAGGAAATGTAGTTTATATACTTGCCAATTAGGGTTAAAAGACTGATTTTCCCGACCTTAGGCCGACCAGGAAATGTTATTTTCCAATTTGCAAACAAAAAGACCCGAAGTCCCATAGGAGACCAGGCCCAAAAATAGGGCCAGGGACTAGGGCGCTAGGCGCCATGGTCCTGGGGGACCAGGGCATTGGGCGCCCTGGTCCTGAAGGACCAGGGCGCTGGGCGCTCTGGTCCCACCTCCCGGGACAGCAGGGTGCAAGGAGGATCAGGCAGGGTGCTGGAAAAATGCAGTTTTTGGTGTCATGAGCAAGTTTTGGGGTCTCCATTCAGTTTTAGTGTTGCGTCGCCATCGTGAAGACCCAAATGCGGTCGAAATTGCAAGTGTCACAATTTTCAGATGCTACAAGAAGGGCATCCTTACTGATTGGAATTTGATTAACATGGTGTGCAAATCTGACAATAAGATTAGGAGAGAAAATGTTGTCTGGAGATTTCCATGTTATGATTGGGTCAAGGTGAATTTTGATGGGGCTACCAAGGGCAATCCTGGGAAGTCTGGAGGGGGAGGAGTTATCAGAAACTCTCATGGTGTTTGTATTTATGCTATTGCTTCCCCCTTTGGAATTCAAAACAATCACGTTGTTGAAGCTCAGGCTATGTTGAAATGTCTCCAGCTTGCTCAGGGTTATAAATTTAAAAAATATGGCTGGAAGGGGATTCCCTGAATATTATTTAGGCTATTAAAGGTTCTAACTCCCCCTCTTGGAATATATTCAACATTATTGAAAATGCCAAAAAGTTATTAAAAGACTATGATAGTGTCTTCATCTCCAATATGCTTAGGGAAGGTAATAAGTGGTGCAGGAGCACCCATGGTGTAAGGCAAATATATGGTCAAAGTCATCATTTGAAATATAATTGATATTTTAAGGTCATTTATAATGTATTTGAATCCATTTGGAATGATTTGTAAGGCTTGGAAGCAAGTCCTGATTATGTCCTAGTTGTCCATATAGGCCCTTATAGGTCAAGATGGTCAAAATTGTATAAAAGGCCATGAGAAGGCTATCAAGTATGTAAAAGGTATTAAATAGATTATTTGGACATGTTTAGGGGGTTTTTAAAATTTCGAGAGTCATTAGGAAAAAGTGTCAAAGTTGCAAGAAAATTGCAAAAGTGCAAGATTTGCAAAAATGTAAAAGTGCAAAAATTGCACATAAAGTTGTAAAAGGGAAGATGAAGGGTCATAAAGGTAGTTGGATGGTTTATAACTACCAAGGAGTCTATAAATATGTTTTATTTGTCAAACCAAATCATTATTGGAAGAATAGAGAAGAAATGAGAACATTTTGGATACATTTTGGTGCATTCTACTATTGTTATTTTCGTTGGCTTTCCAGTTTTTGTGTTAGTTCCAGGCCTTGTACAACCATGTATGGCCTGGAAACCTTTGTATATGTATAATGGATAGTTAGAAATGTTAATTACCTTTTTTTTCCTTTTGGTTTGGAGTTATTATGTTTAGAAATGAAGAAGATATGGAAGTTTTCATGAAAGTTGTTAATTGCAGATTTGATACTTCCTAAGAATAGTCACATTGTAGCGTATGGTATGAACTCATATGAGATTATTCAGACCTCTAAATAGACTCATTGGAAATATATGTAAATCATCTTTATTTTATCTTTGGTTTGAGGCATTTTTGTTTTCTTTTGTGGAAGTTATGAAGATTTTGGTGAAAACTGGTTTTAAACTGTCTTAAATGGAGTTGCTGGAAAGGGTTTGTACTCATCTTGTGATTTCACCATTGGAAAAATTAATGACATGAATATTATGAAAGTAGACTCAGAGAGATTTCATTTTAGTATGGTATTGTTTTATTTTGGTTAAGTATTTTTTGTAAAATATGATGCCCTAGCAAGCAGAAAGCATACATTTTCTAGATTTATGATAGTCAAAATTGGTCTCGATGCAGAGATGATAACTTTTTATTGCACCATTGGATCTTTATGAATTTTGGATATGTTGTTTATAATATAGTTATTAAGGGTCTAACCGAAGGGATTGAGATATTTAGTTCTTCTTAAAAATTTATAGACCTAAACCATCTTTCTTTTCCTTTTGGTTTGAGGCATTTTTGTTTTCATTTGTGGAAGTTATGAAGATTTTGGTGAAAACTGGTTTTAAACTGTCTTAAATGGAGTTGCTAGAAAAGGTTTGTACTCATCTTGTGATTTCACCATTGGAAAAATTAATGACTTGAATATTATGAAAGTAGACTCAGAAGGATTTCATTTTAGTATGGTATTGTTTTAGTTTGGTTAAGTATTTGTTGTGAAATATGATGCCCTAGTAGGCATAAAGCATACATTTTCCTGATTTATGACAGTCAAAATTGGTCTCGGTGCAGATATGATAACTTTTTATTGCACCATTGGATCTTTATGAATTTGGGATATGTTGTTTATAATGTAGTTATTAAGGGTCTGGCTGAAGGGATTGAGATTTTTAGTTCTTGTTAAAAAGTTATATACCTCTGTGTATAGGTCTATCCAAAGGGGCAGCAAGTTGGCAAGTTTGATACCTAGATTAAGTTTTCTTAATTGATTGATTGTTGAAGAATGATGAAATATGTCTGTAATGAATTGTTATCATGATTGAAATATGGATGGATCAATATGATCCTAGAGTTGTGATTGGATTTTCATGATGCTCTGCATCAAATTGGTATCAGAGCTAGAAGAGCTTGAGTGTGTGGGTAGAGTGTCGAAGGAGGCAATCCACACCAGGACCTAGCCCATGAGATTGTTTATTTGATTCTTGTGATTAAAGTTTCTTGGTTGTAGATTTGGTGCAGGTGCATTCTACTATTGTTAACAGATGAGTACAAACCCTTTCCAGCAACTCCATTTAAGAAAGTTTAAAACCAGTTTTCACCAAAATCTTCATAACTTCCACAAATGAAAACAAAAACGCCTCAAACCAAAGGGAAAAGAAAGATGATTCACAGACTTTTCTAATGAGTCTATTTAAAAACCAATCACAAATCTAGGATCATTTTTATCCATCCATATTTTAATCATGATAACAATTCATTAGAGGCATATTTCATCATTCTTCAACAATCAATCAATCAAGAAAACTTAATCTAGGTATCAAACTTGCCAACTTGCTACCCCTTTGGACCAAATTGATGTAGAGAATCATGAAAATCCAATCACAAATCTAGTATCATGTTGATCCATCCATATTTTAATCATGATAAAAATTCATTAGAGGCATATTTCATCATTCTTCAACAATCAATCAATTAAGAAAACTTAATCTAGGTATCAAATTTGCCAACTTCCTACCCCTTTGGATAGACCTATGCACAGAGGTCTATAAATTTTTAACAAGAACTAAGAATATCAATCCCTTCAGTCAGACCCTTAATAATTGTATAATAAACAACATATCCAAAATTCATAAGGATCCAACAGTACAATAAAAAGTTATCATCTCTGCATCGAGACCAACTTTGACTATCATAAATCTGGAAAATGTATGCTTTCTGCCTGCTAGGGCATCATATTTCACAACAAATACTTAACAAAACTAAAACAATACCATACTCAAATGAAATCCCTCTGAGTATAATTTCATAATATTCAATTCATTAATTTTTCCAATGGTGAAATCACAAGATGAGTACAAACCCTTTCCAGCAACTCCATTTAAGACAGTTCAAAACAAGTTTTCACCAAAATCTTCATAAATTCCACAAATGAAAACAAAAACACCTAACACAAAAGGGAAAAGAAAGAGAATTCACATAAATTTCCAATGAGTCTATTTAGAGGTCTTAATAGTCTCATATGAGTTCGTACCACATGCTGCAATGTGACTGTTCTCAGGAAGTATCAAATCTGCAATTAACAACTTTCACCAAAACTTTCATATCTTCTTCATTTCTAAACATAATAACTCCGAACAAAAAGTAAAAGAAATTCAATTAACATATATAACTATCCATTATACATATAAATTTTTTTTCAAGCCATACATGGTTGTACAAGGCCTAGAACCAACATAAAAAATTGGAAAGCCAACCAAAATAACAATAGTAAAATGCACCAAAATGTATCCAAAATGTTCTACTTTCTTCTCTATTATTCCAATAATGATTTGGTTTGACCAATACAACATATTTATACTCTTTGGTAGTTATAAACCATCCAACTACCTTTATGACCCTTCATCTTCCCTTTTACAACTTTATGTGCAATTTTTGCACTTTTACATTTTTGCAAATCTTGCACTTTTGCAATTTTCTTGCAACTTTGACACTTTTTCCTAATGACTCTCCAAATTATAAAGACCCCCTAAACATGTCCAAATAATATATTTAATACCTTTTACATACTTGATAGCCTTCTCATGGCCTTTTATACAATTTTGACCATCTTGACCTATAAGGGCCTATATGGACAACTAGGACATAATCAGGACTTGCTTACATTTTTAGCATTCCAAGCCTTACAAATAATTCCAAATGGATTCAAATACATTATAAATGACCTTGAAATATCAATTATATTTCAAATGATGACTTTGACCATATATTTGCCTTACACCATGGGTGCTCCTGCACCAATAAGATTGCTGACCTTCTATCTAATGAGGGGGTTTATTTAGAGGATGATGCTAAATACATCGGAGAAGCCAACTGCAAAAAGGATGTCAGGGTGCAATTATTATATGATCGTGTCAATGGCTCAAGTTAATTTTATCATTACCGCTTTTGGTTCGAATACCAAAGGCAAAGATTGGGGTTATGTTAATCCTTAGTTAATGATTTTAGTAAGGCATCGTTATTATTATCAATGGTGTGACAGGGATAATCATAATAAGTGCTAAAGTGTCGTGACCATCATTAAATATTCCTTCAAAATCAAGGAAAGCACCCTAGTTTTTGAACCCAACATTTTGTTCAAGAGCCTGTGTTTAAGTTTTGGTCTTCAGTTTGTGAGCATTTTGTCCACTATTGAAAACCTCAACCTGCATTTCAACATGGGAGGTAACCTTAACCGGAATGAGCCCTCTAGTTGTGAAAACTGGAAAAGTGAGCAGAAAGTTTGGAGGAGGCTCCATCGATATGGTTTCACAGAATACATCGAGAAATTGCATGGCAGCAAAAAGTCAGTTTCGCATGGCTTTGTAAAGGGATGGAACAACAACAAAGTCACTCTGTTTGGTCAGACCTGGAAGGTCGATGAAGACTTAGTGTCGGAAGTCACGGGATTACAAAAGGAAGGCACTAAGTTCTACAGAGACTGAAAGTTTGCAGCTGAATCTATTAAAAATTTCCCCAAAACTGATGATGAGAAGGTTCGGGTCGTCAAGAAAGACAATATTTCGTACTACTTCCCTCACCAGGTAAAGTCCATCTGGCAGAAGATGCTAAGGGTTTTGATGGAATTCTTAAGTATTGATGGTAGATTCACGAAGGTTTATAACTATCATTTTGCTATTCTTAACCATTTCTACCATGGGGTTAAGATCTCTTTGCCTTTCTATTTAGTGTCTTCCCTGAATGAGAGTTTGGCTGACCATGCCAAAAAACCCAATTCCTACCCCATAGCACATCAAGGGCTCATTGTGCTTATTTATGAACACTTGAAGAAAAAAGCTAGGGTTAGTAAGGATGACCATTTGGTGGCAAATGCACATATTTCAGATAGTCGTGGTGATTCTGAGTCTGATGATGATTTGTCAAATGCTCCTCTCCATAGAAAAGGAAGAGCTGATGATGTTTATAAAGAAGACATGGATGATGAAGCTGGTATGGAGGGGGAACAGGGGAAGGAGGTTGATTATGAAGCAGAGAGTGAGAATAAAGAGGAAGTTGGAGAAGAGGAGGAGATGAAGAGAAAAGTCTTTGTTGAAAAGCCAGCCTCAAACCCTATTACCTCAGATAGTAGGAATGTTTTGTAGAATTCCATGGAGGAAGCTAACCCTAATTCTGTGAGCTTTGAGTGGGGAAGGGAATGACGGACTTGATTTTGAATGTAGCCAGAAACAACATGTTGGAATCTTTCAATTTCCAGAAATCAGTAATTGAAAATATTACTAATATTCAAAGTAAACAGAGGGATTTGGTGTATAAGATTCAGGATTTGATTAAGGATGCCAATACTGGGAAAAAGAATGCAGAGGTGGATAACAATGTGGTAGAGGATGAAATTGAAATGCAAGATTGGTCAAAAAAAGATTTGATAAAGGAAGACTTGAAACATCTGGAAGATGTTATCAGAATTGTCAAAGATAAAGCTGAGGTTGAAAATGAAGCCATCATCAATCGAGTTGCTAAAATTGAGAAGGCTTTGAAGAATTTCATAAATCATAGTCTTGAGGGTTTCATCTGAGAATATGAATGCCCTGGTGGATTGTCTATAGAGGAACCAACAGAACAAAGAAATTGTGATCATTGAAGATATGCTGACCTCCAGCTCTGCTCCCCAAACTTCCACGGGTAGAGCTAGGCAGATGACTAGTGATGTGCAGATAAAGACTAAAGACATTCATCTGAAGTAGGAGAATAAAGACCTGAGAGAAGCCACCAAGGATATGATGATGCTGGTCAAGGACGCAGAAGAGTCCATAAAAGTTTTTGTTTGAAATGTAATCTAGTCTTTGTCTGCCAGTCTCTTGGTGGCTCTGTGCTGTCCTTTTTTCTAGCTGTTGTGTTTTATACTGGTCTTTTGCAGCTTTTATGTCTTTGTCCTATTTTCTCTTGGTTCCTTCATGCCTATCTTTTCGTATTGTAAGCAGGTTTTGGGTCCCTTAAAACCTGATTTTCCTTAATCAAAAATAGGGTGACTCAAAATCATTGAGTTCTTTAAATCCTATGACAAGGTAACCTTTAACAGGGTTTTAACCTCTAACCGAGTATTTAGCCATCCCTTAACTGGGTGATCCCTAGCAAGATCAGTTCCTAGCAGAACTTGTTGTAAAGTCTTTAACCAGACTAGGATCCTAATAGAGAGAACTTCAAAAGAGTTCAAGAACAACTTGTGGGTATTCATCCCCACCATGGTTTTTCCCAGCGGGGTTTCCATGTGAAAAATTAGTGTGTTATGTGTGATGCTTTTTCATGTGATATTTTAGTGTATTCTTTTAAGCGATAATGCAAGCTGATCCAGTGGTCATTATATTTTTGATGTATTACTTTTAGCTTATTCTTTTAAGCGATAATGCAAGTTGATCTAGTGGTCATTATATTTTAGTGTATTCTTTTAAGCCATTAATTGCAGATTTGATACTTCCTGAGAACAGTCACATTGTAGCGTATGGTATGAACTCATATGAGATTATTAAGACCTCTAAATAGACTCATTGGAAAGATATGTGAATCATATTTATTTTATCTTTGGTATGAGGCATTTTTGTTTTCATTTGTGGAAGTTATGAAGATTTTGGTGAAAACTGGTTTTAAACTATCTTAAATGGAGTTGCTGGAAAGGGTTTGTAGTCATCTTGTGATTTCACCATTGGAAAAATTAATGACCTGAATATTATGAAAGTAGACTCAGAGGGCTTTCATTTTAGTATGGTATTGTTTCAATTTGGTTAAGTATTTGTTGTAAAATATGATGCCCTAGCAGGCAGAAGGCATACATTTTCTAGATTTAAGACAGTCAAAATTGGTGTCGGTGCAGAGATGATAACTTTTTTTTGCACCATTGGATCTTTATGAATTTTGGATATGTTATTTATAATATAGTTATTAAGGGTCTGACCGAAGGGATTGATATTTTTAGTTCTTCTTAAAAATTTATAGACCTAAATCATCTTTCTTTTCCTTTTGGTTTGAGGCATTTTTTTTTCATTTGTGGAAGTTATGAAGATTTTGGTGAAAACTGGTTTTAAACTGTCTTAAATGGAGTTGCTGGAAAGGGTTTGTACTCATCTTGTGATTTCACCATTGGAAAAATGAATGACTTGAATATTTTGAAAGTAGACTCAGAGGGCTTTCATTTTGGTATGGTATTGTTTTAGTTTGGTTAAGTATTTGTTGTGAAATATGATGCCCTAGCAAGCATAAAGAATACATTTTCTTGATTTATGACAGTCAAAATTGGTCTCAGTGCAGATATGATAACTTTTTATTACACCCTTGGATCTTTATGAATTTGGGATATGTTGTTTATAATGTAGTTATTAAGGGTCTGACCAAAGGATTGAGAGTTTTAGTTCTTGTTAAAAAATTATATACCTCTGTGCATAGATCTATCCAAAGGGGCAGCAAGTTGGCAAGTTTGATACCTAGATTAAGTTTTCTTGATTGATTGATTGTTGAAGAATGATGAAATATGCCTCTAATGAATTGTTATCATGATTAAAATATGGATGGATCAATATGATCCTAGAGTTGTGATTGGCTTTTCATGATGCTCTGCATCAAATTGGTATCAGAGCTAGAAGAGCTCGAGTGTGTGGGTAGAGCGCCGAAGGAGGCAAGCCACACCAGGAACTAGCCCATGAGATTGTTTATTTGATTCTTGTGATTAAAGTTTCTTGGTTGTAGATTTGGTGTAGGTTCATTCTACTATTGTTAACAGATGAGTACAAACCCTTTCCAGCAACTCCATTTAAGACAGTTTAAAACCAGTTTTCACCAAAATCTTCATAACTTCCACAAATGAAAACAAAAATGCCTCAAACCAAAGGGAAAAGAAAGATGATTCACATACCTTTCCAATGAGTTTATTTAAAAAACAATCACAACTCTAGGATCATTTTGATCCATCCATATTTTAATTATGATAACAATTCATTAGAGGCATATTTCATCATTCTTCAACAATCAATCAATCAAGAAAACTTAATCTAGGTATTAAACTTGCCAACTTGCTACCCCTTTGGACCAATTTGATGCAGAGCATCATGAAAATCCAATCACAAATCTAGTATCATGTTGATCCATCCATATTTTAATCATGATAAAAATTCATTAGAGGCATATTTCATCATTCTTCAACAATCAATCAATTAAGAAAACTTAATCTAGGTATCAAACTTGCCAACTTCCTGCCTCTTTGGATAGACATATACACAGAGGTCTATAAATTTTTAACAAGAACTAAAAATCTCAATCCCTTCAGTCATACCCTTAATAATTGTATTATAAACAACATATCCAAAATTCATTAGGATCCAACAGTGCATTAAAAAGTTATCATCTCTTCACCGAGACCAATTTTGATTGTCATAAATCTGGAAAATGTATGCTTTCTGCCTGCTATGGCATCATATTTCACAACAAATACTTAAGAAAAATAAAACAATACCATACTCAAATGAAATCTCTCTGATTCTAATTTCATAATATTCAATTCATTAATTTTTCCAATGGTGAAATCACAAGATGAGTACAAACCCTTTCCAGCAACTCCATTTACGATAGTTTAAAACCAGTTTTCACCAAAATCTTCATAAATTCCACAAATGGAAACAAAAACACCTAAAATAAAAGGGAAAAGAAATATTATTCACATATATTTCCAATGAGTCTATTTAGAGGTCTTAATAATCTCATATGAGTTCATACCATATGCTGCAATGTGACTGTTCGCAGGAAGTATCAAATCTGCAATTAACAACTTTCACCAAAACTTCCATATCTTCTTCATTTATAAACATAATAACTCCAAACTAAAAGGAAAATAAATTTAATTAACATATATAACTATCCATTATACATATAAAATTTTTTCCAAGCCATACATGGTCGTACAAGGCCTGGAACCAACATAAAAAACTGGAAAGCCACCCAAAATAACAATAGTAAAATGCACCAAAATGTATCCAAAATGTTCTACTTTCTTCTCTATTCTTCCAATAATGATTTGGTTTGACCAATACAACATATTTATACTCTTTGGTAGTTATAAACTATCCAACTACCTTTATGACCCTTCATCTTCCCTTTTACAACTTTATGTGCAATTTTTGCACTTTTACATTTTTGCAAATCTTGCACTTTTGCAATTTTCTTGCAACTTTGACACTTTTTCCTAATGACTCTCCAAATTATAAAAACCCCCTAAACATGTCCAAATAATCTATTTAATACCTTTTACATACTTGATAGCCTTCTCATGGCCTTTTATACAATTTTGACCATCTTGACCTATAAGGGCCTATATGGACAACTAGGACATAATCAGGGCTTGCTTACATTTTTAGGCTTTCAAGCCATACAAATAATTCCAAATGGATTCAAATACATTATAAATGACCTTCAAATATCAATTATATTTCAAATGATGACTTTGACCATATATTTGCCTTACACCATGGGTGCTCCTGCACCAATAAGGTTGCTGACCTTCTATCTAATGAGGGGGTTTATTTAGAGGATGACGCTAAATACATCGGAGAAGCCAAATGAAAAAAGGATGTCAGGGTGCAATTATTATATGATCATGTCAATGGTTCAAGTTAATTTTATCATTACCCCTTTTGGTTCGAATACCAAAGGCAAAGATTGGGGTTATGTGAATCCTCAGTTAATGATTTTAGTAAGGCATCATTTTTATGATCAATGGTGTGACAAGGATAATCATAATAAGTGCTAAAGTGTCGTGACCATCATTAAATATTCCTTCAAAATCAAGGAAAGCACCCTATTTTTTGAACCCAACATTCTATTCAAGAGCCCATGTTTAAGTTTTGGTCTTTAGTTTGTGAGCATTTTGTGCACTATTGAAAACCTCGACCTGCATTTCAATATGGGAGGTAACCTTAACCGGAATGAGCCCTCTAGTTGTGAAAACTGGAAAAGTGAGCGGAAAGTTTGGAGGAGGCTCCATCGATATGGTTTCACAGAATACATGGAGAAATTGCATGGCAGCAAAAAGTCAGTTTCACACGGCTTTGTAAAGGGATGGAACAACAACAAAGTCACTCTGTTTGGTGAGACCTGGAAGGTCGATGAAGACTTAGTGTCGGAAGTCACGAGATTACAAAAGGAAGGCACTAAGTTCTACAGAGACTAAAAGTTTGCAGTTGAATCTATTAAAAATTTCCCTAAAACTGATGATGAGAAGGTTCGGGTCATCAAGAAAGACAATATTTCGTACTACTTCCCTCACCAGGTAAAGTCCTTCTGGCAGAAGATGCTAAAGGTTTTGATGGAATTCTTAAGTATTGATGGTAGATTCACGAAGGTTTATAACTATCATTTTGCTATTCTTAACCATTTCTACCATGGGGTTAAGATCTCTTTGCCTTTCTATTTAGTGTCTTCCCTGAATGAGAGTTTGGCTGACCGTGCCAAAAAAACCCAATTCCTACTCCATAGCACATCAAGGGCTCATTGTGCTTATTTATGAACACTTGAAGAAAAAAGCTAGGGTTAGTAAGGATGAGCATTTGGTGGCAAATGCACATATTTCAGATAGTCGTGGTAATTTTGAGTCTGATGATGATTTGTCAAATGCTTCTCTCCATAAAAAAGGAAGAGTTGATGACATTTATAAAGAAGACATGGATGATGAAGTTGGTATGGAGGAGGACCAGGGGAAGGAGGTTGATTATGAAGCAAAGAGTGAGAATAAAGAGGAAGCTGGAGAAGAGGAGGAGATGAAGAGAAAAGTCTTTGTTGAAAAGCCAGCCTCAAACGCTATTACCTTGGATAGTAGGAATGTTGCATATAATTCCATGGAGGAAGCTAACCCTAATTCTGTGAGCTCTGAGTGGGGAAGGGAATGACAGACTCCATTTTGAATTCAGCCAGAAACAACATGTTGGAATCTTTCAATTTCCAGAAATCGGTAATTGAAAATATTACTAATATTCAAAGTAAACAGAGGGATTTGGAGTATAAGATTCAGGATTTGATTAAGGATGCCACTACTAGGAAAAAGAATGTAGAGGTGGATAACAATGTGGTAGAGGATGAAATTGAAATGCAGGATTGGTTGAAAAAAGATTTGATAAACGAAGACTTGAAACATCTGGAAGTTGTTATCAGAATTGTCAAAGATAAAGCTGAGGTTGAAAATGAAGCCATCATCAATCGAGTTGCTAAAACTGAGAAGGCTTTGAAGAATTTCATAAATCATAGTCTTGAGGGTTTCATCTGAGAATATGAATGCCTTGGTGGATTGTCTAGAGAGAAACCAACAGAACAAAGAAATTGTGATCATTGAAGATATGCCGACCTCCAGCTCTGCTCCCCAAACTTCCAGGCGTAGAACTAGGCAGATGACTAGTGATGTGGAGATAAAGACTAAAGACATTCATCTGAAGTAGGAGACTAAAGACCTGAGAGAAGCCACCAAGGATATGATGATGCTGGTCAAGGATGCTGAAGAGTCCATAAAAGTTTTTATTTGAAATGTAATCTAGTCTTTGTTTGCCAGTCTCTTGCTGGCTCTGTGCTGTCCTTTTTTCTAGCTGTTGTGTTTTATACTAGTCTTTTGCAACTTTTATGTCTTTGTCCTATTTTCTCTTGGTTCCTTCATGCCTATCTTTTTGTATTGTAAGCAGGTTTTGGGTCCCTTAAAACTTGGTTTTCCTTAATCAAAAACAGGGTGACTCAAAATCATTGAGTTCTTTAAATCCTTTGACAAGGTAACCTTTAACAGGGTTTTAACCTCTAACCGGGTATTTAGCCATCCCTTAACTGGGTGATCCCTAATAGGGTCAGTTCCTAGCAGAACCTGTTGTAAAGTCTTTAGCCAGACTAGGATCCTAAGAGAGTGAACTTCAGAAGAGTTCAAGAACAACTTGTGGGTATTCATCCCCACCGTGGTTTTTCCCAGCTGGGTTTCCATGTGAAAAATTAGTGTGTTATGTGTGATGCTTTTTCATGTGATATTTTAGTGTATTCTTTTAAGCGATAATGCAAGCTGATCTAGTGGTCATTATATTTTTGATGTATTACTTGTTTAAGCATATGGGTGAAGTGGAAATGAGATATTAGGTTTTTTGAAGATCTAAGTGTTACCGGTTTATGACTTTTACAGTCACTGTGTTTTACTGGTATTGCCTTGATTTAGATTGGTGATGTTGTTTACTAGTTAGTCTAGTCATTGCAATTTAAGTTGTTGAAGAAGTTTTTGTCCATACTGATTCACCCCCCCCTCTCAGTATCTGTTGGGTATTTACTATTCATCACTATTCATTAGAAGGCTGCTCCCTTTGAGCTATACATTACTTCTTATGTCCCTTGACATTTTTCACATCCACCTCTCCCCATTTGACAACAATGCTAAAGGTCGGGGCAAAAAATAAGAAATGAATGAAATTAGGTACAAAGCAAAATTATGAATACCGAATCTAAATATACTTGAAAATATCCATATAAACACCCTTGAAAAATGTCAAATAAGTATCCCAGCTGGATTTTAGAGTTCCCAAAATTTATACAAACCTGTTCAAAATGTAAGCGTGCAGTTCTTCTTCTATTATGGTTGTCAGTGTGGGCATATTCATCTGGTCCACACATTCTTACTTATGAAGTAATAAGGTATTAAGCCACGCACTTACCAAACC
The DNA here is from genome assembly GCF_030272615.1 of Cryptomeria japonica. NCBI lineage: Eukaryota > Viridiplantae > Streptophyta > Pinopsida > Cupressales > Cupressaceae > Cryptomeria > Cryptomeria japonica. The sequence continues at coordinate 448,980,499 of NC_081405.1, forward strand.
TCTCAATTCTCTAGCCCGGTGGATTAATTTGTCCTTTTCCTTCTCCAGGGCTGAAATTTCAAATTCTAAAAGAAAAATTTGAACATCAACAAAGCTGGTCAATGATTCAATACCATAAAAAGTGACTACAAGTTGTTCCAACTTGTCCTTATCTGCCTTAACTTTATTATCCAAGTCTGCTGTTATTTTTGTTGTGTTAGTGGAAGACTAGTATATGCTACTAAATTGATGAAGAGCTTCATCAATCCTTGTCATTGCTTCTGCCAGCTTAGCTTTGTTAGATGTGATCATATTATCATAGGTGACCTTTCTAGTTATATTATACCTTTCCACCAACTATCGGTTTGACACTTGTTGAAGAGTTTAATACTCTTTTGCAATGTGCCCAGTCAAACCTTTCAACTTACCAGATGGACTAGCAACCTAATCTATCTTGCATTCCGGTGCAAGATGCTACAAAATTGGAATAGCCTGCTCAATAAACTATTTATCCTCTAATCCTTCCTTACTCAATTTCTGAGCTGCAACAAACACTATTCAAAACTGCTCAATTGCTCAATATTCTTATTCCCAAAATGACCAAAATCTTCTTAACTAGATGAGTCAAGTACCAATAATGAGGGACCAATAGTCGGTGAAGTTGTCAGTACCCTGAATTCAGTCTATTCATCCTGACCTTTCTCCTCTGCCTTCTGTTCAATTGCATCCTTTATCTTCTCCTTAGCACTAGTGGCTTCACCACTTGGTGCAGTTATTTCTAAAACCTCTAATTCATGAATTTCAATTGTATCAACATCAATTACTGGAGGAGGATTGTCTTCTACCAGTATGTTGATCTCTACATCCTATACATGTGTTACTACCAGAGGAATGTCCTCAGTTAGTTTTGTTCCAAAACTAGTGGATCTCCACCTAGTATACCTTTACCCTTAGCATCAACTGGGATGTTTGGAATGTCAGACTTAGGCAATGTATTTGGTGATGTAAAGAAACTTGGTTTATCAACAAAGAACTTAACCCAAGCCTCATGAGTTTCCTTGACAATTTCATTTACTCTGCCCACCATAAGACTTATATGTCGGTGTCTACTGCAGAAATTTGTTTTGTTAGAAAAATCTAGACACTATCACATCTCTTCTTTAGTAATAGAACCATAAATAGTTAGTAATTCCTGAACCTTTATATGTTTTTCTTCCTCAATAGCAGACAATATCCTAGCATCTAACTTGTTATACAAATCTACCGGTATTTGCTTCTTAATCTCAAGTAAAGCTTTGTTATATAGGTTTAAATTCTTCTATTTCCTTTTGCTCTTTATCATCCATATCACCATAATAATGTTGTATGTTACTCAAAATACCATCCTTTGTGATTTGATCAAATAGTTCAACAATATAAAGAGGACCAATAACCTTAACACTTTTACAAGATTCAAGAGTTTTATCTAGGACTGATTTCTTCTTCTTACCAGGGGTGGGAGCAGACTCCTTGGCCGGTTTTATTTTCTCAATAGGCTTCCTCTCCTTCAATTTTTTTTTGTGATGCCGAAGGAGTGAATTTGTTTTTTTGCAGCTTCCCTTCCTCGGGCTTCTTCCTTTGAATCATCATGTAGATCTTAGGAATCTTCAAGGTTTCATCCTTAGTCTCAGAAACAAATTCAAGAGGAGCAATAAAGGTCTCTAGTTTCTTCCTCTTTGATATACCCTTGCTAGTTCCTACTTATGAAGAAGATTGTATAGCTATCGGAGGAGATGTCTCTACCAAACCAATGATTTGTTTGATCTCAGAAGACATCTTCTGGACAACCTATCCAACCTTCTTTATTTGTCCTTCCCTTTTCTTCTTACTGAAACCTATCTTCACTTCAAATTCCTTTTTCTTTCCAGTATCAAAATTTTTCTCCTTCTCATCAATCGGAGCATCTATAAGCATCTTGGCATAGAGATCCAAGATCTATGCATCAACCTCATAGCTCATTTTAGAAACCTAGATAGTTCTAGGTTGCATTGCCTCTATTAAAGTTTCATCCTTTTTCACCATGAAGCATATGTCGGTAGAGTATTTGTCAACTATATGCTTAGGTATCCTTTCCTTCTTCTTCATTTCTTTTTGAAATGCTTTGAAATAACCCAACATAATAGAGTCTTTTTCATGTCCCAAATTCCTCAAGACACCCTTAATCTATTTTCCTACTGGTATGTCAAAGGCCCATTGCCTCTTACCGGATCCTGGTATCTCATTCAACAAGAAAGGCATTAAACATATAATGAGATTCCCATACCGAACTATACCTTTCACTTTTCCCTTAATCTTTCCCAAATGTGAAATCAATTCATCGCACATCCACTGACATAGATCATATTTCACATTTTCCTTTACCATCTTGTGTGCACAATAGATACAGGAACTAGAAACAGAGTTCAACCAGTTGGATTGGGTTACCTTGTATCTTATCACCATGCTTGCAAATTGAACATCTTTATCCCTGATGGTGCTAATCCACATCAACTAGTTGTCAAAGGTGGCACAAGTTAGCTTGTTCACTTCATTGTTTGGAATATTCCTCCTACCCAGTGTCTATTCAACCTAGGGTAAATTGATGATAGCACGAATTTCCTCCTTGGTGATTTTGTAGGATCAGTCAAGCCATATGAACTCGCCATGGACTTGGCTCAGCACGTACCAAATCATTTCATCCTCAAACTTGGGCATCTCTAGAATATCAGTGAAACCCTGATCCTTTAGAATTTAAAATTTTGGTTTGATCAATCCAACCTTGTTTAGAAAAGTGGAAAAGTACATTGATTTAATCTTCGATGTTCCTAGATCCTCCAAAGTACAGTGAATATATGCTCTCACATATTCCACATAAAGAACTCCATCAGGAACCCTACAAAATGCATCGATTGAGTCATCGACCTTTTTAATTTGAGGGCATTACTTAAATTCCGGACATGGACGATCCTTAATGTCTACCATAACAGGGGTAGCCACATCTGCCAGAGTGGGAGCCGATCTAGAAGCCATCATGATTTCAAAAAAGTAGCATGAAAAAATAGAGGAAATGCCTCTCAACCTAAGCCAGTGAAAACCTTTGAAAATTTGCTCAGAAAATACTAGAAACCGCTGGAAAATGCTCTTAATTGCCTTAAACTCACTTTGCTTCACTCTGAGTGTCGTGTGATCATAAATGAAGCAACTTATCCTTTTTATCCTGTGAAACCCTAATTCCTTGACATTAATTCATGCCAACATATCATACCAGATGCAAAATCTATTATCTCATCTTTGGTTATCCTCCAAACTAACTTCACTAAGATATGAAACAAGCTTTTAGACCACTACCGAGGGTAATGCAGAATATTTCATTCATTTTCCTCCCCCTAAGGCTAATGCCTTAGTTACAAGATGTGTTTCCTACCAGTGCAGGAGCATTCTTCTCTAATTATTGAGTAGCCAGTGAATTTTCCTCTATTGGTTGATCATTAGATTTCCCAACCCACTGTTTAGCATGAGCTTGTTGGATTTCATCAACCTTTTGCATTCTCTTCTCATTGGATGTGTCATTCCCTTCTAGTGTATTCTTTCTTCTTCAATATTTAGCAATGTGTCCTATTTTGTTGCATGCATAGCAAGTAACATTGTTCTTCTGAATTGCCTTGTTGAGTCCTTGACCATTCTTTGACCTACAGTGATTAGCCATATATCCAAACTTTCTACATGCATGACATCTCACATTCATTCTACAATCTTTTGTTCTATGACCATACTTCTTATAATTTGAACATTGACCGGGAACTGCATTATGATTCTGATTTTCTCTATTCCTGCATTGACTTTCTCTATGACCAAACTTATTACAAACAAAGCATCTACCATTAAATTTGTGTGCATTGGGTTGCCTTACTAGTGATTTTAGATTCCGATTGCCTAGTAAATTCCCTTGATTTGTCATAACAGAGCTTTCTCCATGCTCAAATCCAAGACCTTTAGTGTCTCCAGTGTCTCTTTGATCCTTCAATAATTCATCAAGCCTTGCAAAACTAACCTTGAACTTTTATTTGTATTCATTTGCAACATCCAAATCACTTCTTAGGACTGTCACAATTCTTTCCAACTCTTTCTCATTGTTCTGTGATTGCGCCAACTCAGTTATCAACACATCATTTGGAATTTGCAGCCTTAGAATACGAGTTCCAAGTTTGTTGGAATTTGCATGAAGATTGTATTAATGAAATGTTATGTTGTCATTGATGTCAATTAATCGGTAATAATATTGTTATAATGTTGTTTTGCAACCGGTAGGGAGAGCTAGTAAATGGAATTGTAACTGGTAAGTGAGCTTGTGAAGGAAACTGGTATTACTAGAGAAGAAAGTGAGATCAATCGGTAAACCCTACTTGTTGATATGATAAACCCTAACAAATGAAGATTTGGTGTATCAGTTGTATTGATTTATGATCTAATGATGACCAGTAATGATTATGACACATATGCATGTTGTATGCGAAGAGTTTCAAATGGTTTTTGGCATGTAGAGATAACAGTTTTTTTCTCAGGAATGAGAAAGTTCATTGCATGTAATGGAAACTGCGTGATGAGTTACAATGTTCGATGAAGCGGTGATCAAGGAGTAGTCAAGGTTGTCTTGAATGTTGTGCAATGATTATTATGTAATCCAATGGGCATACTTGAACCAATTTGTTTGTAATCTCTATGAGATGTTTAGGTTTGTGATGTGTTACCAACCTGTTATTTTGTTTATAAGGTCGATGAGTTGTTTTGTTGTAGTGTTGACAATTTTTTATTGAGAGTAAGAGAGTGTGGTTATCGAACCAGATAATGTATCTGAAGTATGTGTAAAGGTAGATAGGAGCATGAAAAGGATCTGAACAAGCAAGTGTAGTGCTATTCAAACAGATCAACAAACCCCTGTTGGTTTCTAACAATTACATCAGTCAGAGCCCCTAACTAGGTAAGCTCTAACAAGCTTAGTGTTATCTAAATCCTCTAACCAGGTGGTCCATTAGCTTGGATTTCAAATCCTCTACCGACGTTACTCCTAATAGGCTATTGTTTCTAATAGGGCATTATAGTCAATCCCTTAACCGGGTGTGTAATACCCTAAAAATGGTCATCTAAACCATGGGCCCCTAATCTTGACAATATCACCAAGTACCTAACCAAAGGCAATTAAATCAATCTTGAGCAATTTATTAATTCTTTAATCATCAAATGTCACATGGAAAATCAATAACTCAATATTAATAATTGAATCATTCCAAGAATATCATTTTGATCAATAATACTATTTTAATTTATTAGAAATCCTAGCATATTTAATTAATTAATAAATTTGCCATTTAATCATAAAAAGGGAATTAATTTATTACAAAAGAGGAATTAATCACAAAGCAAGAGTTAAATTGAAAATAGAATAAAAGAATTGAATTGAGAGAAATCAAACTTGAGATATTATTTCTTTCTTCTAAATTGAGATTAACTTGAAATTAGAAAAGCAATTAAAGGAATTTAATCATTCTCTAAAATTGGAACTCAAAGCTTTTGAGAAAAGAAGTTCAGTTGCATTAAAAAGACTCTTTTCTTGAATAAATCAAAGAATTGCCTATTTTTATCTCAAGTGCATGGAATTTAATTTATTCTTATTTCTAAAGCAAACTCAAACTTATTTTCTAAATGCATTTCAATTAAACTATAATTGGAATCTATCTCAAGGTTAACTGAATCTGATTTCTCAATTATTTCAATTAATCCTAAATTGTGCTTTTTCTTGATCTCTCTTGTGATTCTATATAAATTCAGCCTTTAGCTCTCATTCAAAACACCCTGGAGATTTGTTATTATACACTTTTCACTCTAAAGTCATTGAATATATTGTGCTTGCTTTTTGAGATTATTTGCATCTTAGTTTAGATTATTTTTCATATTTAGTTTATTCATGATTGCTTTAATTTGTTATTTCTTGAATCTTTCGTCCATCTTGCATCCATTTAGCTTTATCTCATACTCATATAGATTAAATCCTTTGTCTTGGTGTAGTCTAGTCACTGGTATTGCTTATACAAATCTAAGAGCAATCTTATACTCACATCTTTTAGAAGGCAATTAGTCGATTTGTTATGGTTTTCATATTCATGCTTATATCTGTCTAACCATACATGTAATGACTTAATTGAAGTGTTGTGTCTTGCAGCTTATAGAATTATTTCACTTTTTCACACACACATCTCTGGTGCCCACTGTGGGGCTCGAGACTACTCTTTTTTTCAGCCTCCAAGACTAACTTTTTATTTTTATTTTTTTTAGATTTTTTTACTTCAGATTTTTTTCCATACAGTTTCTACGTAATATCGTATGACATTTCCTATATGCCAGAATGATAAATTGCAGGTGTCGTACGATCTTGTACAGTTTATCATATAGCTAGGTGAGAATTGTCGTATGATTCTGAATTTTTTTGGTTAAAAAGCAAGTTTTATTCTTCATCTTTTCTGTTCAATTTTGATTACACTGACACTGACCCTAGGTGGTTATCTGTTTATCTGAAGAATTTTCACAGCCTAATCAGTTTTTGCAGAATGCTTGTCAAAGAGTATGCTTGTCGCACAAAGACAATATGACTACTGATTCATTGTCTTTGCAGGTTGCCTGAGGAGATTCGAGCAAACATTGTGTATTCATTAAAATCATTTTTTAGGCACCTAAATTTCTATCTGGTTAAAGAACAAATCTGTATTTTTTGTTTTAAGAAAATTTTGAGAGGTAGGAGAGTATTCTCTTGTCTATATAGACAATTAGAAATCTAGACCCTTGAGGCATTTTCTTTAAGTTTGAGATTTGTATATCTTTAGCGAGTCTGCCCTCCTGAGGAGCTAATAACTCTATAGCCATTACGGCCGGTGAGAGGGGAATGACCCAAGTGGGAATGGCTAAATGCCAAGTACTCCAACCCACTATAAAACAAATGTGATTTGATGAAAATCAAGTCAACGACAATGCTCGAGAATAGCTCTCCTCTATACCCTCGGGTATATTAAACCTTGGTTTTCAAGGCTGGGAGACCTCTTAATTGATTTTATACCTCGACGCGCCGAACGGATCCCTTACTAGTTCCAATTAAAATTAGAAGCTAATCGGTTCACCTCCGAAAGGGGGGATAATCTTTGTGCAAGAGAGATAGTAACTCTCCCAAGATACTTGTCATTTTGTGCCCCCATTAGCATTTGAAGTCAGCTAATACAACATTCAAAATCCATTGTGCGAGACTCAACGATTGTATTCTGATTAGCTATTGGGTGTGTACCTGAGTCTATAGGCAAAGATTTTCTTCTCTCACCAATTTTCATAGGGTTTGCATGTTGTGATTGGAGTTATTATTCATATTACATGTTTTCTATGTTTTCATCCCTCAAACTAAAACTGGAATACCAAAACTGGAGAAAACAAGAAACAAACTCAGTGATCAAAAACTCTGTTCGTGTCAAAACTAGTCTATCCTAGTCAAAACTCTGTCCGTGTCAAAACTAGTCTATCCTAGTTGAAACTATGTCCAAAACTAGTCTATCCTAGTCAAAACTCTATCCGTGTCACAATCTAGTCTATCTTAGCTATCAAAAACTCAGTCCATCTCAAAACTGGTCATCGTCAGTCAATGATCAAAACTCAGTCTATCTCAAATTTGGTCATACTCAGTTATTGAAAACTCAAAATTTTGCCTCCATCTAGTAAATAGTTGTACGAGTCTTCTGACTTATCATCCTATTACACACTAGATTTCATACAATATTCCATCAATCCTAACAGTCTGTCATTTGAGCCTTCATCCTGTGTCATACAAGCCTTGATTATCTATCATCTAGTTTTGAGAATTTTCATTTTAGCCTGAATCCTATGTCGTATGATAAACCTTTTCACTGATCAGTCTATCATTCCAGACATACCCATATGTCATACGGTACTAGGCAGCAACTCATACAAAACAATATTTTTGTCTTCTTGGAGCCATTATACTGTCGCCTGGTCCTGTAAAACCTGTCGTATGAATCTTTGATTTTGTCAGTCCAGAATAGTCAAACTTACCTAAAACAGTCTACAACAAGCATAATAGTGGTTATCATCATCCTGAGCATAAACAAATCAAAACAGTTTACCTCTACCATTTGTGTTGCACGATTTTGTCGATCATCTTTCTGCTAGTTCAATCAACTACTTATCAAACTTAATTCACTTAGATAACATCTTATACAGGATAGATCATTCCTGAAACCAGACTGAGTCTTAGTCACTTCTCTCGAATCAACTTACATAAACATCTTATACAGGATAGATCTTTCCTGAAACTAGACTAAATCTTAGTTGCTTCTCTTAATCAATACATTAAACAAACAACTAGCTCTGAATTTGATCTTGACTTTTGCATCACAAACAACTTTAGGTCACATCAGTCAATAAAAATGCCTATTCAAACCAGAAGCTCTTCTAAAAATTCTGACAAAAGTAAGAAGCCCATGGCTACCTTGGCCCAACAAATTCAAGATCTCAAGAGAGAAATATATGACATTCAAGCCCAACAAAAAGATTCAAAGACCCCTATTCAGATAAAGATTTGTGATATTAAGAACACTAGACTTCAAGAAATGCTAAAACAATTACATAAGATGGAGCAAAAATTAATTGAAACTCAAAATCCAAATCTCATACAAGATCATAAAGCATCTTCACCAAGACAAAAAGATAGACAATTTACACCTTTGGGGCAATCTATTGAGTTAGCTTTGGAAGAGCCACTTGAGCATAATCTTATCATATTGCCTAAAAAGACCACATGGGGATGTGAAGTTTTGAGTAAATACTGTGCATACCATAGGAATAACAAACATAAGACTTCAATGTGTATGGAATTAAAACATAAGATTCAAGATCTCATTGATAATGATGTCATTGAAATTGAAGATCCTAATGACTCACCTAAAGAAAAAGAAGGAACTATTTCCAAGCATTATCAAAATTATGAACCTGTGTCTAGCAATGGATCACATGTAGCCTACATCTCTTCCATGATGTCTCTATCTTCTAAGGCTTCTCAATAGAAGTCCATATCATATTCCTCAAATAATGAACCTTATGATGAAATTTTTCAAGTTGATCCTCAAGGGTTATCTCAAGGGCCATCCTATCCAATGGTTGAAAAAGATCCTATCACATGGGAATCCCATGATGATCCCATTATACCTTTCCATTTATTCCAAGATGATCCCCTTCCATCTCAAGAGAAAAGCATAATTCCTAAGCAAGATCATGATGCCTTTTTTGTTGGCATTTTTGATGTTTATGTTGTCATTGTCATTGATGGACACACACTTGCATTGAGATCCCTTTTATATGTATGAGCTAGAGCTCAACCAGTATCTGTTCCAACCGGTATGTTGTATTCTAGTCTTTAGACTATTGGTGATTTTGCAGAATGTGTTTCTCGGTCTGAAGCTGCATGTCGACCCCAAGCGGTTCGTAGATATCAAGCGGTATGATGGAGCAAAGTGGCATAACACATTCTTACCAGTCTTCATTTGTCAAACCGGCAACCAGTATTTTGTATGAACCGGTAATACTCTATGATGAGTTACCAACCGACATTTTGTGATGAGTTACCAATCCACTGACTATTTGACGGTGCCGACACACTGGTGGTGCTTCTTGTGTCGTGTTACTGAGTATGTCTAGATTCATTAAACCTAAGAAATTAAAATGTAATCCTATTGGACCAACATGAAATTAGACTCCTTTAAAAGGACATCATGTCTAGGGTTTTAGGTTGTTGCAGAAAAGGGTTTATGTTGTGACTAGGGTTTAAGGTGGTTAATGAGTTGTTGTAAGAACGATCTTATCTCAGAAGATCAAGTTGTAACTGAGTGAGAGATAGAGAAGACTAAAGTAATGCTAGAATGCATTAGCTATGAGCTATATTGGATCTAACCAAGCAGTTTGTGCTATTAGATAGATCAAACACTTGTTGATTACTCACATCTTTGACAAGTTTGTAGCCCTTAACTGGGTAGGCCCAAAAGCCTTTTGTAAAATCCTCTAACAAGGTGGTTCACCTCTGTGAATCTAAAATCCTCTAGCAAGGTAGTCTTTAATCGGACTTATCTCCTAATAGAGATTGAGATTCCTAACAGGATCTGTTCTAGTGAAGAACATTGTAAGACCTTAACCGGTCTGGTTTCTATTCTACAGATAGTAACTTGTGAGTTCCATCTCACCATGGTTTTTCCCATTTGGGTTTCCACGTCAAATATCTTGTGTTATGGTTGCATTGCTTTTGTGGGTGAATGCGTTATTTTCATTTTGGTTTGCATGTGTGATAACCGGTCTGTTTGTTAAATTGTTTTACCGGTGTATCTTTAGACTATATAAGTGTTTTAGTGCAATGATTTTTGGCATACTAATTCACCCCTGCCCCCCCCCTCTTAGTATTCATCAATTGGTATCAGAGCCTACCTTTCTATAAGTTTAACCACTTGGAAAGAGATATGGGGGAATACACCTTGAGGGAACTTACTCAATGGCTCACTCAGTCTAAGCAAGCCTATGATGATCTTATGGTCAAATACAAGGCATCTCAAGCAAAAAGGAGAGAACATGTAGAAAAGTTGATGGAGCTATCTGAAAATAGTTCTGCAGATGAAGCAGATATGGAAGCTACATGATAGCAGAAGTAAATAAGTTGAATGATTAAAACTCCAATCTGAGAAAGGAGTTGGAAGGACTGACTATCCGATTTAGTGAAGAGCTTGAGAACTGGAGAAAAACTAAAGACCTTGTGAAGGACAAAGATCATGAGATCTCCAAATTGAAACAAGAGATTAGTGCACTGACTGCTTGCCTTTATGAGAGCAGAATGGAAAAAGGAGTACAAGATGAACTAAACATAGCTATCTCTGAAAATGCAAGCCTAATGGAGACAAATACTGCTATTTCCAATAACTCTCTGAGTCAAAGGAAATACTTGCTAAGTTCAGCAAAAGTACTATTAAGCTAGAGCAAAAGCTTGAGTCGGCTAGACTAGTAAAGAATACCAACGGACTTGGTTTCTCTGGACATGAGGAAGGAGAATCCTTAGGAACAAATGCTGAAGCATCAAAGAAGAAACCGACTTTCAAAGGAAAAGGTAAGCAAAAATTCAAACCTATTTGCTTTAACTATCTTAAAGAAGGACACACTGCCAATGTATGTAGGAGCAAAGCCTACAACAATTTTCCTTACTTTATTAACAATGTACCTAGATCCAATAAGTTCAATGGTCATTGTTATGCATGCAACAAGTTTGGGCATAAAGCATCTGAATGCAAGTCTATCATGAACAACACTGGAAGATATCCTCAGAGCACCCAAGGAGCTGGTCCGAAATCTTTTGTGAACAAGAACCCCAACCAGTTTAATGCTTACAATTATCAGTTAGGTAACAATGGCTATCAACCCACAACTGGATGGAGAGAAAATTGTATGATCTGTCATGGTCATGTTCACACTACTGCTACATGCAGAAGGAAGAATGGAAACATGAACAATGGACCTTGGAGAGCACCTGGATTGGTTTGCTATCACTGCAACAAACTGGGTCACATTGCAAGATTTTGCAGAAGCAGAAAGAGTATATCTGATGATATACCGGTCACTCAGGAAGGAGAAATTGATGTTGAAATAGTTCAAGCGAACATGAACAAAACCTGGAGGAAGAAACAAACAATGTTGGAAAAGGAACCGGTTTCTACACCTAGTGTGGAAATATCGGAACCGGCAAACTAAGCTCCAAAAAGGCTTAGGGGGAGCAAACGGCGAAATGCTTTCAAACCCCCGATTTACACCAGTAAAAGACCTTAATCGATATGTGATACCTGTCGCTTGGCAGAAGACCGAAAATGGTAAAGAGGCAAATTAGGGTTTACACCCTAATAGAGGAGCATTAATGGCGGTAGGTGAGAGACATGTATAAAAGCATATTTCAAATCATTTCTCACTATCTATTTTCAAGCGAAGAAAAGTTTTTCAAAGTGCAGAGCGAAGAAAAGGCGATTTGAGCTGAGATTTCAAGAAATTGACAAATCGCGAAGGAGATTCAAATTCAAATTGCAAATGGTCAAGTGGAGAACACAAAGCGGTGATTCAGCAACCAATGGAGTGTGGAGTGAAGGAGAATCAGAAAGCCCTAAATTCACATTTTAAAGGTATTTTTTGAGTTCTTAAAATACTCTACAATGGCTTTCGCATCTCATACCAGTTCTAGTACATCCATTGAGTCTAAGAGTTTCATTCAAAGGAAGTCAAAGTATAATGCCCTATCACAAGTTCCAGCTAGAGTGATAGTAGAAGAGGGAATTTCTAACTATATTGATTCCAAGATAGAAGACCTAGGGTCTCTAGCCATCCACTTTCAACTAGGTCTATTTTGTGGAAAGGACAAGAAAATCAAACTGGAATATAGTATCTTAGAGAAGAAGAAACTCCATAATGTTGTATACTTTCTAGAAGACTTTACAGAGGATCATATTAGGAACATTTTGAGTAGAGTCCATGGTGACAAGATGTACCTAGAGAGGACACATGATATCATGCCACAAGCAATTCATGCAGTCACCAGTTTCTACAACACAGGGGAATTGCCAGCCCTAAGAATAGTAAGCAAAACTGAAATGGCCAAGCTCACCGATTCAACAAGTGACTCATGAGGCATGATAGTTAATCCTATCAAGGATGATCTGGTGAAGTATGTCTACATGGTGATAGGCTACAAAACATTCTCAGCCAGCAAGATTAACTCTGTATCTGCTGTAGTGGTAAATGCTACTTACCGGATGATTTAAGAGGATGCATCATTTGACCTGTGCACCGGTATGCAGAGGCAACTCTTGTCTAATCCGAAGTCGATAAAACAAGATAATGCACTAAGATTCAAGTTCAGACAACTTTTGGTTGGGTTGTTCTTCTATTTTCAAGGCTACTTTCCTTGAGTAGGAGATGTCCAGTGGTCTTCTGACCAACCGGTAACCAAGCAGATCAAGGAAAGCATTCAAGCAATCGGAACTGGTTACTCTAATGTGCTGAACAAGTATTTTGATGAGTTCAGAAGAAAGATGAGTCAAAGGATGAGGATCTCAGGTGACATCATCAAGAAATATGAAGATGACATATGTTTCACCATCCAGGTGGACAAATGCTTAATGGAGGCTGTTGAGCCTAGAATGGAAGAAGTAGAGCCAATGGGTTATGAGGTGATGTACAATATGCTGGAAGGGTATGCCTCAACCCTTATTTCCTCGCCTCTTGATCCTAAGTCTAAGAGGACTAGAACTTATCTAGAAAAGATTGCACCGGTCGAGGAACCCTCTATTAAGAAAGGAAAAGAACCGGCAGAAAAGAAAGCAAAGGCAGTGCCTGCAGCATCGGCATCGGCTACTACTGCAACTCCAAGAGTGACCAAGCAGTCACCTGCAAAGAAGAAACTGGAAGTGGCACCAACAAAAGTCTTTGAAAGAAAAAGGAAGACTAAGTCAAATGAACCAGACTCTGAAGAGACTGAGTCTGAGGAGATGCCAAAGAAGGCCAGATAGATGAAGAAGATGAAGAAGAATGAATCGGCAACATCTGCACCGGTAAATATTGATATCTCCTCATATAAACCTTTGACACATTGTCAAAGAATAATAAAGAACATTAGGAGAAAATTACTTCATGACTTAGTAGATTATTATGATGATTTTAGTGATGAGGAAAAAGAAGAAGTACTACAAGAAATTATTATTTATTTGTGTAAGAATGACCGGTCGCCATCAGAGATTAAATCTCAGACTCTAGATTCCTAATATAAGGCATTAGATAATAAATGGCACATTTCCATAGAAAAATAATAGAAGATTAGGGAGAAAGTCTTTGCACAGTACTTTCCCGATCTCTCAAACTCAGAATTATTTGATATTTTGGACCAAAATAAAGGACTCTTCTTCACAAGGGGAAGAAGACTCTGGTTGTTAGAGGGAAGAGTTAATGATGTTGAAAAAGACACTCATCAGCATATGAATCATGCTATCCAAACTCACAAAGCACGTCTGGCCAACCGACAAGCAGAAGAAGAACCAGTTATATCCAAACTGGATGAAGTTTTTGATGAAGAAGGAAACCTAGTTGAAGAACCAATCGACACTATTGATGTCGATGCCCTGGATGTAGAAGATGTCACTTGGGACATACTTCTGAGGGAATAGAACAGGGGCAATAGGGCAAACATGGTAGTGAGCAAGCCGAGGACAGACAGGAAGTGGCTAAGGAACAGGAAGAGAAGAAGAAGAGGAATGAAGATGAGAAAAAGTGGAAAGAGGAAGAGAAGAGAAAAGAGGAAGAGGAGAAAAGAAAAGATGAAGAGAAAAAGAAGCAAGAAGATGAGAGGAAAAAGAAAGAAGAAGAGGATAAGGAAGAAAAGAAGAAGAAAGAAGAGGAAAAGAAGAAGAAGGAAGAGGAAGATAAAGAAAAGGAAAAGTGGAAGGAAGAAGAAAACAAGAAGAAGGAAGAGGAAGAGAAAGAAGAGGAGAAGAGGAAGGGAGCTAAGAGGAAAAAGAAAGAAGAGGAAGACAAGGAACAAGAAAAGATGAAGGAAGTAGAGAAAAAGAAGAAGGAAGAAGAAGAAAAGGTAGCAGAGAAAAGCAAAGCAGACAAGGCGGCAGAAGCGGTGATGAGCACACAGATGGAGACTCTGAAGGCAACCAGGAGTCAAGCCAAACCGGCTGATATCTCCAGTCCTATCGATCTCCAGTCTGCAAGTGAATCGAAGCTAATGCAAAGCATCAAGGTTGCTCAAGAGCGCCTTGAAATCATTCGAAGGAAAAAGGAGCAAGATATAATTCAAGCAACTATAGACACCCTTATCGGTTTGATCCCAGGTACCAATCTTCCCAACACTGAATCATCACTAGCACATCATAAGCTAATTTGTACTGTAGTGGATGATTAGGTGCAGAGCCTGGAAGAAGCAGCTGAGGCAAATGTCAAGAAAGAGCATCAAAAGGCTCTTAACATTGCTCTGGTGAAGAAGTTGAATGAACTCTAGTCTGAACTACTGAAAGACCAAAAGGATATAAGGGACACTTTGGATGAGGGAAATCTGCTATCAAGCAAAATCTGTCAACCCCATCTATTCTACGATGATGTGCTAGCTCAGAAGCAAAAGCTTCAAAGGGACTTATAGTCTTACTTGAGCACATTTAAGCCACCTTATGATTCCTTTGCAACTTATGGGCAAACTGTTCACCGGTTTCAGATCCAGACAGCCAAAATGGAGCAAGAGATCAGTACATGGTCTAGAGATTTGTAGGAGCTACAACTAGTTTTACTTCCACATCTGCAAATTCTTCAGAAGTGTTATCTAAACCTGGATGCCTTGATAGTTACACAGGAAATGAGCATAGTTGATGCCATGGAAGAACAGGTCTCCCAAATACAAACAGAGAAAGAAGTGGCCACCTCCCTACTTGAGTCCTGGTCTCTATCCATGAAACAATTTTTGCAGGACTATAAATCAGTTTTTGACAAGTATTATTCCTTGTTGTCATAAACTTTTATTATTTTAATATCAAATGGAAATAGGGTTGTTCAGCGGTACTTTGTCATTGTTGGCAAAGGGGGAGAAGTACTCTATTTATTTTGGAGAAGTATAGGGAGAAGTATCTAGTTTTAAAAATTTTCTATATGCTCCGTTATCTCAATTTTTATGCTCTCTATGCAAAATTGCTATACATTGTATTGATTAAGGGATAGTGTATATGCTTAGGGGGAGCAATTTTGTCAATGGCATGTTTTGTTGTAAAACACTTAGATGTCAAAATTTTATTTTCCTAAGTGTTGCCATCAATGCCAAAGGGGGAGATTGTTGGTATTTTTTATGCTTATGTTGTGATTGTCATTGATGGACAAACACTTGCATTGAGATCCCCTTTATATGTATGAGCTAGAGCTCAATCGGTATCTGTTCCAACCGGTATGTTGTATTCTAGTCTTTAGACTATTGGTGATTTTGCAGAATGTGTTTCCCCGTTTGAAGTGGCATGTCGACCCCAAGCGGTTCGTAGATCTCAAGCAGTATGAGGGAGTAAAGTGGCATAGCACATTCTTACCAGTCTTCATTTGTCAAACCAGCAACCGGTATTTTGTATGAACCGGTAATACTCTGTGATGAGTTACCAACTGACATTTTGTGATGAGTTACCAATCCACTGACTATTTGATGGTGCCGACACACTAGCGATGCTTCTTGTGTCATGTTACTGAGTATGTCTAGATTCATTGAACCTAGGAAATTGAAATGTAATCCTATTGGACCGACATGAAATCAGACTCCTTTAAAAGGACATCATGTCTAGGGTTTTAGGTTGTTGCGGAAAAGGGTTTATGTTGTGACTAGGGTTTAAGGTGGTTAATGAGTTGTTGTAAGAACGATCTTATTTGAGAAGATCAAGTTGTAACTGAGTGAGAGATAGAGAAGATTGAAGTAATGCTGGAATGCATTAGCTGTGAGCTATACTGGATCTAACCAAGCAATTTGTGCTATTAGATAGATCAAACACTTGTTGATTACTCACATCTTTGACAAGTCTGTAGCCCTTAACTGGGTAGGCCCAAAAGCCTTTTGTAAAATCCTCTAACAAGGTGGTTCACCTCTGTGAATCTAAAATCCTCTAGCAAGGTATTCTTTAATCAGACTTATCTCCTAACAGAGATTGAGATTCCTAACAGGATCTGTTCTGGTGAAGAACATTGTAAGACCTTAACCGGTCTGGTTTCTATTCTGCAGATAGTAACTTGTGAGTTCCATCTCACCGTGGTTTTTCTCATTTGGGTTTCCATGCCAAATATCTTGTTTTATGGTTGTATTGCTTTTGTGGGTGAATGCATTATTTGCATTTTCGTTTGCATGTGTGATAACCAGTCTGTCTGTTAAACTGTTTTACCGGTTTATCTTTAGACTATATAAGTGTTTTAGTGCAGTGATTTTTGGCACACTAATTCACCCCCCCCTCTTAGTTTTCATCATCTTCTAGCTTTTCAAATGATCCTATTCAAAATGAAGAGTCAAATACTCTATCCAATGGTCCTCTTTCATGTCAAGATCAAAGTATACCTTCATCTCCTTGTCATAATCCTCCACGTTCACCTCAAGGATCCATCATGCCTACAAAGCCCTCTCATGATCCTACAAGTCAAAATATTTATAAACTTAAAGGGATAGACCTTCACAAGCAAGAACCCATTCATGTTAAAGAAACTATTAAGGGTCATGGCATCAATTACATTCCTCAAGATGGTGGTATCCCTACTAAACAAAAATCTAGGTACATGCCTTCCCCTTCATCTCTTCCATCCATTTTAGGACCCTATGTTCCTCCATCCCTTGTGCAGGATTAACAAAGGTGTACATCTTATCGTACCTTCCATCCACCTAGAAAGACACAAAGGTTCACTAAGCAAAAGAAAGAAAAATCAAAAGCTATATGGTTCCTAAGGCACTTGTAGAAGCAATGCATTCCAAGAAACTGGAAAAGCATGAAAAATCAAAAACCATGTGGATCCCTAAACATCTCCTTGAAGCACAAATGTCTAAAGAAAAATCCAAATCCACAACCTAGTTTGTTGTTACTCCATTCAAACCTTCCAAATCCATTTCTTTGTCACCTCCTTCATCTATTTTGGATCCTCATGCCCCAAAATCCCTGGTTGTTCCTCCATCCAAATCTCAAAATCTGAGATCTACTTTTCCTCCATCAATCCACCATCTCTCAAGATCTATGCCAATGGTGATCCTGCAAACATTTCCATCCTCTTATGTACCAAACTTTCAATATCTAGTCCATTATCCAACACCTCACTTTCATCCTTCCATACCCCTTATCCAATCCTTTGCATAAGACTTTACCCAAGTTTCATCACAAAATTCAAAACCTAAGGAAATCAACATTGGAGATACTAGACATGTACACTTAGCTGAGTCCTTCCTGGAAAGACATCTTTATGCTGGACCAATGAACTACCAACACAAAAATCCCTAACCCTATGAATAAAATGCACCTTCAACGATATCATATCTAAGGGTTGGGCTAGTTTAGGTTTTGCTTTCTACGTTGCATATCATTTTATTCAAAGCACTGCATCACATATAGTTTCTTTTTCAAATGCATCACATTCATAAAGTTTTTGCATTTGCATATAGCAGCATCAATAAAACAAGGCAATTGTCCAAGTTTATCATTTGTTTGCATTCAAGACAAACAAGGGTCATCTCCTTTCTTAGATATTCAGACATGAATTCCTTGAGGTCATAAGGTCATTCATTTTCAACATTACCCTATGATGATTCTTTACTTATGGTTGGGTAGTGATTTCACTATTTGAGACTTGTTAACCCAAAATCTATCAATTGCTATATCTCAAACACATTAATAAAAATCTCTAATTCATTCTAGGCACCTAGTTGATCTTATGACTAGTGAAAAATCTAAAATTCCACTTCAGCGCCTCTGTAATTGTCACACCCAAGTAGGTTTCATTACTTACAAGTCAAGGCAAGAAAGAAAGAAAAAAAAAAGCACTATGCCAAATATTCATCTCAAGGCAAAAGAGCAATGATATATAGCTGAAATATCATGCATGCAAGTGTGACAAAAATCTTGACTATGGGAACATGCGAGTAACTCCATCACGGTTATGGACACCTACTGGCAATGGAGCAATATTCGAGAAGTTACAATTTATAACCTCATCGAAGCTCTCAAGGCTTGCTAGCAGCGAGGCTCTATTCGGGATGCTTTTGAAGTTAGAATAATCCATGTAGCTAGTCATATAGGATGCTAAGGATCTTTAGTGAACACAAGAGTGGGAATTAACTCATTTGCACTCACATGGGCAAAATAAGATCAAAGTTTCAAGAACCAATGGGGAATTTTTCCACGTCTCCATTTGTAAATCCTAGTCACTAGGTGTGTTAATTTGGATGTTACAAGGGACCTTAAGGATTGATTGATCACTTATCTATGAAATTTTTTGTACCTCCAATTCAATTGGTGTATTACAAAGTGTAAACAAACACGGTTATCCTTGTTCAAATAGGAAATGCATCTTCATCATGCATATTGCATTAACATAGGTCATATCAAAAAATCATTATCTCCATATGCATTCTATAGATCATCATGTCATATAGGTCTATATACTGGGGGCATAGCTGAGAAAATCCTAAAAAAAAGTCATAAAATGTCCTAAACAAACTCCTAAAAATCATAAAATGTCTTGGAAAAAATCCTAAAAATCAAACTTGCAAAATAAAAAATTGAACAAAAATTGATACAATAAATCATAGACTATCCTTCAAACCAAATCAACCACAGACAAACTCTCAAAGTCTGCAATCACACTTATCGCATGTCTTGTTAATCAATCTATCAAACTCTATCAAACACCAACATGTCTTATACAAGGAAGGGTACACTCAAAACTAGACAGATCAATTTTATACGGGGTACTTACTCTTTGAAACCAAACATTCCTATCAGTGATCATCAAATCAAAATAATGACATCGATCACTATGGCTGCTGAATTTTATCTAGGTCCATCTTATCTCCTATACTGAAGTGTTGCATCTACACTTTCGCTTATACATATATTTTAGTCGCTTTTGTGACATTTTGGTTCTTTTAGAACCCTCATGGCTTGAAACTGATCAATGTCCTAGTCTTAGTGTAATTGACTGAGCAATTTACATGTCCTAAGTAGTATCAACCAAGTCAACATTATGTCAGTGAAACCTAGTCGTCCACTCCGAGTCAATCACCTATCTCCTGACTATTGAAGAGTTTTATCACTGAGTACACAAGCAAAACAACATGGCTGGAAACAATCACTAAACAATTTGAGCTATGCATGAAATTTTCTTTGTGTGATGTCTTTTATATTGGTTTTTGATTATTATCCCTCTAAGTAACTCGAGGAAGTCTATCTTGACTAAGAGGAGCAAGGATTGGGGGCATAATATTTTCTTTGTTTTCTGCTTGTAGGAATGATTCCAATGATCTGGAAACATATAATCAGTTGGGTGTCTATGATAAGAGCCTTCACATCAAGGTGAAATCACCACACATACCTTGACTCCACTTATTTGTATGCTAAAGGGAGGTTCACATCATGTATTTGTCTATTTTGAGGAAAATTCTTTATGATGCAATCCGGGTCCCTGCGAAATCTATCCAAGGATATGAACGAAAAAAGGGTCATTGCGGACAAGATAATTAATATTGCACATGAAAAGAAAGGAACTCTAATCTGCCTGCTATGTTTGTTAACACTCAGTGATGAAACTTAAGCATTTAAAATCCAGTGACTAGGTTTAGGTTGCATTTCATTCTGCATTTTGTGAGTTTAGAGTTATTTCAGTATGCTAATGATCTCTTTATCTTCTGAATGAGAGTTGGAAGCATCATCATTTCTTAGATAAGTGGTTTCTTTTTCATCACTTCTCCAATCAAGTACTTGTGTATTGAGATGTTAGCTGCATACATAAGCATCTTATATAGATTCATACATTCATTTACATTCATCTTATTACATAGAAAAACCAAAAAAAATTGCATTACTAGATACTCATTTTCATTCGTTTTATTTGCATATGAAAAGAAACAAAAACAAACATCCATATTCATTTGCATTACATATATCCATACTGAAAGATATGCATACATATAGAATAAAGCATACAGAAAGACATCTCATAAATTGATCGACACAAGTACAATGAAGTCAAATCAATATCTTGTATATATAATGATAAAGTCTCAGGGTATAAAATAATGTCAACTAAAATATACAAACTCCCATCGGAGAAAGAATCATAAGGGCTACAAAAAATGGGTGTGTCTACAAAAAAAATCTAAGAGCTACACAAAAAGATATATCTCTCTGCCTCTCCCTCATCACTAGGTGGTGGAGGAGGAGGAGCCTGCTGACCCAGATCCTGCCTAGGTGCCCGAGCACCCTTAGATTGAGCCATATACTGAGAATAAGGTACAACCTATTGTGCTAATGGAACTACTATGTTGTAAGCTGCAACATAATAGGCCGACCGAGTTGGTCTGATGGAGAACCTCCTACTACAAAGCGTCTCGCTTTGCCCTCATCTCTATGACCTAATGATCACACTCCGCCCTGAGCTCCACCAGCTGACGATCATGCTTAGCTCTGACCTCAACTAAATGATAATATTGCTCAGCCCTAAGGTCTACTAGCTATCAGTCTTGCTTCGCCAGCTATGTCTGAGCCACTATCAACTGTGACTGTAGACCTACCAAATGTGCTCTCATTGACCATGCTGCATTCGCCCCTTGCTCCCTTGCAGGCTCTCTACCTCCATCACAGCCTCCGTCTCCACCTCCAGCTCCTCCCTCCTCTGTCTGACCTATCTCGTAGCTACTATCTCCTCCTCTCCACCACCCTCTATTAGCCCCACTCCACCCAGTCTCATGCCAATAGTCCCTAGGGATCCACCCTCTCCTCTCTGTTGTTGCCTACCACCAACTGACATCCTGCTACTATTGGTGCCAGGATTGCCACCTGTCTACCTCAGAGCCTCAGCTCTTGGTCCCTACCTCTATTCTTGTCCCTCTCCCTACATGGGGGCATCATCCTCAACCTCCTCTATACAAGGTGCCTACTCTGCTGGATCAATAAATCTCAAGAAATGGTGTTGTTGAAACCAATTCCTGTACTAGGGCAATACCCCTGCATCTGCAATATCATCCATATAATCCCATCTCAACCAATGTAACCCAGTTAGCTCCTGCATGCCTAGGGCGTATGATAGCCTCAGCACCCATCCCTGCCTCTCCTCATCTATATAACATGCATATGCAATAAACTCCTAGGAGATCCCCTAAGGTCTACCATACTGCCTTATCAATTGAGTAACAACGAAGCACTCAATAATTGTCTATGATCTTCCTATGAGAGGTCAGGTCATGAATAGGTCTCTACGCACAACTCTCCAATCATCCCAAGGCTCCAAAACCTTGTATAGTCTCCATATCACACCTATTAAGTTGTCTAGCTATTGTCTCCAATAATCTATCTTTCCTAGATGGGGATGCATAAATTTATCTAGAATATATGTAAACAATCAGCTATTGTGGATCTTTGGTGTCATCCACAATCAGTCTGCATACTGGGAGATGCTCCCAGGCCCATACCTGTAAAATCAAAACTCCTACAACCATACTCTTCCCATCCCTATATACAATCTCATGCATCTTCCGATACATGTGTGCCAATATACATGAACCCCAGCCTAACCTCTGGGGGTGGTCCACAAGTCTCTCTAACATCTTGCCCCATCCACACAAAAACCGTTGTTGTCCCCTATCTGGCATAAGAAAGAAGCCAATGAAACCTACTAAGATGTAAGCCAGTGGAAAGTTCTCATTGTACCTAGTCATCATCACGTCCCAACTGATAGAATGTGTCAAAATGTCTACATCCCTAAATACCTGTCTCATAGCTAGTAGCCCAAGATGTTGTGCTGCATCATAATCTACCTTACCCCCAGCAAAAGGGATACAGAGAATCTTGTATACGTCCTCGAGAGTGATCGTCATCTCCCCAACTGGTAAAAGAAACGTGTTATGCTCTGAATGGAACCTCTGAACTAATGCAGTGAGCATACCATGATTCACATGGATATCAAGCAACTCGAGAAGATGAGTCAATCTACACAAATCTATATGTGCTCAGTCAACATCAGATAACTGATGAACTAATGTCATAATCAGTGGATATAAACATTTGGACAACACAGGGAAATCGAACATGCAAAAATAAAACAACGCATTAGGAAACATTTCAAATTAGCCTATAAGAGAAGCAAAACATCATGCAAATCCAACTACATCAACTGCAAAATCAAAATTTCAAGTTTGCACCTTCAAAAAGCCTTACTGTTTTTCAAACGACAAAACATCATAGAGATAGTAACTCGTACGAGTCATGAATATTCTTAGAACAACAAAAGATTCCGATACGACACATGACTAGTTGTAGAATGATAAAATGGGATCTTTTTAAGGTACACGTACGACAAAAGGATAGTTGCAATACAACAAAACCAGTAACTTTAAACGATAAAAGACATTCAATCAGTTTGTCGTACGAGATAGAATCCTATCTTGCATGACAAAATGATAAAGTTTGACTTCAACATGCCTAAAAATTGAAAAATTAAACAAAAAAATTCAAAATTGAAATGATTAACAGGCTTAAGATCGATCACTTACTATTGGCTCATAGTTTCGAGGTCAATTATGTCATCTCTGGCACTCAAATTGATGCTCCTCTGTGGGAACCACCATTTTTTTTCATAGAAAGGATTTTTGAATTTTCAAACTTGGAGGGGTTAAAATGAATTGAAAATGACACTTCCACTCCTTATATAGCCAAAACCTTAATTTTTCAACTTGCTCCGATGGACATGAAAATTGTACCCTTAGCTAGTTTGCCCGTCCTGATTCCATTTCTAGGATTGAAATGAAAATCTGAGATCATTCTTCTAGTCAATTTCATACAACTTGGACCACTTAGCACTTTCATCAAAAGCTTATTTTACAAATCAACTTTGCACTCAATCTCTCATCAATTATCACCAAATTTTCAAAAATTCCTCTAAATCATTTTTGTGCTCAAATAACTTATCATCGCCAAAAATTCCCTATAATCATGTACCCTCGCTATCTTTTGATTTCACTCCTGAGGGGGCATACTAATGACCTTATGACCTCACACCTTCAAAGTCGAGAAAATTTTCAAATCTTCATCCAAAGTCAAGCAAAAATATTTTTCAACTAAAGAAAATAAAATTCTTATCGCTAAGGGGCATCTCATCTTCATCGCTTCATATCAAGTTGAGATTTCTTGTTCATCTGAATCGAATCAATCACTAGGGGCATATCAGTTTCATCGCTTCAAATCAAGCTGATATTCGCTTTCATTTGAATTAGTCTTCTTAACATTAATCAGTTTCATCACTTTTCATCAAGCTAATTATTTGTTTAAACTCAATCAAAAGTTTAAAGAGTATCTTTGATCACATGCTCAATCTAAGAAGGTGTTCAATTTCATCGCATCAAATCATGTCTTGATCCATCAAGTTCAAGATCAATTTTATCTTTGCTCACTGTGTCTAGTTCAATCAAGTTCTAGATCAGTAAGATCCGCTTCTTGATCAATCAAGTTCAAGTTTGGTATCTTTGCTCTCTATCATTCCTAGTTCAAAATCAAGTTCAAGATCAATTTCGCTTTAATCAACTCTGTTCAGCTTCATCGCTTCAAATCAACCTAAACACCTCGCTCTTCATCTACTTCGTGATCAATCAAGTTCAAAACTGGTACCTCCTAGACATCAACTATTCTTTGAACCAACGTGCTGCTCGCACATTAATTCAAAGAGGGGAAAATGTAATACCCTAAAAAATGGTCATCTAAACCATGGGCCCCTAATCTCGACAACATCACCAAGGACCTAACCAAAGGCAATTAAATAAATCTTGAGAATTTTATTAATTCTTTAATCATCAAATGTCACATGGCAAATCAATAACTCAATATTAATAATTGAATCATTCCAAGAATATCATTTTGATCAATAATACTATTTTAATTTATTAAATATCCTAGCATATTTATTTAATTAATAAATTTGCCATTTAATCATAAAAAGGAATTAATTTATTACAAAAGAGGAATTAATCACAAAGCAAGAGTTAAATTGAAAATAGAATAAAAGAATTGAATTGAGAGAAATCAAACTTGAGATACTATTTCTTTCTTCTAAATTAAGATTAACTTGAAATCAGAAAAGCAATTAAAGGAATTTAATCATTCTCTAAAATTGGAACTCAAAGCTTTTGAGAAAAGAAGTTCGGTTGCATTAAAAAGACTCTTTTCTTGAATAAATCAAAGAAATACCTATTTTTATCTCAAGTGCATGGAATTAATTAATTCTTATTTCTAATGCAAACTCAAACTTCTTTTCTGAATGCATTTCAATTAAAATATAATTGGAATCTATCTCAAGGTTAACTGAATCTGATTTCTCAATTATTTTAATTAATCCTAAATTGTGCTTTTTCTTGATCTCTCTTGTGATTCTCTATAAATCCATCCTTTAGCTCTCATTCAAAACACCCTGGAGATTTGTTATTATACACTTTTCACTCTAGAGTCATTGAATATATTGTGCTTGCTTTTTGAGATTATTTGCATCTTAGTTTAGATTATTTTCCATATTTAGTTTATTCATGATTGCTTGAATCCATATTGCTTAAATTTGTTATTGCTTGAATATTTCATTCATCTTGCATCCATTTAGCTTTATCTCATACTCATATAGATTAAATCCTTTGTCTTGGTGTAGTCTAGTCACTAGTATTGCTTATACAAATCTGAGAGCAATCTTATACTCACATCTTGTAGAAGGCAATTAGTTGATTTGTTATGGTTTTAATATTCATGCTTATATCCATCTAACCATACATGTAATGACTTAATTGAAGTGTTGTGTCTTGCAACTTACAAACTTATTTGACTTTTTCACACACATAGGGTGGTCCCTAACAAGATCTGTTCTTAACAAGACTTATTGTGAAGCTTTAACAGGCTAGGCTCCTAACAGAGTGAACTTCAGAAGAGTTTAAAATACTTGTGGGTATTCATCCCCACCATGGTTTTTCCCATTTGGGTTTCCACATCAAAACTATTGTCTCAAGTGGTGAACGTTTTTGTGGTTGAATTGCTTAACTTCTAAATCCACTTTGATATGTCATGTTAATGGGAAACAATCTGAAATATGTTTTAACTACTGCTAGTAAAGTATTTTAATGATTCAGTTAAAAGTTTGTGAGTTTCAAGTTGTTTTCATGTTAGTTTGTTATAACAATCAACCAGTTTAACTTGTCAGTATTATTGCATTTGAAGTTCATTGTTTAAACCAGTCAGTTTAGAGTTTTCTTTGAGAGGTTGATTTTGAGATTGGTGAAAGTCTATACATTTTTCTATCTACTGATTTACCCCCCCTTCTTAGTATTTGACTGGATCCTTATTCTTTCATCATACAATCAATTGGTATTAGAGCATTTTAGGTCCTCTAAGGTCTAATCCTAACAACTTGAGGTAAAGATCTTGAAGAACATGATGAAGAAAGAAGGTCCAAAGTTTAATAAAAATAACTACAAAATATGGAGTGATAGAATGAGAATATATATCAAGAGTCTAGGAAGTCAATACTGGGAACATACTGGTACTCAATATGTTGCACCTAGTGGGATTATTACTGATGATCAGAAGAAAGAGAAACAAGAAAACAATCAAGAACTAGAGGCTATTATCAGTTCTTTATCTGATGCAGAGTATGTTGATTTCCATGGTATGGAGACTACCTATGAGGTATGGAAGAAACTTGAGGAAATCTACAATGGTGATGAGCATGTAAATATTTCCAAAGAAGAAACTCTAAGAGGAAAATACGATGAAATGCAGATGGTTGAAGGTGAGAATATACAACAATATGGTTAGAGGATCAAAGAGATAGTTGGTGAGATCAAGAGTGCTAGTGGTAAAGTGGAGGATGCCACAGTAATTAGTAAGGCTTGTTCTACACTATCCGAGTTACAACCATTCAGGAGCTAAAGTCAATTGATAAAACTAAGGTAGCCCTTGACTCCATCATTGGTAAGCTTACTGCTTTTGAATTAAATGGTTATGATGGTAGTGTTTAGAAGTCCAAATCAGCATTTAGAGATTCAATTTCTAACCCATCTATGAGGAAAAGCAAAGATGTCAGTCACAACTATGAATCTAGATCCAGCAAAGAAGTTGATGATGAAGACAGTTTGGTTGAGCTTGAAGCATTATTGGCCAAGTGGTTGCCTAGAGGTACCGGTAAGTACAAAGGTAAATTACCTTTGAAATTATTTGCATGTAACAAGATTGGACACATTGTAGCTAACTGTCCTAATGGTCACAGTAAGCACAAGCGTGAGAAGTTCAAGAAGTACAAAGGAAAAGGAAAAAGAGATTGTCTCATTGGAGTTAATGGTGGTATCATTAATGAGGAATCTGAGGGAGATGCTAATGAAGACATTGTCTTTGTAGCCATTAAAGAGGAGACATCTGATCAGAAAGCATTAGTTTCTCACATGGATAATTTTGATGATTGGATTATTGATAGTGGTTGTTCACACTGTTGGAAATTGACACTCATTGGATTCATATATTGTCATTGATGGCAACAAGATTCTCTAGAAGGCATATACCGATAGATACCGGCATTTGGATGCATACACTGAAAGATACCAATATTGGAGTAATCAGGGTCATCACCAACATCGGCACCGACATCTAGCACTTCAGTGAAGACAACATCATTGTGGGACCCGAAAGGTTTTATTTATAAAATCATTTTGTAATTATTGTATAGGGCCGACATTGAATATCTATTGTATTGTAAGCTGACATAAGGAATAGTGTTTGTAGAGGGTATGTAAGTCAGTCTGTTTGGTCATTTTAATATAGGACATGGAAGTATAACTGAGTGATGTGAAGGATATGTATGTAGGTCATTTATATGCGAATGTTATATCATGCAATGATCAGTAGATGGTTTGTAAAGAGTTCTTGGAGGAAAAAGATACTGGTAGAAGGGTTTAGGGTTTATAAACCAGTATAGAGCATAGCTATAATTGAAACTCTTTTTGGCATTGCGGATACATTTTGTGAGTTCACCATTACTATTTTATCTCAATAGAAGCTTGTAGTCAGTGAGACTCTTTTGTGTTGAGAAGTGTGCTCTAGGCAGTGTGCCTTCCTAAATGTGTAGGCTCCCATGCTATGTAATATCTTTCATATGGCTAGTGAATTGATATTGTGGGTCACAAATCCCGCTGTGGTTTTTCCTCTTTGAGGTTTTCCATGTATAAAATTCAATATGTTATGGTGTTTATTCATGTGGCTGGTTTATTTACTTCATGTTATATGTTTCTTCATTTACCGGTTTATATGTGTGTGTTATAATAAGGTAAAATATTATATTACCAGTAGAACACTGATTCACCCCCCCCTCTCAATGTTCTTGGATTCCAACAATTGGTATCAGAGCCTGGTGCCTCGAAGGAATTTTAACAGCTTGAGGAAGATCTTGAAACCATAATCATTGAATATGGCTATGGAGAAGAAACTTGAGATGGCACCTAAGGATTATGATGCTGAAAGGATGAAGAACTTAAAAATGCAAGATGAATTGAATTTTGATAATCAGTTCATTCTTGTTCTGGAAGAAAGGTTATCATCTGCTCAAGCTAGGAGAAAGGAACTTTCACAAAACCAAGATGATGAAGAGAAAAATGCACTTAAAGAATAACGTCAGAAGTTGAGTCAAGCAAACACACTCATAAAGAATGAAATGCAAGTCCTGACTATGAGGATGTCAAAAGATATTGAGGACAAAAAAAAGAAGGAAGAAAATATTGTTGTATCTCTGAAGAACAAATCTGAAGAATGTGGCATATTGGCTCATGAGAATGATATGTTGAAAAGTAATCTGGTACAATCCCAAAATAATGAACAAGAGCTTGAAATACAAATAATAACTCTAAGAGATGATCTGACTACTGCAAGTGAGTATAAAGAAAAATTCAGGATTAATGCTACATAGTTGGATGATTTATTGAAAAGACAAAGGCAGAGTGAAGATTCTAGAGGACTTGGATTTGTACAAGGCGAAAGCTTTGGTACTGCAAATGAAGATCAGACAACCGGTATGTAGAACTCATCAGACTAGAGGAAATTGGTAAGGCAATCTAATGCTTACAAATTCAATGGTAGATTCTTTATTTGTAATAAATTTGGGCATATGGCTAAATAATGTAGAAATAGAGAAAATCAAAACTATAATTTAGTTCCCGGTCAATGTACAAATTATAAGAAATACGGTCATGAGTCATAAGATTGCAGAATGAATGTTAAATGTCATGCATGTGGAAAGTTTGGACATTTGGCTAATCAATGTAGGTCAAGGAATGACACCAGATATGTTAAAGCAATTCAGAATAACAATGTTACATGTTATGCATGCAACAAAATAGGTCATATTGCTAAGTACTACAGAAGCAAAACTAAAGTGGTTAACAATGACAAAGCAATTAAGAAAGGAAAATAGAAGGTAGATGAAATACAACAAAATCAAACCAATAGATGGGTTAGAAAGTCTAAAGAACCAAGTGGAGATGCAACTACATCGGTAACTGCACCAGTAACTCCACCGAAAGAATAGGGCATTCTTGTACCGATAGAAAATTCAATCGGTAACTGAGGCATATGCCTTAGGGGTTGGCAAATTCATTGCAAATATTGTATATTCCCTGGAAGAGATCTGGAAGAGATCTGGAGAGTTGTATTAGGCTTATTCGGCATAAAATTGTGAAACCGGGATCTGGTAGGGTACATTGCTAAGCATTTATGGCAGTGAAGGATTATGGTTTACTCGCAAATAAAAAGGGAAAATGGACTCATTTTCGCTCACCCAACACTTGAGCAAACCAGAGTGAAGCAAAGGAGAATCACAAGTGATCAAGAGTGAGAAAAGGCATTCTCACAATTATCTGAGAAGTAATCAAAATCTTTATACCGACAATCATTTTCTAGGTATTTCTTTGAAATGGCATCCAGATATCATCTGCTCCTACTTTCATTGTGAATCCCACTGTTGTTGAGGTTAAGGATAGGATTAGGCTTGTTTTCAAGGAATTTCCTCAAATTGAAATGAAGGAAGACTCTGATGGTATGATGAAAGAATAAGTATCTGGTAGAATACTGAGAGGGTGGGGGTGAATCAGTATATTGAAAAATTGATACAGAGTTCCCAAACTCAAACTCAATCAAACAAAGGAAACATATCTCAGTCAAGATCAATATTCATAAGAATACTTGACATCACAACAATGCTTAATCATAACTCATCATATTCAACTCTCAATGCTTCTACTTAACATGCCTTATCATAAGTCAACACTAATACATTTGGACTAGATTTTCGACTGAGGTTTTTGACGGAGAAGGTATATTGTGACCAAATTTGATTTTTTTTTTTGAAAAAATGCTTGAATTCATCGTAATTCCGACAACAATTTGCCATTTGGTTTCGATGAAGAAGGCATTAGCAATGAAAATTTTCTTTTTTTTCAAAAAAGTGCTCAAGTTCATCATAATTTTGACGACAATGGCCATTACTTAAAAAAAAAGAAGAGGGCAATTCATTTGTGCAGTGCAATCCCACGTAGGAATCCATGGAGACTTCAACCCCCAACAAGATCAAACCCGCATTGAAGGAATTTGTGCATTGCTTTCAATCCTATGCAGGAGGTATATTCTTCACCTTAATTTCATGTTGCAAAAAATATACCATTCAATAGATTCTACAACTTTTGCTTTCTTTTGTACATGCTAGCTATGCCTGCATTCTTGTGGGATATTGACCGATTTTGGAAGCAACTCTTGGAGTATGAGAGATTCCTTTTTATGCAAAAGATGTTAGGAAATGAGACATGTGGTGGTTAATTTCCCTAGTTTTTAATGCAAATTGGTCAATCTCGTATTCATGATATATTATCCAATCTCAAGCCGGATGGCTCCTAGTCAAAGGTGTGGTTCCCTGAATGCATAATACCCTGTAGGAATCCACTCCTCATAAAACCATAGAATTGTGATTGAGGAGTGAGCATTCAATTTTGTCACAACAATCCCTTCCTCCTATATACGTGTTGATTGATCACTATTGTACGAGCTAATATATAGGGCGGTGTCTTCCTCTGGCTACTGAATCAATGGAGATCAAACCAATGCACAAGAAAACAATAGGAATGAATATTATTCAAGTGATTTGCAACCTTCATTCAATGTTGTTTGGGCAAGCCTTTCTTTCTCTTGCCAGCCAGCCTGACACACCCGACCCAGAAGCCCTAGGGAGATACAATTGTGTTCAGTTTAGCACAATCCTAACCTAGAAGGGGTGGACTAAAAATCTCCAACCACACAACTTATCACTTTTTAATTAACATACAGTATATAGCTAGTCTATATGACCCCCAATCTATTTTCTTACTATCTCAGGTTACCCTAGTTTAGGGTATTGGTAGTTTTTACTAAATCTTCTCTATTTTAGGGTATTGGCAACTATCTCTCCTTTTGCATAGTTTTAGGTGGCATACAAAGTCATTTCCTTCTTTGGCTTCCTTGTGGCCTCAACCTCAACGATCATCTTTTGCAAACTTACTTTCTTCAATACTCTCTTCTTTATCCTTTCAAAGTTGAATTCTAGCCACTTAGGAACATCTAGATTCTCATCACTTTGGATGGATGAGTCTGTGGTAGTTACAACCCACTTTGGCCTTTGTTCTTCATCTTGTTGCATGTGCACCTAAGTTTAAAATTTTGGAGGAGTCATCTTATGGGTGGGGGCCTAGATAGATCCTCTTTTTCTTGTTCTCCATGCTTCTTTGATTCCATATTCTAAGTTCCTTTTGACTTATATTTCATTTTCATGAGTCAACTTATAGTTCTTAATTGAGTTATAGGCTAGTATCTTGTGTGTTGATTGTACCTCTTAGTTTGATAAGGTTTTGGGTGGAA
The DNA here is from genome assembly GCF_030272615.1 of Cryptomeria japonica. Classification (NCBI taxonomy): domain Eukaryota; kingdom Viridiplantae; phylum Streptophyta; class Pinopsida; order Cupressales; family Cupressaceae; genus Cryptomeria; species Cryptomeria japonica. Next base: position 449,012,274 of record NC_081405.1, read on the forward strand.
TTTAATCTCTAATTTTGAGGAAAAAGTTTCCCTATAAATGTAATTTCAAAATTCATTTTGAGGGTCTAATAATTGATTATTTAAGGTCCAAGTTTAGTAACACTCATTAGTGTTTTTTCTTTCAAAATATATTTAGCAATAGGTTGTAGATTGAATACTTGTGTTTTGCTAGTATATTTTGAAGAGTTAATGGAAATGAAGTTCATAGTTTGCAATGGTATTGGTAGTCTTTTTTGATTGCTTGGTATTCTTTTATTTCTTTCATTTTCCTTAGTCCTGAATTAATATTTACATTTATGAAACATCTTCTTTTTTATAATCAATTTGTGCATCTTTCGTGGTGATTGAGGTTAATAAGGAACATGTGAATGAATAGTAGTAGTTGTTCTAGAGCTTTCCTTGGTCTCATTTTCATGTTAGAATTGGCAATTTTGGCATGATAAATTATTTACATACAAGGTTATTTCTAGATTTTGTTGATAATGTGGATTTAGGTAATACCGATGATTTATTTTCTCGTATCCTTGTTCTACCTTTTGCAATTTATTTTAACCTTTTACCTTAGGCAGATTGAGAAATTGACATTTCAACTTGATTAGTGACATTTTCCCCTTGAACAACTTGATTAGGAAATGATAAATTCTAAAGGTAAGATAACTTAACTCAAGGAACTGAGATGGTATCCTACCATGAAAGATGATAGTTCTAAGAAAAATACTACCTAGTGATATGAAAGTTGATGCAAGATAGTAAGGACAACAAGGAAATTTATTTTGAACTTTGATAAGATTGAATCTTTGGGTGGAAGTTTGAATGGATTGATAGCGAAAAGGTATGCTCATGCAGAGAATCTAATAAACTCAACCAACAAGGGAGATATTTCTCCCAACTCACCTATTAAATTAGGTGTCAACCCTTCACTTACTCACAAGACCCCTCACAAGGCCACAAGTTACTCAAAAGGATTCAATACCCCAAAACACACCCATACTCACCAACCCTCACCCAACCATTGAATCACACTCAAATAGGACAAATAAACATGTCTAAGTCACAATCCAACTCTCCAAAATTCAATCACCACCAACACCCTCAACCCTTATTCACACAAATCCTCCTTCAATTGGGTCTTCTAATCCCCCTAGTACTCAACTCACAAAATGTACTAGATATCCAAAAACCAATGTAATTTTGGATACTCTTATAAGAACCACTAAACATATACCACCATGGGTCTTTACCCTCCCAACCACCCAAAGGTCAAAGAAAGATTCACTGTTGCAACACTCATTTTTTGTGATAGTATCAAGCACTTAGGATAGTCACTCCTTTTATGATAGTATCAAGATCAGATCAATACTGGACTAGGTAATAATGGAACCGCCAACAATGTATTTCTCATCTCAAATAATAAAGAGAATATAGGGCTGCATCTATGAAGAAAAAAAATGTTGGAAAAGACTATTTCCACCTACTTGGCCATCAGAGTTTCTATCCTTAAGAAGTCTAATTTATGCAAGTGAAAAAACACCTAAGAGGTCATAGCTACTCCTTTTGACTTGGTAATATTCATGGTTTTTCCTTGTCTATTTAACTTCATTCCTTGCATCTTACCCACTATCTTGTAGCATACTTTGTTTTCTTTTTTAGCGAATTGCATTTAGTGGACTATTGTGCATCTTTAAAATCATTTGACAACTTCAAAAAATGGTTTTCCTTCTTTATTACTTGACTATATCATTTAATATGCATGGATGGTATTATCATTTAATTTTCAAGATGGATCTTATATGGATGGTCCTTGCACCTTTTCAAATTGAACTTTTGCAAATGTCCAAATTTGGAGAGGAAATTCCTACTATTTGCGAATACACCATTCATATTTCAAATATTAGGTCCAATTTCCATGAATAAGGGTTCCCAAGTCCCTAGTCCTATAAAAATGAGCCATGAGGAACATCATGAATAAGGGAATGAACCAAATTTATGGAAACATTGTCAAACCTAAGTACAATTAGGCATAAATAAGGCACAACCACTTAAATTGAGTCCAAAATTAGTGTATATTTTTAAAGAGATACAAATTATGATGCAATATTTATCCCCCTCTTAGCAAGAGTATGAAATTATGCTCATTTACTCTTTGTAAAATATGGAGAAACCAAATATTCTTTCACCAAGATATTGAAGAGTCAAGATGCCTACAGGTTTGGAAAGGTGGTAGCTCCCAAGACTTATGATATTGTCAATCTACAATATTTAGATAAAAGGGAAGTACAAAGTGAGCAATATGAGTAACATTGGTAACACACATGGAGCATGAAAAACACAAAGTTATGACATTTAGAACTAGAAAGATTCATATATTCTCACTAGGAACCATATCAAAAAGACAAGGCATAGATCTAGGACTAGTAAGATCCTTATATAGTTACCAGGAGTCATGTTAAAGACACATAAAAGCATGATACCCAATTTAGTAATATCCTCTAATACTTAGTCATAGATCGCATTCTAACAACAAATAGAGACCTAATTGTGAAAGTTTGAGGTCCATTGGGAAAAAAGTTATCATATTGCCATGACAACTTTTGCATTTCTTGTAGAAACTTCTTAAAAATATGGTTGGAAAGTTAGTTTATGGTGGTTTGAGGTTGTAACACACTTGGATGTGAATAAATAGGCCTTTGGCATGCCATACAAGAGTTTTGCTTAATGAAATTGGGGTTTTATGTGCATTTTTTCATGCTATGTATCATATCATGCTTGATGATAAACCTTTTTTCATGCTATGTATCATATCAGGGAAGAATTTGGTGGGAAGACCACGTGATTGGTATTTTGAAGTGGTTGATGATAGAGAGAGGGGTGAGGGGACCCTATGCAACCTTTAGAAGGGTTTTTCGATCAAAACCAAATGAAATAGATTAAATTTCTATGACTGTCCTAAGGTTATTTGATTGTTACAATAAAATTGATGTAGAATTGGTAGAGGTATGTTGGTATAAGACAATTACCAAATAGGTATAGATGACTTTGTAAAATATAAGGGCAATACAAGGTAGCAAAAGATAGATCCCCTTAAGCCTACAAACACCCCAAATGGTTCAAATGGGCCAATTATGAAACAAGACCTTCCCAAATGAAAATGATGGTTTAGAAGGTGTAATTAGGTCTATTATGAAAGTTTCAAACTATTTTTGGCCTTCTGTTCAATACCCAAATGCCCAAACCTCAATTTCCTCCTACTAGCCCTAGAGCCCCTATTAGCCTTACAACGAGAGAGATTTAATGATAACTCTACAAAATTCCAAGACAAAAGACAAATAAAATATATTTTTGGATACCCTTTTGGCTTTTATATAACATACTCAGAGAATTTAGCAAGTTGTTTTGGAAAGTATCTATTGTTTTTAGATTGTCCTTCATTTTCAAGCAACTAGAATGGTGGATTAACAAAGCAACTACAAAAAATATTACTTTTGGATACTTCTAACCTTAAAAAAAATATTTATAAATATCAAATTATGAAGGAATCCATAATCAATTTTAGTTTGTGAGGCCTCTAACCCCAAAAGCCCCAAATTTTCATCAAAAAACCCTAAAATCTAAGGTTTCTCCAATCTCCCATGTCCACTCACTCCTTGATAAAATTGGTTGTCTATTCATCTTTAGATAGGTGTTTTAACAATGTCCAAATCATAAAAACTACCCCTCATGTAGGTAGATCTCTCCATCCTTCACCCTACCGAGCCTCTTCACTAGGCTTCTCACTCCTTCAAATGGTGATCACCTACACTAAACCCCTCAATTGAAAATTTTAGTTGTTAGAATGTATTATAAATGTTATAAAATATTCATCCCATGAGAAACAGGGTTCAACATTCATGGAATGACCCCATGATTGAATTTTGTCAAAGCTACCAAAGGAAAATACACAAAAAGTTATGACAGTCAGCCCTATAACAGAATTTCAGAATGAATAATGAACTCAAATAATCCACAGAGGTGTGGAATGTTGATAAATTGATTTAAAATGTTAGGAAATGAACAAATTTAAATAAAACCTTCACAAAGAATAGAAAATATGAGAAATTACTCCAAAATTCTGAATTTTCATTGAATTTCTACAATAGTTTGTACTCCTTGGCATTCAATCTGCCTTACAAAGCATGTCTATGGCTTTAAATAGCCTCTCCAATTTTGTTAAACCACCATATGGCTGGTTACAAAGTTTATTTAACACTAAAACAATTAAAAATTGCTTTTCCCTCCTAATTCTTCCTAACCGTTGGAACTTGAAAATTTGAATTTTACATTTTTTGCAAATGCTTGACAACTTTTTGAATAAAACCTACAATTATTGGATTTTCATCCTTATTGGAATATTTGATGAATATAAACCCTCCTAAATCCATTTTTGGGTGTTTTGACCTAATATCCAACATTTGACAACACTTTACAACTTTTAGGACAATTTGACAACTTTTGCATTTTTTTAGTTTCAAAAGCCATTATTGGCTTTAGGATCTCATAATTGATTTTATTGAATTTGTTTTATGTTGGACACTCCTCCTTGGTCTCAAAGGTCTTCAAATTTGATTTTGCTTGCCTTGGTGCACCTGTAACACAAATACCTTGTTGTAGTTTCAAAGGGTGGAAAAAGAATAAGCATTTTATTTACCGTCCTAATAGACCATCCATCATAATAATTATTACCATTATTGATGTGTGTGTTACAAAAAAATTTCTAGAGGAAGGCTCTTTCTATTGTAATACCAAGTGAGTGTTCATAGACCTTCAGTAGGGTCCTCCTAGCCTAGAGTTAGGAGTTCGAAGCCTACATACATTGATTTGGCCTTGTGGCCATCAATGAGTGCTCACCCAATAGGACAAGTCTTGAGACTGACAATTTTGGAAGTGTGGCATTGTTGAGAGCCAACACTTATGTGTGAACCCCATCTTCACATATTATGATTAGTTACCATGATACTTGACCCTATCTTCATGGTGTTGGCTCAATTCATATTAGTGTGTTTTGTTGAAGAAACATGATGTGAGAAGTTTGATGCAGAGGCAAGGGTAGAACTCAGTATTTCATATTAGGACAACAACCACATTGATTAGGCAAGTCAGATAAGGTCTCTCCAATGTTTAGGATACTGAATTCATTTTAGACACTCGTGGATTACCCCAATTAGACATTAGTCAACTTAATATCTTATACAAGGATTGCATGCCACAAAGCCATTAGATATGTTTTGAGATGAAAAAGAAGAGTTAAATGGTTTTGGTTCAATGATGATATTTTTTTATTTTCAAGTAATTTAATTCGGTATATTATACTGAAATGTGATTTCATAACTAACATTTCAACTTCTATATAACTAGTTCTATAGCCCGATTTTCTTGCTTGTGAAGAAAGACCATGTCTGACAATATCAACGAACAACAAAATAAGGAGACAATTGCTAGATTGTGGTCTAACTTGAAAAGAAAAGGTGATGGAAAATGTTATTGTCCGTGCAAAATTTGTAAGGAGTTAAAGACTAGAAGACTTCTAATCAAAACAATGAAGAAGGTTGACATGAATATCATCCATTGGTAAGTTTTTCATTATATCGTTTTAACAATTTATATACATAATAAGTCACATGATGATGAGATCATGATCATGGTTTATTTATGTTTATCAATTTTATATAGGTCGAGCACCTTAGAGCACATGGTATGGATCAACACAACTTGGAGAATATGGTTTTCGAAGTGGACGAACATGGAGGTGTGAATATCGAAGCTGAAGATAATGATTCCATGGAAGATGATGATCATGAGCTAGAAAACACAATTGAAGATGATGGTACAAATACATTGATCCATGACACAGTACTCGTGAAGCTGATCATGATGATGAAGATGACCTTGATTTTGTTCATGATATCCCTCTACTTGAGAAGGCATTCGAGGCCCTTTACGAAGGCTCGTAGGCAACTCTTCTCTCCGTTGTATTGTTGTTGGTGAACTTGAAGGTTATGAATGGTTTATCCAACATAACATTGTCACGTATGTTAAGGTATGTCATATATGTCATAATAAATTGTGAATCATGTTGTACCATTAATATTCTTTATATTAACAAATTATATTTTTTGTTGTAGATTGATAGGTGAGTTTTTGTTACCACCATCAAATATTGTACCTCACTCAAATCGAGAATTATCTACCATTATGAAAGATATTGGAATGGAGTATCAAGCAATAGATGCTTGTCCAATGATCATATTATATATCACAAACAGCATGAATTTTGAACTGAATTCCCTGAATGTCATATCAATAGATATCGAATAGATCAAATGACAAAAAGGGTTCCTTGCAAGGTTCTTTTCTATATTCCTATTATTCCATGTATGCAATGATTATTCAAGTGTACTAGCTTGGCACAATCTATGGATTACCATGCACGCAATAGAAGTCAAGATGAAATTATTCAAATTCGTGCGGATGGTTCAACATTTATGGACATAGAGGAAAAGTGGCCGCACTTTAAAGAAGAACCTCATAATCTCAGGCTTTCATTGGCTATGGACAGTGTTAATCCATTTGGAGAGATGAGATCTGTTTACTCAGTGTGGCCTATTTTTGCTATCAACAATAACATTCCTCCATGGATGTCAATAAAGAGGGAGCACATAATGTTGGCAATGATTGTTCTAGGTATTTTATCATTTAAATATAGTCGTTTAAATTTAATTATAAATATTGCAGTAAAATGGTCATAATAATTATGTAATGTTTTTGTTCATTCGATTAGGTAAGTACCAAGTTAAAGATATGAATGTATATATCGAGCCTCTTATCGACGAGTTGCTAGATTTATGGAATGGTGTCACTATGTATGATGTCTCTAGACCAATAGGACAAAGACAATTTCAATTCCATGCGATGCTTCTATGGACAATACACGATGCCCCAGGGCTAACACATTTTTGTGGTATGTTATAGTGTTTATGTTGTGCATGAACATTATAATTCAAAAAATTATCATATTTAATCCAATTATACATTATCTTGTAGGTCTTCAAACAAAGGGAGAATTTGCACGTCTTAGTTGTGGTCCAAAGAAGAAAACTTGTCATTCAAAAAGTTTAGGAAAGCAGGTGTTTGATGAGTATATGCACTTTCTCCGCAAAAATCATAAGTATCGAAATACTGAAAAACATCTTTTCAATGGGAAAGAAGAGAATACATCAAAGCCACAAAGAATGACACCTCACATGTGGAAGTTGGAATATAATAGAATTAATCGTCAAGGTAATGCGATTCCATCTATTGGTTTGTCATAAAACATCTTTTCTATTTTGTTTTGTTTACTGATGATGTGATTGATGATTATGAAGGTTGTGAAGGCATACATGACCACCTTCCTAAGGGACTAAAAAGTTATCCTTGACAATTTAGTAGGTTGCCCTACTACAAGCAGTTACAAATTGTTCATTTGTTTGATAGTATGCATATTGGAAAGAATATAACAGAGACAGTATGAAAAATATTGGATGGAAGGCATGATAAAGAAAAAGTTGTCAAAATATGTAGTGACATTCAGAATTCCAATCATGCAATGATAAATGTCATTCAATCAAATAGCCATGGAGACTAGATTAATATAAGTGAGCTTCCTTGGTTATTAACGGACCAGCAAAGCAATTCTATAAAAGAAGTCATACGAAAAATTCAATTTCCCACAAGATTTGTTGCAAACATAAACAATCTCATATCAAAGAAAAGTGAATTTGGGCCAGGGATGAAAACGCATGATTGACATACCTTCATTAAGGTAATTCATGTTATTGTGTTTTTAGTATGTATTTAAGTACTGCACGTACGTGTACTTTTCATTGTATTATGTTACAAAAAAATGAAAAGATAATTTTATAATTGTTGCAGTACGTTCTACCTCTATCTCTCCCAGGCGACTTCGACAATAATGTCAAGAAAGTCATATATGATCTTGGAAAATACATGAGGTAAGTAGTAATATTTGTTCAGTTCGTTGTATAGATATTATATTTGATATTTGTTTTACTTATTATGTAACATTATTTTTTGCATCTTGAATATCTTGTAGGTGGTTGTCATGTAAAGAAATCCATAAAGATGATATAAAATATTGGAAGAGAAAAATTACTCATTTAATGTGTGAAATGAAAAAGTGTCTACCTCCAATTTTTTTCAATGCACAAGAACGCTACCTCATACACCAAGTTGAGGAGATTGAATTGTGTGGACCTATACATGTGTGTGTGAAAAGTGGACCTATATCTGTATCTGGAATACATAACACTTAAATTAAGTCATTACATGTATGGTTAGACAGATATAAGCATGAATATGAAAACCATAACAAACTAACCCATTGCCTTCTAAAAAATGTGAGTATAAGATTGCTCTCAGATTATAAGCAATACCAGTGACTAGACTACACCAAGATGAAGGATTTAATCTATATGAGCATGATATTAGCTATATGGATGCAAGATTAATCCAACAAGATTTAAGCAATAAATGAGATAAATGATCTAAATATGTATGCAATATTCTCAATGAACCTAGAGCAAAAATGGCATAATAACAATATTCTCCATGATTTTTTGAATGAGAGATAAGAGCTTGAATTTATAGAAAATTCAGAAAGAAACCAAAGGCTGAGATCAAATGATGATGAGCGGTCAAGATTTGCCAAGAGGAAGCACAATCCAGGTGAATTGATGTGATTGGATTGTTTTCTCAGTTTTAAAGGAAATTGAACTAAAATTAAGATAAAATCAGAAAAACTGATTTATTCTCTATTTCATTCAATTTTGAGATTTAATTGTTTTAATTGCTTTCTTTGATATTTAATTTGTTTTTTTCAAGATTATCTCCAATTAATTTCTTTTCTCAAATTTTAATTCTTTTTTTGATTTATTTCCTTTTTTGAAGATTTGTGCTCATAATTTCCAATTCCTCTTTCTTGATTTGTTTCCTTTTTTGAATATTTATGGAAAATTGATTTATTTAATTAAATATGCCAGGATATTTAATAAAATAAATAAGATAATTGTTTAAAATGATTTACTTGGAATGATTTAATTAATTAAATAAATGTTTAATTAATATTGATTAATTTTGCCATGTGACATTTGATGATTTTAGAATTAATTGTGTGCTCAAGATTTATTTAATTGCCTTTGGTTAGGACCTTGGTGATGTTGTCGAGATTAGGGGCTCTTGGTTTAGATGACCATTTTTAGGGTATTACATTTTCTCCTCTTTGAATTAATGTGCGAGCAGCGCGTTGGTTCAAAGAAAATTTGATGTCTAGGAGATACTAGTTCTGAACTTGATTGATCACGAACTAGATGAAAGCAAGGTGTTTAGCTTGATTCGAAGTGATGAAGCTGAATGAAGTCTGATTAAAGCGATACCGATCCCGAACTTGATTGAACTTAGGAACGATAGAAAACAAAAGATACCAAACTTAAACTTGATTGATCAAGAAGCGGATCTTACTGATCTAGAACTTGATTGAACTAGACACAGTGAGTGATGATAAAAATCGATCTTGAACTTGATTGATCAAGATACGATGAGGATAAACTGTTTAGCTTGATCAAGAAATGAATACTGAACACCTGCTTAGATTGAGTGTGATTAAAGATACTCTTTAAACCCTTGATTGAGTTTAAACAAATAATCAGCTTGATGAAAAGTGATAAAACTGATTAATGTTAAGAGATTGATTCAGATAAAAGACAAATATCAGTTTGATTTGAAGCGATGAAACTAATATGCCCCTAGTGATTGATTCGATTTAGATGAAGACAAATATCAACTTGATATGGAGCGATGAAATTGATATGCCCCTAGCGATGAGGTCTTATTTGATTTTCTTTAGTTGAAAAAGATTTTTTTTGCTCCACTTTCGATGAAGATTTGAAAATTTTCTTGACATTTGAAGAATGTGAGGTCATAAGGTCACAAGTATGCCCCCTCAGAAGCAAAATCAAAAACTAGCGAGAGCACATGATGATAGGCAATTTTGAGCGATGATAAGTTGTTTTGAGTCAAGCCGCACAAGGATTTTAGCGATGCAAAGCAAGAATATAGAGCAACGAAGTAAGGATATAGAGTAACGAATCCATATGGTCCAAAGAAGTGGCCATGTCAAGAGGTTTGTGGAAAGCATGTTTTTACATTTTGTCCATAGTGTTGATCAAGATCAAGGGATAGATTTGGATAGGAGGCAGATATGATAAGAAAGATCAAAGGTGGTAATGAATAATGTAAGCAAGAAATGGAGAGGAGCTAAAGGATCTAGATCAAGTGTAATAGATAGGACACATGAAGCCTAGAAAGATCCTTAACCTTGTCAAGGTCAAAGGTAGAAAAGTGATATGAACATAGATAGAGCGGATGGGGGATAATGGAGGATGAAGGAGGATGAAGGAAGAAGGATAATAGATGGATGTACATGGATGGAACTTTCCCCCAGTGTAAAGTGAAAAAGGATAATGGATTATGCATGACACCTATTTTTCAGGTTTTCATCATGGCACTTGCCCAAGGCACCACAAGAAGTGGTTTTCACTCGTGGACGAAATTATTTCTCTTTACTTTTTTTTTTCTAATTTTTTTTTTCACTTTTTCATCAATTTTTTTTTTGGAAGATAATGGAGGCATGACAAGGGATGGAAGAAGGACCCCATCATCTTGCTTCTTTGGATGCTACCCTTAGAATATGAGTTGCAATAGACCATGGCTATGAAGGTATGCTCAAAGATGTTGGCAAGATAATGAAATGAAACTAGGCCAAGAATTTATGCAAAGGATTGGATAAGAGGGATGGAAGGGTGAAAAAGAGGTGTTGGATAATGGATGGGATGTTGGAAGAATTGTGTATGGCTAGATGGAAATGTTGGAAAGATCAACATTGGCACACATTTTGAGGGATGGTGGACATATGGAAGAGAAGTGAATCTTAGATTTTGAGATTTGGATGGAGGAAAGGTTATGGATTTTGGGGCATAAGAACCCAAAATGGATGAAGGAGGTGATGGAGGAATGACTTGGAAGGTTTGGATGGAGGAACAACAATTTTGGATGCCAATTTTGATTTTTCTTTAGACTTTTGTGCTTCAAGTATCCGCTTAGGGATCCACATGGTTTTTGATTTTTCATGTTTTTGCAGTTTCTTGGAACGCATAGCTTCTACAAGTGCCTTAGGAACCCATATAAATTTTGACTTTTCTTCTTTATTTGTGGGCCTTTGTGGCATTTTGTATTTTTCTTTTTCTTTTTGGATCATATTTTTCTTTGTTTTGATATGTCGATTAGATGGGACATGTTGATCCTTGAATACATGTGGATTACTTGACTTATGACTTTTATGCTTGGCATCCAAATTGCTTGGAGGGAGAAGCGTGGGTATATAGGAATGATATGGAGGTCTTTTAGATGGATGGAAGGTACTCAAAAATGTGTGCCTTTGTTGATCCTGCATAAGCGATGGAGGGATGTAGGGACCTAGAATGGATGGAAGCGACGATGGGGAAAGAGCATATTTGGATTTAACTAGAGAAACGTAGGATTTATGAGAGATACCAATATCTTGAGATATTTCGCTGAGGCCATGACCTTTAACACTTTATTTAATATGGAGGGGTTCTTGCTTGTGGAGATCTACCCTGTTTCCTTTATAAATATTTTGACTTGTAGGATACACTTTACTTTGAAAAGAAGGCACGAGTCCTATTGTTCACCAAAAGTGATAACCCAAGTATACCTACAATCCTTCTATGAAATGGCCAATTTCAGTCTATGAAACACATCAGGGCTTGGACAACATAACATAGGACCCTAATTGATCCTCCTGCACTTCAAGTTCTACTAGACCTAGGGGGGGACAGCCTTTGATGCTTTGAATACAATTATTACAAACACACAACTGCATCAACTATAAGCAGATCTATCATTCCACAAACTCACCAAATCTAGAAACACACTACAGATTGGCTAGATTTGTATAAATCATAAATGAAAATAGAGCTTGGAAAGAGAAGAAAACACCCCTAAACATAAAGGGAAATAGATTTATCTTTTAATTTGTATTAATTTGAAACTATCCCCAAACTTGCAAGACCAGTGCCTTGTTCATTGGGCCACAAAGTCATACACAAAATTTTAAATATGCATCCTAGTCACAAATTGATTCTCCTCAATGATATCCCTACATTAACACATTATATTAATGCATTACTTAGTTCCACTCACAAGAAATCATCAAATCTGGGACACATTCCATTATTCATGAGTGATTACAGAGTTTAAAACCTTCCTTGAAGAATACCCACAAACAATCACACAACCTCCTTGAAATTGACAAATTTTATCCTCCTTGAGGATTGAATTCATAATAATGAAAAAACATATCACAGAGACAATCTTGTGGGAAATTACTTATGCCTTACACAAGCAAAGTTTGCAACTGGAAGACACATCTTGAATGTTGTACTCAAATCCTCTGTACCCTGAAACAGAACAAAAGCATATACAAACTTGGGTCAAGATATTCAGAAAATGGAAGCCATCAAATCTGGAGCCTTTCTCCAAATTTCTGAAACCCTTACAAAATGAGAAGAATTGGGAATAAGAAGGAGAGGGAAGAAAATCAGATTTGCACCTGAAATTATCAAATATCTCCTCTCTAACTGAATTTCACTCTCATGGAAACTGCTCTCAAAATATCCCACATTTGTTGAAATTAACTACCTCACCAGATTTCTCATTCTGAGAGCTTTCCAAAAACATATAACTCTTCATATTTTTCCCAAAAAATGAGCCTTGGGCGAATTAATTCCCCATTTATGCACATCATTTAAATTTTCATTTATTTGATATAGTTTGCGCTATGTTATTTACTAATTTTAAATTTGATTTTTGCTCTGATTGTGCTCTAAGGCCTTGCCACATGGCGACCTCTGATTGGTCGATGGGATCCACTGGGCACCACCTGGCATGACACCTCATCTTTTGCCACTTGTCGGCCATATCATCGCCATTGGGCTACTTGCTTGTCGGCCACCTCAGCGCCACCTCTGTGCCATGTCATCGCAATTGGACAGCCACTTCGGATGACCTGTGAGCAGTCTTTCCACTTGGACCCGCCACCTGGCTTTTGCCATTTTGCAGCCTCTATCTCGCGTGCATCTTTCCTTCGTGAAGCAGCGTGAGCTGTTGATCTCCATCTAACATGCACGTTCTTGAACTTGCTACATTTTCCCCATTTTTCGCCATTTCGTGTTTCGCTATTTTGCAGGGCTTAACTGGCATGCATCTTCGGCCCGCGAAATCACGCGCTTCGTCAGATCATCTCGGACTTGCTCGCTAGTTAAGTTGGCCTTTCTCTGTAAAATTTTGCATGTTTGCCTCAGGAAGCATGCCTATGTGGGGTCCACCTGGTCGCCGCTCAGTCACCTCCTCCATTGCCTCGGAATCCATGCTCTTGCATGGGCCCACCTTGGGCGCCTATAGGCACCATTTGTTAAAAGCCCAAAAGCTTTGAAATTATAGATGTGTAAAGTTTTTCATATAAATAGCAAAAAATACCACTTCCCAACCAATGTGGGATATTTCCTTTAGCCTGGGACTGCACTCTTTTTTTGTTTTATTGGCACCTTGCCATTATTTGCATTGCTTGGAAGTTTTTAAAACATCTGAAACTCCATTCCATATTCAACACTTTCTCCACCACGTAGGGATCTGCCATTATTGTATTTGTTTCTTAAAAAATTCTATGCCTCTTTCAAAAACCTATGCAGGAGGAGGCTGAACTGGTGTTTGCATTGACTGGTTTCTATTAACCTTGCCCTGGTCAATCACCACCAACCTGCATTTTCCTTAAGCCTCTAAATAGCTCTTCAAACTCCACACATTATGCAAGCTGTGCACCTGCCAATTAAAATTGGTTGTTTTCAAAGGCCTTTTCCCATCCACAATGCATAGGGAGGTGCTGGGAAATCTCTGAAATCTTTTCACCAGCCACGCCAGAGGAAGAATGAGCCTCATAGCTCACGCAACAGAGGATAGGGAGGAATAAGTCTGGTTTTTTACTTTGCCATTAGCAGTTTGCTGCTGAATTTTAATGCTCTTCCTCACCAACCACATGCCTGAGAGGATTTTAGTTTCAAATCTATTAATATAGGAGGAGGTTAGCACATGCCAATGTGCATTTTCTGTAGAAAATTTTAAATGTTGCTTTCAGCAGCACCATTGACCCTACATGCCATTTACCATGTAGGAGAGGAGGTGAGGTTTAAGCTTGCTAATTGCAACTTTCTTTAAATGTTTCTATTGTTGCACCTCATGTGGGAGGTGGGGGTTTGGCATTCACCTACCAATTAAATTTGCTTTGAAAGTTTAAAATGACCTCTTTCACTAGTCACTTGGAGTGTGGGCTTTACTATGCTTTAAACTACTAACTACATTTGCCTCGAGGTTCAACTTCAGTCTTCACCATTAACACGGAGGACATTGCAATGCAATTGCATATTCTTGAAAGTTTATAAAACCTTTTCAGCCAGCCATGTTCCTCGCCTTCCAATTTGCCTTCTAGTAACATTGCGTCTTTAACAATGCTGCTGAACACTTATCCCCAAATCCACAAATATCTAATTTTCAATAATATGAATGCCATTCTTTCATAGTTACATCATATAAACATATAATTGCAAAAATAACAATTTAAACTTTGCTTGAAAAGATGCCTGAAGCAACAAGTCAAGTCAGGCCACAGAGTGGGTCTGACTAAAAAAAAATTTGTTTTCATACAACTGACCTTCGGAATGCTTCAGGAAGCTCAAACACACCTCTGGAATCGATCGACACCATTTTCAGATCATAAATCCGCATTTTACAACCTTCAGGCAATTACGCCACATTTTCACATTTAATCGCGAAGACGTAATTTTCAAACCTGTCAAAACACCTTTCTGGAGCTCTCCATCTGACAGGCATATACTATGGTATACAAGCATGAAATATATCAAATGGTTTCTTGAAACAAGTCCCAATTGAAGAGATATTAATTGGCGAAAATGCCCAACTGGCTTTGTCGACACTGCGGACCTGATGAAGTCAATGTCCTGGCAACACATGATGCCTTTCTCAAAAATACCAAATGACCTCCGTAGACCCTCAAATTTGAAACACAGTTACCTTAAAGTACATACTAAATCTTAGAATTATCAGTTTGATCACAAGACTAACAGGAAGCAAACAACACGCTCATGAAAATGGCTACATTAACTGATAAAGCATTGAAAGTATGGATAACTAAAAATGATGGCTAAATGAAATCTTTTGAAAACCGATCAAACGGATTGACAGAGGCTTGAAATTTGAAATGTAGCTCATCATTTATACCAAAATTATCCCAGAACAAACATTATGTCATAACATTTACTGAGGCAACTTTTACACTTTGCGAAACAGGGCTCTGACTAGCTGTCGAAACAGGGACTTGCCAAAACATAGAAACTGCAAATGGATTTGACTTGGTAAACTGAGAAAATGGATTTGTTAAGACTTGAAATTTTGCAGGCTAACTCACATTTATGCATATAATTGAATCCATTTTAAAATTCTCCATGAAAATCAGCAGGGAAAAAGATGTAATCACTCAAAGTAGGCTACTCAATAAAATCAGCATTTGTGCCTAAAATGCACTTTCAGCTCACCCCTCGAAATGGGTAACTTGTAAACCTCTCCAAACTGAATTTTGAAAGTTTCACATTACTGCATAGGCCAAATGAAATGTGTAGGACATGAATCCCGAGCCTTACCCTCTGAAAATCAACCAGCTCCATTTTGCCCTCTCGCAAACTAGGTCATTCAAACTGACTCATTTAGGTACTTTTCTGACATGCAGAGCAAAAATTTGAATTAGGCTTCTAAACTTGACTAATTTTAAATAGTCCCAATAGTGGCTCTGATTGGGGATGGTTGATTGCAAGATCAACACAAGAATTTAGAATCAATGGTTAAGCAGACCACCCAAAACAGATCACTCTCTTCTCTTCTCAAAAATAGGGCTTCCTTATTCTACCCAAAATAGCAGGGCACTTTATTGAAAACCACACAACTAAAGCAAAGCAACTGTACAAGATATTCAAGCAAACTCACAACTGATTATAACTGCTCCACTTAGAAACATTTACCTCTATCGAAAATCTAATTCTCATCTCTTGATATCATGATCAAAACAAAGGCACCTTCTAGTAACAACTGAGCATAATCATTATAATCAAACCTTACCATCATACTACTGAAACAGCTGGTGTGCGTGCCATTTATCTAATTTTGAACTTTGTAACCACACATTACTTCAACAAAAATAAGATCACAAAACAAAGCACAATAAGGGCTTTTCCACAAGCTGCCATACATTTCACTGTCCCAATCAACTCTATAATTTGCAAGGACATCATCATGCTAAACTTGAAAAATAAAACACTCATTTTCAACATTGCAATTCCTATTAGCACTCACCTTGTTATCATTTGAATTCATAAAATGAGGGGCATTACTAACCAGATGATGCAAACAAGGAACATAAACATTACAATCCGGATGCGATACTTCACTATGCTTATCACACCTCATACTATCCTTGCTTATCAAACTGAAAACCTCTGCATTCTCAACATCCCATTCGTGGAAAAGAATGCATACCTCTGCCTGAAGCAAATCCTTAGCAGAATCTTTTACATCCAAACTTATATCCACCTGAAACACTTTCATTTGTGGTTTTGAATGATCATCACATAATCCATGCTTCTTACCTTCATCATGAAATAATTTTTTACAACCCATGCTATTGTTGTTTGAAATTCCATCAGTATTATGGACTGGTTCATCATTTACAACATTTGGCTGATCAGTTATTTCTTCATACAAAGGGTTAGAAACAAAATGAAGAATCCCCTTATCAACACTATGACACTGAAGTGGCTGGTCCGTATCTATATTAGCATTGAATAAAGCATTAGTAAAATTGCTAAAGACACCATCCATCTAATCATCATAATCATCTTCATCAAGCAAAGAAGAAATTGACACTTGGCTAGAACAATCCTCACTATTCCATGTTTCACATTCATGAGATTTTATCCTATGACCATCATTCTGAAAATCAAGATAGTCATACTTATCTTTCCACAACTAATCTTCTTCACCAATAGAACACTCGTCATCAGCCAAACAATGAAAATGAACATCACTGCAATTTACTTCATCAGATGAGTTTTCAGCATGTTCACTAAAATTTTCTGTCATAAAACCATCTGTTAGATCAACATGTTCATCAAGTATACAAGCATTCAATTCATAGTCCTTTTCTGAAGAATCCTCTTCACTATATCACAGAAGGTCTTCATTAATAGCTCGAAGGCTCCCCAACATTTGAACCTTCTTGTCCACAACTTCAAGAGCTTTCTTAAGTTTTGCAATCTTCTGGACTTGCAGTGCACTTTGTTGTTCCATTTGAGAATCTGTAAAAATTTGTCCATCCATGTGTGCTATATTTTCATTGCAATCATGTACACCCTTGAAATTTTCTGAATTAACATTGTACATAACTTTCAAAATAGAAAGATCATCATCATGATTACAAGAAGTGAAATCTGAAAATAGATTTACTTCATCATCAACACAATTAAGATTATCAATATCTAAATGAGGATCAACTATTGTTTGCACTAAACAATTCTGATTTTCATCATATTGCACATTTTCACTTGCACAAATAGCAACACTTAGTAATCCCTCTGTATTTGGTATTTCAACATCAAATACATCAGTAGCATGTAAAGATTGATGGTCATCACCATCATTATTTTCATTAATATTATCCTGGAGAGATGCATGATTCCCTTGGTAGTTGGCAGCCACATAATCAACATAACCGGCATACAAATCAAATGGTACATACCCCTTGTATATATCTATCTCTGTATCAACATTTTTACAACATTACACACTAATCATTCCATCACCACTGTGAGAAGAGACCGACATTAACAACAGAGGTTCTTGACTCTCATTCAAATCAGAAACATATGCATCAACAAAACCATTCGGAACTGCGGAGCTTGATGCACCTAGACAAGGAATGATTTGCTCAGCTTCACATGGTATTTCACCACTGAAAGTGTTTTGATAAGAAACTATAGTAGACACAAACCTCTTAGCTATCCCAAATTTCAAATTATTCTCCATGTCCCTAGCTGTGTTAAAAGATTCATTCAAAGTCTTGGGTTCTTTGTTTCTCAATAAGAAGCTCATCTTTTCATCAAATGCACTCATGTAAACATCCAGACATACTTTATCATCAAGTTTATACTTTCTGGAAATTTTGGACAAAGCTTGTGAAAATCTAATATTAAATGTTGGTACCAATTCCTCTTCCCTGATTTGTATATAAGTGAATTCTTTTAGCAAGTTGGAATCACTCACCTTCTCATCGAATTGATCCCTAAAATTTGAAACCAATACTTCCCATGAGGTAATAGAATTCACTGGCAAAAAAGAGAACCAATCTCTTGCATCCTCTTTTAATGACTGAATAAACAATTTCATGCATACATCTTCTTGGAAAATTTCAAATTCTCTTATCAAATTTGAAAATCTTTTAACATGTTGACATGCTGATTCTGATTTCTTCCCACTGAAAATTGGCAAATACTTTCTAATTTTTGTGGGTGTGGGATTTGGGTAACCCGGAATACCTTCAAAGTTTAGAGCAGCATAATGGTTCATGATGAAACTTCTCCTATTATATGGTTGTGACACTTCACCAGGCATGGCTCTATGTGGAAATACACAAGGTTGAAAAACTTCACTATTCATTTTTTCTTACTCCCACAAATGATTATACAATCTGAAATTAAAAACCTCAAGCACATATCCTTATTCAAATCTATTCGTTAACATTGCTTGACATAAAGTTCTTCCACATTTGCATACTACAGAGGATAACATACACTAAATATTTTAGCAACATAGATATGCAAATCAATTTTGAGATTCTCTCTTTCCCTCTAAACTAGTGTTGTTCACTAAATGGGAAAACTACATTATACATTCAAACTTTCAGAAGAGATGTCTTGCATTTAAATTCTCTGAAAATACCTAGAGATTTGTAGCTGTATAAAACTTGCAGATCTGAAGATTTACTTCACTTTCAACACGGTCTTTTACATTAGAGTCGCCACCTCTTGCACAAAGGACATTTTGAACAATAGAACGCCATTCAACACAAGTTAAATATCTGTTTACTTCTTCAAGCTCGCTGCAACAAACACTCTTCCAGGCTATTTAACACTGGTATGAACCACAGAGTCGCCACCTAATAAGGAATTGGGGAAAAATTCGCATACAGCTGCAAGAACTTCTTACAACTCTCAACAATATAAATTCACTGTTACTCCTTCATAAAATATGATATGAAACACATATCATTCTGCAAATCCAGAATAAGGAGCATTTTCTTCACCATAAGACCACTTTCAACTCTGTGCATATACAATGGACTGACTAACTAGATATGAAATTGACAGGACGAAGAATACATTCCACTTCTAACCATATCAATCAAGCATTTGAATCCATTTATCTCCCCAGCAGAGTCGCCATTTTTGTTGTTCACCAAAAGTGATAACCCAAGTATACCTGCAATCCTTCTATAAAATGGCCAATTTCAGTCTATGAAACACATTAGGGCTTGGATAACATAACATAGGACCCTAATTGATCATCCTGCACTTCAGGTTCTACTAGACCTTGGCAGGGACACCCTTTGATGCTTTGAATACAATGATTACAAACACACAACTGCATCAACTATAAGCAGATCTATCATTCCACAAACTCACCAAATCTAGAAACACACAATAGATTGGCTAGATCTATATAAATCATAAATGAAAATAGAGCTTGGAATGAGAAGAACACACCCCTAGACATAAAGGGAAATAGATTTATCTTTTAATTTGTATTAATTTGAAACTATCCCCAAACTTGCAAGACCAGTGCCTTGTTCATTGGGCCACAAAGTCATACACAGAACTTTAAATATGCATCCTAGTCACAATTTGATTCTCCTCAATGATATCACTGCATTAACACATTATATTAATGCATTACTCAGTTCCACTCACAAGAAATCATCAAATCTGGGACACATTCCATTATTCATGATTGATTATAGAGTTTGAAAAATTCCTTGAAGGATACCCACAAACAATCACACAAGCTCCTTGAAATTGACAAATTTCATCCTCCTTGAGGATTGAATTCAGAATAATGAAAAAACATATCATAGAGACAATCTTGTGGGAAATTACTTATGCCTTACACAAGCAAAGTCTACGACTAGAAGACACATCTTGAATGCTATACTAAAATCCTCTCTACCCTGAAACCGAACAAAAGCATTTACAAACTTGGGTCAAGATATTCAAAAAATGGAAGCCATCAAATCTGGAGCCTTTCTCCAAATTTTTGGAACCCTTACAAAATGAGAAGAATTGGGAATAAGAAGGAGAGGGAAGAAAATAAGATCTACAACTGAAATTATCAAATATCTCCTCTGTAACTGAATTTCACTCCTGTGGAAACTGCTCTTGAAATATCCCACTTTTGTTGAAATTAACTACCTGACCGGATTCCTCATTCTGAGAAATTTCTGAAAACATATAACACTTCATATTTTTCCCAAAAAATGAGCCCTGGGTGAATTAATTCCCCATTTATGCACATCATTTAAATTTTCATTTATTTGATATAGTTTGCACTATGTTATTTACTAATTTTAAATTTGATTTTTGCTTTGATTGTTCTCTGACGCCTTGCCACATGGTGACCTTTGATTGGTCGATGGGATCCACTGGGTACCACCTGGCATGACACCTCATCTTTTGCCACTTGTCAGCCATGTCATTGCCACTGGGCTGCTTGCTTGTCGGCCACCTCAGCGCCACCTCTGTGCCACATCATCGCCATTGGACTGCCACCTCGGATGACCTGCGAGTAGTCTTTCCACTTGGACCCACCACCTGGCTTTCACCATTTTGCGGCCTCTATCTTGTGTGCATCTTTCCTTCGTGAAGTAGCGCGAGTCGTTGATCTCCATCTATCATGCACGTTCTTTAACCTGCTGCATTTTCACCATTTTCACCATTTCACGTTTCGCTGTTTCGTAGGGCTTAACTAGCATGCATCTTCGGCCTGCGAAATCATTCGCTTCGTCAGATCATCTAAGCCTTTCTCACTGGTTAAGGCAGCCTTTCACTGCAAAATTCTGCCTATTTGCCTCGAGAAGCGTGCCTATGTGGGGTCCACTTGGTCACCGCTCAATCACCTCCTCCGTCACCTCAAGATCCGCGCTCATGCGTGGGCCCACATTGGGCGCCTAAAGGCACCATCCGTCAAAAGCCCAGAAGCTTTGACATTATAGATGTGTAAAGTTTTTCATATAAATAGCAAAAAATTCCACTTCCCAACCAATGTGGGATATTTCCTTAAGCCTAGGACTGCACTCTTTTTTTGTTTTAATGGCGCCTTGCCATCATTTGCATTTCTTGGAAGTTTTTAAAACCTCTGAAACTCCATTCCATATTCAACATTTTCTCCACCATGCAGGGATCTGCCATTATTGTATTTGTTTCTTAAAAAATTCTATGCCTCTTTCAAAAATCTACGCAGGAGGAGGCTGAACTGTTGTTTGCATTGACTGGTTTCTATTAGCCTTGCCCTGGTCAATCACCACCCAGCCTGCATTTGCCTTAAGCCTCTAAACAGCTCTTCAAACTCCACACATTATGCAAGTTGTGCACCTGCCAATTAAAATTGGTTGTTTTCAAAGGCCTTTTCCCATCCACAATGCACAGGGAGGTGCTGGGAAATCTCTGAAATCTTTTCACCAGCCACGCCAGAGGAAGAATGAGCCTCATTGCTCACGCAAGGGAGGATAGGGAGGAATAAGTCTGGTTTTTTTCTTTGCCATTGGCAATTTGCTGCTGAATTTTAATGCTCTTCCTCACCAGCCACATGCCTGAGAGGATTTTAGTTTCAAATCTATTAATGTAGGAGGAGGTTAGCACATGCCAATGTGCATTTTCTATAGAAGATTTTAAATGTTTCTTTCAGCAGCACCGTTGACCCTACACGCCATTTACCATGTAGGAGAGGAGCTGAGGTTTAATCTTGCTAATTGCAACTTTCTTTTAAATGTTTCTATTGCTGCACCTCACGTGGGATGTGGGGGGTTGGCATTCACCTGCCAATTAAATTTTCTTTGAAAGTTTAAAATGACCTCTTTCACCAGTCACGTGGAGTGTGGGCTTTACTGTGCTTTAAACTACTAACTACATTTGCCTTGAGGTTCAACTTCAGTCTTCACCATTAATAGGGAGGACATTGCAATGCAATTGCATATGCCTGAAAATTTATAAAACATTTTTAGCCAGCCATGTTTCTCACCTTCCAATTTTCCTTCTGGTAACATTGTGTCTTTAACAATGCCACTGAACACTTATCCCCAAAACCACAAATATCTGATTCTCAATGATATGAAAGCCATTCCTTCATAGTTAAATCATATAAACATATGATTGCAAAAATAACAATTTAAACTTTGCCTTAAAAGATGCCTAGAGCAACAAGTCAAGTCGGGCCCCAGAGTGGGTCTGACTAAAAAAATTTTCATTTTCATGCAACTGACCTTTGAAATGCTTCAAGAACCTCAAACACATCTCTGGAATCAATCGGCACCATTTTCGGATCATAAATCCCCATTTTACAACCTTCAGGCAATTACGCCACATTTTCGCATTTAATCGCGAAGACGGAATTTTCAAACCTGTCAAAACACCTTTCTGGAGCTCGCCATCTGATAGGCGTATAGTCTGATATACAAGAATGAAATCTACCAAACGGTTTCTTGAAACAAGTCCTAAGTGAAGAGATATTAATCAGGGAAAATGCCCAACTAGCTTTGTCGACACTGCGGACTTGATGAAGTCAATGTCCTGGCAACACATGATGCCTTTCTCAAAAATACCAAAAACCTCCGTAGACCCTCAAATTTGAAACACAGGTACCTTAAAGTACATACTAAATCTTTGAATTCTTTGTTTGATCACAAGACTGACAGGAAGCAAACGGCATGCTCATGAAAATGCTACATTAACTGATAAAGCACTGAAAGTACGGATAACTGAAAACGATGGCTAAATGAAAGCTTTTGAAAACCGATCAAACGGATTGACAGAGGCTTGAAATTTGAAAAATAGCTCATCATTTATACCAACATTATCTCGGAACAAACATTATGTCATAACACTTACTAAGGCAACTTTTACACTTATGCGAAATAGGGCTCCGACTAGTTGTCGAAACAGGGACTTGCCAAAACATAGAAACTGCAAATGGATTTGACTTGATAAACTGAGAAAATGGATTCGTTAAGACTTAAAATTTTGCAGGATAACTCACATTTATGCATAGAATTGAATCCATTTTTAAATTCTCCATGAAAATCAATAGGAGAAAAGATGTAATCACTCAAAGTAGGCTACTCAATAAAATCTGCATTTGTGCCTAAAATGCACTTTCAGCTCACCCCTCGAAATGGGTACCTTGTAAACCTCTCCAAACTGAATTCTTAAAGTTATACATCACTGCATAGGCCAAATGAAAGGTGTATGACATGAATCCTGAGCCTTACCCTCTGAAAATCAACCAGCTCCATTTTGCCCTCTCGCAAACTAGGCCATTCAAACTGACTCATTTAGGTACTTTTCTGACATACAGAGCAAAAATTTGAATTGGGCTTCTAAACTTGACTCAATTTTAAATAGTCCCAATAGTGGCTCTGACTGAGGATGGTTGATTGCAAGATCAACACAAGAATTTAGAATCAATGGTTAAGCAGACCACCCAAAACGGATCACTCTCTTCTCTTCTCAAAAACAGGGCTTCCTTATTCTACCCAAAACAGTAGGGCACTTTATTGAAAACCACACAACTGAAGCAAAGCAACTGTACAAGATATACAAACAAACTCACAATTGATTATAACTGCTCCACTTACAAACATTTACCTCTATCGAAAATCTGATTCTCATCTCTTGATATCATGATCAAAACAAAGGCACCATCCAGTAATAACTAAGCATAATCATTATAATCAAACCTTACCATCATACTGCTGAAACAGCTAGTGTGCGTGCTATTTATCTGATTTTGAGCTTTGTAACCACACATTACTTCAACAAAAATAAGATCATGGAACAAAGCACAATAAGGGCTTTTCCACAAGCTGCCATACATTTCACTATCCCAATCAACTCTATCATTTGCAAGGACATCATCATGCTGAACTTGAAAAATAAAACACTCATTTTCAACATTGCAATTCCTATTAGCACTCACCTTGTTATCATTTGAATTCATAGAATGAGGGGCATTACTAACCAGCTGATGCAAACAAGGAACATGAACATTACAATCCAAATGCGATACTTCACTATGCTGATCACACCTCATACTATCCTTGCTTATCAAACTGAAAACCTCTGCATTCTCAACATCCCATTCATAGAAAAGAATGCATACCTCTGGCTAAAGCAAATCCTCAGCTGAATCTTTTTCATCCAAACTTATATCCACCTGAAACACTTTCATTTGTGGTTTTAAATGATCATCACATAATCCATGCTTCTTACCTTCATCATGAAATAATTTTTTACAACCTATGCTATTGGTGTTCGAAATTCGATCAGTATTATGGACTGGTTCATCGTTTACAACATTTGGCTGATCAGTTATTTCTTCATACAAAGGGTTAGAAACAAAATGAAGAATCCCCTTATGAACATTATGACACTGAAGTGGCTGGTTCGTATCTATATTAGCATTGAATAAAGCATTAGTAAAATTGCTAAAGACACCATCCATCCGATCATCATAATCATCTTCATCAAGCAAAGAAGAAATTGACACTTGGCTAGAACAATCCTTAGTGTTCCATGTTTCACATTCATGAGATTTTATCCTATGACCATCATTCTGAAAATCAAGATAGTCATACTTATCTTACCACAACTGATCTTCTTCACCAATAGAACACTCGTCATCATCCAAAGAATGAGAAAGAACATCGCTGCAATTTACTTCATTAGATGAGTTTTTCAGCATGTTCACTAAAATTTTCTATTATAAAACCATCTGTTAGATAAGCATGTTCATGAAGTATTCAAGCATTCAATTCACAGTCCTTTTCTGAAGAATCCTCTTCACTATATCGCAGAAGGTCTTCATTAACAGCTCGAAGGCTCCCCAACATTTTAACCTTCTTGTCCACAACTTCAAGAGCTTTCTTAAGTTCTGCAATCTTCTGAACTTGCATTGCACTTTGTTGTTCCATTTGAGATTCCAAAAAAATTTGTCCATCCATGTGTGCTATATTTTCATTGCAATCATGTGCACCCTTGAAATTTTCTGAATTAACATTGTGCATAACTTTCAAAACAGAAAGATCATCATGATGATTACAAGAAGTGAAATTTGAAGTGAAATCTGAAAATAGATTTACTTCATTCTCAACACAATTAAGATTATCAATATCTAAATGAGGATCAACTATTGTTTGCACTAAACAATTTTGATTTTCATCATATTGCAAATTTTCGCTTGCACAAACAACAACACTTAGTAATCCCTTTGTATTTGGTATTTCAACATCAAATACATCAGTAGCATGTAAAGATTGATGGTCATCACCATCATCATTTTCATTAATATTATCCTAGAGAGATGCATGATTCACTTGGTAGTTGGCAGCCACATAATCAGCATAATCAACATACAAATCAAATGGTACATACCCCTTGTATATATCTATCTCTGTATCAACATTTTCACAACATTGCACACTAATCATTTCATCACCATTGTGAGAGGAGACCGGCATTAATAGCAGAGGATCTTGACTCTCATTCAAATCTGAAACATATGCATCAACAAAACCATTCGGAACTGCGGAGTTTGATGCACCTAGACAAGGAATGATTTGCTCAGCTTCACATGGTATTTCACCACTGAAAGTGTTTTGATAAGAAACTACAGCAAACACAAATCTCTTAGCTATCCCAAATTTCAAATTATTCTCCATGTCCCTAGCTGTGTTAAAAACTTCATTCAAAGTCTTGGGTTCTTTGTTTCTCAATAAGAAGCTCATCTTTTCATCAAATGCACTCATGTAAACATTCAGACATACTTTATCATCAAGTTTATACTTTCTGGAAATTTTAGACAAAGCTTGTGAAAATCTAATATTAAATGTTGGTACCAATTCCTCTTTCCTAATTTGTATATAAGTGAATTCTTTCAACAAGTCGGAATCACTCAGCTTCTCATCGAATTGATCCATCAAATCTGAAACCAATTCTTCCCATGAGGTAATAGAATTCACTGGCAAAAAAGAGAACCAATCTCTCGCATCCTCTTTTAATGACTGAATAAACAATTTCATGCATACATCTTCTTGGCAAATTTTGAATTCTCCTATCAAATTTGAAAATCTTTTAACATGTTGACATGCTGATTCTGATTTCTTCCCACTGAAAATTGGCAAATACTTTCTAATTTCTATGGGTATGGGATTTGGGTAACCCGGAATACCTTCAAAGTTTAGAGCAGCATAATGGTTCATGATGAAACTTCTCCTATTATATGGTTGTGACACTTCACCAGGCATGGCTCTATGCGGAAATACACAAGGTTGAAAAACTTCACTATTCATTTTTTCTTACTCCCACAAATGATTATACAATCTGAAATTAAAAACCTCAACCACATATCCTTATTCAAATCTATTCGTTAACATTGCTTGACATAAAGTTCTTCCACATTTTCATACTATGGAGGATAACATACACTGAATATTTTAGCAACATAGATATGCAAATCAATTTTGAGATTCTGTCTTTCCCTCTAAACTAGTGTTGTTCACTAAATGGGAAAACTACATTATACATTCAAACTTTCAAAAGAGATGTCTTGCATTTAAATCCTTTAAAAATACCTGGAGGTTTGCATATGTATAAAACTTGTAGATCTAAAGATTTACTTCACTTTCAGCACGGTCTTTTACATCAGAGTCACCACCTCTTGCACAGAGGACATTTTGAACAATAGAACACCATTCAACACAAGTTAATTCTCTGTTTACTTTTTCAATCTCGCTGCAACAAACACTCTTCCAGGCTATTTAACACTGGTATGAACCATAGAGTTGCCACCCAATAAGGAATTGGGAAAAAATTCACATACAACTGCAAGAACTTCTTACAACTCTCAACAATATAAATTCACTGTTACTCCTTCATAAAATATGATATGAAACACATATCATCCTGCAGATCCAAAATAAGGAGCATTTTCTTCACCATAAAACTAATTTCAACTCTATGCATATACAATGGACTGACTAACTAGATATGAAATTGACAGGACGAAGAATACATTCCACTTCTAACCATATCAATCAAGCATTTGAATCCATTTATCTCCCCAGCAGAGTCGCCATTTTTGTTGTTCACCAAAAGTGATAACCCAAGTATACCTGCAATCCTTCTATGAAATGGCCAATTTCAGTCTATGAAACACATCAAGGCTTGGATAACATAACATAGGACCCTAATTGATCCTCCTGCACTTCAGGTTCTGCTAGACCTAGGCAGGGACACCCTTTGATGCTTTGAATACAATTATTACAAACACACAACTGCATCAACTATAAGTAGATCTATCATTCCACAAACTCACCAAATCTAGAAACACACTACAAATTAGCTAGATCTATATAAATAATAAATGAAAATAGAGCTTGGAATGAGAAGAACACACCCCTAGACATAAAGGGAAATAGATTTATCTTTTAATTTGTATTAATCTGAAACTATCCCCAAACTTGGAAGACCAGTGCCTTGTTCATTGGGCCACAAAGTCATACACAGAACTTTAAATATGCATCCTAGTCACAAATTGATTCTCCTCAATGATATCCCTACATTAACACATTATATTAATGCATTACTCAGTTCCACTCACAAGAAATCATCAAATCTGGGACACATTCCATTATTCATGGTTGATTATAGAGTTTAAAAAATTCCTTGAAGGATACCCACAAACAATAACACAACCTCCTTGAAATTGACAAATTTCATCCTCCTTAAGGATTGAATTCATAATAATGAAAAAATATATCACAGAGACAATCTTGTAGGAAATTACTTATGCCTTACACAAGCAAAGTCTGCAACTAGAAGACACATCTTGAATGCTATACTCAAATCCTCTGTACCTTGAAACCGAACAAAAGCATTTACAAACTTGGGTCAAGATATTGAGAAAATGGAAGCCATCAAATCTGGAGCCTTTCTCCAAATTTCTGGAACCCTTACAAAATGAGAAGAATTGGGAATAAGAAGGAGAGGGAAGAAAATCAG
Organism: Cryptomeria japonica; assembly: GCF_030272615.1. Classification (NCBI taxonomy): domain Eukaryota; kingdom Viridiplantae; phylum Streptophyta; class Pinopsida; order Cupressales; family Cupressaceae; genus Cryptomeria; species Cryptomeria japonica. The sequence goes on from NC_081405.1 coordinate 449,040,887, forward strand.
ATCTACAACTAAAATTATCAAATATCTCCTCTCTAACTAAATTTCACTCTCGTAGAAACTGCTCTCGAAATATCCTACATTTCTTGAAATTAACTACCTGACTAGATTCCTCATTCCGAGTGCTTTCCAAAAACATATAACACTTCATATTTTTCCCAAAAAATGAGCCCTGGGCGAATTAATTCCCCATTTATGCACATCATTTAAATTTTCACTTATTTGATATAGTTTGCACTATGTTATTTACTGATTTTAAATTTGATTTTTTCTCTGATTGTTCTCTGACGCCTTGCCACATGGCGACCTCTAATTGGTCAATGGGATCCATTGGGCGCCACCTGGCATGACACCTCATCTTTTGCCACTTGTCGGCCACGTCATTGCCACTCGGCTGCTTGCTTGTCGGCCACCTCAATGCCACCTCTGCGCCATGTCATCGCCATTGGACTACCACCTCGGATGACCTGTGAGCAGTCTTTCCACTTGGACCCACCACGTTGCTTTGACCATTTCACGACCTCTATCTCGCGTGCATCTTTCCTTCGCGAAGCAGTGTGAGCCATTGATTTCCATCTAAAATGCACATTCTTTAACCTGCTGCATTTTCGCCATTTTCACCATTTCGCGTTTCACTGTTTTGCAGGGCTTAACTGGCGTGCATCTTTGGCTCGTGAAATCACGTGCTTCGTCGGATCATCTCGGACTTGCTCGCTGGTTAAGTCGGCCTTTCTCTGCAAAATTCCGCTTGTTTGCCTCGGGAAGTGTGTCTGCATGGGGTCCACATGGTCGCCGCTTAGTCACCTCCTTCATTGCCTTGAGATCCACGCTTGTGCATGGGCCCACCTTGGGTGCCTATAGGCACCATCCGTCAAAATCCCAGAAGCTTTGACATTATAGATGTGTAAAGTTTTTCATATAAATAGCAAAAAATACCACTTCCTAGCCAATGTGGGATATTTCCTTAAGCCTAGGATTACACTCTTTTATTGTTTAAATTGTGCCTTGCCATCATTTGCATTGCTTGGAATTTTTTAAAACCTCTAAAACTCCATTCCATAGTCAACACTTTCTCCACCACGTAGGGATCTGCCATTATTGTTTTTGTTTGTTAAAAAATTCTATGCCTCTTTCAAAAACCTACGCAGGAGGAGGCTGAACTGGTGTTTGCATTGACTAGTTTCTATTAACATTGCCCTGGTCAATCACCACCCAGCCTGCATTTTCCTTAATCCTCTAAATAGCTCTTCAAACTCCACACATTATGCAAGCTATGCACCTGCCAATTAAAATTGGTTGTTTTCAAAGGCCTTTTCCCATCCACAACGCACAGGGAGGTGCTGGGAAATCTCTGAAATCTTTTCACCAGCCACGCCAGAAGAAGATTGGGCCTCATAGCTCACGCAAGGGAGGATAGGGAGGAATAATTCTAGTTTTTTACTTTGCCATTGGCAATTTGCTACTGAATTTTAATGCTCTTCCTCACCAGCCACATGCCTAAGAGGATTTTAGTATCAAATATGTTAATGTAGGAGGAGGTTAACACATGCCAATGTGCATTTTCTATAGAAGATTTTAAATGTTGCTTTCAATAGCACCATTGAACCTACATGCCATTTACCATGTAGGAGTGGAGCTAAGGTTTAAGCTTGCTAATTGTAACTTTCTTTTAAATGTTTCTATTGCTGCACCTCACGTGGGAGGTGGGGGTTTGGCATTCACCTGGCAATTAAATTTGCTTTGAAAGTTTAAAATGACCTCTTTCACCAGTCACATTGAGTGTGGGCTTTACTGTGCTTTAAACTACTAACTACATTTTCCTCGAGGTTCAACTTCAGTCTTCACCATTAACAGGGAGGACATTGCAATGCAATTGCATATGCCTGCAAGTTTATAAAACCTTTTCAGCCAGCCATGTTCCTCGCCTTCCAATTTGCCTTTTGGTAACATTGCATCTTTAACAATGCCGCTAAACACTTATCCCCAAATCCACAAATATCTGATTTTCAATGATATGAATGTCATTCCTTCATAGTTAAATCATATAAACATATGATTGCAAAAATAACAATTTAAACTTTGCATGAAAAGATGCCTGGAGCAACAAGTCAAGTCGGGCCCTAGAGTGGGTCTAACTAAAAAAAAATTTGTTTTCAGGCAACTAACCTTCGGAATGCTTCAGGAACCACAAACACACCTCTGGAATCGATCGGCACAATTTTCGGATCATAAATCCGCATTTTACAACCTTCAGGCAATTATGCCACATTTTCGCATTTAATCGCGAAGACGTAATTTTCAAACCTATCAATACACCTTTCTCGAGCTCGCCATCTGACAGGCGTATACTCTGATATACAAGCATGAAATCTACCAAATGGTTTCTTGAAACAAGTCCCGAGCGAAGAGATATTAATTGGCGAAAATACCCAACTGGCTTTGTCAACATTGCGGACCTGATGAAGTCAATGTCCTAGCAACACATGATGCCTTTCTCAAAAATACCAAACGACCTCCGTAGACCCTCAAATTTGAAACACAGGTACCTTAAAGTACATACTAAATCTTCAAATTATCAGTTCGATCACAAGACTGACAGGAAGCAAACGGCATGCTCATGAAAATGGCTACATTAACTGATAAATCACAGAAAGTACGGATAACTGAAAACGATGGCTAAATGAACCCTTTCGAAAACCGATCAAACGGATTGACAGAGGCTTGAAATTTGAAACGTAGCTCATAATTTATACCAAAATTATCCTGGAACAAACATTATGTCATAACACTTACTGAGGCAACTTTTACACTTATGCGAAACAGGGCTCTGACGAGTTGTCGAAACAGGGACTTGCCAAAACATAGAAACTGCAAATGGATTTGATTTGGTAAACTAAGAAAATGGATTCGTTAAGACTTGAAATTTTGCAAGCTAACTCACATTTATGCACAGAATTGAATCCATTTTGAAATTCTCCATTAAAATCAATAGGGAAAAAGATGTAATCACTCAAAGTAGGCTACTCAATAAAATCTGCATTTGTGCCTAAAATGCACTTTTAGCTCACCCCTCGAAATGGGTACCTTGTAAACCTCTCCAAACTGAATTTTGAAAGTTGCACATCACTGCATAGGCCAAATGAAAGGTGTTGGACATGAATCCTGAGCCTTACCCTCTGAAAATCAACCGGCTCCATTTTGCCCTCTCGCAAACTAGGCCATTCAAACTGACTCATTTAGGTACTTTTCTGACATGCAGAGCAAAAATTTGAATTGGGCTTCTAAACTTGACTCAATTTTAAATAGTTCCAACAAGTCCATTATGAGATGGAGGTAGAATGTAAGGAATGATAGGATCACGAAGGGGATTTGTAGGCATGATGGATCCTTGAGCTGAACATGGAGGATTATGACAAGGGAATAAAGGGATACTTTGATCTTGACATGGAAGAGGACAATTGGATAGATTAGGAAGGGTGTTTGACTCTTCATTTTGAATAGGATCATTTGAAAAGGTGGAAGAGGCATCATGATCTTGCTTAGGAAGTGGATTAGGAATGGGATTTAGAAGGATTCTTTGCTCTTGAGATGGAAGGAGTTCATCTTGGAAGAAATGGAAATGTATAAGGGGATCATCATGGGATTTTAGGGAAATGGGATCTTTTTCAATCATTAGATGGGATTGACTAGTTTTGGTGTCTTGATCTTGATTTATGGTACAACTTATTCTTTCATTTTCCAGATTATCCTCTTGACATGGAGTCACTTCTAAGGAAGGGGTAGGATTGTGCATAGGTGTAGGGGATTCTTGGAAGGTCTTCATATTTTGACATGATGGCGAAGCAATTTGGAAAGGGCCTTCTGGAGTGGGCATGATTGGAATTGGAGTGCATGATGGCATAGGATCTGGGATTTTGAAATCATGTGAGGAACTTGTATCAATATTGGCATTTTTCCATAAGAGATAGCCCTTAAGGGTCAACATGAGAAGTTTCATTGTTTGAAGGAGATGGTATGGATTTTTGCTGAGAAGTCTTAGGAGATGAAGGCATCATGGAAGGGTTGGAGGCTACATATGGAGCCTTGCTAGACACAAGTTCACAATTTTGTTCATGCTTAGAAATAGTTCCTTCTTTTTCTTTAGGTGAGTCATTCGGATCTTCAATTTCAATGACACCATTATCAATGAGATCTTGAATCTTATGTTTTAATTCTATGCAATGCAAATTCTTATGTTCATTTTGTCTATGATATGCATAATAACTACTCAAAAATGCACATCCCCATGTGGTCTTTTTAGGCAATATGATAACATTGTTCTTAAGAAGCTCTTCCAAAGATGACTCAATAGATTCCCCCAAAGGTGTAAACTATCTATCTAGGGAATAGATGTCTTTTTGTCTTGATGAAGGTGTCTCATGAGATTGTTTGAGATTTGGCTTTTGATTGTCAATCATTTTTTGGTATTTGCTTGTCAAATCACATAATCGTTTTAGCACTTCTTGAAGTTTCTCACACTTGATATCATACATTTGTTTTTCAAATGGAGTCATTGATTTATTTTGTTGGATTTCCATGTCATATATTTTTTCCTTTATATCTTGAAGCATTTGAGCATAGGCAGCCATGGGAATTGAAGCTAAGGTATCCATGAGATTCTTACTTTTTTCAAAAAAATTAGAAGAGCTTTTGGTTTGAACAGGCATTTTTAACCGATAGGACCGAGAGCGAGATGTGTTGCAGAAGTCAAGATCAAATTATAGCTAGTAGTTCATTTAACGTAGTGGTTGAGAGAAGTAACTAAGATCTGGTATGGTTTCAGGAATGATCTATCTTGTGTAAGATGTTATCTAAGTTAACTTAGGTTTGATAAGATGTTTGTTTGGACTAGCTTAAAGATGATTGACAAAATCATTCAATGCAATGACAGAGGTACACTATCAAGGTTGTTTATGCTCAGGAGGATGATAACCAGTTTTAAGACTCGCTGTAGACTGTTTTGGATAGGTTTGACTATTCAGGACTAGCAAAACCAGAGACTTGTATGACTATATTTCGGAGACCGTACGATAGTATAACAACTTCAAGAATGTTAGGCCCAATATGGAAAGCTAATGTACTAAGAGGGGAGGGGTGAATCAATACTCCAAAACTTTTCTTGAACAATATCTTTACTGTTATGCATAAACCAAATAGTGCAGTAACATAAAATAAAGTTAAAACAAATAGATAACAATCATACATGATTCACTCCATAACACATATATTTTGGTTACGCAGAAACTCTTGGTTAGAGAGAAAAACTGCAGTGGGGATGGCACCCACAACTTTACTACTGCAATAATAAAGTGTGCTCGGTTAGAGCTACATGTTTAGCTATTTCTGATAGCTTTCCTTGTTAGGAGTAACAAGATTTGTTAGATCTACCTTGCTAAAGGATTTTACAACACTTAATCTAAATGCTGCACCTGGTTAGAGGCTTTACAATTTATAGACTTGATTAGAGTTTTTTACCCTGTTGAAGGTTTCTCTTTCAACTTCACAATATTACAATAAAATCATTACAAATATCTGCAACTTTACATCTAAAATGTTATAGCAGATTCTATGTGCTCAGAATAGATTACCTTGCTTATAGCATACCTTGGTAACCCATATAGTAACTTGGTAAACCCTTCTGTTTACTTTGTTCTTTGACTGTTCTCTGAAAACCTTCTCGGTGACCTCTATGTCTCTATAATAGTCTTCTTACATGCATACATACACCCTTGACTCATGCTGTATAAATAGATCTCTTAAGATGGTGATCCAATTCATTGCTTCGATCTTACAAACATGATTTATTGAATGAATGATCATGCAAAATATTTCATTGGTTAGATGACCTTGAAATCATACACAATCTTCTAGTGCAATTTCCAATGTGATAACGGTTAGATGTGCCTCGATCTTGTAACACGTTTTCATATGCATGTCCAGGTTCAATGAATCTAGTAACACATTTCACTCAGTGTATATCAACTCGGTGTGTCATCTTTGCTGCTCGGTAGACATGAAAAGATACTCGATAGACAGCTCGGTGTATACTGCATTCTGTGACTGTTTTATTCTGTAACTGACTAGACTGTACATACTGACTTCTTTGTGTGTACCGACTGCATGATTCGGTAGTGTTAACCGACTAGAGTATATAGTATAACTTTGACATAAAACTAATGGCAATATGATAAGTAGTAACAAGGATGACAACAAATATGTTTCGTATGAGTTGCTGCCTCATACCGTATGACAAATGGGTAGGTCTCGAACAACAAAAGATTCAATGTAGTTTTGTTTCATATGACACATGATTTAGCTTAAACGACAAACTGATGGGTCTCGTACGATAGAGGATTTAGCTCGGACAACAATTTAGAATACTCATACGACATAGGATATGGTGCAGGACAACAAATAATCAGGCTCGTACGACTATTAACAGGACAGAGACATGAATTATGAGTTTTTCGATTGCTAAGCATGACAACTGAGTATGACCAATTCTGAGGTGGATTGATTTCTGACCAGGATAGACTAGCTTCGACATGGATAGAGTTTATCACTAAGTTGTTGATTTGTTTTCTCTAGTTTTAATATTCCAATTTTAGTTTGAGGGATGAAAACACAGAAAACACGTAAGATAAGTAATAATTCAATCACAACACGCTAACCTTATGGAAGTTGGCTTAGAGAAGAAAACCTTTACTTGCTGACTTAGGTACACACCCAATAGCTAATCAAAATATGGCCGCTGAGTCTCACACAATGGATTCTCAATGCTGTATTAGCCGACTCCAAACGCTAATGGGGGCACGATATGGCAAGTGTCTTGGGAGAGTTACTATCTCTCTTGCACAAAAATTATCAACCTTTCGGAGGTGAATCGGGTAGCTTCTAATTTTATAGTTCTTAGTCAGGAATTCCATTTGAAATTACCCCTTGAAGTCACGCAAGCATGATTGAGGCCTATAGCCCGACAAGGTACCGAAACAAGTTGTAGTCATGTAAACATGATTGAGACCATGAGGCCCTACAAAATGCTTGATATGAGAGATCTCAAAGAGAAAACTCAAATAATCCCATCCTCTGAGAATTTAATCACCAAAGGCCTATTTATTATAGTGAGTTAGAATGCTCAGGTCTAGCTATACTCACTTGAGTCGTTCTCACAAGGTGATTACTTTTTCCCACTGTGACAGCCCCGCTAAAGGTACACAAATCTCAAAACTTAGAAAAAAGCCTCGAGGGTCTAGATTTCTGATTGTCTATAAAAGACAAGAGAATACTTTCCTACCTCTCAGATTTTTCTGAAAACACAAAAGACAGATTTGTTCTTTAACCAGATAGCAAGTTAGGTGCCTAAAAAAAATGAATTTAAAGAATACATGATGTCTGGTTGATTCTCTTTAGGCAACCTGCAAAAACAATGCATCAGTAGTCATGTTGTTTTTATTCTTCGATAGGCATGTGTTTGATTGATAAATTATTTGACAAGAATCCTATAAGAAATTGGTTAGGTTGTGAAAATCTCAGGCAGACAGAAGACAATTCAGGGTCAGCATTAGCACAATCAAAATTTAATTGAAGAAAAACCCTGAAAAGTAATTTGTTTTTTTTTAATCTATCAGAAAACGGAATCATATGACAATCCTCATAAAATAGAACGACAGAACACTTTTATCGTATGGGTTAGAAATCAACAAAAAATGATAGAAGATAGCATAAGCAGTATGTCGTATGAGTCATAAATCAATATAGAACGACATAATATAATAGAATCAGTATGTCGTACGAGTCCATATTCTGATTCGTACGACAATTTACAGGATATAATCTCGTTTCATATGATAAACTACAGGTGTCAATATAATGTCGTATGATGCAGTGAAACTGCTCGTACGATATTTTGCAGAGACTGTACGGACGAAACCTGTAGAATAAAAAGAATGATTTTGAGGCCGAAAAAGTAATTTTCTGCCCCACGGTGGGCGCCAGAAATGTGTGTCTGAAAAGTGGACCTGTATCTGTATCTGGAATACACAACACTTCAATTAAGTCATTACATGTATGGTTAGACAAATATAAGCATGAATATGAAAACCATAACAAATCGACCCATTGCCTCTAAAAGATGCAAGTATAAGATTGCTCTCAGATTATAAGCAATACCAGTGACTAGACTACATCAAGATGAACGATTTAATCTATATGAGCATGATATTAGCTAGATGGATGCAAGATTAATCTAACAAGATTTAAGCAACAAATGAGATAAATGATCTAAATATGTATGCAATATTATCAATGAACCTAGAGAAAAAATGGCATAATAACAATATTCTCCATGATCTTTTGAATGAGAGATGAGAGCCTAAATTTATAGAAAATTCAGAAAGAAACCAAAGGCTGAGATCAAATGATGATGAGCGGTCAAGATTTTCCAAGAGGAAGCACAATCCAGGTGAATTGATGTGATTGGATGCTTTTCTCAATTTTAAAGGAAATTGAACTAAAATTAAGATAAAATCAGAAAAAACTGATTTATTCTCTATTTCATTCAATTTTGAGATTTAATTGTTTTAATTGCTTTCTTTGATATTTAATTTTTTTTTTTCAAGATTATCTCCAATTGATTTCTTTTCTCAAATTTTAATTCTTTTTTGGTCAATTAATTCTTTTTTTGATTTATTTCCTTTTTTGAAGATTTGTGCTCCTAATTTCCAATTCCTCTTTCTTGATTTGTTTCCTTTTTTGAATATTTATGGCAAATTGATTTATTTAATTAAATATGCTAGGATATTTAATAAAATAAATAAGATAATTGTTTAAAATGATTTACTTGTAATGATTTAATTAATTAAATAAATATTTAATTAATATTGATTAATTGATTAATTTTGCCATGTGACATTTGATGATTTTAGAGTTAATTGTGTGCTCAAGATTTATTTAATTGCCTTTGGTTAGGACCTTGGTGATGTTGTCGAGATTAGGGGCTCATGGTTTACATGACCATTTTTAGGGTATTACAGTACACACTAGGTCAATGTGGATGGTTGAGAGGCACTTGAATTTTTTGAAGGCTTTGGTTCAACAAAGAGCACATCCTGAGGGTTCTATGGTGGAGGGATATATGGTATACTAGACTATGGTGTACATTTCTAAATATCTTCCTAAGTTTGCAGCAAAGATCCACGTGGATCACATTTGGGATCCCAACACCATTAACAAATTTGAAGGGGACTACTTGATGGGGAAAGGTAGATTGAGGAAAGTGAGAGGTAATTATAAGATGTTATTGTAGTTAATTAACTCTTAATCTTCAAAATCGATCAATTGTAAGATGTCTATTTATTTTTTGTACAGTTGGTCAAGAGTGGGATGCACTACATTTGTATATTGCAAACAATCTTGATTGGATGACAGTATGGATTGAACATTGTCAACATTTTGGATGCACGTTAACATGGGAAGGTGTGACTTCATTGGTTAAAGAAGCTCATCATAATGGAGATTCCAATGTTACACAAAGGGAAATTGATTTAGCATATGGTTTAAGAGATAAATAGGTACATATAAATTTATTAATCACCCATATGTTTATCAACTCACAATGCAATAAATTTTACATGTTTGACATATCGCAGGTCAAACACCACAACGCTATGTGCTGCAATGGTCATAAATTTCGCATGAAAAAGTTGGATGACACGAAGAAAACTTGTGATTCTGGCATCACTACAATCTTTGAGGTGACAAATATTTCATCAAAAAATGACATACATCCTCAACAGTCTCAAAATCGATACTATCACATTTTAGATGATATACTTGAGTGTGACTTTAATTCCTTCAAATTAGTTTTGTTCGTCGTCAAATGGTATAGGCTACAATTGGATAAAAATGATCCTGATAGAACTGTTATTGAACATGATAATGGTTTTATAATGCTAAATACAAGGTCATTTTAACCATTTGGGGATGAGCCCTATGTTCTTCCAAGCCAATGTGAGAAAGTATTTTACTCAGAGGTTCCACATAAGCTGGGTTGGTCATTTGTTGTTAGACATGATCCAAGAGGAAGGCCGATAAAGTATAATGTGATGGAAGAAGAAGATACTGAAGAAAAAGATACCAAAGAAGTAGAAGATGAAGTGGATGATGATCACGATCAACAGGGAGATAGGGAGAGAAACTATTTATGTGACATTTTTTAAACTGTGTTCATTTATGGAAATTGGATTGTTTATTAGCTATTTGATGGATGTTGATTTAAAATACATATGTGATGGATCACATGTTTATGATGATGCATGTGACATTTTTTGAACTTTATGTTTATTTATATAATGTGGATTGTTTATTACCTATGTGATGGATGGTGATTTATGATACATATGTGATGGATTACATGTCTATGATGATACATATGTGATGCTAATTGTGATGCTAATTGTGATGCTCAATTACATATATGATGACACATCATCTGATTCTTATGATACATATGTATTTATTGTTTATCAACTTACAAATGTAGTAATGCTTATGATGCTCAATTGATGGTGTTGATTTCAAGTATAGTCCCTGTGTGAAGTTGTCACTCTTGGTGGGAATAGGTCATTGACTATAGAAATCGTCAACCATTTAGTTGAGGATCCTGCATAGTCTACATAAAGTAAAGGTAAGGAATTAAAAAATTTACAATGATTTTGATGACAACATCTTTTTATTATTTAATACTCTTTTTTTCTACAATGTTCATGTTGTGTACTATGTAATTTTTAGCTAACATAAGATAATTGAATTACATTGTACAGGACCCTGAACCCCTTTGATGAGGATCCTGCATAGTCTCATGGATGGACAGGTATAACTAGTCAATACACCCTATAGAAACAGTTTTTTTTTTTAAAATTACTTGGAAAACAAACTTCCTCAATTTTTCAAACCTTGACATTAGCAACAAATCTAATACAGTTATCAACACTTGAGGCCCCTGTTGGACTTATTCCAATTTTAATCCCAAAATCAACTTTAGGGCTGACTTCTTCATTAACATTACCCTCATTTGCAAAATTTCTCTCTCATTACCAATTAACTCTCTCATTTCATGGAGTGCAGGTACCCCCAAATTGGTATTTGTCAGATCTATCTTCGTCGAGTGAGGAAAATGCAGGAATAGAAAATGAAAGTGACACATGTAGTAGGTCTACAATAGGGAGATCAACAAGAGGTCAAAAGATTAGAAGAAAATTCAATAAGCGTGTGAAATTTTTCCTTGCTCAAGGGGGGTCATGTTATTAGGATGATGAGACCAAAGGTGACATTGAGGTACCACTGAGGTACATACATCTATAGAAACAATGCGTGCCCAATGAACTTTCTCCAATAAACACCGATTTTTGTGTTAACGATAGGATATATCACATAGCACCTTCGTCATTACATGGTTTAGGCTTATTTTCCATGGACAACATAAAGGTCTGTTACAATAGAGTTGCTGAATTGATGGAGTTTGTTGGACCTTGTTACAATTAGAATAATTGGATGCAGATTGTTAAATATAAAAAAAGTATGCATAGGTATGCACTGTCAGCAAATTATATACAATAGAAAGATAATGATCAAAGTAAACGAGTGGCTGTATACATTGATGGTTGGCCAAAAGCAATAGGGAATATTGCAGGTTTTATAAATAGTACGCAACCTGGGTCAACTAATAAATAACCCAATTGCATGATTGAGGTATGCGAGGGAAATTGTGTATTTGTATGTGCGATAAAATCAATAAGTGCAGGCGAAGAGCTTCTAATCGATTACAGTTTGAATCGTATAGATACAAACAAAGTTAATATCATGGGGGTGGTACGTACTATATACTATTTAAATTAACCAACCTCCAATTAATGAATCCAATATACCATTTTATTATGAAGTTTTTTTGCTAAGTCTATTGATTTAATTTCACTAACATTTTTTATATTTTTTCTTTGTCACAGGGCGACATGGATCCATCACATATCACAGACAGAGATGTAGCTTGTGACACTTCTACTGAGAAGGTAAACCTCATTGTAATTGTACAAATTATATAGAAGCAAACTGTTACATTATTATGTTCTTTTTTTTAGTGATTTATACTAATTTTCTAATTGTTAATGATATTCTTGACACAGACGAATGTTCGAGGAGAGGGAAAGGGAGTTGTAGTACCTGAGCACCTTTCTATGGATATGGAATCATTAGGGTTAAGCGATGATGACCTTGAAGATTCCACACACCTTATGAAATTCTTTAAAATGCCTCTTAGAAAAATTAGAAAAGAGATTGTTGCTTTGGCAGCCATGCATCCTATTACTGATGAGATACAAGAGAGGGTGAAATTATTGCTTCGGACAACAGAAAACTTGCAAGTAAGCAGTAATGAAAGCTTTAATTATAACAAAAGTTCAATAATGGTTTATATTTTATTCTCTTTTATGTCATTAACTCAAATATGTACGTACTATTTTTACAGCAATTTATCCACCCTCATGAAAGTCATTCCCATGATCAGGGTGTTGCAGAATCTTCAGGTGATGATGGTTTTCTTGTATTATCACTTGCTTGGCTTATCACTCTGAGTACCCAAAACACATCATACTTGATATTGTCAATTTTCAAAATAAAGGTTCATACTTGTTTACAATTCTTGCACTTTTCATATATTTAATGTTTGATATATTTAATGTATTATTCTTTAGGTGTTGTCAATGTTCCTATGCAAATGTTGCTGCTGCCTCATCAGAGGTTACCCTCACCTGTATTGCCAACTCCAATGTTGACAACATGTAGCTTGCAGACATCCTCTATTGCACGTCATATTGGCCCGCCCACTATTGGTAGATCCCTCTTTTGCTCTATCTTCTGTCATGTGTTTATTTCCCTTCAAGTGTTCTTTCTTGAATTCTAATGCCATTTCATAGTGGATTCATTTTTTGTAGGAGGAGATGCACATGAGGATGTGCTAGAGGCGACTACTGCTGATAACATACCATCATTTCCTGGATCTTCTCGTATTGCTAGTATAGGAACATTGCAGGCCACATTGGTGGTGAGCGACGAAGAAATGATTCCGTTAAAGATACAAAAGGTTCCAGGTACTTTAAAATTATTATTATATATACTCTAATTGTAATTTACTTTATGATCACTCGTTTTGGACTAATGATCCCATGAATTTTTTGTAGGCAATGATATTTTCTATAAACATCTTAGTGATATTGCATTGCAGATATTTGGGCCCACCATACGTAAAAGGTGGTACATCATATGTGAACTAACCCTAATCCACTATTTTGTTTTCATATCATTGCTAGAATTGTTTTCCTTTGATCCATTTCTTGAAGTGTAATAAATGTAGCTTTAGTTCATTTATGAATCTAACAGGTTTGTTTTTGCTTTAAAATGTGGAATGACCAAGAAAAAAGGTTAAAAGATGAATTGACAAACCAAATGGTTGAGTGGTTTGGAAGTGACACCTTTGACAAAACCAAGCTCCTTGAAAAAGCTGGCACATATCTAAAGTATGTGAGGGACCAATACAAGACCCATTTAGAGAGGAACCTAAAGTATGAGCACCCCCCCATGATTTCAGAGAGGGAGTGGAAGGACCTAATTTTGGATGCCAAGGAGAGAATTGAAAGGAAAAAAAGGAAATACACTACCAAACGCCAGAAGAAGGTACAAGATACTATTAAGAATGTAATTATGTATTAATTAATTACTCTTTATATTTATATAATCTAACACATTTCAAACTATTTATAGACTGAGTGACACGTCAAAGGCAACCAAGGCAAGACAAGAAAAGCATGGGCAACACAAACTCGGCTCTGGTGGTTACATGAAACTTGCTGCACGAATTGTAAGTATCTCATGTAAATGAAATATTGCATCAAAATATTAATAAATTGCAAACATTTTTTTTATCAAACAATGCAAGCAAAATTCACGGTAACAAGCAAAAAAGCAAGGCTCTGAATTCAATAGAGCACCCACAGAAGATGACAAGAGAATTGCCTACCAGCAAGGCTATTCAGCCATGGCTGATCGGCTATGAGAATTAAGTGGGCATACACAACATTCGAGTGTATCCGTTACACAGGTAAATATGGTAAATGGAAATTGTTTCAAATTGAATACTTTACCAATAATCTAATTGATGTTGAGTTCCAACATAAAGTGACTATATTTGTGTTAAATAAGCAAGCAATGATAACAATGTGCATGACATTGGAGCGCAGCCTGCTAATCGTGAAACACCACCTGTGTAATGCCCCACCAGGAACCCTAAAGGAAAACAACACAACTAGGCAACTAAAGGGTGAAATAAACTTTTTTTTGTTAAAGACTAAGTGTACTAACTATAATCATTGCACGTTTAACAACACAACAGAAGTCTATAATAAGTTTTCCTAAGGGTAACCAATGAAGATTAATTTCATAGATTATATTAACACCACAGTTAATCTATTCAATAAGATAAATTGAAAACTTAAGTTTAAAACTACACATACATCCCAAAACAAAGATATAAAAGTATTCCAATGTATCCAATTTCCATAAATCATTTAAACATAAGATAAAAAAAATAACATTCATTTCACTGACATAATAATATTACAATATCCATAAATACATGGCTTCCAATAATACCACTAGTTACAAAGATACAATATCAAGGTTACATAAAAGTCTGATACAATGATCACAAGGTCTCAACTGAACAATGATCTCGAACAAGAGCTGGTACATAAACCACGATCTAAGAAACACCAGTGAAGCCTTTCCTCGCCTGAAGATACAATCTAGAACATTCGATGGGAAGTGGCACTACCACCCGACCATGTGATCCCGAAATGGAACCACCCCACCGTGCTAGGATATAGTAGAAACCCTCAAGCAAGCAAAGTAAGACAAGTAAAAAAGGACTACAAGACTCTGCAACCATCCATGTAACACAACTCACAAAACACTAGTGACTCTAAGAAGAGAGTGTCATCGCATAGCTTGATGGTTACCATGGTACAACCTCCATAGGTCCCGACCCCCATACTTGGGTTTGTCCTGGTAACCTCTCCCGAGCCTCCGGTTCCAACTAAGTCTCATGCGGACCCTACCAATCCTTTCGTGAAGACAAGGTGGTAAGTTTGCCATTCTAGGCCTTCTCGTAACATCATGAGCCCTGTACAAGCACTCACCTATGCACAAGGCACATTTATCTTAATTAATATTTAATCTACCCACCCCCTAATCAATTATTAGGTTATCACTTTTTAACTAACTTTCGACGGGTTATCTTGTCATCCACTTTGGGCACGGCCCCCACTCGAAAGCCACTCTCTCTCCTAGGACACTAACAGGAAATGTTTCTCTCTACGAGAACTCTATGGCGAAACAGGCAACCATAAACAATCCTAACAAGCACAGGTGAAGGATACACAAATACCAACCCAAGATTGACCATTTGGACAAAAACACACAATGGCTCATATCAAATAGGTTATACAACAACACCTGGTCTAGGAGGAATAATAACATAGGACACAATGACAATTTAACCAAAATTGCAATGAAATAAAACTTGACTGAGAACACAATATACGCAAGATCCTATTATAGGCAATCTTTCCTTAAAAACAGCCAAAGCATAAATAACATGCAATTTACGAATTTTCAGATAACAAGAATTTACAACTATTTAATACCAAAAACATCCATCTTGTCATTTGTCCAAAAAGATTTAAAATAAATTTACATATGTATTAATCTCCTAATGTATTTCCAATATGTATATCGAATTTAAAATTATAAAAATACTAAACTCTAAATTCTTTATTCTTAAATTGACAATTAAAATAAAATAACTATAACTATATATATATATATATATATATATATATATATATATATATTAGCACATTATAATTATTTATTTATTATTTATTATTTTTATTTTTTTCCTATTTAAAAAAAAACTAAATAACAAATAAAATAATAAATAAAATTAAAAATTAAAATTAAAATCTTTTAAAAAAAAAAAAAACTTGTGAAGGCTACCAAGGTAGCGGTGCTACCATAGGCAGCTAACACTACCCTTAGGTAGCACTGCTATTATGCTAGCAACCGCTACCTTTGGGTAGTGCTGCTCTCCTAAGGCAGCAGTTGCTACCTTATGGCAGCAGCCACTACCAAAGGTAGAGCTACGTGGGTAGAGGCATAGCCTCCCCACATAATTTAATAAATTAATTTTTTTTTAAATTAATTTTTTTTTTAAATTATTATTTTTTATATATATATTTTTAATAGATTTTTAACAGTAATAATAAAAACAATATTTTTCCAATAATTCCCTTTTCACAGAATTTAAGTAAAATAATAAAAAGAACAATATTTTTAAAAAAATTTAATTAACCCAAATAAATTTAATGTGTAATTAAATTTATTTTCTTAAGGTAATTAAAACCATTTCTCAGGTAAATACCCTTTCTCACAAATCTTGTAATTTCCATGCATCCTAAAATCTGAGAAATTTTCTATAATAATTTCCCTTAATTTTCTCAAAATTAAATACTTCCCATAAATTAGAAATTCCCATCAGACATGGATTTTAAAACAAAACTCAAATTCACTAGAAGAGGGTTTTGAATTTGACAATTATTTTACACACACATCAAGCAGAGTCAAATAGAAACATTTTTAATAAAACATACAACTAAGAAATCATCCAACTTGGTATAGCTTTGCTGGAAGAAATCTGTAGAAGAGCCCTAATCCCTTCAATAACTTCCAATAAATTTCTTCACCTAAATTCTTGACCTGTTCCTGTGTGTCCCTGTGTGTAACTAAAATAAAGACCTAACCCCTATTTAAACTAAAATTCTAGGTTCAATAGCTTTTTCACAAAAAACCTAAATTTAGAATAATAGTAATTTTTTTAATTTTATTTTCTAAATTTATCACATGCAATAATTAAAAAACATTATTCTTTCTTTACTTTTCTCATGCACATTAATTAATTTTCTAAATAAAGAATTAATACAATATTTTAATTCTAAATAATCCTTTTATTCATTTATTTATTCTTTTATTTATTTAATCATTTATTTATTTAAAATTCAAGGAAACAATAAATATATTTAATCTAATTTATTTAAATAACAATATATTTCAAATACCATGTAGCTTGCAACTTAATTTAATAATTTCTTTAATTAACTAAATTTATAATCTGAATGCATAAACAATACAATACTGAGATAATTTCATAAACTTAATTAATTAATTAATTAAATCCACTAAAACACTCAAATTAAACAAATCTCAAGCAATTACCCATAAAAGATAAAATGACAAAATACGAAGACCGAACTAACTGACAAACCGACTAACTGACGACACTCATATGAGTGCAATTGAGTAAAATAGGGTCAACTACTATCTCCTCCACTTCCATCGGAAAATATAAGGCACGCTCAGACCTGTGAAGCCAAGTGGAGACGATACCCTATACCTACCCGGTACTTGTACCTACAATATCCTGCATCACTGAACCACACATGCATATATATATATATATATATATATATATATATATATATATATATATATATATATATATATATATATATATATATATATATATATATATATATATATATAAAATATAGAAAACATGACATACACACTGATGAAGGAGAATCGCGACGTTCCGTGTCTCACCGAAATGAGTGAAGGAAAATCGTCCCCTTGCATCCAATACACTCGCAAACACACAACATATAATTCCACATTGCATAAATAAAGTAAAATGTCAGTACATAGCAATAATACATAAAATGCCATAAATCACAAGTACTGAAATACTGCAAATAAATTATACATCTCATCTCCAAATAAAGCATAATGTCATAAAAATTTGAATAATATGTCATGGTAATGTATCCACTGAAAAACAACCAATAATAAAATATGAGTCTAATGAGTTCAAACTAGTAGGGGTACTACATTCTCCCCCCCAAAACTAGGCTTACTCTTGGAAGCCTAAAATAAATAAGAATATAGTTCTCTCATCTTTGCTGCATCTTCCCAAGTCACTGAGGCCTCATCATTTGGGTCCCATAGGACCCTTACCTGGTCGATGGTACGACCCCTGAGGATCAAATCCCGATGCTGAAGAATGCGCACGGGCTCCATGGAAAGTTGCCTATCCTCGACCTGCAAAGAGTTCCAATCAAGAACATGTGTCACATCTGGATGATAAGGTTGAAGAACTGAAACATGAAAGACATCGTGGATGCGAGATAGACTTGGTGGCAAAGCAAGATGGTAGGCAATAGGTCCTATCCTCTCAAGGATCTCAAAAGGTCCAACAAACCGAGGTGCCAACTTAGATCCCTTTCCATAACGGATCAGACTCTTCTACGGATGCACTCTCAAGAACACATGATCGCCAATAGAAAACTGATGATCTACCCTATGAGCATCTGCATACTTCTTCTGTCTATCCTGTGCTACTACTAAATGCTCACGAATCCTATCTACCTGCTGCTCCATCTCCCGAAGAATATCCAGTCTTATAAGCACCCTGTCCTCTAACCAATCCCAACTCAAAGGAGTGCGGCAAGGACGACCATACAATGTCTAAAAGGGGGACATACCTATGGAGCTATGATATCCACTGTTATAAGCAAACTCCACTAGATATATATAGTCCTCCCAATGTGACTATTGGTCCATCACATACATGCGAAGGATGTCCTCTAATACCTGATTTACTCTCTCTATCTGACCATCTATCTCTGGATGATAGGCTGAACTAAAATTCAACTGAGTCCCCAAAGCATGCTGAAGTGAGGTCCACAATGCTGAGGTAAAGACAGGATCTCTATCAGATATGATCCACCTCGGAATCCCATGCAATCTCACTACTTCTTCTAAGAAGACTCATGCCACCACTGCTATTGTGTAGGAAGATCGAATAGGAACAAAATGAGCAACCTTAGTCAATCTATCAACTATGACCATGATGGCATCATGACGACATGAAGAGACATGCAAACCAACAATGAAATCCATGGAAATGATATCCCATTTCCAATCCGGTACTAGATTAGGCTACAAAAGCCCTGCTGGGTGCTGATGCTCTGCCTTCACTCGCTGACACTCTAAACATTTCGACACAAAATCAGCAATGTCATGTTTCATACCTGCCCAATGATAAATCTGTCTAAGGTCTGCGTGCATCTTCTTGACACCAAGATGTGCCAAATAAGGTGCACGATGGGCCTTAGTCATGATCAAAACATGAAGACCCTCCAAAGGAGGTACATAAATTTGTTCATGGTGATGAAGAAGTCCATCTGCCTCAAGGTTATACCCAGAAAATCTACCCTCTAAAGGCCTTCCAGACTCTATCATAGCTCTAACATCTTGACACCAAGTATCCTAAGGAAGAACTCCAAGAATTCTCTCTCTTAAGTCTACTCTAAGGGATAATGCTGAAACTTCATGCCACCTATGACTCAAAGCATCTGCTACTACGTTCTCTTTCCCCTGAATATAACGAACCTCAAAATCATATTCGCAGAAGAATTCCATCCATCTTCGTTGTCGAGCATTCAAGTTTGGTCGTGTGAATATATACTGCAAATTGCAGTGATCACTATGCAGCTCAAACCGATGCCCTAATAGGAAATGCCGCCATCGAACCAAAGCATGAACTACAGCTGCCAACTCTAAATCATGAACTGGATAGTTCAACTCATGGTTCTTGAGTTTGTGAGACTCATAAGCAACCACACGTCCATCCTGCATAAATACTGCACCAATACCTTCCAAAGAGGCATCTGTGCATACCAGAAAATCTCCAGATGGATCAGGAACTGCCAAAATTGGAGCATTGACAAGGAGTTCCTTCAAGGTTTTAAAAGCTGCTTCACAATGTTCTGACCAAACAAACTTCTTCCCTTTTCTTTGAAGAGAAGTAATCGGGTGTCCTATTCGAGAAAAGCCTTCAACAAAGCGATGGTAATATCCGACCAAACCCATAAAACTCCTAACTTCAGAAACATTGGTCGTCGCTGGCCAATCAACAATGAATTGGATCTTTGAAGGATCCACAGATATAACTTCTCCCAAAACCACATGACCAAGATAGTTCACCTCAGTCTGGAAGAAGTCACACTTTGCTAAATTGGCATAGAGTTGATTTTCCCTTAAGCACTACAGTACCTGACGTAAGTGACCCTCATGCTCCTCCACAGATCTAGAATAAATCAGAATGTCATCCAAGAATACAATGATGAAATGATCAAGATAGGTGCGAAAAACTCCATTCATTAAGCTCATGAAAATTGAAGGCGTGTACGTCAACCCGAATGGCACCACTATGAACTCATAGTGACCATAACGAGTACGAAATGTTGTCTTATGAATGTCTGCATCTTGAATGCATAACTGATGGTATCCAGATTTCAAGTCAATCTTAGAGAACACCTTGGCTCCCTTAACCTGATCAAAAAGGTCATCTATACGAGGCAATGGATATCTATTCTGGATGGTTACCTTATTCAGCTATCGGTAATCAATGCATAACTGAAGAGAACCATCTTTCTTTTTAACAAAGATAATAGGCGCACCCCAAGGGGAAACACTAGGATGAATGAATCCCTTGGCCAATAATTCTTCTATGTGCAATTTCAACTCACTTAACTCCTGAGTAGTCATTCGATATGGAGCTCTTGAAATAGGTTCTGCACCAGGAACCAAATCAACATGAAAGTCTATATCTCGCTTCGAAGGCATACCAGGAATATCCAATGGAAACACGTCTGCATACTCTCTAAGAATAGGGTGACTATCAAGAGTGATTTCTCTCCTCTCTGACTCATCCAATTCCTCAAGAGTGATTGCAAAAATTTGACATCCTCTACGCATGCACCACTTAAGTTGCATAGCGGAGATCATATGCAGGGATATCGGCCTCTGTACTCCAACAATCTCCACTTCTCTGCCAAGGTCATCTAAACACTCTACTGTCTTCTTGCGACAATCTACACGAGCACTGTGAGATGATAGCCAATCCATCCCCAATATAACTCCATAAGATCCCAAAGGAGTAACCCGAAGGTCCACTGAAGTAACTATGGTTCTTAATTTCAACTCACAATTGGGAATAAAGGCATCTACAGAAACACGGACACTTGTAGCCAACTCTACTTGCCACCTATCCGCCTGCTTAGCAGACGTAAGTCTACACTGCTCCACAATGGATGAAGAAATAAAAGAATCAGAAGCTCCAGAATCAAAAAGTACAGAGATAGGGGTTCCATGTAACATACCTGTTGCCTCAATGACTGTACCCTGATGATCAGCTTGGCGGTCATCTACCGCTGCAAATACTCTATGGGACCTCCTTGCATCTCCTACTGTAGGTTTAGATGCTGCTAGTCTCTGACTACCTGTGTTGTGGACATTTTGAGGGCACCGTGTAGCTCTGTGACCAAATTGCCCACAAGAGAAGCAAGCTCCTCTATTACCTGTTGGTCCACTAGATTGCTGGAAACTTCCCTAGCTAGGTGCGTAAGATGCACTCTATGAGGCCTGCCCTGTAGGGCCCTGTTTACCCCTCTGCCAGTTCCTACCCTTCTTAAACTGAGAATTGCCACCTTGTTGGCCCTGGAATTGTTTAGGTTTTGACTGTTGCTACTATTGTTGACCACTCTTAGCGGGTGCTTGAGGAGTTCTAAATGGTGTAGCTGACTGGGACTGATTTCCTCGAGCTTTATTTCCACTGGTAGGTGCACTTCCTATTTGCACACCTGTCTGACCACCAAGTGCACGACTAAGGTTCAACTCAACTAATCTGGCCTTTTCCATGGCTATCTCCATTGAAGCTAGCTCGAATACCCTCACACCTCCATCGATACGGTCGTTCAAACCTCTTAGGAAATGTTGGACAAGCATAGCCTCGTCATTACCAATTCTGGCATATTGTTTGAGCTCATAGAACCTGTGCTCATACTGGTCTACTATCATCCCATACTGACGCAAGGCATAAAACTCATTTCCTCGAGTCTGCCTCCACTGGGGTGAGAGAAATTGTGCCTTGAATCTCTACAGAAATAGTTCCCATGTGATGGTGTTAATGCATACACCGGTCTTCTCCTCCTCTAATCTCCACTAGATTGAAGAAAATTTATTTAGATGCATAATAGCACATCTTGCCTTGGTGTTACTGCTGTATGGAAACATAGAGAAACACCGGTCCAAGCTGATAAGCCAGGTCTCTGCCTCAAGACCAGTACCCATACCATCAAAGTAAGGAGGATTGGACCTCATCAAGTCCTTTATATGACCTAAGGAAGGTGGATCTTGGATAGCTGGAATCTCCCCTCGCCTTGGTGATCTCTCTCTCTCTTTCCTTTGGAACCTGTTGAAGGGGCTCCTCAACTTGAGCATGAACAGGTTCCTTAAACTCAGGCCTTTGGCCTAACCTAGCCAGAACCTCCTGAAACATCTGTCTTAGCTCTTCCCTTTCAGAAACATGTTCTCCTGCATGCTGAGAGTTCTGATGAGAAAATTGTTCCTGCTTCTGATGAACTGACTATTCTGGCTCAATAGTCACATCAGTGGGTGGTGGTGAAGGACTGTGATGGTCAGAATCATGGCCCCATCCTCCACCTCTTCCTCCTTTGCAACCACCCGTACGGCTACCTCCTCTAGCTTTCTTAGCCATGACTTGGTACCATAAAAGAGAAAAAGGTTTAGATCCATAGCAAGGATAAGTCATGAGAGATACAAACATTTATGCCCTAAGAAAGATGGTCAATGAAAGACACACTACAAACCCAGAGTACCCAGTGTTGAAACTTAGGCTCTGATACCAAATGTAATGCCCCGCCAGGAACCCTAAAGGAAAACAACACAACTAGGCAACTAAAGGGTGAAATAAACTTTTTTTTTGTTAAAGACTAAGTGTACTAACTATAATCATTGCACGTTTAATAACACAACGAAAGTCTATCATAAGTTTTCCTAAGGGTAACCAACGAAGATTAATTTCATAGATTATATTAACACCACAGTTAATCCATTCAATAAGATAAATTGAAAACTTAAGTTTAAAACTACACATACATCCCAAAACAAAGATATAAAAGTATTCCGATGTATCCAATTTCCATAAATAATTTAAACATAAGATCAAAACAATAACATTCATTTCACTAACATAATAATATTACAATATCCATAAATACATGGCTTCCACTAATACCACTAGTTACAAAGATACAATATCAAGGTTACATAAAAGTCTGATACAATGACCACAAGGTCTCAACTGAACAATGATCTCGAACAAGAGCTGGTACATAAACCACAATCCAGGAAACACCAGTGAAGCCCTTCCTTGCCTAAAGATACAATCCAGAACATCCGATGGGAAATGGCACTACCACCTGACCATGTGATCCCAAAATGGAACCACTCCACCATGCTAGGAGATAGTAGAAACCCTCAAGCAAGCAAAGTAAGACAAGTACAAAAGGACTACAAGACTCTGCAACCATCCATGTAACACAACTCACAAAACACTAGTGACTCTAAGAAGAGAGTGTCATCGCATAGCTTGATGGTTACCATGGTATAGCCTCCATAGGTCCTAGCCCCCATACTTGGGTTTCTCCTAGTAACCTCTCCCAAGCCTCCGGTTCCAACTAAGTCTCATGCAGACCCTACCAATCCTTTCGTGAAGACGAGGTGGTAAGTTTGCCATTCTAGGCCTTCTCGTAACATCATGAGCCCTGTACAGGCACTCACCTATGCATGAGGCACATTTATCTTAATTAATATTTAATCTACCCACCCCCTAATCAATTATTAGGTTATCACTTTTTAACTAACTTTCGATAGGTTATCTTGTCATCCACTTCGGGCACGACCCCCGCTCAAAAGCCACTCTCTCTCCTAGGACACTAACATGAAATGTTTCTCTCTACGAGAACTCTATGGCGAACAGGCAACCATAAACAATCCTGACAAGCACAGGTGAAGGATACACAAATACCAACCCAAGATTGACCATTTGGACAAAAACACACAATGGCTCATATCAAATAGGTTATACAACAACACCTGGTCTAGGAGAAATAATAACATAGGACACAATGACAATTTAACCAAAATTTCAATGAAATAAAACTTGACTGAGAACACAATATACACAAGATCCTATTACAGGCAATCTTTCCTTAAAAATAGCCAAAGCATAAATAACATGCAATTTACGAATTTCCAGATAACAAGAATTTACAACTATTTAATACCAAAAACAGCCATGTTGTCATTTGTCAAAAAAGATTTAAAATAAATTTACATATGTATTAATCTCCTAATGTATTTCCAATATGTATATGGAATTTAAAATTATAAAAATACTAAATTCTAAATTCTTTATTCTTAAATTGACAATTAAAATAAAATAAATAAATATATATATATATATATATATACATATATATATATATATATATACATATATATATATATAAATATACATATATATATTAACACATTATAATTATTTTATTATTATTTATTTATTATTATTATTATTATTTTTTTCTATTTATAAAAAACTAAATAACAAATAAAATAATAAATAAAATTAAAAACTAAAATTAAAAATGAAAATTAAAATCTTGTTTTTCAAAAAAAAAAACTTGTGAAGGCTACCAAGGTAGCCGTGCTACCATAGGCAGCTAACGCTACCCTTAGGTAGTGCTACTATCCTATGGTAGCAGCCGCTACCTTTGGGTAGTGTTGTTGTCCTAAGGCAGCAACCGCTACCCTTGGGTAGCGCTGCTGCCTTATGGCAGCAACCACTACCAAAGGTAGAGCTGCGTGGGTAGAGGCATAGCCTCCCCACATAATTTAATAAATTAATTTTTTTTTTAAATTATTTTTTTTTATATATATTTTTTTAATAGATTTTTAACAGTAATAATAAAAACAATATTTTTCCAATAATTCCCTTTTCATAGAATTTAAGTAAAATAATAAAAAGAACAATATTTAAAAAAAAATTTAATTAACCCAAATAAATTTAATGTGTAATTAAATTTATTTTCTTAAGGTAATTAAAACCATTTCTCAAGTAAATACCCTTTCTCACAAATCTTGTAATTTCCATGCATCCTAAAATCTGAGAAATTTTCTATAATAATTTCCCTTAATTTTCTCAAAATTACATGCTTCCCATAAATTAGAAATTCCCATCAAACATGGATTTTAAAACAAAACTCAAATTCACTAGAAGAGGGTTTTGAATTTGACAATTATTTTACACACACATCAAGTAGAGACAAATAGAAACATTTTTAATAAAACACACAACTAAGAAATCATCCAACTTGGTATAGCTTTGCTGGAAGAAATCTGTAGAAGAGCCCTAATCCCT
The DNA here is from genome assembly GCF_030272615.1 of Cryptomeria japonica. NCBI lineage: Eukaryota > Viridiplantae > Streptophyta > Pinopsida > Cupressales > Cupressaceae > Cryptomeria > Cryptomeria japonica. Next base: position 449,066,430 of record NC_081405.1, read on the forward strand.
TCAATAACTTCCAATAAATTTCTTCACCTAAATTCTTGACCTGTTCCTGTGTGTCCCTGTGTGTAACTAAAATAAAGACCTAACCCCTATTTAAACTAAAATTCTAGGTTCAATAGCTTTTTCACAAAAAACCTAAATTTAGAATAATAGTAATTTTTTTTATTTTATTTTCTAAATTTATCACATGCAATAATTAAAAAACATTATTCTTTCTTTACTTTTCTCATGCACATTAATTAATTTTCTAAATAAAGAATTAATACAATATTTTAATTCTGAATAATCCTTTTATTCATTTATTCATTCTTTTATTTATTTAATCATTTATTTATTTAAAATTCAAGGAAACAATAAATATATTTAATCTAATTTATTTAAATAGCAATATATTTCAAATACCATGTAGCTTGCAACTTAATTTAATAATTTCTTTAATTAACTAAATTTATAATCTCAATGCATAAACAATACAATACTGAGATAATTTCATAAACTTAATTAATTAATTAATTAAATCCACCAAAACACTCAAATTAAACAAATCTCAAGCAATTACCCATAAAAGATAAAATGACAAAATACGAAGACCAAACTAACTAACAAAACGACTAACTAACGACACTCATACGAGTGTAACTGAGTAAAATAGGGTCAACTACTATCTCCTCCACTTCCATCGGAAAATATAAGGCACGCTCAGACCTATGAAGCCAGGTGGAGACGATACCCCGTACCTACCCGGTACTTGTACCTGCAATATCCTGCATCACCGAACCACACATGCATATATATATATATATATATAGAAAACACGACATACACACCGATGAAGGAGAATCACGACGTTCCCTATCTCACCGAAATGAGTGAAGGAAAATCGTCCCCTTGCATCCAATACATTCACAAACACACAACATATAATTCCACATTGCATAAATAAAGTAAAATGTCAGTACATAGCAATAATACATAAAATGCCATAAATCACAAGTACTGAAATACTGCAAATAAATTATACATCTCATCTCCAAATAAAGCATAATGTCATAAAAATCTGAATATTATGTCATGGTAATGTATCCACTGAAAAACAACCAATAATAAAATATGAGTCTAATGAGTTCAAACTAGTAGGGGTACTACAACCTACACATGAAGGTCCGGATGTGCATCCCAGTAGTGGAGGTATTCATTTGCTATTCAAATTTATTTATTTAGCTATTAATACAATTAAACATCTTAATTTGTAATTAGAGTAGTGATTAATGTAACCTTTTTTGTTAATATTTTAGAGCATGTAGTCGGTGGTGACCAAGTGGAGCATGATATGGGTACACAACATCAGGAACGTGATGTTCCCCACTCAGGTAAAGAGGACTACTGTTATTCCTTTAAACAAATATAATTGCAGTTGGTGTTCAACATTAATGTAACCTTTAGTATTTCAACTCCAGATGATCTAGAGGGTGTTCAACATGTTGAGGTTGAGGCTACATAAAATGATGTGGCCCCATCAAGTAAAGAGCGCAACAATTATGTTCTCTAAATTAATGAAATACTTGTAACAATAATTTTTTTTATTTGAATTTAACCCATTTCTTTGTTATTGCAGAGGACCCCCCTTCGCTTCAGTATCCTCGTCCTCATTATAGGACTAGGCATACATCGAGATCATGAGCAGTTGGCGGAACATCTACAGAGGGGGGAAATGATGAAGAAACCGATGTTCCACTTAGTCTTTTCATAGATTCAAAGAAAAAATAAAAAAAGAAATGATTGTAATCTAGCTTATTTGATAATGACTGATTTTTATGTGTTAGTGAATGTAATTATGTGCTAATTAATGGTTATGGATGATATGTGTTAATTAATATTGATGAATGTTGCGTGTTAATTAAGGTTAATCAATGTTATGTGTTAATGAATGTTATGTGATATTAATGAATGAATGCTATATTTTATTAATGGTAGAATGAATGAATGAATGTTATAAGATGTTAACATGGAATTTAGAGTGATGTTAGGGGGGGGAGGGGCCAAATGAGCTTCCACCTTCACGTGGTTGGCCCTGTTAAGTAGAGAATATTAAACTATTCTCAAAACCAAGTGAAGCTCAACAAGATAACACACTTTTCAATATTTTATTATGTTGCACAACTAATCTTATTGAATAATGTATATTGAATCTTAATTGCAGGGTCCAACAAAGCCAACATGAACAACAACACCACAAGTTGCTGGGTATAATAAACTCCCATATTGTCTTGTCTGTACATGAACAATATGAGTTGCTTCTAGTGTTGATATCCAAGGTGGGACTACAAAAGTTATGAATATGCCTCATCCTTGTAAAAAAATTTATTACTTGTAAGTCATGAATATGCCTCATCCTTGTAAGTTTTTTTATTACTTGTAAGTCATGAATATTGCTCTTTAGTTGATTAAAATCAATTCAGTGAATGCAAATCTTGATTATTATAAAGTGATATCTGCACTATCAATATCAATTCCAAATTGAAACCCTTTCAGTGCATGCATGTTGTTTGCCAAAATGCCATCTCAAAAGTATCAGCAAACAAACATTGGCATTCACAAAATCAAGAAAGACAAACTGAAAATTAGCAGTAGAGCATTCAAGTAAACTATTTGTCAAGAAGCATAGTTGAAAAGGTGCAAAAGAAGTTGGTTTCAAAATAGGGGTAGACCATTACAAATTGGCAACTTGGCATCACTTCTCTTCTTACTTCTCATCAACCCTCTTGCTCTGCACTCTCACTTTTTCACCTGGCACCTGCAAATCTCACTCTCACATTCATAGTTGTCAGCTTCTTGCTCTTTGTTTTTGTAGTTGAAACAAAAATAGAAGGCAGTTTTATAAAGTTGGTGGGGTTTGGGTGGGGCCCATAGGTTGTGAAGGTTTGACCTTGGGCATGGAGTTTGAAAAAAAGTTTTGATTTTTTTAAAATCACTTATGGGTTGTTTGGCCATGGGAGATGCTTGGATGTTCCTGAGATGGTCAGGAGGCTCTTGGGAGTCCCTCAAACATCTCAAGGATGTCCTAGAGATGTCTCAAATATGATGGCATTGGATTGCACTAGGGCAGCAGGGGGACGTCCCATCCAAGTCATTGTATTCTGAAGGTGTCCCCATTTAAAAAACAAACAGTTTTGGGGGAGGAAATGTCCTTGTAGAACACTAGCTCCAATACATATGTCTTGGTGTGATTTTTTAAATAAGACACCAAAATTCATAAAAGAATATCTTTAGAATCTATATTAATCAATAAAAGATGTTTCTAATTCAATGTATGTACCAAACCCTATTACCAACAATATAACAACCCTAGCCTACAAATTGGATTGGTTAATTTTCTCCAATCAAACAAACATGTAATCACTCCATAAACTAGGTACATTAAGCACACATCGAATTATAGAATAACTAACTATGATACATCAATATGTGAAAGTTTAATGACCTAGATATTAGGACTGTAAAATACTATATCGTATCCTAATTCCTAAAATAACCCTTTTTGTGTGATGTGTGAAGTACAATACACAACTAGGAATTATGTTGAGTCAAATGCAAAATCGGTACTAACCATGGAAGATGAGGATAAATCATGAACAACATATCTGAAGCAACATAGGAATGACTCAAGTGTAGATGAATGCTAGGAAATAAAGTAGAAAACAATGCAAAATTAGGTAAGAAACTAGGTGACAATAAATCATGAACAACTTGAAATAATCTATAATTAATGATCTATGTGATCCATCAACTTGTGATTATGAAACGTAATTTGCAAATAGTAAAATTGTGGACCATTAAGAACAAGAAGAAACTTGTTAGTAGATTTGCCATTTCTTGTCAATCAATCATCAAAGAAGTTGTGATCTGCCATGCACCATGTATGTCGTATACCATATCTATATACAAACATTTTGTATCGAGTAAACTACATTTATTGATTCATTGAACTTGTTTTGCTTGGATCCAAACAACATGGAAACATAACCATTAATCCTAATAACCCGTGAACCATGGAGTGCAAACTAAATGGAATCAAGTCCCAAATTTTGGTTAAAACAATCTAGGGAAAATAGTGGGATTCCAATTATCCATCTCAAAACACCATCATTGAAACTTTCATGTTCAATATACAGAAAAAAAATCTTTTTTTTTAACCATTTTACTCATCAATATATCTTTTTGCTAAATAAAAGTTGGATTTATATTAAAAGAGATAAATATAACAAAACCATTTCAGCACAGTTTATATCCCTATCATTTATCACTATTTCTTTTTGACAGATTGCTGCCTTTTTCTAGTGGCAGTGTTGTAGTATTGATTAATGTGCTACATCATAATGTGATCAACTTTAAAGAAGTACTAAATTTTACCTGATATTTCTTTTAAATTGAGGGGTGAATTAGCTATATCCTCTAAACCAAGCATTATTTTATCATATTTATTGTCAGCATTCCTTCAATACCTGTTTGTGAATATTTAGGGTGACATGATTAGCATCCTCCCCTTTGTACAAAATTATTGATTACATGAAATGGATTTTTTATGTCATTTTGCTATATACCATGGTTGTATATGTTTATACATAAAGTTATGAATCCAAAATTGTCAAATAGATGTTACATAGATAACAGTCTTTCCTTCTTGCTATCTATTACAGACAATGGAAAAGTTTCCATTATCCTTTAATTCTCGTATACATTACTTGAACCCAGTCTATGTGTCTTTATGGTCAAAATCATGGAATTTTAGCAATTTAATTCTTAGTATATAGCAATAGCCTATTAGCAAGCTCACTCTAGCGAAGACAAATTTGAAAGAATTCATAAAAAAGGAGTTGTAAATGACATATACTGACGCTTGAGTTTTATGTTTCTTTTGTTATAGGCTCCTTTGATGTAAGGGATAAAGAAGATTGATGGATATGAAGATGGGTTAAGAAGGGGGATATGATTATCCTCCTAGGAGGAATCTATCATCGATTTACCCTTGACACAAACAACTACATTAATATAAATGCTCTTTTATCTTAAGGACACTCACTATAAATCATTTCTTATATGAACTAGAGTATATTATTATTATTTCCTTTACTTTTATCACAGATCCTGAGGCTTTTCCAGGGTGAGCTAGTCTGGACAACATACAATCATCCTTGTGAGGAGCATCCTGCTAGGTAAGAACTCTAATACTTCTAAGACCAAGATGAGAATTTTAATTTGATTGTTTTGAAGAAAACCTGAACATTCTAGTTTTACATATAAAACTGACATATTTTTGTGATGGCATGTTCCAATATGTATTTTCTTTTGATAGATTGGATGTAGGTTCTAGAGAGGACCCACTTCCAAATAGATAAAGTTGTTATAAATAGGCTATTGGTGAAGAATAACAGAAGAAAATCAATGAAAAACTATTGGCATATGGACACTCCAATGAGACATTGTATGTGATTGAAGGTTTTGTCATTGATGGCAACCTTGCAATCCTATGGCACCGGCAAGACATTATATCGGCAAAGCATTATTCAAACAAGACAGTGCACTGGCATCAGCAAGATCAATTTACACCGGCACCGGCACATAAGATGTACACTGGCACAAAAGAGAACATGTATACCGGCACAAAGGCCGACAAGATTTTTGATATGTAATATTTTGTTTATTATTATAAGCTGACTTGGCAAATTGTAAAATGACTCTTGTATATAAAAGAGATCATTGAAGTCATTTGTAGGATATGGATAGAAAGCATAAAGAAAATTATAAGGCAGACCTAATGTGCGAATTGTAGGTCAAGGGTTTATGTAAAGAACAGTGTAAGAACCGGTACTGAATCTGGCATTGAAGATGATATTGTAAAGCAGTACAGATAATTGGATTTGCATAATCCTCATTGTAAGTCAGTGTGACTTCTTATTGAGCAGTGTGCTCTAGGCAGTTGGTCTTCCTGCATGTGCAGGCCCCTATTGTAAGTAATATTCTCTTATTGGCCAGTAAGTGAATATTGTGGGTCACAAATCCCACCGAGGTTTTTCCCACACTGGGTTTCCTCGTTAAACATCTTGTGTTATGGTGTTATTTTCATGTGGATGTTTTTGATTCTGTTATTTACATTAATTCTTGCATACCGATATACTGTTACTTTATGTTCTGCATGTTCTTTTTTAAGAAAATCTCATTACCGGTCAGATACTGATTTACCCCCCCCCTCTCAGTATCTGTGGGAACCCTAACAATTGGTATCAAAGCCTGGTCCTCTATTATTAGAAGCCTAATAGCTTGAGGAAGATCTTGACACTGGTAAAGATGGAAAATCTGATGAAGCAACTTGAAGGAGCTCTTACTGACTATGATGCAGAGAAGTTGAAAAATATCAAATTAGAAGATGATTTAAAAGCAGCTCAAGACATTATTCAGGCACTTCAAGAAAATCTTACTGTTACAAGAAATAAGAGAAGAGAACTTTGTGAAAAATTGCAAAATGAGAATGATGAAAAGGAATCACTAAATGATATGATAAGAAAATTGAAACAAGAGATCATGACAACAAAAAATGAAATGTAGGATATGACTATGAGATTTTGCAAAGAGATTGAGGACAGAAAGAAGAATGAAGAAGAATTGACCAGGAGACTAAGTGATGCAGCAAATGAGAACACAAGACTTAGCTATGAAAATGACATGTTGAAAACATATCTGATGCATACTCAGAATGACTCGAATGAACTAATGAGACAAAAAGAAATCTTGGAAAGGGAATTGGAAACTACAAATCAACACAAAGAAAAATTCAAGAAAAGCTCAGAAGAGCTTGGCACCTTATTGAAGAATCAAAAACCCAAAGGTGAAACTTTTGGAATTGGATTTGAAGTTGGAGAAAGCTCCGGTACTGCAAATACCCAGGATCACAGCAAACTGGTAAGACCTTCTAATACTTACAAATTCAATGGAAAATGCTTTAACTGCAATAAATATGGTCATAGGGAAAATGAATGTAGATCTAGGAATTATCAGAACATCAATCCTCCCATCCGTCAATGCTCCAAATGCAACAAAATTGGTCATAACTCTGAAAATTGCAGAATGAATGTAAGATGTTATGTTTGTGGAAGATTTGGTCATTTATAAAATAAATCCAGAACAGAAACTGGCATAGGTTATGGGAAAGCTATTCAGAAAAATAATGTAACTTGTTATGCATGGAACAAGATTGGTCATATTGCTAAATTTTGTAGAAGTAAAGGTACACCGGTAGACAACAAAAGTACTAGTTTAAAAGGTAAAGAAAAGGTTGAAGAGGTTAAGCAAGAATTTTCAAAGCAATGGATTAGAAAAGGTGATCTAAATATTGGGGATACTCCTCCACTGGTAGAACCAACAAATGCTCCACCGATAGGACAATATGATGCTCCACCGACAGGATAGAGCAATGCTCCACCGGCAGGATGTTCTTCATCAAATTGAAGAGAAATATCTTGAGGGTTTGGCAATCTAATGACACGTGCTATTATTCCCTTGGTTAGAGAAAAGAAGTTGAAAATCATTCATTACTGGCAAATAAAGTTGAGCTAATACATTACCGACAAGCAATTAATGTGGTAGGTAGTAGAAAAGACTTTATAAAATAAGGTTTTGGCTCCATTTCACTTCACTGAAAATTCAAACTTTTAGAGAGCGTGAAGATTTCCAAGCTAAGGCATTTTCAAGCAAAGAGGTAAAACACTTTTGGAAGCCCCCAATGAACCAAAGGAAGAAGTATTTGGTAGTGCTGAGAGCATAGGAAGTCAAATTCAATCTAAGAAGAGAGTGAAAAAGGTTGAGGCATTTGTGAGAAAAGGATCCAGACAAGCAAAAGCCATAAAGGAAGATGTATTAAAGAAAACTGACATAACTGAAGATGAGTTGGTAGCCCAACAACCTGAAACTCATCTATCGCCAATAGATACTTCCTTAGAAGGAGATATGCCAGCAACTTTTAAAAGAGTTGTTAGGAAAAGAGACCCCTCACCGGTAACCACTCCTTCACCTAGAAGGTCAAGACATAAGCAACAAGCTATGAGATCTCTAGTCAAAAAGGTCACACCTAAGAAGAAGCTGACCCCCAAAAGGAAGAAAAAGACAAACACTGACTTGGCCCCTCTTGATATATTACTGAATGAGATCACAGAGGAAGGTAAATTGAAAAACATAGGGAAAATCTATGACACCCTATCAGATGATGAAAAAGGAAAAGTTGAGGAGAGTGTTATATTACACATGGACATGTATAAAAGGTTTTTGTTGCAAGTCTTAAATGAAATTCCTAATGAACTATATAAAAGACTTGAGGCCAGAAGGCAAGGAATAATTGAATTGGATAAGAAAATTAAAATAGAAAAACTACTTGCAGTATACCTGGTTAACTCACCTAAGGAAATTGATGATCTGATAGCTCAGGCCAACCAGACAGTTTTTTCCACTGCACACTGGCAAATTTCACTGATGGCAGGTAGAGTTACAGAGGTTTCAGAGGAAACAAAAATTGGTTGGGATATATTCTTGGTTGAAAAAGAAAAACAAGAAGAATATAGGAATCCTAAGCCCATTCTAGTATATCAAAAGGACAAAGGGAAAGGTAAAGTTGGTGGACCACCAAGTATCAAGATTAGATACAACTTACCCCCACCTCCTCTAAATACTCCACCGGTAAAAACAACCACTGAAGATCAACCGACAGCTGAGAGTATGGATATAGAGGATAATAATTCTAATCCTGAAGTCCTATATACTGTGAATGTTGATACTCAAAAGATCAACATAGTGGTAGATAAGGATACAATTGATAAATCAGGTATATCCAAAGAGCCTCTGGTAACAGGAAACACAGAGCAACTGACAGTAGATACAGAGAAAAAGATGGAATTTGAAACACAAACAGAGCAACCAACAGAGCTAAAGGCTCCAGAACAGATGCCACCGATAAGAAATGATGCAGGAAAACCAATGCTTAAAGAGATGGAGACACAAACAGACCTACCAGAGGTCAATACTAGCATGGTCAGTTCCACTAGCACTCAGTTTGTTGGGTCACCATCAAATGTGACTGAGGTATTACTTGAATCTATATAGAAAATAACTGATTATAGCCCACAAGCTTATAAAGCAATAGATGATTCAATTCCATTTTTGAAATCAATAGCTCCTAATTGTAATATAAACAATAAAGATTATTTAGGCCAGTTGGATACACTTTGTAAATATATTTCTGGAAATTTTGAGCAAACAAAGGTAGAAACTATAAAGGAAATTGTAGAAAAAGAGAAACATAAATTCTTTGAGGAAGGAATAAAGAAGTGTAACAAGGAATTTGACACACTTCTACCGGAACTGTCCAATTTATTGAAATAGTACAAAACTCTATACAAAGACACCTGCAAGACAAACTTTTTGACCATAGATGTAGACAAAAAGATGAGCAAGGTACAAGAAGAGATCAATAAACTTGCAAATAATTTTGTTAACTCACTTGATACATTATCAGTTTTTGAGGAAAAGATAACAAGTTTTGAGGAAGAAGTACTCAAATTGGAAAGAGAAAAAGAGAAAATAATAAACAAGGCAAAACTCTTGAGATCTAAACTAAGTCCAAGATTGGACTATTTAGCATCTCTGCGGAAGGAAATCTTAGAGGCACTAACACAGGGAAGAAAAACACCAGTAGAGCACTTGCAGTATCTCACCGGTACAGTAAACAGAACTGAGACAACAATAAAAGATAGTAAGAAGTTTATGGATGGCATAAACTTAATTTTGGGAGATCTTCTTCAAATAATAACTACCCAACTACAAGGTTGAGGTTATGGATTGGTACAACTACAAACTCTACTAACCTTTGTCATTGATGCCAAAGGGGGAGTAGTAGGATGAGAAAATTCAAAAACACAGGGATCATATGCTCAGGGGGAGTTCTCACATTTTTGGTAACATTTTTGGTCTACACATTTTTGGATATCCTTTTGAAATTTCTCATGAGTGTTTCCATCAATGCCAAAGGGGGAGATTGTTGGCATTTGGACACTCCAATGAGACATTGTATGCGATTGAAGGTTTTGTCATTGATGGCAACCTTGCAATCCTATGGCACCGACAAGACATTATACCGACAAAGTATTATTCAAACAAGACAGTGCACCGGCATCAGCAAGATCAATTTACACCGGCACTGGTACAGAAGATGTACACCAGCACAGAAGAGAACATGTATACCGGCATAGAGGCCGACAAGATTTTTGATATGTAATATTTTGTTCATTATTGTAAGCCGACTTGGCAAATTGTAAAATGACTCTTGTATATAAAAGAGATCATTGTAGTCATTTGTAGGATATGGATAGAAAGCATAAAGAAAATTATAAGGTAGACCTAATGTGCAAATTGTAGGTCAAGGGTATATGTAAAGAACAGTGCAAGAACCGGTACTAAATCTGGCATTGAAGATGCTATTGTAAAGTAGTATAGATCATTGGATTTGCATAATCCTCATTGTAAGTCAGTGTGACTTCTTATTGAGCAGTGTGCTCTAGGTAGTTGGCCTTCCTGTATGTGCAGGCCCCTATTGTAAGTAATATTCTCTTATTGGCCAGTAAGTGAATATTGTGGGTCACAAATCCCACTGAGGTTTTTCCCACACTAGGTTTCCTCATTAAACATCTTGTGTTATAGTGTTCTTTTCATGTGGATGTTTTTGATTCTGTTATTTACATTAATTCTTGCATACCAGTATACTGTTACTTTATGTTCTGCATGTTCTTTTTTAAGAAAATCTCATTACCGGTCAGATACTAATTCACCCCCCCCTCTTAGTATCTATGGGAACCCTAACAAAAACCACATCAACAATAACCAACATAGTCAGAAACATTAATCTAAAGATTCTTTTTAGCCCTCACCATCCACAAAATGCTCAAAATTAAAGGAAAATCTTTAATGAATACACAAAACCATATACATATGCAGGTGCACCATGGTTGAGATGGTCCAGCTCCCTAGTCTCACTCTAGGACTAAGCTCATGCCATATCTAAATGAAATACATCTCAAATACATCATCGGTGGAAAGCTGCAAAATGCCATTTTCATACATAAGCAAGACATACACAATTGGACACAATCACCAAGAGAATGGTAAAAAGTGTGTTTGAGATCATTGTCCTAATTGTGTTGTGGTCATGAAGAGATCACCATAAATTTGTCAACCTTTCCTTCATTATATACATAAAGGTTTACTTGGTTTAAATGAAGGAAAGGTTGACAAATTTACGATGATCTCTTCATGACCACACCACAATTAGGACAATGATCTCAAACACACTTTTTATCGTTCTCTTGGTGATTGTGCCCAATTGTGTATGTCTTGCTTTGTTGGATACAATTGCTTAATTGTGTATTGTCTTTGATGTTACACAAATGTCATATCAGTCTACCGAGTTCAGAATGTTCGGCAAAGCAGTTAGACAGAGTCTATACCGAGTTCACAGTCTTTACCGAGTTCAGTCGGTCTTCGAAGAATATGTGAAGGAAAGTCAGTCTTTACCGAGTTCGCAGTACTTACCGAGTTCAGTCGGTTACCGAAGAATCAGCAGTGTTCATCGAGCATCAGTGAAATGTTTATGCAGCCGACCGAAGCAATATTTATTTATTGAAACTTGTATATGTAGCCGACCTATGTAATATTCATTTTAACTTGTAATTGGGTCGACTTGGTAACCTGAATGGTATATATGAGAGATCAAGTTGCGATTTCGAAGTGTGGTGAAGTATGAAAAGTATGGAAATGTGAAGGAGCAGAAATGTGTGAATTCTGATGAAGGATCAGTGATATCCTTGAGGTACAGAAAAGATATATGTGATCAGTAAGGATCTATTGGCGCAGAATAGAGATCTGTATCAGCAAGATAAGTTGTATTTAATTCAGATCACTTCATTGTTGCTTTCTAACCATTGTAGCAGTGATACCAAAATCTCTTAACAGAGTTGGTCTAACAACCATTTTGTAAATCCTCTAACAAGGTGACAATTCGGTTGAATTGTTCTTAAGACCTTTCACAAGGCCACTCCTAGCAGGGTGATCAAATCCTCTAACAGGGTCACACCTAACAGTGTGTTTTGTAACCTTTAACAGGGTTGGCTCCTAACAGGGCTCACTTCAGAAGAGTGAAAATCAGTAACTAGTTACATTGGTGGTTTTCCCAAAATTGGGTTTCCACGTTATATCTGGTGTTACTTGTGTTCATGTTATTTGTCTTATGCATGTTAATGTTTAATGAACAATGATAAGTTAATTTACCGAGTTTCATCAGTTTACATTTAAGACATCTAAGGGACTTGTGGATATATTTTTGTGGTAACTGATTCACCCCTCCCCTCTCAGTTACTCCATCCATATTTCCAACAATTGGTATCAGAGCTTTCGGTGCTTATAGGAAGGATTTCAAGGATCTAAGCTAAAGATCAAGATGTCTTACAAGAGGGAAATTTCAAGGCTAAACAGAAATAACTTTTCAGCATGGCAAGGTCTCATGAGACTCCATTTGGCTTCCATTGGAGATACAGGATTGACACATCTTGACACAGAATATGTGACACCCACTGGTACACTAACTGTTGCTGATATTGCTGCAAAGAAGACTCATAACACCATGATGATAGACATTGCATCTACCCTAAGCTATGAAGAGTTTGATGATGTCAAAGATTGCAAAACTGCATTTGAAATGTGGAACAAACTGAAAGATATCTATGGTGGTGATGACAATGTGAGGAGAGCCAAAGCAGAAAGCTTGAGAGGACAGTTTGATCAATTAAAAATGAGTGAGGATGAAAATATTGCAAAATATGTTGAAAGAGTCAAAGCCAGTGTCAGTGCAATCAAAGCTTCTGGAGGTGATATCTCAGAGGAAACAGTCATAAGCAAAGTTCTCAGAACATTACTACCCATTTATGCAATCAGAGTTTTTGCAATTCAGGAAAGAAGATGTGAAGCAAATCACAAGATAAATTTAGAGGCCATAGTTGGAAGATTAACTGCATTTGAGTTAGACAACTATGACAACTATGTTCCAGCTTCCAAAAACATGGAATCAGCATTTGAAGCTAAGGTTTCACTCAAGGAGAAAGGCAAAAAGAAAAAGGAATCTCGGTCAGAAAGTGAAGATGAATCAGAACCAAGTTCAGACAGTGATCTTGAAATAATTGAAGCTCTTCTAGCAAAGAAATATTCCAAAGGCAGAGGAAAATACAGAGGCAAAGTTCCTTTAATCTGTTTTTCATGTGATGAAGTCGGTCATATTGCTGCTAGATGCCCAAACAAGCAGAGCAAAGATGAGAAGAAAGATCACAATGGAATGGCAAAAAGGACTACAAATCATTCAAAGGTAAGAAAACATGCTTTATGGCTAAGGATTCTGATAATAGTGAAGATGAAATTGTTTATATTGCTATAAGAGATGATTCTGATAATGATGAGGAAGATAAGATGGCACTTATTTCTCATATAAGCAAAAATGATACTTGGATCATAGACAGTGGTTGCTCTCATCATATGACTGGTGATAAAACCAAGTTTGAACATCTGATAGACTATGAAGGAGGTAGTGTAAGGTTTGGTAATAATGAACCTCGCTACATAAAAGGAAGAGGTAGAATCCCTATAACCAAAGAACTTGTATTTGATGATGCCTACTGGGTTGAAGGTCTCAATCACAACTTGATGAGTGTGGCACAGCTACTTAATAGTGGACTCAAGGTGGAATTCACGCATGGAAAGGCCAAACTGTTAAATAATCAAGGAAAGCTGATTGCATCAGGCACTCAAACAAAAGGTAATTTGTTCCGACTTGAAACAAGTGAAAATTCATGTTTTATTGCTCAAGTTGAAGAAAGTTGGTTATGGCACAAAAGGTTATGTCATGTAAATTTTGATAACCTAGTGAAAATAAGTAAATTCAGAAAAGTAAGAGGTATTCCAGATATAAAAAAACCTGAGGTCGGTCTATGTAAGAATTGTCAAATTGGAAAGATGGGAAAGACTAGTTTCAAAAGCAAAAACTATCAATCTGAAGATATATTAGAAATTGTGCATACTGATTTATGTGGACCCATAGGAACTGAAAGTTATACTGGAGAAAAGTTCTTCATTCTTTTTGTTGATGATTACTCAAGAATGATGACTGTCATGTATTTAAGGAACAAATCAGAAGCATTTGAAAAGTTCAAATGGTATTTGGCTAGAGTAGAAAAAGAAACAGGTAAAAGACTTAAATGTCTAAGGTCAGACAGAGGTGGTGAATTTATCTCTCATGAATTCAATAACTTTTGCATTGAAAGAGGAATCAAAAGACAAGTATCAGCCCCTAGAACTCCTGAGCAAAATGGAATAGCTGAAAGAAGGAACAGATCTATCATGGATTGTGCAAGAACCTTAATGATTGAAAAGAATATTGCTATCAAATACTGGAAGGAAGCTATCAGCACTGCTGTGCATACCTTGAACCGAGTACAGCTGAAGAAGGACTCATTCAAAACCCCCTATGAATTATGGTATGGCTACAAACCTAATGTAAGTTACCTAAAAGTATTTGGAAGTAAATGTTACATTTTGAAAGAATCTAGAAAAGGAAAATTTGATGTGAAAGGTGATGAAGGTATATTCCTCGGATATTCTTGCAAGAGTAAAGCATATAGATGTTTGAACTTGTCTACTCATAAAGTTATAGAAAGTGCACATGTGAAAGTTGATGAGTTTGCAGAAAGATCTGAAGAAGAAAGCAAAAGAGAACCAGAAGATTATAGAAGATTTGTGTCTATTGAACCTGATACAATACCAGATACATCTGCAAATCAGGAATCTTCTACTCCCGAGTCATCAGTAACCGAGTTACAGAAAGAGCAAACCGAGCCAGTATTTACCAAGTCTGATGAACCAGAACCAGTGTCTATCGAGTCTGAAGAAACCGAGCCAATATTTACCGAGCCGGACCAGCCAGTTGAAGAATAAGAGGACAATGATGAAATTCATTCTAAAGGCAAGAAACCTATATTAGCCGAGTATGTCAGATGACATCACTCAGCAGATCAGATCATTGGAGACAAATCTGAAGGAACCATGACAAGAGGTAAGTTGAAAAGTACTTGTTTACTTGCTGATTTTGAACCTAGAAATGTCAAAGATGCATTGGGAAATGATAGTTGGACAGAGGCTATAAAAGAAGAGATAGAACAGATAGAGAAAAACAAGACATGGACTCTTGTACCCAGACCTAAGGATAAAAATGTCATTGGAACTAAGTGGGTATTCAGAAATAAACTGAATGAAGATGGCAAAGTTTCAAGAAACAAAGCAAGACTAGTATGCAAAGGATATGCTCAACAAGAAGGAATAGACTATGGAGAAACTTTTGCTCCTGTTGCAAGATTGGAAGGAGTCAGAACCTTACTTGCATATGCCGCCTACAAAGGATTCAAAGTTTATCAGATGGATGTTAAATCTGCATTTCTTAATGGTATATTGGATGAAGAGGTTTATATTGAACAACCTGAAGGTTTTGTTGATCCACAAAAGAAGGACATGGTCTGCAAATTACATAAAGCATTGTATGGTCTGAAACAAGCCCCTAGAGCATGGTATGAAAGATTGCATAACTATCTTATTCAGATTGGATTTCAAAGAACTAATGATAACAGTAGCTTGTATATCAAGGAAGGATCAGATAACAAAATTGTCTTAGCAGAAATATTTGTAGATGATACTATTTTCACAGGAAATGACGATCTTTGCAAAGAATTTTCAGTACAAATGAATAAAGAATTTGAAATGTCTATGTTTGGTGAGATCAAATTCTTTGTTGGTCTTCAAATTCAACAGAACAAAAATGGTATCTACATTACACAATCAAAATACATCAAAGAGATACTAAAAAAGTTCGGTATGGAAGATTGTAAACCAGTTGGAACTCCTATGTGTACTGGATTAAAGCTTACCAAGGAAGATGAATCACAAGAAGTAGATCAAACACTGTATAGATCTATGATTGGAAAGCTGCAGTATGTTGTTCATACTAGGCCAGATATTGCTCTTGCAGTTGGTATTGTTGCAAGATTCTCAGCAAAGCCAAGAGAAAGTCACATGACGGCAATCAAAAGAATAATGAGATATTTGAAAGGAACTGAAGAGTATGGATTATGGTACAAATTTGGAGGAAATTTTGATTTGAAAGTATTTACTGATGCTGATTGGGCAGGAAACATTGATGACAGAAAAAGTACAAGTGGAGGAGCATTCTTTCTAGGAAAGAGATTGGTTTCCTGGACAAGCAAAAAGCAGAACTGTATATCCCAATCTACAGCAGAGGCAGAATATGTTGCTGCAGCAGTAAATTGTTCAAATGTTGTTTGGTTTAAACAGCTATTGGCAGGCATGAAAATGGAAATCAAAGAACCAATTGTTATGTTCTGTGATAATACAAGTGCAATTGACATGTCCAAGAATCCAGTAATGCATCCCAAAACCAAGCACATTGCAATAAAATATCATTTTGTCCGAGAATTGGTGCAGGACAAGGAGATCAGATTGGAATATATTCACACAAAGGAACAAATTGCTGACATATTCACAAAACCATTGGCTAAGGATGCATTCTTATACCTAAGAGGTAAGTTAGGGGTCACTCCCCTATCTGAAATTCACTAAAGAAAAGTTTTAGTGATGCATCAACTCATCCTAAGTGAAAAATCTACTAGTTGATGCAGTATAATCAGGAAAATATTGCATATGAATCAGTACAAAAGGTACATTATAACTCAGATGAAGTCTTATTGTCTTTAGCATGTGTTGTCAAAGAGGGAGAGTTACTGTCATATCCTACTAAAATTTGAAAGAAAGTTCATTAAGATAAAGAGGGAGAGTTGTTTGATAAAGAGGGAGAGTTTTACCGTCCAAAGATGAAGTTACTTCACAGAGGGAGATTATTGAAAGAAGGAGTGTTCTCTATCCAAAGGGAAAGTTATGTTGGCATGTTGCTGTCATAAAAGAAAAGACCTATTTTCAAATTTCATTCTGCTATGACATGTTGTGTTGCCATCAATGCCAAAGAGGGAGATTGTTGGATACAATTGCTTAATTGTGTATTGTCTTTGATGTTACACAAATGTCATATCAGTCTACCGAGTTCAGAATGTTCGGCAAAGCAGTTAGACAGAGTCTATACCGAGTTCGTAGTCTTTATCGAGTTCAGTCGGTCTTCGAAGAATATGTGAAGGAAAGTCAGTCTTTATCGAGTTCGCAGTACTTACCGAGTTCAGTCGGTTACTGAAGAATCAGCAGTGTTCACCGAGCATCAGTGAAATGTTTATGCAGCCGACCGAAGCAATATTTATTTATTGAAACTTGTATATGTAGCCGACCTATGTAATATTCATTTTAACTTGTAATTGGGCCGACTTGGTAACCTGAATGGTATATATGAGAGATCAAGTTGCGATTTCAAAGTGTGGTGAAGTATGAAAAGTATGGAAATGTGAAGGAGCAGAAATGTGCGAATTCTGATGAAGGATCAGTGATATCCTTGAAGTGCAGAAAAGATATATGTGATCAGTAAGGATCTATTGGCGCAGAACAGAGATCTGTATCAGCAAGATAAGTTGTATTTAATTCAGCTCACTTCATTGTTGCTTTCTAACCATTGTAGCAGTGATACCGAAATCTCTTAACAGAGTTGGTTTAACAACCATTTTGTAAATCCTCTGACAAGGTGACAATTCGGTTGAATTGTTCTTAAGACCTTTCACAAGGCCACTCCTAGTAGGGTGATCAAATCCTCTAACAGGGTCACACCTAACAGTGTGTTTTGTAACCTTTAACAGGGTTGGCTCCTAACAGGGCTCACTTCAGAAGAGTGAAAATCAGTAACTAGTTACATTGGTGGTTTTCCCAAAATTGG
Organism: Cryptomeria japonica; assembly: GCF_030272615.1. Classification (NCBI taxonomy): domain Eukaryota; kingdom Viridiplantae; phylum Streptophyta; class Pinopsida; order Cupressales; family Cupressaceae; genus Cryptomeria; species Cryptomeria japonica. Next base: position 449,084,440 of record NC_081405.1, read on the forward strand.
GTTTCCACATTATATCTGGTGTTACTTGTGTTCATGTTATTTGTCTTATGCATGTTAATGTTTAATGAACAATGATAAGTTAATTTACCGAGTTTCATCAGTTTACATTTAAGACATCTAAGGGACTTGTGGATATATTTTTGTGGTAACTGATTCACCCCTCCCCTCTCAGTTACTCCATCCATATTTCCAACATTGCTTATGTATGAAAATGGCATTTTATAGCTGTAGTCACATAACTGTCCATTTTAATTAAATGAATATTTCGTATTTATTTGATTAAAAATCCACTAGCCATCAGTTAATTAAAATTAATTCATCTCCAAACATTCTTCTCTTAATTAAATAAATTATTCAATTTATTTTAATTAATTCATTAAATCAAATTCCATTCAATTAAATAAATAAAATCAATTTATTTAATTATATCCCCCTATTCCTCTTTTAAATAAATTAAATAAAACATTTATTTAAATCATTATCCCCACCCCACTTGCATTTTCCTACAAATGCAACTTGCACACATTTTGAAATAAATAAATTTTTATTTTAACTAATATCCTATTTTCCCTCACCCACCAAATCCACTTGCAAAATCTAATCCCCTTCTAGATTCTTCTAACCCCTTCCTAATTAGCCTAATTCATCCCCTAAATATTATCACATTCCTAAGCAAAGGGAAGTCACTTCTCAAAATCCTCAAAGTCTTGGATAACCATTAAAGGTTTTCAACCTTCAACCACTTAAATCCTCAAAGTCTTTGATAGCCATTAAAGGCTTCCAACTTTCAACCACTTAATCCACAAAGTCTCCAATAACCATTAATGGTTAACCCAAACCCTCCTACATGGTTAAAACATTTGTTTTGACTCAACCTCTACCCAACCCAAGGGTCTCATCAAGCCTTTAATGCTTTGACCATGATTATCTCTTAAACATTTGCACAAAGGTTTATCCTTGGATTAACTCTTAATCTAGTGGGTAATCTTAATTTAGGCTTGACCCTTACCTTCTAGATAACCATGAGGTCTTCTCAGGCCTTTAATGCCTCCAACCTCTTCTCTCAACCCAATCCTGTGTTGACACTTGTCACTATTTTATTGGTGCCAATTGTGCACATGGATCCCCAGTTTTCAAGCTTGACCCTTGATTAAACCCTTCAATCCTGGCCATCCATTGCTCCATTTTTCCTATAAATAAAGCCCATTCCTTCATAATCCAGATCCTGAAAACTTGTATGCATTTAGGCTATAGACATTTTTAGAGAGCATTTTAGCATAAGCAATCTAACATCTTATCATTTTGGTTAAAATATATCATTTTAGCATCAATAGATTAGTATTAGCTTTTCATTCCACATTTAGAGCTATACTACAATCTCAATCCTCCATAAGCATCCATAGTGCAAAAAGCTGCTGAGAGCTACACTATTTTGGAACTTGGAGAGGAGAGGAACAAGGGAGAAGGAGCTAAGGCCATGCTAAGAGGCAGTTGGAGATGCCTCATAATCTTTGTTTCGTTTATTAGATATATTAGCATGCTTTTAGTGTCTCTCTTGGTATGCCTTCATAGATTAGTTTTTGATTGGCTAACACTAACAGTTTTTGTGTCTTTGGTGTTGTTTATCATTTGCTAACCTTGTGCCATTTAGGAGGGCATCATTTGGTGAACCCGACGTGAATCGAACCACCAAAAATAAATCCTTTTTTAAAAAAAACTAACATATTTGCTTGTTGAAAGTGCCACACAGGTCGCGCTTCGGCGCTATTGAACACATTCTAGCACTACCGACAATTTTTCTTTTAGCGCTATTGTTTTTACAATAGCGCTATTGTAAAAGTTTCGGCGCTTTTGGAATTGTTTTAGCGCTTCTGTGATTATTCTGGCGCTATTGGAACACTTCTAGCACTTTTGCCTTTCTGTCTCTTTTGTTCTTTCAGCGCTACTGTCTAAATTAGCGCTTCTATTTAAATGCAGACTAGCGCTACTATGTAAAATAGTGCTTCTGTCAAAACACAGACTAGCGCTATTGTGACAGAGTGTTGTCCAAGTCACCTTGTAACCGAAAAATTGAATATCTTAGGCTTGTGGAAGCCCCCCCCTTGGACATAAATTTTACTAACAAATTGTGGTTTTTGTAGGTTAAAACTAACCCCTAAAAATCATAAAATTTTCATTTTGGTGCTTTTAAAACTTGAACAAAAAACAAACAAATTTCCATTGTTTTCTAGTTAGGATTCATCTTTATTTTGGTGCTTAAAATCAACACACAAAGTTTCTTTTCTTGCATCAAACTAAAAAATTTACAAACCACACTTCAAATTTTGGTGCAAATAAAATACACAATCCACTTGTTTTGATTTTTGCAAGCGATTTTACTTCATGCAAACGTGTTTTTCATTAAGTTGACCAGGATTTCCGAATTCTAGATTACAAAACACATTGTTTTTGAAGTTAAAAAGAACACCATGACTGTTGGAGCAACATCTCCAAATAGTTAAATCACATTGCAATGATGGATTAAAAAGAACAAGTGAATTTGGTGTTTGGCACACTTGTGCACAAAGGTCAGTCGAGTGGTCCTACCTCTAACACACACTATCCTCTCCCTTGGCTCTCGTGGTCCTAGGTGCAAGAGAAAAGTGTTAGTAACACTCACACTTTATCTTTTTAAGAGAGGCCTGCCAAGGGATCGATACTCTTGGGAACGACCTCGAGCGGTAAATCCTTCGAGCCGCTATAGAAATTAGGTGAGAGCGAAAGCTGTAGCCTTGGGTATAGCTGTTCCTACAGTGTAACTGGCTGAAAGGACAAATGGGCCCCACCACCAGTTACAAGTCTCTTAAGTGAGTCACTACAGAATGAACTTATGTCCAAAAACATCGAACATGACTAAACACCTTTAAGTAGTAGCCCACCTATTCTATTGATTGAAGATATTTGAGATATAATTTAGTGCAAGAGCATAGATGGTTTTGCTCCCAAGATACTCACCATACATATTTCCTTGAGTAGAAACATAGCTTTTTGAAAAGTCACTTGTGGCTTGATAAAAGTGGTGACTCCCCCATCATAGGGATCATCTATTTGTTATGCTCGTGCAAGACTTAGTATATCACATCCTTACCTGCCACGGCGGGATTCATAAGGTATGTAGTACCAAAGTCGAAGAAATATCAAGATGTGGGCTAAATTTATCACAACTGGCCATTTGACCTTAGGGATAAAAAGTGTTTGAAGTGTGTTCGTTTTACAGACCTAGTGCAAATTGAGCCGACTTCAGGCTTTGGAAATACATCTTAAAATACATCTAAAAGAAGGGTCAAAAACAAGTCCAAGGATTGGGTTGATCTAGACCCATACTCATTTGTGCCTTTGAGGCTACAATCTTGTGTTTGTGTGCTTGCTTTGTTTTCTTGTCAAAGAAAAATCAGAAAATCACTTCCCAAAAAAAAAAAAAAAAAAGTATTCATCCAACATTTCTCAAAACAACCAAACACATCAACAAAGTGCAAACAACAAAAGAGTCAAAATTTTATGACCATTCTTCACATCTTGCGAAAGAAGAAGCATCATCAGAATATCAACTTGAAAAGAAGACCATTAAGCTCAAAAGCTTTGATCAAACGAAGGAAATTCTTCTATCTCAATAGACAAATTTTTGTCTCACATAGAGTCTTTCTACATCACATGCGTCTCTACCTTCAAGGAAAAACAAACGAATTTGATTCAGAAGCATTGAACCGCAGAGCTTTTATGCAATATAGAGCTTTGAGTTATCACAAAAATCAAGGAGGAAAGATTAATCCCAACTTCTTCCCAAACATCTGCATCACATACAACACAGCTCGAGAAATACCACCAACACCTGAAAGGGAAGAGATAGAGTTTGTCCCATTTGTAACACAAAGTTTTTATTGAAGTTGAAAACATTTTCATCCATCATCTCACTCATACATAATCACTCCATCATCAATCCATCCCAACTCTCAAAACATTAAGAGGTTCTTGTCCCAAGATTCCTTTTTAGATATTGCTTGAAATCAAACACATCACATCACTTTTTAGATTGTTTCTACATCAAGGATAAGCTCATCCTAAGAGACACATCTACGAAGGTTAAAACTAGTTCATGAGTGAATCCTCTCATTACTAGGTAGTTAAATCTGTAACACATCTCAGATTTCTCTACACCTTATCACATCCAATCTTATCAAACAAGCAAGCAATTCAAAGAAGGAATTTCGGTTACATCTACCTTAAAAGTGCTAGAGATCTACATGCAACACAAATCACCAACCATCAATCTTTCATTTCATCAAACAACTCATCATCATCTTCAATCAACTTCAACAAAAGCTTGCAAGCAAAATGGCTCAAACCCGATCACAGTCCAGGCAACGAGAAATAGAAAGGGAAGAAGAAGAAGAGGAAAATCTCAATGAATTTCAAGAAGCACTTGGAGGAAATGCAGATGACGAAAACTCAAGTACTCCCACTCCTGCAACAATAGAAAGGGCTCAACATAACCCTCTCTTTAATAGACTTTTTGACGAAATACTCAGGAGCAATGCGGATGCTCACTTCTTAAGACTTTCTCAAGAAGGAGCAAAACTCCCCTCTGACTTTGATCTTGCCCAATTAAGACAAGCATCAGAAAGACAAAGTCACCATGAAGAGGAAAGAGGTAGAGATCCCATCAGATATAACATTCCTCGAGGTAACCCACCACCTCCTCCTCCAAATGAAATGGAGATGTTGTGGCAACAAGTCGAGAATCTCGCCCAACAGCTTCATAGTGGTGTCAAGACTAACCAATTCTCACTCAATGACATCTGTCCCTATCCTTTTGATAGGAATCTTTACATGCCACCATTTCCTCAAGGATTCGAAACACCCAAATTCAAAAAATATAGAGGAAAGGGAGATCCTCGTGATCATGTCAGAGAATTTCATTCCGCTTGTCTTGAAGTGGCATATGAAGACACCTACCTAATGCACCTTTTTCCCCAAAGCTTGGGAGGAACAACCACATCATGGTTTTCCCGACTACTAGGTGGCATTAGAACATTTGAGGAACTCATCCAGAAGTTCCTAGCTCATTACTCTCATAACATTGAATGCGACATCACCATGGCTGATCTATGCAATACCAAACAAAAACCAGGTGAATTATTCTCAGTATTCCAGCAACGATGGTGCCAAATGTCTAGCAGACATTCTCTTCAGTTACCTGAACGAGAACTAGTGGAAATTTTCATTTCCAACTTAAACGAAGAAATGGAATTTCACTTGGATGTCAAAGACACAGACTCTTTTAACGATATGATCACCAAGGGTTTAAAATGTGAAAGGGCACTCATCAAGAAAGGACTCATCAAAATCTTTAAAGAACCAAAAGATGGTCCTCGCCCGCGCTTCAATAGTGATAAACCAAACTTCTGGAACAAGAATAAGAATATCATCAACGATGGGGTTGTGGATGCTCGAACTATCCAAAATGCACAACCTGTGGTTCGGTTTGCAGGACAAAATCCTCCACCTCAAAATAACACAAATGTTCCTTCCAATCAAGGTCGCATCACGTCTCATGATGAACCAAGACCTTATCAGCAAAAACAAAAATGAACATACACTCCCTTAGGGGAACCCATTGAAACAGTGTTGCAACAACTCATTTCTCAAAATTTGGTCACTCTACCTAAGCTATCAAACTATGAGCCTCAGGTCAAACCGGCATGGTGGAGAGATACTGAACACTGTGAGTTCCATCAAGGAAGAGGACACAAGACAAGTAATTGTCACCGATTGAAAGATCTCATTCAGGATCTTATTGATCAAGGAGAAATTGAAATTGAAGGACATGACCCAAAAACAACCAATAATGATCATTTCATGTTCAAGAATCCACTTCCATCACAAGATCAAAGGGTTCCTTCCACTTCCCGGCAAGGCACTGATACCACTAATTATACGCAGGTTGCATATAACTACACTATAAATCACCTGTATGATGCTAGTGAACAAATTGCAACCATAACCTTCAAAAATCCCACCTCAAATTGCAATGTTGTTACACGTCGTGGCAAGGTCACCATCAAGGCAGCTCCACAGGGCACCACCTCCGTCCCAAAGCAGTACAATCTTGTGGAACACTTAGATAAAATGCCTACACTTATATCCATTTTAGAGCTTTTGCGCCTATCACCATCTCATAAAACTATCTTGGATCAAGCACTCCAAGAAGCATCAGTCCCTGCAAATATGAATACGAACCAATTTCAAGCCATGGTTGGAAGTCTAAAGTCCTCACCTTGTCTCACTTTTTCCGAAAGTGACAACTCTTCCTTCCAACAACCTCATAATGCTTCGCTACACATTGAAGGCTTTATCAACCAACACAGGATCAAGCGAGTCTTGATCGATAATGGAGCAGGCCTAAACATTTGTACACTACAGTTGGTCACAGCATTGGGATATGCAATAGAATCAGTGGATCCTCGCAAGAAGATCACCAATAAGGCCTATGATGCTGAGGAGCATTCATCCAAAGGAGCTATGGTACTACCAATCCGAGTAGGCCCCGTGGTAAAGCACATCATTTGTCAGGTTCTGGACCTTCCTCTGCCATACAATCTATTGTTAGGTAGACCTTGGATACATGCCATGCAAGCCGTTCCATCTACCTACCATCAATGTATCAAGTTCCCACATAATGGTGCAGAGATCACAATCTTGGGCAATGCAAATCCTTTTGCGTATTGCCATAATATCAACCATCAACTAGAGATTACCATTCCTAATAATAGAGAAGCCATTTCCTCTACGTCATAAATAAGCCCAATCTCTCTTGCCAGTTCGAACACCACTATACCTACGCAAGAAAAGCTTAAAATGAAAGTAGCAGAGGAAGGTCCTGGAGAATACAACTTGAGTCAACTCTTTTGTGTGGGACAAATGCCCACTTCTCCTTGAACACATGGTAAACCACAGCAATTACTCCAGCAACCACGGATCACGCCGACATGTTCTTTGATGCCTTTCATCCTTGGGAAGAGTCAAGAGGAAGAGACACAAGATGAGGACCTAGCGGAATGGATCTATAAAGATCCCATCACCACTGATATACCGCGAGTTACACTTCCTACGGATCAGTATGGTAAAGGCCTCCTCATTATGCAAAGAATGGGGTATGATGGTCAAAGTGCTTTGGGATATTGCAAACAAGGACGACATGAACCTCTGCTGCCGGAATTCAGGCCCAAAGGTAATATAGGCCTAGGCTTTGAGAAAGAAATATTTCCTAAACTCAAATTTAAAGGACAACCCAGTAAACCATTATGTCAACCTACTGCAAAGAGGACACCTTTTATTATCAAAGTAGCATCAAGCACTATCCCCACTGCCCCATCGAGGCTCACAACCCCAACACAACTATCACCAATGCCACTTATCGCATCAAATGAACTCGTCATCTCATCAGTCGCACCATTAGCAGCAGTAACCGTATCAGCAGCCGCAGCACCATCTATAACACTAGCAGTCCCAGCAGAAGCAACAGAATCAATATTACCAATACTCCCTATAACAGATTCCTTGATCCCCATCAACCGCCCTGCAGCACCGATCATTACAAAGGTACATCAACCAATCACACCTGCAGTATTTAACTCAAAGGACATCCCTGTATGGTATAGTAATCGGATGCTGGAAAGTGATTCAGAGACCGACTCACATGAATGGGAATTTGATTCGGTACAACTTAACACTTCAGATGAGGAAGACACACCACTACCTCCACCACGCAAAGACATCCTTGTTTACGGAGAAGCACAGATAAAGACCACTTGGGTTCCTAAACTGGAAACATCTTCCACAGACCCTACATCTCATCCTATGCCTAATTCTGACAGGGAGAGTACCATCAACGACCTTCACCATAATGTCTTAACCCTCACTGATACATCTAACGCACTTAACCTAATCGATGAAGTAATGCCCATTATCCACCCTAAACTCATCAAATGGAACCAACCAAATCCCCCATGTCTTGACTTCTTCCAAAACGATGAGGCCATCATTGAATTTTTGAAATTAAGGGATAACCTACCAAGCGGGGATCACAAAGCTAGATTCGCCATTCAACTTAATAGCGCAGCATACTTTGGGGCGAATGCCAAACCCTTCAGCTGCAAAAATATAACAATAAAACATAGATCTTCTAGTGAAAACCACACCGTGGCGTTGTTTGATCTAACAAAAGTAAAAAGAAAGAGCGTATCCAATGGTGGAAACCTCTCTGAGGCACCTGAGGATGAAGGGTTTGACATTCTCCCTGCTAATGTACAACAAGAACGATCAACGATTCTCATCGAGGAAACCAAAGAATACAATGTGGGGACTCCTGAAAATCCTCATATCATACATCTGACATCTCTTCTCACTCCAGAGGAATAGCCTCAATTTATAGAGTTCTTCCAGAAGCATCAGATCAACTTTGCATGGTCATATGCAGACATGCCTGGGCTTGATCCTGATTTAGTTATGCATCACCTCACCGTAGCAGAAGGAGCCAAACCTGTCAAGCAAAAGCTTCGTAAGATGCATCCTCAAATTGCAGTGCTAGTCAAAACAGAACTCAAGAAACTCCTAGATGTTGGTTTCATTAGACCAATTGATTATGCAGAATGGATCTCCAACATTGTGCCAGTTGGCAAACCAAAAGGGGGCATCCGCATTTGTACCAACTTCAGAGATCTAAATAAGCCATGTCCTAAGGATGATTTCCCCCTACCAAATATCGACATCATAGTGGATCTAACAGCAGGACATGCCATGCTTTCACTCATGGATGGCTTCTCCGGCTACAATCAAATAAAGATCGCACCAGCGGACCAACATAAGACAGCCTTCACATGTCCATGGGGCACATATTGCTGGAATGTAATGCCTTTCGGTCTAAAGAATGTAGGAGTGACCTATCAAAGAGCAATGACCAACATCTTCCATGACATGATGCATACCATGATGGAAGATTATGTTGATGACTTACTAGCAAAATCACTCACTAGAGATGGGCATCTCCACATCTTAGATAAAATCTTTGATAGACTGGAACAATACCATGTTCGACTCAACCCAAAGAAATGTGTCTTCGGAGTGACCTCAGGGAAGCTTCTAGGATACATTGTCTCAAGCAAAGGCATTGAGGTCGATCCAGCAAAGGTTAAGGCAATCATGGACATGCCACCTCCAAAGAATATCAGTCAGCTAAGGACATTACAAGGATGACTTCAATCCATCCAAAGATTCATTGCACAATTGGCTGATAAGTGTCACCCATTCACACACCTGCTACACAAGAACATCTGCTTTCAGTGGGATGCCCAATGCCAGCAAGCATTTCAGACACTTAAAGACTATCTCATGAAACCACCATTGCTGATCCCACCAGATCCAAGTAGACCGTTGTTACTCTATATCTCAGCAACCAGTATAGCATTGGGTGTACTACTGGCACAACATAATGCAGAAGGAAAAGAGTGTGTTGTTTACTACATCTCTCGTACACTGGTAGGCTATGAACTCAATTACACCCCTATTGAGTGAGTTTGCCTAGCAGTAATCTTAGTAGCCACAAAATTGAGACACTATCTGTTAACACACAAGGTACAACTCATTGCAAAGATTGATCCACTCAAGTATTTACTCAGCAAAGCAGCATTGACAGGCTGCTTGGTCAAATGGGTGATGATTCTAAGTGAATTTGACATTGATTATGTGGATCGTAAAGCTATCAAAGGTCAAGTTATTGCAGATCAGTTGGCCGATGCACCACTCATAGACGAGCATCCTCTTATTTCCAATTTTCCAGATGAAGAGATATTCATGATCACAACAGCACAACCATGGAAACTATATTTTGATGGGTCATACACTAGGCATGGCTCGGGGGCAGGTATTCTGTTTATCACACCTCAAGGTGATAGCATCCCGAAGTCTTACAGGCTCACATTTCCATGCACAAACAACATAGTAGAATATGAGGCCTTGATCATAGGACTTAGGTTAGCCGTACAATGGAAATTACAAGAACTGCAAGTATATGGCGATTCCCAACTAATCATTCGACAAGCAACAGATGAATATCAGACCAAGGATGATAAACTCATGCCATATAAGCAAATGGTGGACACTCTAAAGACATCATTTACTACTATCACTTTTGAGCAGATACCAAGAGATCATAATCGAGTTGCTGACGCTATGGCTACCATTGCATCTCTCCTAGATCTTCCACAGAATTCAACACGCTACGAGTTCTTGGTAGAACAGCTTTGGATCCCCGCTTATGATATCCCTGAATCCGAAATGATATGTCGCCTTGTTGGTTCTGAATCCCCATGGTACGGTGAGTTCTACACCTATCTCCGTGATCACACCCTTCCTCCCAACCAATCAAATAACCAACGTAAAACCTTCATTTGCCAAACTGCTCGATATACCATTATTGCCGAAACCCTATACCGACGCGGTCTTGATGGTACTCTCCTTCGATGTCTAGAACAAGATGAGATAACAAAGGCTTTGGAAGAGGTACATGAAGGAATTTGTGGGACTCATTCAAGTGGTCCATCACTAGCTAAGAAACTCCTGCGCACTGGATACTATTGGCCATCTATGGAAAAGGATTCCTACTACTTTGTCAGGAAGTGCAAGAAATGCCAAGTTCATGGCGACCTGATACATGCACCAGCTCAGGAACTGCAACCAATCACAACACCATGGCCTTTTTGTCAATGGGGTCTTGACCTTGTGGGTAAAATCCAACCATCTTCATCCAACGACCATAAATTCATTATTACCGCCACCGAATATTTTACAAAGTGGATTGAAGCTGTTCCACTTACCCAAGTCACCGGCAAGCAGATCGCCTCATTCATCCTCAACTACATCATCTGCCGGTATGGTGTACCCATGTCCATCATCATAGATAACGGTCTTCCTTTCAAAAATCAGGATGTCCGTGAACTTTGTAAGAAATTTCATATCCAACACCGCTTTTCCACCCCCTATTACCCACAAGGCAATGGTCAGGCCGAAGCATCCAATAAAAACATATTAAGGATCCTAAAGAAGATAGTCAATGATGTCGGTCGTGATTGGCATGTTCAACTCAATCCAATGCTATGGGCATATCGAACTAGCATTCGAACCCCTACAGGTACAACTCCTTATTCGTTGGTCTATGGTGAAGAAGCTATCTTACATATTGAAGTCGAGATCCCATCGTTACGAGTTTCCTTGCACAATCTCATCGATGATGAAGCCTACAGAGTATCCCATCTTCAAGAATTGGAGCTACTTGATGAGAAGCGACAAGCTGCATACAATCACCTCAAAGCCTATCAGCAACGCATGAGTAGAAGCTACAATCACCGAGTTAGACCTTGTACATTTGAGGTAGGTGATCTTGTTCTTCAAGAGAATCCTCACAACCAACCAAATAGAGAACATCAGGGCAAGTTTGAATCAAACTGGCTAGGCCCATATGTTGTCACTGCTGTATTCGGGTCCGAGGCATATCAGTTGGCTACATCAGAAGGAGAACCGCTTGCAGATCCAATCAACAGCATGCACCTAAAATGGTTTTATACCTAAGGTGTATAGAGCATCAGGCTCCCCTGCATACCAGAAAATACCAAAAACATTCAGAAAAATGTCCTGAAGAAATACAAAAGCATTCAAAAAAGTAAAAAAAAGTCATCCATCCAAACGGTGAACAACCACTCCGGTGGCACCTTGGGTAAGTGCGATGGTGAAAACCTGGCAAACAGGTGCCGCTCGTAAGGGCTATGGCTCCATTGTCTTTTCAGACTTGTTGCGATCACATTTACTTCATACATCCATCCATCCATCCAAAGCCATGGCTTGTTATTCATCTGTCATTCAGAAAGTACTCCATGCGTCTAGCATCCCACTTTTTCATTTTTCATAGTCAGGTCTAAAAACTGGGGGCAATACCCTTAACCTATTGATGGAAGTGGATTCTACATTGTCTTATGTGTCATTATGCTCTTCATTCAGGCAATAATTAAAAATACCAAAAACATTCAAAAATGTCTCGCAAAATCCAAAAACATTCAAAATTGTTTCACAAAATCCAAAAAACATTGAAAAACCATCGAAAATCAAAACAAAAAAACATGGCAACACCTTGTACATATTCATCCGATCAAATACAAAATAAACATTGACAAAATACTCACACAAATGACCACTTATCACGCGACCAAAACAATCAACATCAACAATCCAAAACTGTCTTTAAAACAAGGATGCATCCTTCCTTACCAAAACAAAGACAACATGATGTTTTCTTTGACAAGAAAATTCTGTTAGGCTATCAAATACTTGGTTGATTTGTGAGTACAATCGTTTGTTTATCTGTATCGGCATCTTTCAGCATTGTTTTGTATTATTTGCACATTATTTCGGATGAAGTTCTGGGGCATGTACTAATGGTGTCTACGTAGGAAGTTCACTAAGCTACGTGATCTTATGCAAAATACAGTCATAGATCACTACGGCTTGCTGACTACAGCATATACCTCAACCATATGAGCATGAACCATTACCAAGGATCCATATTCTTTATTCTTTATGTATATACTATTTGTTTGCAGGTACAATGCTCTTTCTTTGGTTCCTCCTACCTCATCCAAACTGGATAAAGGTTTTATCTCTTATTACGGTATGCACTTGTCTCAAGATATGATCAGCCTAAGATCAAGGAGGACGATCCAAGTCATGCATGAATGGAGATAATACTTGTCTATTTCGCAAGCAATACTTTGGTCGACTTGACCCTTATATCAAGTCGTTTGTATTAACTTGCTATATTAAAATCCATGAAAGAAATACTCAGGTCATCTTGAATCATTATGTCAAGATGCTTGTATTCTCTTCCAACATTTTAAAGCTCAATGATGAAAATAGAGCACTATGGATCGTCATCTCATCTCATCTGTATATATTGCATTTCGTTGCATTCCACCCATCAATACATTCATAATAGCTACATATCATGCATACATAGTCATAATAATGCATACTCTATTTTTCCTCTTCTTCCATAGGAATGAGTCATAGGTTCTCCATTTCTTCTATCTAACATCAAACCCACCCCCCCCATCCTCCCCATCTCGATAATCAGCATCACATACCCTACATCGTTTCTCAATCAAACCCAATCAAGCCACATTCATCACCATCCATCTCTAAATAGGAGGGATTGTGTTTCCTATGCTAAGTCATCTAATAAGCCAAGCAAGTTACTCTGTCTGCATAGGTACATCAACTCACACACACCTATACTATCAACAGATACTCTGATCAAGTATCTTCGGGTCTCAACAGGTAATCGATTATGGTAATCCTAGACTACATCAGGCATTTATCATAATGACCTAGTCTCAACGGGGCTGCCATGATTCCCCACAACCATCCATCACACGCACACACTATCAATTGATTAACCAATCAAACACAATCCAATGGACAATTACATCAATTGTCTACGTATCAATGAGTATTTTGCTTCATATACCTTGACTTCATTGGGCAATTACATCAATTGTCTAAGTCACATCAGGTCACTTTGATTCACTTACTCAGACTTTATCATGTCCAAGCGACCAACTGACATCAACTGTCACGCTTTGACTTGACCAGGGCAATTAAACCGATTGCACCAAATTGTCCAACCAATTTTGATCAATTGTATAGCATCAATCCAAACCCCACACTACATCTGCTATGTATCTCTTCCATGACCTCAGGGTACCCACTGGCTTGTTGTTTCTCCGTATTCACTCTATTTTTCTTCCATTCTTTCACCGTTGTTGCTAATTTCTTCTATTCTACCTCCCCTTCACTTCTCATTCTTTTTCGAGAGATCGCCCAATTTTTTGAAATTTTTCGGCCCATCTCTCGAGGGGGCATACCACCCATTAAATTTACATTTTATGGGGCATTTTCTTCACACCAGTTTTTCTTTCTTTGAAACAATGTGATAAACCGCACCGTCTCAAAGAGGGGCAAATGTAGTCACATAAATCTGTCCATTTTAATTAAATGAATATTTCGTATTTATTTGATTAAAAATCCACTAGCCATCAGTTAATTAAAATTAATTCATCTCCAAACATTCTTCTATTAATTAAATAAATTATTCAATTTATTTTAATTAATACATTAAATCAAATTCCATTCAATTAAATAAATAAAATCAATTTATTTAATTATATCCCCCTATTCCTCTTTTAAATATATTAAATAAAACATTTATTTAAATCATTATCCCCACCCCACTTGCATTTTCCTACAAATACAACTTGCACACATTTTGAAATAAATGAATTTTTATTTTAAATAAAATCCTATTTTTCCTCACCCACCAAATCCACTTGCAAAATCTAATCCCCTTCTAGATTCTTCTAACCCCTTCCTAATTAGCCTAATCCATCCCCTAAATATTGTCACATTCCTAAGCAAAGGGAAGTCACTTCTCAAAATCCTCAAAGTCTTGGATAACCATTAAAGGTTTTCAACCTTCAACCACTTAAATCCTCAAAGTCTTTGATAGCCATTAAAGGCTTCCAACTTTCAACCACTTAATCCACAAAGTCTCCAATAACCATTAATGGTTAACCCAAACCCTCCTACATGGTTAAAACATTTGTTTTGACTCAACCTCTACCCAACCCAAGGGTCTCATCAAGCCTTTAATGCTTTGACCATGATTATCTCTTAAACATTTGCACAAAGGTTTATCCTTGGATTAACTCTTAATCCAGTGGGTAATCTTAATTTAGGCTTGACCCTTACCTTCTAGATAACCATGAGGTCTTCTCAGGCCTTTAATGCCTCCAACCTCTTCTCTCAACCCAATCCTGTGTTGACACTTGTCACTATTTTATTGGTGCCAATTGTGCACATGGATCCCCAACTTTCAAGCTTGACCCTTGATTAAACCCTTCAATCCTGGCCATCCATTGCTCCATTTTTCCTATAAATAGAGCCCATTCCTTCAAAATCCAGATCCTGAAAACTTGTATGCATTTAGGCTATAGACATTTTTAGAGAGCATTTTAGCATAAGCAATCTAACATCTTATCATTTTGGTTAAAATATATCATTTTAGCATCAATAGATTAGTATTAGCTTTTCATTCCACATTTAGAGCTATACTACAATCTCAATCCTCCATAAGCATCCATAGTGCAAAAAGCTGCTGAGAGCTACACTATTTTGGAACTTGGAGAGGAGAGGAACAAGGGAGAAGGAGCTAAGGCCATGCTAAGAGGCAGTTGGAGATGCCTCATAATCTTTGTTTCGTTTATTAGATACATTAGCATGCTTTTAGTGTCTCTCTTGGTATGCCTTCATAGATTAGTTTTTGATTGGCTAACACTAACAGTTTTTGTGTCTTTGGTGTTGTTTATCATTTTCTAACCTTGTGCCATTTAGGAGGGCATCATTTATTTCAAAATGTGTGCAAGTTGCATTTGTAGGAAAATGCAAGTGGGGTGGGGATAATGATTTAAATAAATGTTTTATTTAATTTATTTAAAAGAGGAATAGGGGGATATAATTAAATAAATTGATTTTATTTATTTAATTGAATGGAATTTGATTTAATGAATGAATTAAAATAAATTGAATAATTTATTTAATTAATAGAAGAATGTTTGGAGATGAATTAATTTTAATTAACTGATGGCTAGTGGATTTTTAATCAAATAAATACGAAATATTCATTTAATTAAAATGGACAGATTTATGTGACTACAGTAGCTTCCACCGATGATGTATTTGAGATGTATTTATTTAGATATGGCATGAGCTTAGTCCTAGAGTGAGACTAGGGAGTTGGACCATCTCAACCATGGTGCACCTGATCATATTAGCTTGAAACCATGCGCCTCATATTAGCCTCAAACCTATGCCCCCTAGTGGTAGGTGGTGGGGATAGAATATCATTCGCTGTACATCTCAATGACTGGATAATAATAATTTTTTTTTGATAAAAATATTATCATCATCGGAATTATGATGAATACCAAGCTTTCCACCGACGATGAAATCGGCGGACATACAACGTTCTCATCGATGAAAATGTTCTCGAGTCATTGCACTTCTAACTCAAAATACATAAACATCCGATGAGGATGTTGTATGTGCGATGACACTTTGTAGTCGGACGGTCATCAATGCCTCTGAATGAACCGACGACACAAGCATCAGACAAATAGCATCACTGTTGGTGCGAAGTTCCAAATTGTTGTCGGCTTTGCAATGAAATATACTTAAGCATCTGAGGGGGATGCTGCATGTCCGATGACTTTTTTGACCGGAAGATTCATCATGCCCACCGTCGACAGAGTCCATGGGATTGTCGTATTTTCGACGGTTAGGGCTTCATCAACAAATCCGATGATGAGTTTTTGACGGCTACTTTTGTCAGCACTCCGACAAAAATTAGTCACAATTCTGACAATCGGCCATCAAAAATTAGCTCTGAATGTACTAGTGTAACCAAATCAACAAATAAGATCACAACCACAAAAGCATTCACCACTTGACATGAATGTTTATACGCGGAAAACCCAAATAGGTAAAAACCATGATGAGATGAGACTCACAAGGATAGCTATCTAAACTCTTTTGAAGTTCGCCCTATTAGGAGCCAATCCTGTTAAAGATTTACAATAAATCCTATTAAGAACTAATTTTGGTTAGGAATCACCTGGTTAAGAGATTTACAAATATGCCTTGATGAAAAGCACAATACCCTGTTAGGAATAACCTCACTGGAGGATTTAAGAATCCAAGCTAATGGACCACCTTATTAGAGGATTTAATGAGTAACCAAGCTTGTTAGAGCTTATCCGGTTAAGGGATTTCACTTATGTTGTAAATGTTAGAAAACAACAGGTTTTCTTGATCTGTTTGAGTAGCACTTCATTTTATTGATTAGATCCTTCTAAGCTTCAATGTGCCTTCACTCAAAGTGCAGATCCATTCACTGGTTAGGCAACTACACACTCAACAGGTTTTCATCAATCTTGCCAACACCCTTTACAAACAACTTCATCGACCTTAAATACAAATCAATTAGGTCGGTAACACAACAAAAGCCTAATTCTCAAAATCAAGATTACAAATAAGTTGGTACAATCTTGACTGTTAGAAATCATGACAATCTCTTCACATTCTTCAAGAAAATTCCAACCACTCCATGATCACTGCTTCATTGGACTTTGTAACTCATCACGTGTTGTGCATTAGATGCAATCCACTTTGCTCCTTCCCTAGACAAAAACAAACGCGCCAAAACAATTTGAACATATCCTCATACAATGATCACACATGTCTCCATCATTACCACTTATCAGATAATAAACCATCAAACTTGACTGGTTAGGGTTTAACAACTAATAGGGTTTACCGGTTACATTACATAGAAAGGTTTAACCCTTTACATCGGTTCACCGGTTCAACTTACAAACTTTACATACCGGTTTACAACATCTTCTACAAATCTCTTCTTACCAGTTATTAGCCAATATCAAAAACAACAATATCAGCAATAACATGAATACCATTACCGGTTTAATTGACATCAATGACAACATATCATTAATGAAATCTCTATGCAAAATGCCAACAAACTCAAAATGCCAACAGACTCTACAAGCACATTTTTGAGGGTTCTCGATGGTGTGGTTTATGTGGAAGATGTCAGGGCCTATATTCACTACACCTTGGAGGATTTAGGCACTAAGGAAATCAAGGGAATGTATCAATCTATGATACTAGGCAGCTCTAGAACAATCAAGCTGGAATATCAAATCATTGAAGACATAGGGTTAACTGGAATCCTGTATATATAGGAATTCAAGGATGAAGTGATTAGATATGTTCTAAGAAGGGTCCATAATGAATTCATCTAGCTAGACCGGCTTCACATGATCACCAAAGAATCAATTCAAGCGATCACCGACTTACCCAAAGTTGGACAGGAACCATGAAAGAAGATCTCCAACACTATGGTTGAGAAGCTCACCGGTGCAACCCATGATGGAAGGTCGATGAGGGTCAGCACCATTAAAGATACAGATGTGAAATTTTCCAGCATGATCATCGGCTACAAGGTAACTCAATCAAGTTGATTGAACTATGTTGCTAGTTCATGTATCCATGTTGCATATCAAATGATAAAGAATAATGGAAAGTATGACTTGTGTGAATGGTTTAGAAGTGAATTAATAATGAATATTGGAAAAATCAAAGGTGTTAAGAAAGGAACTTTCTGGTTTGGCAATACTCATTGTCTGATTAATGTTTTACTTCATGAATGAGCTACCGGGTTTGGGAAAGAAACGTTGGGCTCATGACATACCGGTAGGTATGTAGATCAAAGATGCAATCACCGGTCTTGGCAGTAACAGGGATGAGAAGCTTTGGGGATACTTTAAAACTTTTCAAGAGAACATGAGACTAAGGGAGAGAATCTCCAAACACATTATGGAGAAATACTCCACTGATATTTGCTTCATGGTAAAAATAGATGAAACTCTCATGGAAGTAGTGGAACCTAGAACAATATGGGTCACTGAATTGGGCTATGAAGTTGATGACAATATCTTGGAACTATATGCTAAAATGTTGATTGATGCTCCTTTGGATGATAAGGCTGAACACTTTGGCATTGCAGAGGAGAAGGATCTTGAGGTTAAAATTGTCTTCAACAAGAAACAAAGAGAAAAGAAAATAGACAAAATGTCTGCATTTGTTAAAAATGTAATTCATAGGATAGATAGAGAACTAGGTTCTAGATCTAAACTGGTAGATCAACCAGCAACAGCTAGTGCTCCTGAGGTAAAGAGGCCTAAGACTTTCATTTCTTCTATCACTTCTAACTCTGATCTAGAGGATAATCAAACTCTTGCATTCAGAAGGGTACAAAGGAAGAAAGATGACAAGCCTCCGGTAGAAGAGAAGAGGATGGAACCAAGGAGGAAGCTAATAAGAAAAGTAATAGCTACATCCACACCTCCGGCAAGGAAACCTACTCAGAAGAGGCAGCCTGCTCTACCCACTCTTGCAACCCCCAGCAAGAAGAAAAAGAGTGTGATAGATGAACTAATTGAATCTAGTAATGTTACCATCATCCCCCTAATGACTTGTGCATAATTGATAGATGAGGTAACTAAATATGGAATTTTGAAGAATGTGTCAAATTTCTATGAAGATTTAGATGATAATGACAAAAATGAAATAGAAGAAGTAATATTGTTATATTTAGACATATATAAGAAATATTTGGTAGAAATTTTGAAGGAAATTCCCTTATCATTGTATAACAAGTTAAATTCAAGGAGATTAGATGCTATCAAGAGGGACATAGAGATTAAAGAAGTTTAACTTTTGAGTATGTGTGGTTCTATAAATAATGAGGAAATGAAAAGGTGTATAGATGTTGTAAATAGAACAATCTTTAGTAGCAAAACTCGACAAATAGGCTCAATGATGGGCAGAGTCAATGAAATAATAAATGAGACCAAAGATGGTTGGGCTAAATTCTTCCAAAAGAATCTTGATTTCCTTACTTCTCAAGAAGAATTTGCTAAGGCAACAACTCCCACCATTCCGGATAGATCAAAAGGGGAAGGAATTTTGGGAAGATCATCAGTTAATCCTAAAATTGATGAGGGTGTATAGACTAAATTGGAAGAGAAAATATTTGTACAGTTTGAGAAAGGTAATATAGATAATGTATAGGTTAAAGATAATATTATGGATAATACTCCACCAGTAGTAATAGATATTGCACCAAGTAGTGAAGCCACCGGTGCAAACGAGGATGAGAAAAGGGATACACTAGGAGAGGATATGGAAGAAAAGGAAAAGGAGACTGAATTGATAGTTGATTCCCCAACAAAACTTTTGGCAATTGACACTTCTCAAGTTGAGAAGAAATCAATCATAGAGATGAGTCCCATAGAGCTATTGATGATGGCTACTCAAAATCTAATGAAGGAGGGATCTCCAAAAAAAGGAAAAATAGATCAATCAATAAAAGTTTTGCATAGATTGATTCTTGATTGTATGATTCAAAATGAAGCAAGCCCTTCCAGCAAGCTTAAGATACTAACAAAGCACATATCTAAAAACTTTCAATCATTGCAGTAGATTTCCGACTAGCAAGCACTTGAGAGATTTACTTTGGATAAGAAAGCCGCTTTTGACCAAATTATTAAGATAGAGAAGAGGAAGGTTGAAGAGAAACTTATACTTGTTGAAAATTATTTGAAACAATGTACTAACATCTACAGGGTCTATTGTAATATAGAGATTCTTACAACAAATGTAGATAAGAGGTTAAAGGAGTTACATGAAAAGATTGCTAATATTGCTAACTCTTTTGATGAACTAACTTCAATTACCACATCTATTGATGGAAAAATTTTGACTTTGGAGAACCAAGTTTTTGCTTTTGGAAAGGAAAGAGACAAGATCATTCAGAGAGCAAGGAGTCTCAAAGGTTTGGTGAGTCCAAGATTGGATTCACTTGGTGTACATAAGAGGGAATGTATGGATATGCTTGTGAAGTCCACACCAACATAAGTCATTGAGAAAGAAACACTTACACATTTACTGAGTGGACTTGTATCCATATCTAAAACATTCAAAACCATCTGGGATACCTATATATAGTTGCTGGAGAAATCTTATCCAGAAATATTGAGATTGGTCAAGCTCCAGTAAAGTAATCTGTAATAATTTTTTCAATTCTTTCACTGGTCTTTGGCCTTGATGCCAAAGGGGGAGTGTATATTATGTGAAAAAAAATGTATATGTATATAATTATACAGGGAGGATATCAAATAGAGTATATTACAAACATAGTCAATAAACTCAGGGGGAGCATGTTTCAGTTGAACCGACGAGGAACCCATTTTTCACATGAGTGTTGCCATCAATGCCAAAGGGAGAGATTGTTGGCAATTGACACTCATTGGATTCATATGTTGTCATTGATAGAAACAAGATTCTCTAGAAGGCATATACCTACAGATACTAGCATTTGGAGGCATACACCAACAGATACTGGCATTGGAGTAACAGGGTCATCACCGGCACCAGCACCGACATCCACCACTTCAGTGAAGTCGACATCAGTCTGGGATCTGAAAGGTTTTATTTGTAAAATCATTTTATAATTATTGTATAGGGCAGACATTGAATATATTTTGCATTGTAAGATGACATAAGGCATATTGTTTGTATAGGGTATATAAGTTAGTCTGTTGGGTCATTTCACTATAGGACATGGAAGTAGAACTGAGTGATGCAAAGGATATGTATGTAGGTCATTTGTATGCGAGTGTTATATTATGTAATGATCAGTTGATAGTTTGTAAATAATTATTGGAGGAAAGAAGATACCGGTAGAAGGGTTCAAGGTTTATAAACTAGTAGAGAGAAAAGCTATAACTGAAACTCTTTTTGGCATTGCATATGCATTTTGTGAGTTCACCATTACTATTTTATCTCAGCAGAATCTTGTAGTTAGTGAGACTCTTTTGTGTTGAGTAGTGTGTTCTAGGCAGTGTACCTTCTTGCATGTGTAGGCCCCATGCTATGTAATATCTTTCATATGGCCAATGAATTGATATTGTGGGTCAAAAATCCCACTGTGGTTTTTCCTCTTTGAGGTTTTGCACATATAAAATTTAGTGTGTTATGGTGTTCATTCATGTGGCTGGCTTATTTACTTCATGTTATATGTGTGTGTTATAATAAGGTAAAATCTTATATTATTGACAGAACACTGATTCACCCCCCCACCCCTCTCAGTGTTCTTGGATTCCAACACACACCACATAACCAGTGACTGGAGCAAATTTCTTACCTTGAAGGAATTTGATGGAGGAGTTGTGAGATTTGGTAATGACTCACCCTGCATGATAAAAGGAAAGGGAACTATTTCTCTTAATGGAAAGAGTAGTGCAAATGATGTCTACTGGGTTGAATGATTAAAGCACAATCTTTTAAGTGTAGCTCAACTCAACGATAGAGATTATCCATTGGAATTTAAGAATGGAATGTGCAAAATCTATGGGAGCAAAGGTGAATTGATTGCAACTGGAAAGCAAACTAAAGGTAATCTCTAGCCCTAGCTACAATAGCTACTCTACTACAGTTGAAGGTTAGAGTCTATATGCAATATAAGATCCATTTTGAGATTGATCTAGGTGTATTGTGAAGATCCAATCATTGTCTACCCAGCTCGAGATCTGATGGAGATACTTTTTTTGAATCCAATCGGTTCCCATTTTATTTCAAAATTATGTTGTCTCGATCATTTGAAATAATCTTCATATCACCATTTTCTAACAAAAAATATGTTGTCCCGGTTGTCCCGGTCATTTTAAATAATCTCCATATCACCATTTTCTAACAAAAATTATGTTATCCCCCTAGGCAGTGTGTTTCGAATAATTGTATATATTGTCAATTAGTGAAGGTTAAGTCCAGGGGAGGTTACATCTATGGCCAGATGTTTGGGGTGGGAGGATTGAACCGGGGAGAACAAAATGATTAACAACTATCTTATTATCATTGTTGTCACCCTACAATTTTCTAGGATGTAGAGAATCGAACAACTTTCTCATCATTGTTGGCCCCCTACAATTTTCTAAGACGTAGAGAATCTAGCAGTTTAGTCGATAACTATAGTGCGGGTGGTCCTTTTCTTCTAGTGTCATTCTAGTAGGTTAAGTAGGCGGCCTAACCATATGACATATATAAAAACTCTCTTATGACTTAGATTAATTCAATTTACTAGTAGGTTTCTTATCAATTAATTAATTAATTAATTAGAAGTAGGCCTCTTCATATTACGTATATAATCTGGCAATGTGGAAGTGAATGTTAAAACCAGTGGAGGTTATAACTGGCAATGTGGAAGTGAAGGTGAAGCCCAATGGAGGTTAAAACTGGCAATAGAATTAATTAGAAGTAGGCCTCATCATAAGATTAGGACAGTTTGGAGTATAGTCAGTCAGGGAAACTTGCCATATAGGGAGGGAGGGCCCCTACCCCTATCAATTATATGGTCTATTTCTGAGAGGCTTGGAGACCATGAGAAATACCAATTGAAAATTGAGGGACTTGATTCCGAGTTTCAGTAGATTTGTCAGACACATATCTTTCTTTTTGAGGTTGTTTTGGTAATAAAGTTGAGGCAAGTTGCCCTAACTGAACTCTAAACTCTACTTTAAATAACTAAAAAGCATTTCTACTTTCAATAACCTTGTCTAGGAAATACCAAAAGAGAATATTATAATGTGAACAAAATATTCGACGTGTCCAACAAATCTACAAAATAGGAGGGAAAGTAGGGTGTCACCGGAGGTCATTTAAATCTTCTATACTCATTTTCTTTCAAAATTCAATAGGGTGTAACCTACCCTACTAGGCGGGAAAGTAGGGTGTCACCTACAAAATAGGAGGTCATTTCTATACTCATTTCCTTTCATTTTATTTACAAATAATGTTGTCTCCACTCTTATACTCATGGGTACAAGCATCTTCTATGTTGAACAAATCTACTCGTGGGTACAAGTTCTGTGTCGAACAAATCTACTCCCTGTGAGACGTGTCAATAGATATGGGGATCTAGATATTTATTTTAGACTCATTCCAATACTGCATCTTTATTTTATACTCATTACAATTCCTTTAGGGAGGGTTATATCTATTGCCAGGTAGGGATGTAGTATATTGTTCAGAAGAGACATTAAATTAAAATACTGCCAATTATTTACCAGGGAGGGTTATATCTATTGCCTCTCACCAATTATGTGCCCACTTTCAATAATTTGCAAGAACAAGAACAATGGATAATATGCATATTACTTATATTTTTTTCAAGTAGGTTACATATCGTGAATAATAATAATAATAATTACATTCTTATTAGACTTTAACCGGTGCCTAACTACAAAAGTGGAAAAAGTGCATGCAGAAATCCATACACCACAATTTAGATTCACCCTTAGACAACCCAGTTTAGATTCAACTAGTTCTATTAAGCGGCTACTGAACCAGCCTAACAAGGGACAAAGATTATTTATATGGAACTTGCATTCTGTTCAAAAGGCCACTATTTTAAAGTTAATACCAAATCCATCCTTGTTCAAAAGGCCACTATTTTACACTACTACTTGAGGAAGGAGGGGAAGGTTCTTTCTTTATTGACTGGAAGGAAGGCTCATCTTTCTGACCCTAACTTGCAACCTATAAGCACCAAAGTTAGAAACAACTAGGACCCCATTCCTACCCTAACAAGGATTCATTAAACCTACCATAACTAGAATACTGCTTTCTTACTGATCTTGCTGATGAGCAGCACCCCATAGCCCTACTATATTCTATTATTCGCCCTATTATATTATATATATATAAAAAGGTGGAAACTTTAAATCGTGCATCCAGAAATCACCTAAAATGTCGAATCGCCCCCACCACTCCCACTTTCTGACTATTTTTGACTAAGCGGTCAAGGGAACCTCTCAAAGCAAAATCAAAGTAGAAAGGTTAGGGGAGAGGTCTTGCATTTTGTCAAGCTGGAATATAACCCTTATATTACGTCGTACTTATATTAAGCAGCTACTGAACCAGCCTAACAAGGGACAAATATTCTTTATACAAAACTTGCCTAACTCCAAAGTGTGGAAAGGGCAAGTCCTATTATACTATATATAAATATTAGGGTAAGTCTATATTTTACACGTCAAGTAGTGGGGAATAGGAATAATATGATAGTGGAGAATAGGAATAATCTAATAGTAGTGATGGATGGATACCATTTTTCGGTCAGACTAGGCAGGCGAGAAGAAAGATTAGGGGAAAGGTCATGCCAAAAAAGCATCCCTTACATTCAAATTGAATAGTGCCTTTACATTCAAATTGAATAATGCCCTTACATTCATTAAAACCCCCTGCACATTCTAAGTGAATAATAATAATAATAGTTTAGACGATCGTCGGCTGGTTCAAGCCGTAAACAAACCAAAAGGATCTAGGATCTATGGTTGGCTAATAAATGATCTACAAACATAATAGAATTGAATGCAATCTATTCTTGAAGGCTGGTAAAAGCCCGAAACCAACCAAAGGGAATTAAGGCTGGTTCAAGCCTCAAATAAACCAAAAAGATCTATGGTTGGCTCCTATGAAGATCTACAAATAGAATACAATCTCATACAATCTGTTCTTGTGCTATTGGGAAATACAGATGGAACTAGAACAATATAATGCTGCAATTGAGGTGTTAGGAACCTGAAGTGATGGAAGGAAGGACAAATGCCAACACCAAAAAGAAACTTATTCAAATAAAATAATAATCATTATTATGACTAGAATGTAATTAAGGATTATTCTATTTCTTTATACTAAACTAGCCAGATTATTCTTCTTATTATTCTATTGTGGGTTAACGAGTTGGCATCTTGGGTGGTAAAGTCCCACATCACAACTAGAACCCCACCCAAAGGAGACGAGACAAATAAGATTGACTGGAAGGAAAGCACTCATCAAACCTACCCTAACTAACAAAGATTCTTTATATAGTAGTTGCCTAGTTCCACAAGTGGAAAATGTAATTATTATTATTATTCACTATTAATTAGATAGGGAAAGTACTATTTGGGATCCTAGTTTTCTTCGTTCGGAGACGGGACAACATTTTCTTTATACTTGAACCAGAAGTGAGTACAAGTGGAAACATGAACCTTTGTGCAACTTTGGATCAATGGGTTACCAAAAATCCACCCGGTTAGGAGAGTAACAACCTGCCTTTTCTATTGACTCTAGCTTGCAGGCAGAGCGCGAGTGGTAACACCACTAATTATGCTACTTTTTAGAAACTTGTTACCCTACAAGCCACCCACTTAGGAGAGTAATAACTAAACAATGGGAAGGTTGGATTGATCATGGGAAAGGTGCCTATCCAGATTCGAAGTAGACATTAATGGAATGATGGATCAAAGCACATTAATGGAAGGAGGGATTTATTGATGGAAGGCGGGAAAGGTGCCAATCCAATGATAGGTTCATGCCTATTTGATCTTTAGCTGGAAGGGTATCACAACCTAACAAGGAACAAATATTTATACTTTAACCTACCTGTACCCATGGATGTCGACCTACCCCTACCCATGGCCCCTTCTAATAGTAGGGGAACCTACCCTTACCAAGGGATATGGAAAATGGATGTTGACCTGCCCCTACCTGAACTACCCCGCCCCACCCCGGCTAAAGTTTTCCACCTGATATCCTTCCATCCAACCTTCCATGATGAGGTGGTAATTGAACCCACACCTTGTTTCCCAAGGATTCGATCCATAGGGACAACCAACTAATAACCCACCCCTCTCATTTGGTTGCCGAATAATTCAACTTTTGAACCTAAAAAACTAGAGTTGATGGCAATTCGCCAGATTATATACGTAACATGCCCCCCAGTCGACAATTCTAGCAACTAGAATTGCAAGCACCCCATAGGGGCCATAGAATAGTAGGGGCCTACCCTGCTTCCCAACTATAGTTCCCACCCACCCTATTTGGGCTATAGTTGTTGATTCGATTACAGTGTGCATGGGGAATTATGATATGCTTTTTAAGTCTTCTTAGATTTCCATAAGTGAGCATCGTAGTGGGATTGACTCTCATTAGATCAGAATGTGCTATGTTGGGATGGGCACAATTGGCTAAGCATGTAGGTTCTTCTCGAGGTGCTTGCTCAGATGAACTAACCTTAATATGTCATGCGAAGGCGGGCGTTAGTCTAAACGAGTGGTCATGATACTAGGCAGACACTATAGAACCATTTCCACTTGTTCCTTCTCCAATTGACCTCGTTGACTCATCAATTGAAAAATGGGAAGCAAAGGCAAGGTTAGAAGTAAAATAGATACAAGAGGAGCAACAGTTTGAGAATGGGCAGTACCAACAGCTTAATAAGCAGTTTATCTTATTGATCCATCACCTGTGGCAGAGCCACCTGTTTGAGAGCCAACAACATTTATTGCCCTACGAACATGCCCTGGTAGATAATACCATCCCAGAACTATAACTATTCTAAAGGGGGGCCCTCCCGGGGGGTAAGATTAATTGCGGGGTGTCATGCCCAAACTTTTGGGCAAGAACTCAACAACAAATTTTTTTTTTGAAACACTTAATTACGTGCCACCTATGCTTAAATAGTTGAGTCAGCTTAGCAAGTTTTTCCCAACAAATTATTATTGGATATAAAAATGGATTTTCTAAAGTGAGCAACGAAGTTAAACTTAACTAAGAGGCTTGGTTTTTTGATAAAACTCTTAGGCGATGATATAAGAATCTTACTTACATAACTATTACGATGACTCCTAAAATCAAGCATTACAAATTTTTTTTATGAGGACACTAATAAATTTGCTTAAATGTCCCTTTCATGTTAGTTACATTTTAAAATATTTAATTAGATCATCTCCTACCAAAATAACATTAAAATAATTACCTGACTCAATAATTATTCATCTAGGTAGAGGTGTATCAAGAATTTCCTAATACATTGATATTATAGCCTCTTCATTTATAACATAATTAATTCTTCAATATTACTGCTATTTTGATGAATTAACATTATCTAATTTAATAAAATTAGAGGGACGATGTCATAATATTAATTATTTAATTTACTAAATGACTTCACCTGGGTTAAACAAGTTCTCAAGGTTCAAGATCATCATCTTATTTTAGTAATAAATAAAATTCCACTACGATAACCTCTTACTGATGATCATTTAATAACCTTTATAAAATTCTTCCCTTTTATTATGAACATCATTAAAAAAAAATTCCTAAAATGTATTTATATAACTTAACTCAAGGGGTTAAATATTACTTCTTGGTTTAATTTTCATTCTTATCTTGTATAAGATTTCTTACTAATGAACCCTCTTAATAAATTTAAACAAAAATGAAGATGACATTGCTACATAGGAATTAAATCTCTCTTTTTTTTTTTTTAAATACCATCTCTAAAGAAGTCAATAAAATAATCCTTCTAACCCTATCTAGGGTTGTTTTATTTTACTTAAAACTTAACCCTAACTCGAACTTTTTACTATCAAACCCTAACATACTTTTCTTTGTTATTTTTTTTCTTTGTATGCAATGTGGGTGTGTGCAGGTCGGATGGTGTGAAGGGTCCTAGGGTCGAGGAGGGAGCAGCCATAAACACTCGCAGCGGGCTGAAGGGAGGAAAGCTGGAGTGTCGTGGTGTTTTATCGCCCTCGGCCGAGCTAGAAACTGGGGAGGGGAGCCGGGGACTGAGCGGACGCGGCGCCACCAGTGGGTCTCTCCACTGCATGGGTTGCGGCCCGCACAGTGGGCACAACCCGCTGTGAAGGTCGCTGCCTGCACAGTGGTGCGGCCCACTGTGTGGGTCACGGCCTGCACAAGGGGTGCAACCCACTGTGAGGGCCACGACCTGCACAATGGCTGCTGCCGTGGTGACCTCTTTCAAACCCTTCTCCCGCAATATGGTTTACGATGTTTTTGTTTTTTTTTTAAAAAGGATTTATTTATTTATTTAATATTTTTTTTTTTCTTTAATATATATAACGATATATATATATATATATATATATATATATATATATATGTTCTGGTCTTTTTTTGAAACAGGGATTTAATATGGACTGCCAAATAAATAAAATTAGCCTACATTAACAATTAGATAATTACTTCATTTTCAATGGATTTATATTATATAAATGTATATACGTATATTTCTCTTTTTTTTTATAATCAAGGCATTTAACACTTAATCTCTTTTACATAGCAACACTTATATTTATTTTTCCTCTTCTTAAAAACAGCACTAGTTAGAGTAAAACAATAGCTAAATTGGTTTATATATTATATATATGTATATAGACCCTTTTTTTTTTTTTTTTTATAAATCTAAGACAGGTTTTAAACCACACTTCAGAATGGAATATGTTTTATTTCATTTCATCATCATGAAGTTCCCTTTCTTTTTTTTTTTCTCTTTTAAAAACAAAAATATAACTAGATTTATTTTCCACATTTACAAAATGGAAAGGCAAGCAAAATTTAATTTTATTACAGCTGCAACTAATATTGCCTAAAATTCATTTAAACAATAACAGATATGATGTATTTTCAGAATCACTCTTAAAATACCCCTTTATGCTTTCTTGGGGTATGAATGGTAATGAAGATCAATATTTCACTTCTTATTCCAAGAAACTACTATATTATCTTTTAGATTTACACTAAATTTTTTTTTGCACTACACTATTAGCTTTTAACAATTTTCATTTCTTTTCAAAAGCTTAATAAGGCATAAACAAATTTTCTGTCTTAATACAATCCAGCAAGTAAACATAAACTTTATCTTAATACCTATAAGGAAATATTTCTATTTCTTCATTCCTTTGCAACACTAACTAGAGTGAGAACAGCATACATATTTTTTTTTTGCAATCTAAATACAAGTAAATATGAACACAAAGATTTGGCAATAAAACATTTACATTTTCCTTTCCATGGAATAGGAATACATAGCTTTACTTTTTGGAAAAATAAATACAACATTGACTATCTCTTTCTTTTACAAGCTAACATTGAATACATAATCCTCTTTTCTTGTAAATAACACAATCTAGCCCCTTTTTTTTTTCCTATACAAACTCCAAAAGTGAATACATTAACTTTTTCTGCAACATAAAATAGCCACATAACTCTTTAATCCATCTTTTCCCATTCCCATGCAACCTGCAATAAAACACATTTTTGACCATGGAGAGCTCACCTCCCAGCCTAGGTTTACTAGAAGCCACCCCCAAGCTTGGAGAACCAAGCACTAGACGGGTTACAAACAAGCAACTCCACAACAAACATAGGAAGACACTCACATACAAGTTTCCCATCCCAAGCTACACTTTCACCACATTCATGGTGACTCTTCCATGGGTGGAAGTGGACCAAGTACCAATGGGGAGATTTGCAAGCCAAACACAACACAAGCCACCTCATGGCAATACCAATGCAACAAAATACTTCCACAATCCTTATGCCCCCCAAAAAGGCTCAAGGCCATATTTACTCCCCTTATGACCCCCAAATGCATACACAAGGCTATGCAACAAGGGTCACAAGGGACAACCTTGAGATCACTCTCCATAAGGAGAGCCTCTCACCCATGGCTGTCATACTCCTTCCACCCCAAGATCTTCCTACCCTCCCAAGAGTAGGAGATCTTGGACACTCCCAAAACAACAAGAACACAAAACAAAACACATAGAAAAGAAAACTACACATTCTTAACTTCAACAAAAACTTCATAAAACACATTCTTTACAAGCAACTCTTTTCTTTTACAAAACAACATAAACTAACACTTACAACATAACAAGAAGAGATAAGAAGAAACCAACCTTATTCTGCCAATAGGTATGCTAAAATTAGTTGGGGATGAGCTGCCCAATTCCACACTAACTTTTCTCCCAAATTCCTCCAAGAATTCTATTCTCCTACTAAATTTTCAAATCAAAGCATAATCTCCAAAAATGGAGAGTGGGTGATTACTCACTAAGTCTCCAATTCTTGCCTAAGAAGGCCTCTCACACACTTCCCAACCCCTTGGGTGAGGTGTGAGTTCCCATTGGTTGCCCTTCCCAAACTCTTACACACTTACCAAAATTGGAAAGGGAAAAGGTGGAAGAAGATGGGGAAGAGGGTTTGACATCAAAAGAGAAGGTTCTCTATCCTAGGAGGAACTTTCTAAGTTGAATTTTCGTTCATCTTGGAAACACCACTTTTTGAAGTGACTAAATAGTCACATGGGAGAAGCCACATGTTGCAAAATACCCCTAACCCATAGGTATACCCTTTGGACCCTTGGAAAAGCCTAAAAACTTACCCTAGGAGTCCATTAAACCCTTTGGAAACCCAACTGAAGTTTACCTACGGGTCAAACTTGAATTGACCACTCCCAAGACACCCTACCCAAGGCAAATTTGGGACCACACTCATGTTTTTGAATGGCTTTGGTAGAAACAAAACTCCCTCCAAGAGACAAGTCAAAATCAATGACACTAATCAACACATGTGTCAAGTGACACAATAAAAATACAATATAAAAATCACACATGGAATTTGTCTCTTGTGGGATTACACATATACATATAAATTAATTTTAACACTCAAGCATTATACACTACACAAATAAAATACATTACAATGGGGTGTTGTCTCTCCAAATAGACAACTCCCGGCTTAACAAACGCACATTGGTCTAGGCTTGGTTCTCCATATAAATTCCATGGTCACATGGATAATTTTCCTGCGCATCTCAATTAACACATTAGTAATTCCAAATAATCACATTTATACAAAATCAAATACATGGATTCCATTGCACATCAAACACTCATACATTAGGCAACAATAATTCAATATCTCATTTGTTTCAAATTCAATTTCACATAAGCAGTTAACATAATTTCCAAAATTGAACCACTCATAAATAAGTATCATTTTTCCTATCATCAAAATGAAATCCTGCAAATTTCCAATAATGACATTCACCATCATAATGTAATTCTATTCTAGTAACATATCTAAAGTTTCATAATCATCATGCATGAAATAAAGCATCAACATATGTCAGTGTGATCCAAATCATGGAATCATATAAGTTCTAAGTCCATAAAGCATAAAATAAAGCATCCATAATAGTCTCAATATGCAAATAACTGAAAATGTCAAACTGAATCGGGGTAGGGCCTCACACGGGGAATTTTAGTTACCACCCTGGAGAATAATTAGGACCTCCAACTATATACCGACTAGCCCATAGAATAGTAGGGAGCCATTTATCACCCTACTGCAATAATGTTGAGGTAGATTAGTTGTAGGGGGCCACCCAACCCAATCTATATCCTCCTGGGCCCCACCCCTACATGGGGGGTTATCCAACTAATCTATTGACTATAATTCCTTATGAAAGTAGGTTGTTTCAGCTGAATCCTAAAGTCAACAACTGTTTAATTGCTAAAGTAGATGATAGTTGGCTTTGGCATAAGATATTTTGTCATATAAATTTTGATAACATTGTTAAGGTCAGTAAGTTGAAGTCAGTGAGAGGTTTTCCTCAGTTGAACAAACCGGTTAATGCTCTGTGTAAGGAATGTTAGTTAGGAAAGATGACATCTTCAACTTTTAAGAACAAATCTTTTTCAGAAGAACATCTATTAGATTTGGTTCATACAAATCTTTGTGGACCCATAAGGACTAAAAGTATTCAAGGTGACATATATTTTATGATCTTCACTGATGATTGCTCAAGAATGATGTGGGTCACATTCCTTAAGGATAAGTTAGAATAATTTGGTAAGTTCAAGGCATTCAGGGCTTTAGTTGAAAAGGAAAGTGGCAAGAAGATAAAGTGTTTGAGGACTGATCAAGGTGGTGAATTCACTTCTATGGAATTCACTAGATATTGTGAAGAAAATGGTATCAAAAGGCATCTTTCTGCACCAAGGACACCATAGTAGAATGGTATTGCAGAGAGGACCAATCGGTTAGTTGTTGAAGCTTCTAGAACAATGTTGATACAAGGAGGTGTAGCAAAAAATTTCTGGAGAGAAGCTATTAGCACAACTATCTACACTATGAACTAGATATTGGTAAAGAGAGGTAAGGATAAAACACATTATGAATATTGGTATGGTAGATCACCTAATGTCAGTTATTTTAAGATATTTGGCAGTAAATGTTTTATTAAGAGAGGTGACTATGTTAGTAAGTTTGAGGATAAAAGTGATGAAGGAATATTTCTTGGTTACTCCACCAAGAGTAAGGCCAAGAACTATATGAATGGGGAGAAGAATTGTATGATTGATAGAGATAAGGTCTATAGCCAGTTACCAACTAAAGAAAAGGAGAGTATATGGCAAAATATAAACTAGGATTCCTATTCACAATCATAGCAATCAAGGGTATTGATACTTGTATTGCCATCAATGCCAAAGGGGGAGATTATTGGAATTTGCATGAAGATTGCATTAATGAAATGTTATATTGTCATTGATGTCAATTAACCAGTAATAATGTTGTTATAATGTTGTTTTGCAATCGGTAGGGAGAGCTAGTGAAGGGAATTGTAACTGGTAAGTGAGCTTGTGAAGGAAACCGGTATTACTAGAGAAGAAGTGAGATCAATCGGTAAACCCTACGTATTGATATGATAAACTCTAACCGATGAAGATTCGATGAATCGGTTGTATTGGTTTATGATCTAATGATGAATGGTAATGATTATGACACGTAGACATGTTGTATGAGAAGAGTTTCAAATGGTTTTTGGCGCGTAAAGATAATGGTTTTTGTCTTGGGAATGAGAAAGTTCATTGCATGTAATGGAAACCGCGTGATGAGTTACAATGTTCGATGAAGGAGTGACCAAGGAGAAATCGAGGTTGTCTTGAATGTTGTGCAATGATTATTATGTGATCCAACGGTCATACTTGAACCGATTTGTTTGTAATCTCTATGAGATGTTTAGGTTTGTGATGTGTTACCAACCTGTTGTTTTGTTTATAAGGTCGATGAGTTGTTTTGTTGTAGTGTTGGCAATTTTCAATTGAGAGTAAGAGAGTGTGGTTGTCGAACCAGATAATGTATCTATAGTATGTGTAAAGTTAGATAGGAGCATGAAAAGGATCTGAACAAGCAAGTCTAGTGCTATTCAAATAGATCAATAAACCCCTGTTGTTTTCTAACAATTATAGCAGTCAAATCCCCTAACCGAGTAAGCTCTAACAAGCTTAGTGTTATCTAAATCCTCTAACCATGTGGTCCATTAGCTTGGATTTCAATTCCCATACTGACATTACTCCTAAAAGGGTATTGCTTCTAATAGGGCATTATATTCAATCCCTTAATCGGGTGGTCCATAACAAGATGTGTTCTTAACAAGGTTTATTGTAAAGCTTTAATAGGCTACACTCCTAACAAGGAAAACTTCAGAAGAGTTCAGAATACTTGTGGGTATTCATCCCCACCATGGATTTTCCCATTTGGGTTTCCATGTCAAAAATATTGTGTTAAGTGGTGAATGTTTTTGTGGTTATGTTTACTATGGTTGAATTGCTTAGCTGCTAAATCCACTTTGATATGTCATGTTAACCAGCAACAATCTAAAATATGTTTTAACTACTGTCAGTAAAGTATTTGAATGATTCAGTTAAGAGTTTGTGAGTTTCAAGTTGTTTTACTATTAGTTTGTTATAATAGTTAACTAGTTTAACTTGTCAGTATTATTAAATTTGAAGTTCAGTGTTTAAACCAGTCAGTTTAGAGTTTGCTTTCAGAGATTGATTTTGAGACTGGTGAAAGTATATACAGTTTTCTATCTAGTGATTCACCCTCCCCATCTCAGTAGTTGACCAAATCCTTATTCTTTCATCATACCATTAAAGTTTGTCGGTTACATGCATGTCAATTCCCTGAATGTCGGTGAAGTGAATATTGGTTACCTTGATTACTAGATCTCCAATGAAGTGTGTTTCCAGCAATAACAACACCAATAACTTGGATGAGTGTCAATTTCCAATAGATTTATCCTTATTCCTTTTGAATCTAGGTCTCCTTTAATATTCAAGATTAGGCTTATAATTCCTCACAAATATTTCATGATTCGTAGTAGCTCTTTCAAGGCATCTAGAAGAAAAATGACCAATCTTATTGCATGAAAAACATTTAAAAGGGACTTTTACTTCATACTTACTTCCAGCTAGTCCTTTAGGAATTCTTCTAGCAATCAAGGCTTCTAGCTCTTCAAGTTTTCTTTTTTCTCTCTCAATTTCCTCCATATCCTTAGCATACATATCCTTTCAATCTATCTTCTACTTACCAGAGGTAGAGCTTAAATGTAGTCTCAGTTTTAGTAGCACTCTGATCTCCAAGTTCTTCAAGTTCAAAAGAAGTCAATTTCCCAAGTAATCTATCTCTAGTCACAGGGGTACTTGACATTGTCCGGAGTTCATTGATAGTAGTAGCCTTCATCTTATAAGATGGAGGTAGAACTCTCAGAACTTTTGACACTATCTTATCCTCACTAATAAATCTACCGCAACATTTGATACACATGACAATCTCATTGAATCTATCCATGAAAGAACTTATCTTCACATCTTCTTCCATCTTCAAAGTTTCATATCTTACCCAAAAACCTTTAAGTTTTTGAATTTTCATAGCCTGGTCACCTTCATAAAGAGTTTCAAGCTTTGTCCAGATCAGCTTAGTATTCTCCAACTCTATGATATTCAATAGATTTTCATGAGATAGGGAGCTTAACAATGCTTATTTTTCTCTTACATCATTTTTAGATCTCTTCTATTCATCAGCAGGTGCTAGTGTTCCAGGATTAGGATCATGAGGTATATACCCTTTCTCCACTATCTCCTAAACTTCAGCTCCAAGACATCTAAGATGAATATTCATTTGCTCCTTCCATATTTTCTAATTAGTACCATCAAATCTAGGACTCTCCTTCTAATAAAGATTGAATGTGGAAATTGATCCAGTTGCCATCGGATCTCCTCAAGCAGTTAAGCTTCTGTAGAGAGGACCTCGCTCTGATACCGATAGTAAACTAAGAGGGGGTGTGAATCAGTTTACTCACATGTACAACAACTAATTCAGTTATAAACCTTATACCAAAGCACAACACAATGAAAGATATATCATAAAAGCACAACACACATAACACCAATATTTCATGTGGAAAATTCCAAAAGGGAAAAATCATGGTGGGAAACCCTACCCACAATCAAATAAATACTCTATAGTAGTATTATGAATAATTACAATGGGTTCTGCACTTGCAGAAAGAACAATAGCCTAGAGAACACTTCTCATCACAAAGGGAAGTCTCACTAACTTAAATAAACATCAGACTACAATCCGGAAAGAAATGAACTATGAAAGTAGCATCTACTAATGCTTGATACAGTTCTAGTTAAGCATTGATGTCTGCTCTACAATACCAAAACTTTCCAACCTTCACTTGAATGATATGACTTTATTTGCACATAAATCTTCCTCTGATATTGCATACATAACTATCCATCTCATCAATATCCAAGTTACATGAATAAGTCACCTATAAATATAGATCATCAACCTTATTGACAAGGTCAACTAAACCCTAAACCCATAAACCCATAATTACAAAAATTACATCACACAATACTACTAGACCAATATTATGATTTACATTACATAACCTAAATCAAGTATCCAAAAAATTATATCCACCGGAGATTCCGCTAAGACCAAAATCCAACACGCTTCACCATTCAGTGGAAACCCTCAGTGAAGTAACATAAAGTTTAATCGGTTCCAAATAGGAACATTATAACAACACGCCATCCAATACAAATTCACCAAATACTTGAAACATGATCAAGAAACACATTCAACATGATAGAAACTGATTCCATAAGCCGAACCGAAAATCCATTGACCAAGTCACCAAATAATGCATATTGGTAAAGCTAATCGAGATAGAAAAGGCAAGTTGGTAAAGACAGAAACTAGCCAGTACCGGTAAATACCAAAAGCAATAATAGCCAAAGCATGAAATCATGAACCAGCAGAATATAGAAAGCATGTAACTAACCAGAATAAGCATCCAAAACCGAATCCAGAGATCTAATCATATCGGATCAAAATCATAGCCAAAACCAAGAAGATCACCATGACTAACCAGGATAGATCCAACTGAGATAGCCTCCAACTAGGATATAGTGTTGACATCAATGACAACACTTAACCAAATCCAGCATATTACCAACATCAAATCCCATTGGCAAATTGGAAGTCATAATTTCTTTGATTTTTGCTGCTTTTGAAGTATGTAATCAAGTGCTAGTTGTTGGGAATTTTTTCTTGTTACTGTTGGGATTAGAAAAAAGTTCTATTTGTTGGAATTGTTATCACTGTTTTTAAAATTGGGTTCTTTTCCCATAATTGGCTATGGTTCTTTGAAAATATTCGTAGGGTGTGGCCCTAAATGCTTCAGCTTTATTCTAAACCTAGAGGGTTTAAGGTTGTTCTAAGTTTTGGGCTTTATCTTTTGTATTAGGTCCCCTGGTTTCTATTCCGTCGTTACTTTATTTCACTTAAGCCATGGGTCGCGGGGTCGTAAGAAGTGTCCCCCCTTGCTATTTACCTAGGCAGTCATGTTGATTATTTGAAAAAAATTTCACCTTTTATTATTTCCTTCTAAAGTGTCGGGCCCAGTAAACACCGATCGACTTGAGGAAAGATCCGACGGTCGGCGCTATCTCGTAAGGGTGAGGTGCTTGCCTTTTAAGGCTGCGAAATAGCGAGGACGAATATCAGCCGTCCATGTGTCATGCGGAGAAAGTAAAGGTTGCGGCCGTCAAAGAAGGTAGGGCCCCCCTACGTGGTCTTCTCTGGCGTATTAGAGGGCAGCACGTGGCATAGGTCGCCACAGTCAGCATGTTAAGATTAAGGATCAAAAGTGGGCCCCAAAGATGAGTCAACTCACAGGTGGAGGTGACCCGGCAGGGACAGCTCTTACAATTCATTGAGACCCCGTGGCTCCTTCCAGCGAATGAAAAGTCGACAGGTCAGCTTCGAAGATGATAGGGCGCTAGGTGTCCATGGCATGTCTGTGGGCCCACCTCTTCTGAAAGCTCCTAACAGGGTTTAAATGCCGATCAACTTGAGAAAGGATCCGACGGTCAGCGCTATTTCGCGAGGGTTAAGTGCTCACCTTTTAAGACTGCGAAATAGCGAGAATGAATATC
Organism: Cryptomeria japonica; assembly: GCF_030272615.1. Taxonomy (NCBI): domain Eukaryota; kingdom Viridiplantae; phylum Streptophyta; class Pinopsida; order Cupressales; family Cupressaceae; genus Cryptomeria; species Cryptomeria japonica. The sequence goes on from NC_081405.1 coordinate 449,122,434, forward strand.
AGCCGTCCATGTGTCACGACGGGGTAAGTGGAAGGCATAGCTGTCAGAGATAGCTGGAGCCTCGTGGCTTTCTTCTGGCATATTATAAGGTAACACGTGGTACAAGCCGCCACAGTCAGCAGGACAAGGCGTTAGGTGTCCATGACGTGTCTGTGGGCCCACCACCTCTGAGAGCTTCTAACAGGGTTTAAATGCCGAGCAAGTCGAGATAAGATCTAACGGCTCGCGCTATTTCGCAAGGGTAAGATGCTCACCTTTTAAGGCTACGAAATAGCGAAAGTTAACCTGGACCGTCCACGTGTCTTGATGACACGTGGTCTAAAAGGAAGCTGTGGGTCCCTATAGTGTATGCTTGACAAATGAAAATGTGACAGGTCGGCTCCGAAGATAACGAGGAGCCAGGTGTCCATGGCGTGTCCGTGGGCCCACCATTTCTGAGATAGACCTGTCGAGACTGAAGTGGGGCCCCCATGGTTCTTCTTCCGGCAAGTGACAGAGCGACAAATCAGCACAGTGGATGACTAGATGCCAGATGTCACTGATGACTCAGCGGGCCCACCATTCCTGAGGACCTGTTCGAAGGATTAAAAGGTGATTAACTTGAAAGATAATCCAACAGCCCGCGCTATTTCGCGAGGGTTAAGTGCTCACCCTTTAAGGCTGCGAAATAGCGAGAATGAATATCGGCCGTCCACGTGTCATGATGATGACATGGCAAAAAGGAAAAACATGGGCCCGCCACAGTATAAAGGGATACATTCGGCCAGTATCAAAATAGAATGTAAAGGGATTTTCTAAACCAATGATCATATGCCGCGTGGTATTATGTAGCCAATAGAAGGATGGGACCCAGACTAAAGACAAAGCCGTCAAAATGCAATTCACAGTGAGACACTTGCAGGAAGGCTGCGACCCGTTGGAGTTAAGATATGAATTCTCGTATGAATTCGATTTTGAATGGACGGCCGAAGCATGCGGAATCAATGTTACAGTTAAGGCCCAAAAGTACAAGCATTTGATTTCTTAACAACCAAGTATAGAGATCTTTTAAAAGGATTTTGCAGAAGAGTAACGCAGAGTTATCTTTTGCAAATACAGAGAAGGTGAATCAGTTGCAGAGTGAATTTCTTCAAGCAAGCATCAGGTTCTTTCTTATTTTGCAGCCATTCTTGTGTTGTAATAAGTGAAATTATTCTCATATAACAGAAGTGTTTTAAGAAGTGATATTCCTCTGGTTGTATTTCAAATGGCTCCTAAAAGGGAATTTTCTGGTAAAGTTGATTATTTAGAAAGAAGTGTGTGTGATGACTTTTTAGAACAGTTAACGCTGTCAACCAATCAGGCATCTAAGGCCAAGGAGTTAGTACCCAAGGCTCCCCGTCTGAAGATTGGAGAAGGATTGTATGACAAGGGTAATTGGCTAAGAGACCCACACGTTGGATTGTCTGGGTTGGGGTTATTTAGAATCGGATTTGGAATGAGGAATTCTCCTGCTCCTCAAAATAGCATTTGGGAATTAGATGTTGGGAAGTTGGTGGTCCCAGGGGTGTTCATGGATACAGATTTGTTAACCCAAATGGCATTGAATTATGATTCAGTTACAAGGTGTATCCGGGATGTAAATGGAAAAACCCTCGTGGAGATTAATGCAGAAGAGTTGAGAAAAGCGTTTGGACTTAGTGAGTTTACCAATTTCTTGGAACCTATAAACTTCACACAGTTAGCTCAGGTATACAGGGCATAGAGGACTCATCTCAGGAATGGGCCTCTCAAAGAACTTTTTCTGAAAGTGGGAGGGTTAGCAGTTGTAGGGCCCAATACACAAGAGCCTTTTTCACTAAGTATGTTTACCTTGAGGGAAAAAGGGATGTATTGGGCACTTTGCCAAGTTCTGGGAGAGGATGCCGAATCTAATATGCCAAATCATTATTTGTTAATGATTGTTCAAATTCTAAATCCTTCTCTTGCTATTACATTTGATTATGCTTCCTATATTGCTGATGCTATCCATGGAGGATTGATAGGGATAAAGAATGGAAAGGTGGATAGGCCATTTGGGTGGTATTCACTATTGATGCACCTCTTCCTCTTCAAAGGTGGAGATTATTTCGCCAGTGGAATGGACCTGGTAAAAGAAAAGGAGGGAGAAAAGATGCCGGTACAATTATGGAGTACTGTATTGTCATGGGATAGAGAGGATGCAAGTTTTCTAAAGTTTGATAAATATTTTGCATCCAAGATAAGGACTCTCCTTTGCTCTGACAATCCAAGAGTCCCCAAGGTTCTTCTGGAATTCTTAAGACCAAAAGAATTCGCAGAGAATATCAAGATAGTTCATAACTGGGGTGATATGTACTTGTATCTAGTTTCCACAGTTTTTAGAGTCTTTGGTTTCAGAGGCACCCCATTTTTGTTACCATACCAGGTCCCCCTCAAAGTGGGAATAGCTGAGATTCTCAGACAAATTGGTGACTTGCAAGAGGCAGAGTTAACAGGCAGAGGTAAAGGGACTATTTTCCCTACAGCTATAGTAGCCCACCAATTTATAATCACCAAGGGAGGCTGGAAATGTTTTGAGGATTTCCTCAAACCTTACCATTTGTCCATTGCAGTGTCTAGATGTGCTGATCCGGAAGACTTCTACAATGGTGTATTCCAGAAGAAAGTAGCATGCAGAGGTAGGCCTCATCAATTCCACTTTCCTGAAGACCTCATCAGGAATGAATTTGATTTGGATGAGCAGGAGTTGAGGAAGGAAAAATGGGTGGCTTACAGGAAGGCCCTGGATTTTGTGCATCAATTTGATGCTAGCTATGACCCATTGTCTAGCTTCTTCCCATTGGAAGAAAAGATAAAAATTTTGATTATTTGTTTTGAGGATGTGATGCAGACAATAAAGGAGAAAAGGGAAGTTGTACTTAAAAACAACCCTGAGAAAGCAAGAATGATTTTGGGGAAATCAGCTCCTACTAAAGCCATCCCTCCTAGTGATTACACCCTGCATAAGAAAGCAGGTTACAGTGTGTTGGTGTCTGCAAGAGGGGAACCCTCTTCATCCAAAGGGAAGAGGAAAGCACATGAAGTCATTGACATACAAGACAGCCCAAAGAAGCAGAGGGTGGGGAAGGAGGTGCAATCAAATACACCCTTATATTCCCCATCCCAATCCCCTCTCCACATTGGAGATGAACAAGCAGCAACTGAATACCTCTCTCAGTTGGGCAGCTTGGGGGAGATTGCGTATACATATGATGAAGTGGAAGAAGGGATGCCAGAAGAGCCCATTGAAGCACAAATGGACATCACTTCAACTGAACTCAAAGGCCAGGAGTGGGATCCTGAGATAAAGAAGGCCACTAGTGCCTTTCTAGCGGATGATAGTTTTGTCACATCTGAAGCATTCGTGCAATTTATCTGGAAACAACATATAGATAAGTATAATGCTAGATGTGAAACAAGAAAGGCAGAACAACCTGATAAAGATCCAGCCTTAGTGGAGGAAGAAATAAAACAGGAGATGATGGAAGAATTCAAAACCATCACTCCTGAACAGGGAAGAGATTTAGTAGCACAAGCTGGAGTGCTCATTCTACCAGAATGGAATATTGCTGATGCTCTGGTGCTGGATGCAGTGAGAAAAGCAACCAAACCCATGGAAGGGGTTACATTCAGTAAAGACAATGCTGCTCTAGTCATGTGGTCCCTTAAGAGAAATGAGGATAAGAAGGGTAAAGACACCACAGGGACAAGTCACATTGGTGGATTAATGGTCAAGAGAGTAGAGAGTACAGGGGTAGTAGAGGCTGCTAGCACAGTGTTGGAGACTGCCAAATTTAGTGTTGCAGTAGCTGAGAAGGATGCTAAAGAAAAGGAGGCCCTCCAGCTCAAATTGGAAACAGTCTTGAAGGCTTATGACAGTGCCAAGGAGGAAATAAGAGGCAAGGAGAGTATTATTGCCAGATTGCAGAGCCAATTAGCAAGACAACGTCAACAGGGTGAGTCTTCAACATTAATGATCACCTCTTCTCCTGCAAGACCTCCACCTACTAGCCCCATTATTGAGCTCCCACCATCTCCTGCACCTTCCAGCTCTCAAATGATAGAGATAACTCCCCAAGAATTGGAGAGTCTTAAGCAAACTCAGGCCTATTATGCAGGGAAGTATGAAGAAAAGATCAAGGCCACAGTCTCCAGTTTTGCAGACACTATAAATGCTTCACTCCTTCACAATAGTGTAGGAAAAGTCATGGAGATATGGACTGAGTTGAGAAGAGATAAGGCCATCTTGACACCCATTTTTGACAGATGGAGGCCTAGGGAGCAGGATTTGGAGTTCATGTGTGTTTCCTGTGATGAAGCAAGGGCCAATCCTATTATAAAGGCTACTTCTGATGTTGCTAAAGTTTTAATGCAGTTAGCTGCAGATGTAGACAATATGGACAAGAAGGTCAATTTGTGCAAAAAGGAATACACTGATCAGGTTTTTGAGTTGCTTCCAGGAATTTTTGCCAATCCAGACCAGCTGAAAGACAAGCAGATATGGCTTAGAGAGATGGATGCCAAGTTGTCAGCAAGGGTCAAAGGAATCATTGATCTCGATGACACCTCATTTTTTGTTCTAACCATACAGGAAATAGAAAGAATTAAATCACACTACAGTTTTCTTAACTCAGAAGTCAACAAACTGAGGAATTCTTGGAAAGGGTTGACTAAAGTTAAAAGTGATGTGATTAATTTTGTATGGCCGACCGAGGAGACGTATAGTGAGTGGGGAGTTAAATATTCCACTCGAGATCCGGAGCAGTTAGAGAGCGCCCCTGAAGAGCCAGAAGAGGTTGCAACTGAACAACCCGTGCAATAGACTGCTGAAGAAGCTGAAAAGAGCGCATAACTGAAATTGTAACTTCTTCAATTTTTGAAGTAATTGTAACAAACTTTCCTTGAGAAGTCCAAAGCTTTGTGCATCCATATTGTTATAAATGGATACCAAGACTAGAGAGAAGAGGATCACAAAAATTTTGTAAGAAAACGCTGCAGAAATATTATCTGAGCTTTTCCAAAGATTAATGGAGAATCAGACTTTTGTAAGATCTTTTCAAATGAATATCAATATACAGGCCGTCAGTTTGGAATGAAAGCTTTGTGTCGTCTTCAATCTTGTCCTTGAGTTTATTTACTCTTTTTCATTCAGAATAGTCTAGGATTTTTCTGTTTGAATGAAATTGTAAGGCAATCTCAGTATGGGTGTTTCTAGCTTTTCTCTTTAGGAGGGAAATTAAACATGCATGACCACTCTACCAGTAAATACTTTAGGAGAAGCCTTGAATTTTGAGGGCCATAGTTTATTTTGAAGTGATTAAATTCTCGTTGATGTTAGGCATCTGCAAGGATAAATGGAAACCAAGTTGATGGGAAGTGTAGAGATATTTTTTTTCAGGAGTTTTATTTGAATTTGAGTGACTCTGTAGCCTTGGATAAAGCACTGGTATTAATCGAAGGTTGTTTATTGCATATTTTGTTGATCAAATATGTTGAAGTTGAGTATTGTTTCATCCTTTGTTTTTCAATTGTTTTTCAAGGTGAATGAATCCACTGGTTTCTAGACTGGTTTGCTGTGGATTTGTTGCTTAAGAGTGTGGAGTTAATTCACAGAAGGTATACCCACCTGGGCTCAAAGAAAGGTCCGAAGTGTAGAAGGTCTAACCAAACCTTGTCATATGTTGTCTCTAGAATCCCTTTATCCTTAATGTCTCCTCGGCACTCATTTTAGATTGTATTATTTTAAGGGCATTGAAGGGAAATCAGATTTTGAGAACAACAGGAATCAAAGAACACTGAGAGGGGGGGTGAATTAGTGTTCTACCAGAATGATCAACTTTAACTTTATTAAAACATGCATTCACCAATCGATATAAATATACATATATAAATATAAGAAGTAAATCAACCAATAAGCCAATCACACAAATGAATTCCATAACATAGAGAATTATACGTGGAAATCCTCAAAGAGGAAAAACCATGGTGGGATTTGTGATCCATAATATCAATCCACTGGCCATATGCAAAGATATTACCAAATATGGGGGCCTGCACTTGCAGGAAGGCTTACAATCTAGAACACACTGCTCATCACAAAAAGGAGTCTCACTGACTACATAAAAATCCAAACTACAATCCAGAAAAGAGAATGAATTGCAAAGATAGCATCTCCTATGCCTGAATATAGTTCTATTTTAAGCTCTACCTGTTCTGGTTCGGAAACCCTAAACCCTTACCAGAATAACCTCTTACATAATTTTTGCATTACAATCATATCCTACCATCATATTCCTTATTACATATCATATTACATTCCATATCATATCATATTCAAAATAATCTAATCAACTGACTTATATACCCTTTGCAAACCTCATGCCTTATGTCGGCTTACATAGATAGTTACAAAATTAATATACAAGTCAACCCAATTACATATAAACATAAATATCAAAATCAATTGCCAATTGTCAGATCTCCCAAAATGATGTCGGCCTCCTATACTAGTATTCTGATGAAGACATGTCAGCCAGAAATGTCGATACCCAAAGAATTCCTCCTACCGATGAAGATACCTACCAGTGTTGGTGTCGGTGAAGTGTCTGCCAGTAATCAACCAAACCAAAATATGAAAGCCGAAACATGTTGCCATCAATGACAACATATTGAAACCAATGAAATGATTGTCAATTGCCAACAATCTCCCCCTTTGGCATTGATGGCAACAGTCATGTGAAAAATGATAACGGTTTCCATCTGTCGGTTTTGTCCTGAGACTACTCTCCATGAGCTAAATATCCATTTGTGATCATGATCTGAACAAAATACTCCATACCTCTGATGTCAAGAATATTATTTTCACCTATACCTCCTCCTTTGACATCAATGCCAAAAAAAATACCAAAACCCAAGACGAAGAATGAAAGTATATACAAAGAATGTCCTAAAATAGCTTATTAGAGCTGAATGTATTTAAAAATTTCTGAATAGGCTTTCTCCAAAAGCTCTAGATACGTATCACAACCAGATTTGAGTGTGCCAAAAACAAATACAAGTCTATTTAGCATATGGGCATATGACTCTTTATCTTTAAGTTTTGTCCGTGTGGGCTTACCAACCAAATCAATACACTCCTTCTTATGTACACTTAATGAGTTCAACAGGGGACTTACCAAACCTCTGGGACCTCTAGCTCTCCTACCAATACCAGCTAGAGCTAAAACTTAAGCTTCCAATACCAAAATCTAACCATCAATAGAAGTTGTTAAATAATTTGATCCATCAAAAGAATTAACTATAACTACATTCTTCTTTCGAGATTCCTTAATCCTCTTATCCAAATCAGTTGTAAGTAAACCTGTATTACAACATACTCTATAAATTTTTGTACACTGCCTCAATTCATTATCAATCAATTTCAGCATTTCATTAATCTCCTTCTTTTTTGACTCAATCATCTGATCAAATGTAGCTCTCTTTACCTGTGTAAACCTCTCCAGTGCTTGTCGGATTGATATCTACTGTAAAGATTGAAAGTCCTTGGAAATGTGTTCTATGATTGTTTTAAACTTGTTGGAAGGGCTTGCTCCTTTATCAAATTTGCACTCCAGGACAAGTCTATGAAAAATTGTGATAGACTAATAAATAACTCCTTTGTCCATAGATCCTTCCTTCATCATTTTTTGTGCAGCCATCATCATGAGTTCAGTAGAACTCATCTCAGTTATGTTTTTCTATTCAACTTGTGAGGTGTCAATTGACAACAATGATGGGCTCACTGTCAGTTCCCTGTCAGATTCCTCTCCCTTCTCTTCTGATGGTTTTATCAAATTTTATAGCTTCCTCTCTTGCACTAGTGGCTTTGCCACTTGGTGCAGTATCTATTGGAATCCACGAACACTGAGAGGGGTAGGTGAATCAGTGTTCTACTGAAACTATCAATTTTAACCTTATTAAAACATGTATTCACCAACCAGTATAGCGATACATATAGAATTGAAAGAAGTAAAGAAACCAATAAGCTAATCAAACAAATGAATACCATAACACAGAGAATTATATGTTGAAAACCTCAAAGAGGAAAAACCATGGTGGGATTTGTGACCCACAATATCAATCCACTAGCCATATAAAAAGATATTACAAAATATAGGGGCCTTCACTTTTAGGAAAGTTTACAGCATAGAGCACACTACTCAATCACAAAAGGAGTCTCACTGATTGCATAGAAATCCAGACTATAATCCAGAGAAATGATTGAACTAAAAAGATAGCATCTCATATGCTCAAATACAGTTTTGGTTAAGCTCTGACTGTTTTGGTCTGAAACCCTAAACCCTTATCGGAATAACCTCTTACATAAATATCCTCACATACATGATCTCTCTCATATATTTTGCATCTCCACTACATTCCAAAACCTTACATATCCATATTCTTACATATTCCAAAATGATCTAATCAGCTGACCTATATAACCTTTACAAACTATCATGAATTATGTCGTCTTACAAAGAAAATTACAATATGAATATACATGTCAGCTCAATAAAATAAACACATATATATCAAAATCAATTGCCTATGCTAGATCTCCCAAAATGATGTCAGCCTCCAATACCGATATCTTGATGAAGTCATGTTGGCCTGCAATGTCAGTACCTAAAGAATTCCTTCCAACCGGTGAAGATACTTGCCGGTCTCAGTGCTGGTGTCAGTGAAGTGTCTCTCAGTACACTACTAAACTAAAATATGAAGCCGGAACATGTTTCCATGTTTCCATCAATGACAACATATTGAAGCCAAGCAATTGAGTGTCAATTGCCAAAAATCTCCCCCTTTGGCATTGATGGCAAAACTCATGTGAAAAATGATCATGGTTTCCATCTGCCAATTTCATCTTGAGCCTACTCCTCGTGAGATGAATATCCATCTATGATCATAATAAATACAAAATACTCCATACCTCAAAATCTCCTGAATATTTTTCACCTATACCTCCCCCTTTGACATCAATGCCAAAAATACCAAAAAATACCAAAAACTGGGACAAAGAATGAAAGACTGTACAATGAATGTCCCAAAATACCTTACCGGAGCTGAGTATATTTGAAAATTTCCAGATAGGCCTTCACAAAAAGCTCTAGATAAGTATCCCAACCTGATTTGAAGGTGCCAAAAATAGATACAAGTCCATTTAGCATATGGGCATAGGACTCTTTCTCATTAAGCTCTTCCAATGTGGGCTTACCCACCATATCTATACACTCCTTCTTATGTACACTTAACGAATCCAACCGGGGACTCACCAATCCTCTACGACTTCTGTCTCTCCTTATGATTTTATCTTTTTACCTCTCAAGAGCTAAAACTTGGGCTTCGAAAACCAAAATTTGGCCATCTATAGATGTAGTTAAAGAATTTGATCCATCAAAATAATTGACTATACCTACAATCTCCTCCTGAATATCCTTAATCCTTTTAGCTATCTCTATAGTAAGTAAACCTGTATTACAATATACTCTGTAAATATTAGTACACTGCCTCAAAGAATTATCAATCAACTTCAACTTATCATTAATCTCTTTCCTCTCTGACTCAATCATCTAATCAAATGTTGTTCTCTTTGGCTGTGTAAACCTCTCCAATTCCTGTCCGTTTGATGTTGTAAAGACTGAAATTTCTTTGAAATGTGCTCTGTGATTATTTTAAGCTTGCCAAATGGGCTCGCTTCTCTGTCAAATTTTCCCTTCAAGACAAGTCTATGAAAAATGGTGATAGATTGATTAATAACCCCTTTGTCTGTATATCCTTCCTTCATCATTTTCTGTGTAGCCATCATCATGAGTTTAGTAGAACTCATCTTAGTAATGCTTTTTTGTTCAACCTGCAAGGTGTCAAATGACAAAAATGATGGGCCCACTATCGGTTCCCTGTCAGATTCATCTTTCTTCTCCTCTGATGGTTTAACTTTTATAGCTTCCTCACTTGCATTGGTGGCTTCACCACTTAGTATAGTATCAGTAACTTTTGGTTCCTCCTTAGGAACTATGTCCTCATCCTACACATTATGATCCGGAGGAATGTTGTCCTCAATGTTAGTAACTTGTACACTTGCAACCTTTACACTCTCTAATTCTGATGGTATCTCAATATTTGTCTGTACATTAGTTTCTACCAAGGGCTCTATATCCAACATCTTAATGTTTTTAAAATTGAGGGTGAAGTACCCACAATACCTTTACCTTTCCCTTCAACCGAGATGTCTGTAGCATTTGTCTTAGGTTTTGATGAAGTATAAAAACTAGAGTTTGCCTCAAATAATTGAACCCATGCCTTGTGGGTCTCCTTGACTATCTCATTAACCCTTCCTAACATAAGACTGATTATTTTGTGCTTGCTATGAAATATTTTCCTATCTGCAACCTCAAGTGTCCTGTCCATCTCGTCTAGAGTAATAGATACAACTCTTGAATCTTTATATGCTTGTTCTCCTCCATTGCTAATAATCTTCTAGCATCTAATAGGTCATATAACTGTGTCGGTATTTGGTTTTCAATTTCTAACAAGGATTTCTTATATATATCCAAATACAACAAACTAATTCCTTAACTTCTCTTTGTTCATCATCATCCAAATGCTCATACTAAAACTGTACATTCTTCAACATGCCATCTTTAGTTATTTCATCTACTAATTCTACACAAGTCTTGGGTGGAATAATAGTTACATTACCAATGACAAGTGCCAGATCAATGTCATCCATCTTCTTTCTTCTTCCAGTACTGGATGGGGTAGAAGGTGTTTCCTTTGGAGCTTGTTTCTATGCTGGTACCCTGATAGTAACTTTCCTAAAAGGTTGCTTCTTAGCTTCCACCTTAGTCTCTTCAGTTTTCTTCCTTAATACCCTCTTGAATGCTAAGGGCGTGTCATCACCAGATCTAGATTCTGATGGAATAGACAATAAATAATTTTGGTTCTTTTCTCTTCCTTCCTTTCTCTAGAACAACATCAATTAATGCTTTGATGTCCTATGAAACTTGTTCCACAAATTGCTTGCCTTGCCTTGCTTCTTCTCCCTCTTCTTCTGGTTAAACTTAGTTTCAACTTCTTTCTTTTCCTTCTTAGCAGTACAAAAGTTTTTCTCAACTTTATCAATAGGTGCATTAATTAGCAACTATGTATAAGCATCTAGAATCCGAGCATCAACTTCATAACCCATTTCCTCAATCAAAATCTTTCGGGGCTTGACAACCTCCATCAAAGTTTCATCTTTCTTAACAATGAAGAATATCTTGGTTGAGTACTTCTCAACAATGTACTTTGTAACCCTCTCCCTATAATTCATAGCCTTTTGGAATGACTTAAAGTAACCCCATACTTTGTCATCATGCTGACTACCCAATGTTGCAATAGATTGTTTCAGTTGCCTTCCTACGGGGATATCAAATGCCCATTGTCTCTTCCCAAAAATGGGAGTCTCATTAATAAAAAACAACATTAAACAAACAATAAGATTTACATACCAGAATGTTCCCTTCTTCTCTCCTTTGATCTTTCCTAGGTTAATCAACTATTCATCCAACATCCAACCACATAGATCTAACTTCTCATTTTCTCTCATCATCTTATGAGTTGCATAAATGTAGGAGCTAGAAACATAATTCGGGTGATTTGACTGAGTTACCTTGTAACCAATGACCATGCTTCTGAATTTGATATCTTTGTTGGTGATAGTGCTAACTCCCATTGATCAGTTGTTCGATGTTGCGCTGGTGATTTTGTTGACCTCATCATGAGTAACCTTCTTCTTAGGACATAAGCTCTAACATCTTCAACATATACAACTCCTTTCAGGACATGATAAAATGCACCAACCGAATTGTCCAAAGTAGAAATGCGAATATCACTTGAAAATTGGCCTAGGATGGTCCTTGACCTTAACAATAGTAGGATTTACAATAAACATAGGTACGGATGATGATCTTGCTTTCGTGATGAAAGATAAATACTTGAAAGATAGTTGTCGGTGAAAAAACCTAAAGAACTCTTCCAATCTCTGGTGAAATAGATCGAGATGATATTGATCACACTGAATCGCCTTAGACTCACTCTTGATCACTCTAAATCACTCTGAATGCAAAGTGATCATAAATGAAGTGAATTCAACCTTTTAACCTCCAAGAAAAACCCTAATCCGTCATTGACATGAATGACTTCCAGTGAAAGATACCAGATCTCGATCAAACATCTCCATGCTAGATAAGCATTTCCAATGTCTGGAACATCTTCCAAAACCTCTTCTTGGGGAATATATAGCATCATCAATAATTTTTCCTACCCCTAAGGAATTTGCCTCAATTATTGAATGAGCTTCCTATCGGTGCAAGAGCAACCTCCTCTGTCGGTTGAGTAACTGGTGCATTTCCATCTGTTGATTGTGTTAGGACCTGGAGGCAACTTAGAGGGGGGGTGAATCAGTTGTCTATTAATTTTAACCCAAATATAACTTAGTCAAACTTGATACATAATACCGGTAAACTAGACTTAATGTCAGTTAACAGATTAACAATTAATATCAATATCGGTGAAACTTAATGCATGAAACAAAAAGAGAAACAACATCCACAGCACATAACACAGAGATCTGTATGTGGAAACCCTATAAGGGGAAAAACCATGGTGGGAAACCTTACCCTCAATTAGATGATATTACTGCAGATAGTATGTGTATACAAATGGGGTTCTGCACATAGAGAAAGGCCAATTACCTAGAACTCACTGCTCAATCACAAAATAGGAGTCACACTGACTACAATTGGATGATTAAATCTAATGATGATGTACTGCTCAAAGTAGCATCTCCAATGTTGGATTCAATATCGATTAAGCTCTAATAATCACCTTCAAACCTTCCTTGAGCCTTCTCTATGGTCTGCTCATATAATCTTCAATATTTGCACATACAATACCATAACCATATACCTTTTGCCTATTATCTCACTTACTTCATCTCACAAATGAGATCTTACATATATACCAGAACCTAGGACCAAATGTGTAGGTCAGCTAATTAAGAATATTACAATTAAATCAATTACAAATAAGTCAAGATGTTATGCATCATGTCGGCTCAATATAATTACAATAACATCCAATCAATAAATCATCTCCATAATGTGTTATGCTGATCTGGAATAGATAACGTGTGTCGGTCCATAACCTAGACCAATTTTCCGGTAATAGCAAATATGTCAACCTGATTAGACCAATAACCACAATACCAAAATCAAGTGTCAAAACCATGTCTTCGAAATTAACAAGTGATCTCCAGATGATAACAAGTCACCCTTAGTGCTAGTGAACAATAAAACCTGCTAGTGAACTAAATACTGATGACTGTGCATAAGTCACTAAACATAATGTGTCGGTTCATCATAACCAAAGATCTCGAGAAGGATAAGTGTTGATAAGTGTTGACATCAATGACAAAACCAATGCAACACATCCATAATACCAATAATCTCCCCCTTTGGCATTGATGGCAACACAAAGATGGAAAAACATATAAGTGCCAAAATAGAATGCCAAAAACCAAAAACCAACAATCTCCATAATAGATATGAAAATAAATGCAAAGAGTATATATCTCTCCCCCAATGAATAATCTCTCCTCAAAGGATAATGTTTGTTTTTCCATAGATATCTCTCTCCCTTTGACATCAAATACCAAAGCAATACAAATACCAAAACAAAAAACCAATTATAGTAACCAATAGATATAACCAACTACTCCAACTACTCCCCCTGAGAAGTAGCTCTCCTCCATCAAAGATGAAAAAAGGGGTTTCTCTATTAATTATGTTGGTTTGATGCCAATCATCAACTATCTAAGTCTCTACCGATGAGGGTATAACCCCAAACTGTAATCTGAGATATTCAAGAGTTTCCTTAGGCAAAGGCTTAGCAAAGATATCTACAATCTGCTCTTTAGTATTCACATAAACCAATCTCACTACTTTTGCTTCAACATTCTCTTTCAAAAAATTATATTTGATAGAAACATGTTTAGTTTTAGAGTGAAATACTCTTAGATATATCAATTGCTTCTGAATTATCACAATAAATGATTGTAGGTTCTTTGCATTTTACTTTTATGTCCTTCAACATTTTCTTAATCCATAATACTTGAGTACAGTTAGTTGTTGCTGCAACATATTCTGATTCTGCTATTGATAATGATGTACAACTCTGTTTCTTGCTCAACCATGAAATCAATCTGGTACCAAGAAAGAATTCCCCGCCAGTGGTGCTCTTTCTGTCATCTACATCTCCTACCCAATTTGCATTGGTGTATTCACATAAATCAAGATTTTTATCTTTAGGATACCATAAACCAAGATTTGTTGTGCCTTGTAGATACCGAAAAATCCTTTCCACTATTGATTCATGATTTTCTCTAGGATTACTTTGAAATCTTGAAACAATACATACTATATTCATTATATCAAGTCTTGTTTGTGTCAAATATAGTAAACCTCTAATCATAGATTTGTATCTTATCGGATTAATAGGAGCCGATTCATCCTTTAATGACAATTTATCAGTTGTAGTCATAGGAGTGCTTACTGGTTTAGAGTTTCCCATACAAAATTTCTTCAGTAGTTCCTTCAAGTAATTTGTTTGACATATAAATATACCTTTATCAATCTGTAAAATCTACAATCCTAAAAATAATTTTATCTCTCCAATCATAGACATTTCAAATTCTTCCTGCATCTTATTAGCAAAGTCTTTACACAATCCATCTTCTCCTCCAAAAATGATGTCATCAACAAAAAATTCAATAACCAATATGTCTTCATTAGTCACTTTGAAATATAAGTTGTTGTCTACATTACCTTAGGTGTAACCAAGCTTCAAAAGATATGTCCAATCTAGCATACCAAGCTCTAGGAGCTTGCTTTAATCCATATAAAGCTTTCCTTAATCTGCAAACCATATCTTTATCATTTGTCAATGAAAATCCATCAGGTTGTTCAATGTAAACTTCCTCTTCAAGATCACCATTCAGAAATGCACATTTTACATCCATTTGATATACTTTATAGTTCTTGTGGGCTACAGATGCAAGAAATAATCTACCTCAATTCTAGCTACTGGTGCAAAGGTTTCATTGTAATCAATTCCCTCTTTCTGTAAATAGCCTTTACACACTAATCTTTCTTTGTTTTTGATTACTTTACCATCATCATTAATTTTATTTCTGAATACCCATTTAGTTCCAGTTACATTTTTGTTTTCAGGTCGGGGAACCAATGTCCATGTATTGTTCTTTTCAATTTGTTCCAATTCATCTCCCATAGCTTTAATCCAATGTTTATCTTCACATGACTCAATGAAAGATGCTGCTTCAATTTGAGAAATTAAACATACCTCTTCATTTTCCAGTCTTCCTCTTGTCATAACTCCTTGATACTTATTCCCAATTATCTAATTTTCAGAGTGATTCAGTCTTATATACCTAGGTGTGTTGACAAATGCACACTCCAATAAGACATTGTAGGTGATTGAAGGTTTTGTCATTGATGGCAACCTTACAATCCTATGACACCGGCAAGGCAATCCATCGGCACTAGCAAAGTCAGATTCTACACTGGCACACAGACCACCGACACCGACACAGAAGCTGATAGGAATTTTATTTGTAATTTATTTTGTTTATTATTGTAAAATCATTGTAAGCTGACTTGGAAAATTGTAAAATGACTCATATATATAAGAGATCATTGTAGAACAAATATGTAATGCATGGAGGAATGTAATTAAGCAAAATAAGGCAGACCTATTATGCGAATTATAGGTTAAGGGTTTATGTAAGAAGCAGAGCTATAAACCAGTACTAGATCTAGCATAGTAGATGCTATTTTGAAGTAGTACAAGACATTGGATTTATATAATCCATTTTGTAAGTTAGTGAGACTTCCCATTTTGTAATTGAGCAGTGAGCTCTAGGCACTTGGCCTTCCTGCATGTGCAACCCCTCTTGTAGCAGTAATATTCTCTTATTGGCTAGTAAGTGAATATTGTGGGTCACAAATCCCATTGAGGTTTTTCCCACACTAGGTTTCCTCATTAAACTACTATGTTATGGTGTGTTTTTCATGTGGTTGCTGTTATCTTTGTTCATTGCATTATTTCTTGTTTACCGGTATACAGTATTAATATGCTTTACATGTTTTAAGTCAAGAAAATCTACAAACCGGTTAGATACTGATTCACCCCCCCTCTTAGTATTTGTGGGAATCCTAACAATTGGTATCAGAGCTTGGTCCTCTATTTTCAGAAGCCTAATAGCTTGAGGAAGATCTTGACATTGGTAGAGATGGAAAACTTGATGAAGCAACTAGAAGGAGCTCTCTCAGACTATGATGCAGAAAAATTGAAAAATATCAAACTTGAAGATGATCTAAAGGTTGCTTAGGATATTCTTCAAGCACTTCAAGAAAATATTACTATTTCAAGAAACAAGAGAAGAGAAATTTGTGAAAAGATGCAAAATGAGTGATGAAAAATGAACTCTTAGTGATTTGATGAATAAGCTAAAACAAGAAAACATGACAACAAAGAATGAGATGCAGGATATGACTATGAGATTTTGTAAAGAAATTGAAGATAGAAAGAAGAATGAAGAAGACTTGACTAGAAGACTGAATGATGTTGCAAATGAAAACACAAGACTTAGTTATGAAAATGATATGTTGAAGATAGATCTAATACATGCACAAAATGACTCAAATGAACTCATGAGACAAAAAGGTATCTTGGAAGGAGAACTAGCTACTGCAAATCAACATAAAGAAAAATTCAAGAAAAGCTCAGAAGAACTTGGTGACTTGTTGAAGAATCAGAAACCTAATGGTGACACTAATGGTCTTGGATTTGAAACAAGTGAAAGCTCTGGTACTGCAAACACACAGGATCATGGTAAACCGGTAAGACAACCTACTGCTTATAAATTTAATGGCAAATGCTTTAACTATAATAAGTATGGTCATAGAGAAAATCAATGTAGATCTAGAAATTATCAGAATACCAGTACACCCATCGGTCAATGTTCAAAATGCAACAAAGTTGGTCGTAATTCTGAAAATTGCAGAATGAATGTGAGATGTTATATTTGTGGAAGATTTGGATGTTTATATAATCAATGCAGAACACAAACCGGCATAGGTTATGGGAAAGCTATTCAGAAAAGTAATGTGACTTGTTATGCTTGTAACAATATTGGACATATTGCAAAATTTTGTAGAAGTAAGTCCTCACCTATAAACAACAATGGTGCTAGTTTGAAAGGTAAAGAAAAGGTTGAAGAAGTAAAGCAGGAATTCTCAAAATAATGGATCAGGAAATCAGAACTAAATATTGATAGGAATACTCCTCCATTGGAAGAACAAAGTAACACTCCACTGACAGAAGAAAGTAACACTCCACTGGTAGGAGAGTCTTCATCTAACTAAAGAAAATTTCTTTGAGGGTTTGGCAAACAAATTTGAAACATGCTATTATTCCCTCGGTTGATGGTAAGAAGTTAAAATTACTTCTATACCGGCAGATATGTTAAGTGATTACTTAACTAGCAAGCATTAAATATGGTGGTTGGCAAAATTAACATTATAAATCAGTGTTTTTGGCTCCATTCCACTTCACCGAGCATTCAAACATTCAGAGAGCACAAAAAGTCAAAGCAAAGGCATTTCGAGCAAAGTAGCAAAGCAATTCAGCAATCAATCATTCCTAAGGCAGAGAAAGGTATTTATAATCATGGAATCTTCTTTTGTACCTGAATTCATAGCAAACCCTATTGTAGTTGAAGTAATCAAACACCCTAGGCCCGTATTTTAGTTAGTTCCTGAAATAGCTAAGAAGGATGACAATATTGGTGCATTTTCTCAAATCCTCAAAGTAGTAGTTTTTGCATAAGACCCTAGAATGTACATTCATTGCCACATAGAAGAATTAGTTGATGAGGAAATTAAGAACATATGTAAGACTATAATTTGTTATGGTTCCGGTAATGTGAAACCTAAACACAAAGTAGTTGAAACCCTAGGATTCACTGAAATCCTCAGTATTTCATAATTCCCTAAGGAAGTGATAAGGATAGTGTTGAGCAGGGTTCATGGTGAGTTTTTCTGGCTGGATTCAATTCAAAAAATAACTAAAGAGGTAGTAAAAGCTATAATAGGGTTACCTTCCACCGGTAACAGACCTGATAAAACAAAGAAGGTCTCAAATGACCTAGTGACAAACCTAACAGGAGCAGCATCTGACAAGAGATCTTTAAGAGTGAATGATGTAACCGGCATCAATGTCAGATTCATTAGCATGATTTTAGGGTATAAAACAACACATGCAAACAGGTTAAACTAAGTTTCTAGTTTATGCATAAAGAGTGCTTATGACATGATCAATGATAATGCAAAAATTGATGTGTGTGAATGGTTGAAGGATGAACTAATTGACAATCTTGGAAAGATCAAGAAAGACAAAAAGGGGACATTTAGATTTGGTAACCTACTTATCTATTTAATGCTACATAAAACAAAATAGGTGCTTAGTATAGATAACAAGAATCTTGGTTTTGACATGCCGGTAGGCAAACAACTATCTGATTTACTACACAACATGGGTGAAAACAGAGTAAAGAATATTAATAAATACTTTCAAGCATTGAAGGCTCGGATGAACACTAGAGTAAGATTATCACAAACAATTGTAGATAAGTATAAGGATGAAATATGCTTTGTTATTAAAAAGGATGAGATTTGGATGGAAGCAGTCATCCCAAGAACCATTTGGGTTACTGAAATGGGTTATGAAACCGATGACAACATAATTGAAACATATGCAAAAGCCCTTTTGGAAGAACCTAAGGAACCAAAAGAAGAGGTATTTGGCAGTGCTGAGACTATTAAGAATCAAATTCAATCAAAGAAAAGAGTAAAGAAGGTAGAAGCAATAGTGAGAAGAGGATCAAGGTAGGCTAAGGCTATCAAAGAAGATGTACTTAAACAAACCGGTATCATTGAAGATGAGTTACAAGTACAACAACCAGAAACTCACCTTTCACCGGTAGCAACTTCTTCGGAAAGTGGCATGCCAACTGCATTTAAAAGAGTTGTGAGGAAAAGACAACCTTCACCGGTATCCACACCTTTGTTAGGGGTCCCATAGATACTAAGAGGGGGGGGTGAATCAGTATCTAACCGACGATAAGAATTTCTTAAGTTAAAACATGCAGAACATAATATAACAGTGTACCGGTATGCAATAAATAATGCAATAAACAGAACATCCACATGAAAAGTACACCATAACACAAGATGTTTAACGAGGAAACCCAGTGAGGGAAAAACCTCGGTGGGATTTGTGACCCACAATATTCACTCACTGGTCAATAAGAGAATATTACTTACAATAAGGGCCTGCACATGTAGGAAGGCCAACTGCCTAGAGCTCACTGCTCAATGGGAAGTCACACTGACTTACAATAAGGATTATACTAATCCAATAACTTGTACTACTTTACAATAACATCTTCAATGCCAGATTCAATATTGGTTCTTTCTCTGTTCTTTACATATACCTCTTGACCTATATTTCGCACATTAGGTCTACCTAATATTTTCTTTTATTGCTCCTATATCATTGTTACAAATGTCTACAATGATCTGCTTTATATATAAGAGTCATTTTACAATTTACCAAGTTGTCTTACAATAATAAACAAAATATTGTATAACCAAAATCCTATCAACCTCAGTGTCGGTATACTTGTTTTCTTTTGTGCTGGTGCCGGTGTAGAGTGTGATTTGTTGATGCCGGTGCACTATCTTGTCAGTGTAATGCTTTAGCGGTATAATATCTTGCCGGTGCCATAGGATTGCAAGGTTGCCATCAATGACAAAACCTTCAATCACATACAATGTCTCATTGGAGTGTGCATATGCCAACAATCTCCCCCTTTGGCATTGATGGCAACACTCATGAGAAATTTCAAAAAGTGTTCAAAAGTGTGCACTCCAAAAATGTTACCAAAAATGTGAGAGCTCCCCCTGAGCATACGATTCCTATGTTTTGAACTTTCTCATCCCACTACTCCCCCTTTGGCATCAATGACAAAGGTTGTCAAGATGTCAGTAGAGTTTGGAGGTTCAGCTATCCATAAACTCAACCTTGTAGCTGGGTGGTTATAATCTAAAAAAGATCTCCCAAAATTAAGTTTATACTATCCATAAACTTCTTGTTATCCTTTATTGTTGTCTCAGTTCTCTTCATTGTACCGGTGAGATGCTGCAAATGCTCTGCCAGTGTTTTGCTTCCCTATATTAGTGCCTCAGAAATTTCCTTCCGCAGAGATGCTAAATAGTCCAATCTTGGACTTAGTTTAGATCTCAAATGTTTTGCCTTATTTATTATCCTTTCTTTCTCTCTTTCCAATTTGAGTAGTTCTTCCTCAAAATTTGCTATCTTCTCTTCAAAAATTGATAGTGTATCAGTTGAGTTGACAAAGTTGTCTACAAGTCTATTTATCTCATCCTGTACCTTGCTTATTTTCTTGTCAATATCTACAGTCAAAAAGTTTGTTTTACATTTATCTTTATACAGATTTTTGTATTCTTTCAACAAATTACATAGTTCCGGTAGAAGTGTGTCAAAATCTCTATTACACTTCTTTATTTCCTTATCAAAGAATTTCTGTTTTTCAATTTCTACCTTATCCTTCATTGATTCTTCCTTTATTTTCTCAATGTTTTCTGAGATATATTTACACAATGTATCCAATTGTCCTAAAGAATCTTTATTATCTATATTACAGTTGGGTGCAATTACCTTCAAAATTGGTATAGAATCATCAATTGCTTTGTAAGCCTGTGAGCTGCAGTCAGTTATTTTCTTGATAGAATCAAGTAATACCTCAGTCACATTTGTTGATTTGTATGTTGATGATGATCCAACAATCTGAGTGCCAGTGGAAGTTACCAAGCTTGTATTGACCTCTGGTAGGTCAGTTTGTGTCTGCATTTCTTTAAGCACTAGTTTTCCTACTTCTCTGGTTGCCGGTGGCATTGTTTCCTTATGTACCTGTTCCGGTTGATGTTGTTCCAGAGCCTTTAGCTCTGTTGGTTTCTCTGTATGCTATGTTGTCTCTGTCTGTGAGTCAGTTTCTACCTTTTTCTCTGTATCTTTTGCCAGTTTCTTAGTTTCCCTTGCTACCGGAGGCTCATTAGCCATATCTGACTTATTAGTTGTATCTTTGTCTACTATTATGTTGATCTTCTGAGTATCAACATTCATAGTATATAGGACTTTAGAATTAGGATTGTTATCCTCTACATCCATACTTTTTGTTGCCGGTTGTTCTGCAGTAGTTGTTATTTTCACTGGTGGGGGTAGGTTGTCTTTAACTTTGATGCTTGGTGGTCCACCAACTTTACCTTTCCCCTTATCTCTATCTTTTTGATATACCTTTATAGGTTTAGGGCTCCTATACTCTTCTTGTTTTTCTTTGTCAACTAGGAATATATCCCATCCATCTTCTGTTTCCTCTATTACTTCATTAACTCATCCTGCCATTAGTGAAATATGTCAGTGTGCAGTAGAGAATACTGACCGGTTTGCTTGAGCAATCAAATCATCAATTTCTTTTGGAGTGTTTACCGGATATCCAACAAGTAGCTTCTCAATTTTTATTTTCTTATCTAATTCTATCACTGCTTGCCTTCTGGCCTCAAGTATTTTAAATAATTCATCAGGAATTTCATTTACTACTTCCATCAAGAATTTCTTGTACATGTCCATATGCAATATAACACTGTTCTCAACTTGCTCTTTCTCATCAGCTGTTAGAGTGTCATAAATTTTCTCTATGTTCTTTAGTTTTCCTTCCTCTATGATTTCATTTAGCAGTATATCAAGAGGGGCCAAGTCTCTGTTTGTCCTTTTCTTCTTCTTAGGTGTCAGTTTCTTCTTTGGTGTGGCCTTTCTAACCAGAGATCTCACTGCTTGTTGCTTTTGCCATGTTCTTCTAGGTGAAGGTGTGGTTGCCGGTGAGGGATCTCTTTTTCTTACAACTCTTTTAAAAGTTGCTGGCATGTCACCTTCTGAAGAGGTACCTACCAGTGATAGATGAGTTTCAGGTTATGGAGCTACCAACTCATCCTCTGTTATGTCAGTTTTCTTCAATACATCTTCCTTAATGGCTTTTGCTTGTCTGGACCCTTTCCTTACAAATGCCTCAACCTTCTTTACTCTTTTCTTTGATTGTATTTTGGCTTTCTATAGTCTCAACACTACCAAATACTTCTTCCTTAGGTTCACTGGGGGCTTCCAGAAGTGCTTTAGCATATGTCTCAACTATGTGATCATCTATTTCATAGCCCTTCTCGGTTACCCAAATTGTCCTTGGGATGATCGCTTCCATCTAGATTTCATCTTTCTTAATAACAAAGCATATATCATCTTTTTATTTGTCTACTATTTTCTGAGATTACCTTACTCTTTTCTTCATTTTGGTCTTTAATGCTTGAAAGAAGTCATTAATATTGCTTTCCTTGTTCTCACCCATGTTATTGAATAGTTCAGTCAATTGTTTTCCTACCGGTATGTCATATCCAAGTTCTTTATAACCTATACTGGGAACCTATTTTGTTATGTGTAGCATTAGGCATACTAACAAATTTCCAAATCTGAAAGTTCCTTTCTTGTCCTTCTTGATCTTTCCAAGGTTGTCAATTAGTTCATCCTTTAACCATTCACATATGTCAATTTTTGCATTGTCTGTTACCATATCATAAGCACTTTTAATGCATAAACTTGAAACTGAATTAAGTCTATTAGCATGAGTGGCTTTATAACCTAATATCATACTGATGAATCTCACATTGATATCTTTTACATCATTAACCCTTAGAGACCTCTTATCGAATGTTGCACTAGTCAGTTTTGTAACTAGGTCATTGGGAACCTTCTTGGTTTTATCTGGCCTCTTATCGGTGGTTGGTAACCCTGTGATAGCTTTCACAGCTTCCTTGGTGATCTTATGGATTGCATCTAACCAGAAAAATTCTCCATGTACTCTGCTTAAGACTATCCTAATCACATCCTTTGGAAATTCAGGAATGCTAAGGATCTCTGTAAATCCTAGGGTTTCAATAATCTTGTGTTCATCTTTAACATTGCCGGTGTTATCACATATCATGGTTTTATACATGGTTTTGATTTCCTCATCTCCTAACTCTTCAATATTACAATGGATGTACATTCGGGGGTCTTCAGCATAAACAACTCCCTTAGAAATTTGAGAAAATGCACCTAAGGTATCATCCTTCTTTGCTATCTCGGGAACTAACTGAAATACGGGTCTAGGTCTTTTTATTACCTCAAAAATAGTAGGGTTTTCTATGTATTCAATTGCAGAGGTGGATGCCATGATTAAATACCTTTTACTACCTTGGATGGATGATCGCTTGGAGTGTGCTTGCTTCTTGCTCAAAATACCTTAGCTTGGAATCTTCGCGCTCTCTAAAAATTTGAAATCATGGTGAAATGAAATGGAGCCAAAACCTTAAATTTATAATGTCTTTTCACCATCTACCACATTAATTGCATGCCGGTTAAGTATTTACTTAACATTGTTTGCCGGTAATAAGTAATTTTCAACTTCTTATCTCTAACCGAGAGAATATTTAGCACATGTGTCATTAGATTGCCAAACCCTCAAGGAAATTTTCTTCAATTAGATGAAGAACTTCCTGCCAGTGGAGCACTACTTTGTCCTTTCGATGAAGTATCACTCTGTTCTGTCGGTGAAGCATTGGTTGGTTCTACCAGTGGATAAGTATTCCCGATATTTAGATCAGCTTTTCTAATCCATTATTTTGAGAATTCTTGCTTAACCTCTTCAACTTTTTCTTTACCTTTCAAGCTATCACTTTTCTTGTCTATTGGTGTTCCTTTACTTCTACAAAATTTAGCAATATGCCCAATCTTGTTACATGCATAACAAGTTACATTATTCTTTTGAATAGCTTTCCCATAACCTATGCCGATTTGTGTTCTGCATTGATTTGATAAATGTCCAAATCTTCCACAAACATAACATCTCACATTCATTCTGCAGTTTTCAGAGTTGTGACCAACTTTGTTGCATTTTGAACATTGACCAATGGGTGTGTTGATATTTTGATAATTCCTAGATCTACATTCATTTTCTCTATGACCATACTTATTACAGTTAAAGCATTTACCATTGAATTTATAAGCATTAGGTTGTCTTACCGATTTGTTGTGATCCTGAGTATTTGCAGTACCGGAGCTTTCACCAACTTCAAAGCCAATTCCAGAAGTGTCACTTTTAGGTTTTTGATTCTTCAGCAAAGTACCAAGTTCCTTTGAGCTTTTCTTGAATTTTTCTTTGTGTTGATTTGTAGTTTCCAGTTCTCTTTCCAACATTTCTTTTTGTCTCATCAGTTCATTTGAGTCATTCTAAGTATGCATCAGATCTGTCTTCAACATGTCATTTTCATAGCTAAGTCTTGTGTTCTCATTTGCTACATCACTTAGTCTTCTGGTCAATTCTTCTTCATTCTTCTTCCTATCCTCAATCTCTTTACAAAATCTCATAGTCATATCCTGCATTTCATTTTTTGTTGTCATGATCTCTTGTTTCAATTTTCTTATCATATCATTAAGTGATTCCTTTTCATCATTCTCATTTTGCAATTTTTCACAAATTTCTCTTCTCTTATTTCTTGCAACAGTAAAATTTTCTTGAAGTGCCTGAATGATATCCTGAGCCACCCTTAAATCATCTTCTAGTTTGATATTTTTCAATTTCTCTGCATCATAGTCTGTAAGAGCTCCTTCAAGTTGCTTCATCAGGTTTTCCATCTTTACCGGTGTCAAGATCTTCCTCAAGCTATTAGGCTTCTGAAAATAGAGGACCAAGCTCTGATACCAATTGTTAGGGGTCCCACAGATACTGAGAGGGGGGGGTGAATCAATATCTAACTGGTGATAAGAATTTCTTAAGTTAAAACATGCAGAACATAATATAATAGTGTACCGGTATGCAAGAAATAATGCAATAAACAGAATCAAGAACATCCACATGAAAAGTACACCATAACACAAGATGTTTAAAGAGGAAACCTGGTGTGGGAAAAACCTCGGTGGGATTTGTGACCCACAATATTCACTCACTGGCCAATAAGAGAATATTACTTACAATGGGGGCCTGCACATGCAAGAAGGCCAACTGCCTAGAGCTCACTGCTCAATGGGAAGTCACACTGACTTACAATAAGGATTATACTAATCCAATAACTTGTACTGCTTTACAATAGCATCTTCAATGCCAGATTCAGTATCGGTTCCTGCTCAGTTCTTTACATATACCTCTTGACCTATATTTCGCACATTAGGCCTGCCTAATATTTTCTTTTATTGCTCCTATATCATTGTTACAAATGTCTACAATGATCTCCTTTATATATAAGAGTCATTTTACAATTTGCCAAGTCGACTTACAATAATAAACAAAATATTGTATAGCAAAAATCCTGTTGGCCTCAGTGCTAATATACTTGTTTTCTTCTGTGTCGGTGCCGGTGTAGAGTGTGATCTGCTGATGCCATTGCATTATCTTGTCGGTGTAATGCTTTGTCGGTATAATTACTTGCCGGTGACATAGGATTGCAAGGTTGCCATCAATGACAAAAACTTCAATCACATACAATGTCTCATTGGAGTGTGCATATGCCAAGAACCTTCACCTAGAAGAACCAGACAAAAACAACAAGCAGTAAGGCCCCCAGCTAAGAAGATAACTCCAAAGAAGAAAAAGCTAACACCAAAGAAAAGGACTCAACAAAATATTGCTCCAATTGACAAACTACTAGATGAAATAACAGAGGATGGACAGCTTAAAAACATCAACAAACTATATGATACATTATTAGTTGATGACAAGGAGAAAGTTGAAAACAGTGTAATTCTACACTTGGATATCTATAAGAAATTTTTTATTCAAATTATAGATGAAGTACCGGTAGAACTATTTAAGAGACTTGAAGCTAGAAGGCAAGCTGTTATAGAGCTTGACAAGAAAATAAAAATTGAGAAACTACTTGTTGTTTATCCTATTAACTCACCAAAGGAGATAGATGATATGATCTCAGAGGCTAACCAGCCAGTATTCTCAACTGTACACTGACATGTAGCACTTATGGTTCGTAGAGTAAATGAGGTTGTAGAGGAAATTGCTAATGCATGGGACATATTCCTTGTTGAGAAAGAAAAGCAGGAAGAGTATAGAAATCATAAACCTATCAAAGTATATCAGAAAGATAAGGATAAGGGTAAAGGCAAGGTTGGTGGACCTATGAGCATAAAAATAAAAGATAACTTATCCCCACTGCCTCTGAATACTCCACTAGTAGTTACAACTGAATGTCAACCGGCTAATTAGAGTATGGAGATACCACAAGAGGACACAAATCCAAACTCTGAGGTGTTATACACAATTGACATTGATACTCAGAAAGTTAACAATGTGGTAGATAAGGACACAACTGGAAAGACAGATATGGCTAGTGAGTCACCGATAACAGATAACACAGAAGGTAAACCGACTGTCATGCCCAAAATTTAGGGCAAAAACGGAATGATTTTTTTTTTAAAATACTAATTAATTAACAAGTTTGCTCACATGACATGCACTAATGTATTTGCCATTTCTATATTCAAGCTAATTCTGATACAAACCAAGTATCAAATATTAATTAAATTTTATTTGCGGAAATCTAAATGGTTTAATTTCATCTTCACAAGATACCTAGTCATTAAATTAAATAAATCAAACTCATTAAAAGAAATAGAAGATGAGGATAAATTCAATCTCCAATAAGACTATATAGTCTAAAAACCCATTTTAATTCAATAATTATAATAATCATTTAAAGTGTCATTTAATTTAGATAATTTAATTTACACGGGCAAAATTAATTTCGAGTAGCCATTAATCGGCTTGGAAAGCTAATTAAAAATTATTCTCCTAGCATCCGTTCTGACCTCAAAATGAAGGGTGCTTAGATTAATCCCTTTAAAATCCAACTTAAAATTTAATGCTCTAATTAAATTAACTAGGGCATGATTAAGTATTTATCACACTAAATACTTTTAAAAAATATAAGACTAGGTTTTATTCTTTAAAATTATATATATATATATTTTTAAACTTCCTATTAGAATATCATATAGAGGTATTTAAATATTTAAAAACTCTATATAATTACATACCCAAAAAAATTATATATATATATATATATATATAAACATCTAAAAGAACTTTCCAACTTAATAGCCATTTTGCCCTTCAACCCTAATTAGGGTTTTTTTTTTTTTTTTATTAAAATGACCCTTAACTAAATGAGTTAAACATTTTATTTTATTTTATTACCCTAGCCCTACCCGGGCTAGGGTTTAATATATATTTTTTTGTTTTACCCCATGTTGCAGGGCCGAGTTAAGGGAGAGTTAGCGGCATAGAGGCGGATCAAGGAGAGGCGGGGGTTTTTGGAGGCGACTCGGCCATGGCCGCCCACTGTGCATTGCACAGTGTTCGGCCTTGCTGCCCACTGTGCAGCGCATAGTGTGCGGCCCCACTGTCCACTGTACACTACACAGTGTGCGGCACCGCCGTCTACTGTGCATTGCACAGTGCGTGGCTCCGCTGGTCACTATGCATTGCACAGTGCATAGCTTGCCCATCGTTCACTGTGCGATGCACAGTGCTCGGCCCCCTCTTTCTTTTTTTCTTTTAAATTATTTATATATTTCTCAATGTATATTTTACATGCAATTTTTTTTTAAAACAAAATAACAAAGGTAAATCATTATGTTAAATAATATATATATATATATAAAATGGTAAATAAACTTAGGCTTACATTTTCATTTGTTTTGCAGGGTATTTATATGACATGTTTTATATAAAAAATATATATAAATATATTCATGCTTTCTACATGTATATAATTATATATATATATTTATTATAACTTATATCATGGAAGATTCTGGTTTACAAATGTAGGAAAGGAAATATAGAATAAGTCTGTTTTAATGGTGATATATTTTCCATAACTATATTGTACTCTATTGATTTATAGAAAACAGAATTCTAAAAATTATTTTAAAACCACAATATGCATGCAACCTAGTTATTGCTTTTCCTTCTTTTTTTTTTTTTTTTAATATGCTAAAAGAAAATGGAATAAATTTACTGCTAAACTATTTATCATAGCACATCGGAAATATATATATATATATTTTTTCTTCTAAACTTAGGAAATACTATTTTAGGAATGCATTATACTTTTCTGCAATAAATACATTCATTGATTTTACAACTAACACAACAACTACATAGACACCTTTTTTTTTAATACTTAAAATCTAACAGCAAATACAACTCGTATTTTTCTGCAAGTAGAATGAAGATAAAATTCTCAGGATAAAAAGAAGAACATAGATTTAATTAAAATTGATTTTTCCATATTACAAAAAAAAACTATTACATGCAAATCAAAAGTAACCCCTTTCTTTTCAAAATAGAAAATAGAAGTATATCTAGCTTTTTACAACTCTAAAGATATTCTGCAAAATTACAGGATGTTTCTTTATTTAACTACAATAACAGATCTCATGTCTATATTTCAAATTTACAACTTGCCTCTCATTTCAACGAATGAGGGAGTATTTCTTCTATCAAAACTAATAACTGCAAATGAATTTAGATTTCTTCAACAATAATCTTCTGCAACTTTTCACTTTTCCTATTCTTTTCTCTTGACATTCTTGCATAATAAATCACAATATGACTATGGAGTGCTCACCTCCCAGCCTAGGCTAACTGGTAGCCACCCCCGAGCTCGGAGAACCAAGCCCTAGACGGGTAACAAACATGCAAACACATAGAAGGCAGGAAGCACACAAATTTCAAACATAGTCCCAACTTGGCTACACTGCACCACACTTTGGTGATGATCTTTTCAAGGGTGGTAGTGGACCAATACCCTGAGGAGAACTGCAAGTATGGAAAACAAGTAGCCACCTCATGGCACAATAAATACATCAAGAATTTCAACCCCTTATTCCTTATGCCCCCCAAAGGCATTCTAGCCTTATATCCCTCCTTATGACCCCCATTGCACAAACAGGCCATGCAGCAAGGGTCACACAAAGATCCCTTGTGATTGCTCTCAAACGAGAGTCTCTCACTCAAGGGTTGTCACTGCTACCACCCACAAGATCCTCTTCTCTCCCAAGAGTAAGAGTTCTTGAGAAAACTCCCAAAACACAGAAAAAACATAATGCAAAATACCAAATGAAATTCTTAAAAAAAGACATTCAAGAACCCAGATTTCTTACACCAACATACTTCCAAACACATGCAAGAAAGAAGACATTTTAAAGAATAATGAAACCAACCTTAATCTGCCCAAAGATAGGATAATATTTGAGGAAGAGCTGCCCAATCTACAGATCTTCTTCTTCTACCCTTAGCCAATTTTTTTTCTATTCAAATCTTTTCTATTCTATTCAAAATTCTCTTTGTCTCCAAAAATGGAGAGTGGGTGATTACCCTCAAATTCTCAAATTCTTGCTTAAGAAGCCCACTCTCTCAGTTCTCACAAGTTTCTAAAAATCAAAAAGGAAAGTAAGACAGAATGGGAAAAAGACTCTCATTCAAATAGGAAAGTTTACAACTAAGATCAAACTTCTAATTTCAATTTTTGCACAACTCAGAAAAGCCAATTTTTAAAGTGTCAAAAAGGTCACTTATGAGTAGAAACTTGCCTAAAATTACCCCTAACCCTTAGGTATACCTTATGGGCTTTAGGAAACCCTATTAAACTACCCCTAGGTGTTCATTTAACCCATTTTAAACCCCTCTAAAGTTTATTTTCGGGTCAAACATATGTTGACCTCTCCAAAGATTCCTTTCCCAAGGTATTTATGACATCACATTACATTATTTGAAAAAGCTATAGTTGAACACTTTCCCACCAAGAGACAAAAATAAAACATTTAAACTTAAATCCACACGTGTCAAGTGACACAAATAAAACACTTTTACAAATTAAAACATGAAATCGTCTCTTGTGGTTTTTACACATTAAATTTAACTAACACTTAACACACATGCAGCATATACTATTACGAATAAAAATACAACACAAACGGGGTGTTGTCTCTCCAAATAGACAACCCCTGGCTTACGAACATACATAAGTCTAGGTTTCGTTCTCTGTAATTTTCCATGGTCACATGGTCAATTTCTTGCGCATCTCAATTTACACATTAGTACTTTCAAATATCCACATATAATATAATTCAAAGGAATAAAAATACACATCATCACTTGCATACAATTTTCATCTGCACAGATTAAATACAT
Source organism: Cryptomeria japonica (assembly GCF_030272615.1). Taxonomy (NCBI): domain Eukaryota; kingdom Viridiplantae; phylum Streptophyta; class Pinopsida; order Cupressales; family Cupressaceae; genus Cryptomeria; species Cryptomeria japonica. The sequence goes on from NC_081405.1 coordinate 449,153,002, forward strand.
CTTTTATCAAGCAATTTCACATAAGCAATTTCATCCCAATTCACATAAACTTAACCATACATCATAGTTCTATTATCATAGTAAAGTCCTGCAAATTCAATAATGACATCTATCATTGCAATATCATCCTATCTAACAATCATGTAGTGTTCTATCTCATAAAGCATATAAGTAAATCATCAGAACATAGCAATGTTATCCAAATCTTAAAATCATATAAGTTCTAAGTTTCAAAATGCATCAAAATAAAGTATCCATAATAGTCTAAATATAAAATCCACTGAAATGTCAGACTGAGTCAAGGTGAGGCCTCACACTGACAGATGATAACACAGAACAACAAGTAGAGCAAAAGGCTCCATCATAGGAACAGGTTCACACAGAGTTAGTACCACCGACATCAACTGAGCAAGACAAACCTTTGTTTAAAGAAATGGAAACACAAACTGACCTACTAGAGGTCACCACAAGCAAGGATATTGCTCCCACCAGCGAGATACAGAGTGTTGGCACTTCAAATGCAGGATTCAAATCAACTAATGTAACAAAAGTTCTTTTGGACTCCTTAAAGAAAATAACTGATTGTAGCTCACAAGCATACAAGGCTATAGATGATACAATTCCAATTTTGAAAATGATAGCTCCAAAATGTAATGTAGACAATAAAGATTCTTTGAGTCAACTTGACACTTTGTCTAATTATATTACTGACAACACCGTGAGAATCAAACAAATAAAAAAGGAAGCATTCAAGGAGAGGTTAGAAAAAGAAAAACACAAATTCTTTGAGGAAGAAATAAAGAAGTGTACAAGGCAGTTTGACACACTTCTATTGGAATTATGTTGCATTAAAGGAATTCAAAACTTTGTATAGAGATACTTGTAAGACTAACTTTTGACAATTGATATAGACAAGAAGATCAACAAGATACATGAGGAAATAAATCAACTAGCTAACAATTTTATTAATTCATCCGATTCATTATCAATTTTTGAGCAGAAGATAACAAGTCTTGAGGAAGAACTATTAAAGTTGGAAAGAGAAAAGGAAAGAATAAAAAGTAAGGCCAAGGATCTTAAATGGAGACTAAGTCCACAACTGGACAACCTCGCCACCTTATGGAAAGAAATATCTAATGCTCTGATTCAAGGACATAAAACATCGGCAGAGCAAATGCAACACCTCACCAGTACAGTTCAAAGGACAGAGGCCGCAATAAAAGATAGTAAAAAGTTCATTGAGAACTTGAATCTGGTTTTGGCAGATCTTTTTTAAATTGTAACCAACCGGTTACAAGGTTGAAATGGGAAACTACACTCTATTGACACTTTGACAACCTTTGTCATTGATACAAAAGGGGGAGTAGTGGTATGAGAAAAATACAATAACTTAGGGATCATCTACTCAGGGGGAGCACACATTTTTGGTAACAATTTTTGGACTTCAATTTTTGGATACACTTCTGAATTTTTCTCATGAGTGTTGCCATCAATGCCAAAGGGGGAGATTGTTGGAAAATGCACACTCCAATGAGACATTGTAGGTGATTGAAGGTTTTGTCATTGATGGCAACCTTACAATCCTATGACACCGACAAGGAAATCCACCAGCACCAGCAAAGTCAGATTCTACACTGGCACACAAACCACCGGCACCAACAATGAAAAGAAGCACACCGGCATAGAAGCCGACAGGAATTTTGTTTGTAATTTATTTTGTTTATTATTGTACAATCATTGTAAGCCGACTTGGAAAATTGTAAAATGACTCATATATATAAGAGATCATTGTAGAACAAATATGTAATGCATGGAGGAATGCAATTAAGCAAAATAGGGCAAACCTATTATGCAAACTATAGGTTAAGGGTTTATGTAAGAAGCAGAGCTATAAATCGGTACTAGATCTGACATAGTAGATGCTATTTTGAAGTAGTACAAGACATTGGATTTATATAATCCATTTTGTAAGTCAGTGAGACTTCCCATTTTGTAATTGAGCAGTGAGCTCTAGGCACTTGGGCTTCCTGCATGTGCAGGCCCCTCTTGTAGCAGTAATATTCTCTTATTGGCCAGTAAGTGAATATTGTGGGTCACAAATCCCATCGAGGTTTTTCCCACACCAGGTTTCCTCGTTAAACTACTATGTTATGGTGTGTTTTTCATGTGGTTGTTGTTATCTTCATTCATTGCATTATTTCTTGTTTACTGGTATACAATATTAATATGCTTTACATGTTTTAAGTCAAGAAAATCTACAAACCGGTTAGATACTAATTCAACCCCCCCTCTCAGTATCTGTGGGAATACTAACAATCTTGTTTTGTTTTTGATTACTTTACCATCTTCATTAATTTTATTCTGAATACCCATTTAGTTCCAATTACATTTTTGTTTTTAGGTTGGGGAACCAATGTCCATGTATTGTTCTTTTCAATTTGTTCCAATTCATCTCCCATAGCTTTAATCCAATGTTTATCTTCACATGACTCAATGAAAGATGTTGGTTCAATTTGAGAAATTAGACATACCTCTTCATTTTCCAGTCTTCCTCTTGTCATAACTCCTTGATACTTATTCCCAATTATTTGACTTTTAGAGTGATTCAGTCTTATATACCTAGGTGTATTTACTTGTTGTTGTTCTTCAATCACTGTGAAATTCTCTGATTATACCGGTGTGACTGGATCAACATTCTATACTGATGCACTCTATATAGGTTCATTTGTGATCATCTCAACTGCTAGTTTAGAATCCATAGACCTTGAATTTCCTCTAAACTATTCATCTATCTTCACATTTGCACTCTCGATGATTTTCTACAATCTTTTATTAAAACATCTATATGCTTTGCTCTTAGATGAATAACCAAGAAATATACCTTCATCACTTCTTGGATCAAATTTACCAATATACTTATTTCTCCTAATGTAGCATTTGCTTCCAAATATTATGAAGTATTTAAGAGTAGGAATATTACCAAACCATAATTCATTAGGTGTCTTACCGGTTTCACCTTTGATGTGAACTTTGTTGAAAGTGTAAACCGTTGTATTCACTGCTTCTCTCCAATACACATGAGGTAGATTTGCTTCTGATATCATGCTTCTAGCTGCATCCAAAATAGTTATGTTCTTCCTTTCCACAACTCCATTCTGTTGAGGTGTCCAGGGTGCTAATAGTTATCTTTTAATTCCATTCACTTCATAGAATGTATTGAACTCCTTAGATGTAAATTCACCTCCTTGATCTGATCTTACACATTTGATTTTCTTACCGGTTTCATTCTCTACCATTGCCTTGAATAGTTTGAATTTCCCAAAAGCTTATAATTTCTCCTTGAGAAAAGTAACCCATCACATTCTAGAATAATCATCAATGATTAGCATAAAGTATCTATCTCCCTGTAGACTTCTTGTTCTTTCCAGACCACATAAGTCAGTATGAATTAAGTCAAGAACATTATTGGATTTCTCAGAAATACTCTTAAAAGTTGTTCTAACTTGCTTTCCCATTTGACATTCCTTACATACCAGATTATGAGGTTTTACAATCTTAGGTAAATCCCTTACTACCTTAGATGAACTAATATTTATAATGCAATCAAAATTCACATGACAGAGTCCTTTATGCCATAACCAACTTTCATCAATATGTGCAATCAAGCATGTATTTTCATTGTTATTCAAGTGAAAGATATTACCTCTTGTCTGATTATCGGTTGCGATCTCCAAACCAGTTCTATTCATGATTTTGCATTTACCATTATTGAACTATAATTGCAATCCCTTTTCAACTAATTGACCAACACTCAAAAGATTATGCTTCAAACCTTCAACATAATAAACATTGTTAGTATTGTGTTGCCATCAAAAGATATAGTGCATTTTCTTCTGATCAAACAAGCTTTGTCATCTCCAAATCTTACTAGACCACCATTATACTCCTGAAAAGATAAGAATTTACTTTTATCACCAGTCATGTGATGTAAACATCCAAAATCTATAATCCATTCATCCTTTTCTTCAATTTTAGCTGCTAGGGCCTACTCTACCAGTGGAACAGTAGGTGCCGGTTGATCTTCTATTATTGCAACAAAAGCCCATCCATTATCTGTTGGTTCTTCATCACAATCATTTGTAACTCCTTCATCAACATAGTAACATGATTTGTCTCTACTCTTCTTAAATCTGTATCTCTGATATTTAGGGTTAGGGTTATATGTTCTTTTAGCTTCTTCTCTCAATATTGCATGTCTATCAGGACATCTAGATGCCATATGACCAACTTTATTGTAGTTAAAACATTTAAATGGTGCTTTACCTTCATACTTACTTCCAATAGGAGCTTTAGGAATTTTCCTTGCAAATAGTGCTTCAAGTTCTTCCAGTTCTTCATTTTCCCTCCTGATATCTTCAAGTTCTCTTGCATAAAGTGCTTTCCAATCAGATTTGCTAGTTGATGATGAAGATGTTGTAGATGATGATGCTTTGAAGGCTCAATTTGTCTTAATTGTAGCAACATGACCAAATTCCTCAAGCTCAAATGCTGAAAGTTTTCCAACCAAGGTATCTCTAGATACTGATGTATTAGGTATTGTTCTCAACTCATTAATAGCAGTTACTTTCATTTTGTATGCTGGTGGCAGAGCTCTTAAAACTTTAGAAACAATTTCACCTTCATTTAAGGAACCTCCACAACATTGTATTCCTAAAACAATTTCATTAACCCTTTCCATAAAAGCAAAAATTCTTTCATCTTCTTCCATTTTCATATTTTCATACCTGACCCAGAAGCATTCCAGTTTTGTAATTTTGACAGTGGTATCACCTTTATTCAATGTTTCCAATTTATCCCAAATAGCTTTAGTAGTAGATCGGTCTGATAATCCCATGATTTGCTGATCTGACAAGGCACTCAAAAGTGCTTCTCTTGATCCTTACCCAATGTTGATGGATTAGGTTGATTTAGTGTAGGACCAACATAGCCATTCTTTGTAACATCTCATATGTCTTTTCCAATGCAATTCAGATGTGTCTCCATTGTGATCTTCCATATACCATAGTTAGTTCCATCAAGTTTTGGACTATCCTTACTGAAAAAGTTAGTTACCATAGAATCTTCTCAAGTTGTTAAACTTCTGCAAAAAGAGGACTTAGCTTTGATACCAATTGTTAGGACCCAGAGGAAACTGAGAGGGGGGGGGGGAATAAGTTTTCTATTAATTTTAACCCAAATATAACTTAGTCAAACTTGATACATAATACCGGTAAACCCAACTTAATTATGGTTAATAGATTAACAGTTAATATCAATACCAATGAAACTTAATGCATGAAATAGAAAGAGAAACAACATCCACAACACATAACACAAAGATTTGTATGTGGAAACCCTGTAAGGGGAAAAACCACGGTGGGAAACTTTACCCACAATCAGATGCAGATAGTATGTGTATACAAATGGGGTTTTGCACATGTAGAAAGGCCAACCACCTAGAGCTCAATGCTCAATCACAAAATAGGAGTCACACTGACTATAATTGGATGATTAAATCCAATGATAATGTACTACTCAAAGTATCATCTCCGATGTTGGATTCAGTACCCATTAAGCTTTGATAATCACCTTCAAACCTTCCTTGAACCTTCTTTATGGTCTGCTCATATAATCTTCAATATTCGCACATACAATACCATAACCATATACCTTTTGCCTATTACCTCTCAAATGAGATCTTACATATATAGCAAAACCTAGGACCAAATGTGTAGGTCAGCTAATTAAGAATATTATAATTAAATCAATCACAAATAAGTCAAGATGTGATGCATTATGTCAGCTCAATATAATTACAACAATATCCAATCAATAAATCATCTCCATAATGTGTCATGCTGATCTGGAATAGATAATGTGTGTTGGTCCTTAACCTAGACCAATTTGTCGGTAACAACAAATATGTCAACCTGATTAGAACAATAACCACAATACCAAAATCAAGTGTCCAAACCATGTCTTCAACATAACCAAGTGATCTCGAGATGATAACAAGTCATCTTCAATGCGGGTGAACAATAAAACCTGTCGGTGAACCAAATATCGGTGACTGTGCATAAGTCACTAAACATAATGTGTCGTTTCATCATAACCAAAGATCTCCAGAAGGATAAGTGTTGACATCAATGACAAAACCAATGTAACACATTCATAATACCAATAGACTGTTCTTCTAACTTCCTGACCCATTTCTTCATATGATCTTGTCGGATTTCATTTACCTTCTCTTTCCCTTTGTCATTTGATACATCATTACCAACTGGTGGATTTCTACTTCTACAGAACTTAGCAATATGTCCAACCTCATTACATGCATAACGTGTAACATTGTTCTTTTGAATTGCTTTGCTAAAACCGGTGTAATTTCTTGACCTGCACTGGTTAGCCATATGTCCAAATTTTCCACATGCATAACATTTAACATTCATTCTGCAATCTTATGTTTTATGACCATACTTATTGCATTTAGAACATTGACCAGGAGCAGAATCAGGGTTCTGATTTTCTCTATTTCTACATTGCCTAGACATGTGACCAAATTTATTACAAACAAAGCATCTACCATTAAATTTTTAAGTATTAAACTACCTTACTGGTGCCTTCTGGTTTTGATCTTCATTTGTAGTACCATAACACTAACCTTGTTCAAATCCAAGTCCAGTGGAATCTCCATTCTATCTTTGTCTTCTCAATAATTCATCAAGCTATGTTGAACTAACTTTGAATTTTTCTTTATACTCACTTGCAATAGTCAGATCATCTCTCAAAATTATCATTTGTCTCTCAAGTTCTTATTCATTACTCTAGGATTGCACTAAATCAGTTCTCAACATATCATTCTCATGAACCAACCTACCACATTCTTCAAATTTATTTTTCAGAGATACAACAATAGCCTCTCCTGTAGAACAAGAATGAATTCCTAAGCAGAATTCAATTCAACTTGTACCTTCAAGTTCTTCATCCTTTTAGTGTCTTAATCTTCAAGTGCTACCTCAAGTTGCTTCTCTAAACTCATATCCATGGATTCAAGATTTAGGATCTTCCTCAAGTTGTTAAAATTCCTCCGAAGCACAAGGCTCTAATACCAATTGTTGGAATCCAAGAACACTGAGGGGGGGGCCGAATCAGTGTTCTACTAGAACTATCAATTTTAACCTTATTAAAATATGCATTCACCAACCAGTATACCAGTAAATATAGAATTGAAAGAAGTAAAGAAACCAATAAGCCAATCACACAAATGAATACCATAACACAAATAATTATATGTGGAAAACCTCAAAGAGGAAAAACCACGATGGGATTTGTGACCCACAATATCAATCCATTGGCCATATGAAGAGATATTACAAAATATAGGGGCCTACACTTGCAGGAAGGCTTATAGCCTAGAGCACACTGCTCAATCACAAAAGTAGTCTCATTGACTACATACAAATCTAGACTACAATCTGAAGAAATGATTGAACTACAAAGATAGCATCTCCTATGCCTGAATATAGTTCGGGTTAAGCTCTGTATGTTCTGGTCTGAAACCCTAAACCCTTACTGGAATAACCTCTTACATAAATATCCTCACATACGTGATCTCTCTCATATATTTCTCATCTCCACTAAATTTCATAACCTTACATATCCATATTCTTACATATTCCAAAATGATCTAATCAACTGACCTATATACCCTTTACAAACTATCATGCCTTATATCGGCTTACAAAGAAAATTACAATATGAATATACATGTCGTCTCAATAACATAAACACATATATATCAAAATCAATTGCCGATGCCAAATCTCCCAAAATGACGTCGGACTCCAATACCGATAGCTTGGTGAAGTCATGTCGGCCTGCAATGTCGGTACCCAAAGAATTCCTTCCAGCCGGTGAAGATACCTATCAGTGCCGATGTTGGTGAAGTGTCTGTCGGTACACTACCAAACCAAAATATGAAGCCGGAACATGCTGCCATGTTTCCATCAATGACAACATATTGAAACCAACCAATTGAGTGTCAATTGCTAATAGTATCAGTTATTGCCAGTTCTTCCTAATGAACCGTGACATCAACCTGTACACTCTGAGAATCTGACGATATATCTACATTTACTGGTAATACCTCTATGTCCTGTTTATTATATTCTATCGGGGGCTCTATATCCAATATCTTAATATCCTTTAAAATTATAGATGAAGTGCATACTATACCTTTACCTTTCCCTTCAATTGGGATGTCTATAGTTGTTGGGATTCCCAAAGATACTGAGAGGGAGGGGGGGGGGTGAATCAGTATATTGCCAGTTAACAGATTTTCTAGTCTTATTAAGTAAATTGCATTCCAAAACAGTGTACCGGTAAACCGGAATTAATGCAGTAAATAAGAACTATAAGCACAACATAGAAAGGACAACATAAAACAATATTTTTAATGAGGAAATCCGGTGGGGGAAAATATCGGTGGGATTTGTGACCCACAATATTCACTTACTGGCCAATAAATGAATATTACTTACAATAGGGGCCTGCACATGCAGGAAGGCCAACTGCCTAAAGCTCACTGCTTAATTACAAAAGGGAAGTCTCACTGACTTACAAAAATGGATTATATAAATCCAATATCATGTACTTCTTTAGTTCAGCATCCGCTATGCTAGGTTTAGTACCGGTTTAAGCTCATACAACATCCATAAACCTTATTCCAAAATCTGCCTTAATATTCGCATGTTCGCATCTGCCTATTACATTCCATACCTCACACAAATGATCTATAAGATCTCATACCTATATATGAATCCTATTACAATTCTCCTTGTCGGCTTATAAAAAGATTTTACAATTAAACAAAAAATATAATAAACAAAATCTTGTCGACCAGGGTGTCGGTAATCATCTTTACCACTACCAGTAAACTAATTGCTGGTCTAGAGTCTGCCGGTGTCAGTGCCATAGGAATACAAGGTTTCCATCAATGAAAATACATTCAATCACCTACAATTTCTCATTGGAGTGTGCATTTTCCAACAATCTCCCCCTTTGGCATTGATGGCAACACTCATGAGAAAAAGTCAAAATTGTATCCAAAATGTGTTGTCCAAAAATCTTGCCAAAACTGTGTGCTCCCTCTGAGTAGATGATCTCTTCTGTCCAATAATTTTTCTCATCTCCACTACTCCCCCTTTGACACCAATGAAAAAGGTTGTCAAAAATGTCAACTGGGTGTAGTTTTCAGCCGAATCCTTGTAACTGGTGGGTTACAATCTGATATAGATCTGCTAGTGCAAAATTTATATTGTTAGTGAACCTTTCACTATCCTTCAATGTTGCTTCTTCCCTTTGGATGGTACCGGTGAGTATGTGCATTTTCTCTTCTGGTGTCTTAATTCCTGGAACAAGAGCCTCTGATATCTCTTTTCTGAAAGAGATGAGGATGTCTAGTTTTAAACCAAGTTTGCATTTGAGTTCCTTAGCCTTGAACTTTATCCTTACCTTTTCCTTTTCCAGCTTCTCAATTTTTTCTTTAGATTCTCCTATTTCCTGCTCTATTACTGATAATGATTTAGGTGAACCAATGAGATTATCAACAATATCATTTATTTCTTTCTGAACTTCATTGATTTTCTTGTCTATATCCATTGTCAAAACATCAGTTTTGCATGTATCCCTATACAATTCCTTGAATTCCATTATTGTTTTTCCTAGTGCTGGTAATAAGGTATCAATGTGTTCCTTGCACTTCTTTATTGACTCTTCAAAGAATTTTTCTTTCTCTTTATTCATTTTCTCATTGAAATTTTCACCATTAATCTGATCAACTATCAAAAGATTGTCGGTTATATACTTAGACAATGTGTCTAATTGGCTCAAAGAATCTTTATTGTCCACAATGCACTTAGGTGCTATCAATTTCAATAAAGGAATTGTGTCATCAATAGCCTTATATGCCTGTGCATTACACTCTGTGATTTTCTTGATGGAATCCAATAATACCTCTGTCACATTTGTTGGTCTAAATTCTATTAAGGAGGAACCAGAAGACTGTCCAACTGCCTTAACGATCTACAATTCATCGGTGTGAGTAAACTCTTTGCTTATGTTGACCTCTGGTAGGTCAGTTTGAGTCTGCATTTCTACTAGAAAAGGTTTGGGTTTCTCAGCTGTTGTCAGTGGCACTGTCTCTGCCTGAACCTTTTTCTCTTCATGTTTCTCAGAATGTTCCTCTCTCGGTTTCTCTATGCTTTCTATTGTTGGTTTTTCTGATTATGTCTCAGTGTTTTCTACCAGTTTCTTTGTAAATAGCTCTGAACTATCCATTGCCAGTATCTCAATAGATTTATCAATTGCCAGTTTCTCTAACTCAGTAGGTTTTTTAGTGTGAACATCAATGGTGTCTGTCTTTCTAGTATCTAGGGGATCAGTTGATTATTCAGTGTGTGTTTCAATCCCAATCTCAATGTTTCCAACTGTATCCTCAACATTTGTCTCAACTGCAATGTTTTCTGTTGGTGGCTTAGTTGCCACATCTCTCTTCTCAGTAGTTTCCTTATCAACCATAATGTTAACCTCTTGTGTATCAATATTCATAGTATATAATACTTCTGAATCAGGATAAGGATCTTCAAGTGTTGTCTCCATACTCTCAACATTATCTATTATCGATGGTGTATCAACAGTTTGTGCCAGTGGAGTATCAAAAAGAGGTGGGGGCAAGTTATCTATTACTTTTATGCTCGGAGGACCACCTACCTTGCCTTTACCTTTATCTTTTTCTTTTTGATAGACTCTGAAAGTCTTTGGTCATTTAAGTTCTTCTTGCTTTTCCTTCTCTACAAAGAAGATATCCCATTTATCTGATGTCTCTTCAGTGATCTCATTTACTCTGCCAGCCATTAAAGCTACATGCTAATGACTAGTGGAAAATACAGTCATGTTAGCCTTACTTATCAGTTCATCAATTTTTTCTGCTGATTTTACTGGGTGAACTACAAGTAATTTTTCTACCTTAATCTTCTTATCCAGTTCCACAATTGCTAACCTTTTAGCATCTAATCTTCTGTACAAGTCACTCGGTAAGTCATCTACAACTTCTATCAAAAATTTATTATAAATGTCTAAGTGTAGGATGACACTATTTTCTATGCTTTCTTTTTCTTCATTAGTAAAAGTGCTATACAACTTGCTAACATTTGATAAGTTTCCTTATTTAGTTATTTCATTCAAAATATTTTCTAGAGGTGGAATAACTTGTTTCTCCTTCTTCTTCCTGGGTGTTATTTTCTTTGTCTGAGGCCTTACTGCCTGTTGTTTCCTTCTTGTTCTCTTGGGTGTAGGAGTGGGTATCGGTGAAGGTTTCCTTTTCCTTTCAACTCTCTGAAACTCTGTTGATATTTCATTGTCAAAGGAGGTACCAACTGGTGAAAGATGAGTTTCTAGTTGTAGTCCTTCCAAGTCGCTCTTCTTAATACCAGTCATATTCAACAAATCTTCCTTGATTACTTTTTCCTGTCTTGTTGCTTTTCTAATTGTTTGTTATGTTTTCTTTATTCATTTCTGTGATTGAACTTTGCTTTCAATGGTTTCTGCATTTCCAAATACTTATTTTGTTGGTTCTTTAGGGGCTTCTAGAAGGGCTTTAGCATATGTCTCTATTATGTTTTCATCTACCTCATAACCCATTTCAGTTACCCAAATTATTCTGGGAACCACTGCCTCCATCTAGATTTCATCTTTCTATATAACAAAGCATATCTCCTTCTGGTATTTATCAACTATAGCTTGAGATAGTCTTTCCCTAGTCTTCATTCTAGCCTTTAATGCATGAAAGTGTTTAATTAAGTTCTTCTCCTTGTCATCTCCCATGTTGTTAAAGATATCCAAAAGTTGTTTGCCTACCGGTATGTCAAAACCAAATTCTTTTCCGGCTATACCGGGAACTTCCTTGGTGATGTATAGAAATAGACATACAAGTACGTTACCAAATCTGAATGTGCCTTTCTTTTCTCCTTTAATTTTCTTCAGATTGTCAATTAGTTCATCCTTTAACCATTCACATGTGTCAATCTTTGCATTACTTTTTATGAAGTCATAAGCACTCTTGATACATAAACTAGAAATAGAGTTTAGTCTATTAGCATGTGTAGTTTTGTATCCAAGAATCATGATAATGAATTTGAAATTGATATCCTTGATATCATTTACTCTCAAGGATCTACTGTCATGTGTTGCACCAGTTAGGGTCATTACATTGTCATTAGAGACCTTCTTTCCTTTCTCTGGTCTACTACCAGTGGAAGGTAAGTCAGTTACTGCCCTAACTACTTCTTTTGCTATCTTATGAATGGAATCTAACCAAAAGAACTCTCCATGAACTCTTCTCAATACAATCCTTATAATCTCTTTGGGAAAATCAGGAATGCTAAGTATCTCCATAAAACCTAGGGTTTCAACTATCTTGTGTTCCGGTTTTACATTACCATTCTCATCATAGATTACAGTCTTATACATGTTCATAATCTCATCAGCACTAAGTTCTTCAATATGACAATGTATGTAAATTCTAGGGTCTTTAGCATATGCAACTCCTTTGGGAATTTTAGAAAATGCTCCTAGGGTATCATCCTTCTTCGCTACTTTATGAATGATTTTAAATACAGGCCAAGGGTGTTTAATCACTTCAATTATAGTAGGGTTTGTAATGAATTTAGGTGCAAAGGAGGAAGCCATTATATAAATACCTTAATCTTTCTTTAGGTTTGAATGCTTGAAAGATTTGCTTCACTTCTCGTTGTGGATGCCTTTGCTCAGGTTTTTCACACTCTAAGAAAGTTTGAATGCTCAGTGAGTGAAAAAGAGTGAAAAACACTTGCTTTATAATGTCATTTCCTTCAACTACCATAATAAATGTCTGGCGGTTAAGTGAAAACTTAACTCATCTACCAGTAAAGAAGCATTTCATCTTCTTACCATCAACCGATGGTAAACTAGCATGTTTTCAATTTGTTGCCATACCCCCAAGGGATTATCTCTCAGTTAGATGAAGAATCTCCTACTGGTGGAGTGATACTTTGTTCTACTGGTGAAGGAATAGCTTTATTAACATTCTGATCAGACTTTCTAATCCATTGTTTTGAAAATTCTTGCTTTACTTCTTCAATCTTCTCTTTACCTTTCAAACTAGGTCCCTTGTTATTTGTCGGTGATGCCTTACTTCTACAAAATTTTGCAATATGTCCAATCTTGTGACAAGCATAACAAGTCATATTATTTTTCTGAATAGCTTTTCCATATCCTATGCCAGTATGTGTTCTGCATTGATTAGATAAGTGTCCAAATCTTCCACAAACATAACATCTTACATTCATTCTGTAGTTTTCTGAATTGTGACTAGTTTTGTTGCATTTAGTACATTGGCCGGTGGGTGCATTAGTGTTCTGATAGTTTCTAGATGTGCACTGATTTTCTCTATGACCATACTTGTTATAGTTAAAGAATTTCCCATTAAATTTGTAGGCATTAGGTTGTCTTACCGGTTTATTGTGATCATGATTGTTTGCAGTGCCAGAGCTTTCACCAACTTGAAAGCCAAGACCATTAGTATCTCCATTAGGTTTTTGATTTTTCAGCATGTCATCAAGTTCTTCTGAACTTTTCTTGAATTTCTCCTTATGTTGATTTGCAGTAGCCAACTCATTTTCCAAGAAATCTTTCTATCTCATGAGTTTAGTTTAATCATGTTCCAAGTGAATTAGATCTGTCTTCAACATATCATTTTCAAGACTAAGTCTTATATTTTCATTTGCAGCATGATTGATACTTCTAGTCAAGTCATCTTCATTCTTCTTTCTCTCTTCAGTGTCTTTACAAAATCTCATATTCATATCTTGTATCTCATTCCTCAAGGTCGTGTTTTGTTGCTTCAACTTGCTCACAAGATCATTAAGAGTTTCCTTTTCATCATCATCACTCTGTATCTTCTCATGAAGTTCTCTTCTTTTGTTCCTAGAAATAGTAATATTTTCTTGAAGTCCTTGAATGATTTCTTGTTTAGCCTTCAAATCATCTTCAAGTTTGATATTCTTCAACTTTTCTGCATCATAATCTGCAAGAGTTGTTTCCAATTGCTTTCTCAAGTTATCCATCTGTACCGGTGTCAGAATATTCCTCAAGCTGAGAGGCTTTTGAAAAAAGAGGACCAAGCTCTGATACCAATTGTTAGGATTCCCAAAGATACTGAGGGGGGGGGGGTGAATCACTATCTTGCTGGTTAACATATTTTCTAATCTTATTAAGTAAATTGCATTCTGAAACAGTATACTGGTAAACCAGAATTAATGCAGTAAATAAGAACAATAAGCACAACATAGAAAGAACACCATAACACAATATTTTTAATGAGGAAACCCGATGTGGGAAAAAAAGCAGTAGGATTTCTGATCCACAATATTCACTTACTGGCCAATAAATGAATATTACTTACAATAGGGGCCTGCACATGCAGGAAGGCCAACTGCCTAAAGCTCACTGCTTAATTACAAAAGGGAAGTCTCACTAACTTACAAAAATGGATTATATAAATCCAATATCATGTACTACTTTGGTTCAGCATTTGCTATGCTAGGTTCAGTACCGGTTTAAGTTCATACAACATCCATAAACCTTATTCCAAAATCTACCTTAATATTTGCATGTATGCATCTACCTATTACATTCCATACCTCACACAAATGATCTATAAGATCTCATACTTATATATGAATCCTATTACAATTTGCCTTGTTGTCTTATAAAAAGATTTTACAATTAAATACAAAATATAATAAACAAAATCTTGTCAGCCAGGTTGTCGGTAATCATCTTTGCCACTGCCAGTAAACTAATTGCCAGTGTAGAGTCTGCTGATGCCGGTGCCATAGGATTGCAAGGTTGCCATCAATGACAATACCTTCAATCACCTATAGTTTCTCATTGGAGTGTGCATTTTCCAACAATAGTAACAGTTTTGGGCTTTGGTGAAGTATAAAAACCAAGATTTTCAGCATAGAATTTAACCCATGCCTTGTGGGTTTCACTGACAATCTCATTAACCCTACCTAATATAGGACTGACTATCCTGTGCTTTCTTTGAAATATTTTTCTATCTACAATCTCAAGTGTCATATCCAACTCCTTAGAAGTAATGGATACATAGGTAGTTAGCAACTCTTGAATCATTATCTACTTGTCCTCCTCCATTGCTAATAATATTCTAGCATCTAAATTATTATGTAATCATTTTGGTATTTAATTATTAATTTATAACAAGGCTTTCTTATATACATATCCAAATACAATAAAACTACTTCCTCAACTTCTATCTATTCATCATCATCTAAATGCTCATAACAAAATTGTACATTCTTCAACATACCATCCTTAGTTATTTCATCAACCAATTCTGCACAAGTCTCTAGTGGAATAATAGTTACATTACCAGAAACAAGTACAAGATCGGTGTCATCCATATTCTTTCTTCTTCCAGTACCGGATGGAGAAGAAGGTGTTTCGTTTGGATCTTTCTTCTTTGTCGGTACCTTGATTGTAACCTTCCTAACCGATTTCTTCCTTGTTTTCTCCTTTGACTCTTCACTTTTCTTCCTCAATACCCTCTTGAATTCTAAGGGTGTGTCATCCTTAGTTCTAGAGTCTGGAAGCATAGGTTCAATAAAAACTTCAGGATCTTTCTTTTCCTTCCTATTATTGGAACAACCTCTATTAATGCCTTGATGTCCTGAGATACCTATTCCACAAACTTTCTTTCCTTGCCCTGTTACTTCACCCTCTTCTTCCTGTTAAACTTAGTTTGGACCTCTTTCTTTTTCTACTCTATAGTACCAAATGACTTCTCAACTTCATTAATAGGTGCATCAATTAGCATATTTACACAAACATCTATAATCTAAGCATCAACTTCATAGCCCATCTCTTCAATCCATTTCTTCTAGGGCTTGACTACTTCCATTAGTGTTTCATCATTTTTAACCATGAAGCATATCTCGATTGAATATTTCTCAACAATTTTCTTTGGAACCCTCTCTCTATATTTCATAGCCTTCTGGAATGCTTTGAAGTACCCCCAAACCTTATCATCACACTGACTACCCAAAGTAGCAATCGATTGTTTCAATTATCTTCCTACCAAGATATAAAATTCTCGTTGCCTCTTCCCAAAACCAGGAGTTTCATTAATAATAAATAATATCAAACATATAATAAGATTAGCATACTGGAATGTTCCATTCTTCTCTCCTTTGATCTTCCCTAGGTTAATCAACAATTCATCCAACATCCATCCACAAAGATCTAACAACTTATTATCCCTCATCATATTATGTGCTATAGAAATGCAGGAGCTAGAAATAGAATTCAAACAATTGGATTGAGTTACCTTGTAATCAATAATCATGCTACCGAATTTGATATCTCTATCGGTGATAGTACTAACCCTCATTGATCATCAGTCCGATGTTGCACCAGTGAATTTGTTAACCTGATCATTAGAAATATTCTTCTTTGGATGCTGACCAACCTATAGTAAACTGGTGATGGCCTTGATGGGCTCCTTCAAGATCTTATACGGTCTGTCCAACTAGATGAATTCTCCATGCACTCTGCTCAAAACATATCTGACAATATCATCTTCAAATTCGAGAATATCCAGGGTGTCGGTAAACCCTAGATCCTTAATATGCTTGTACTCAGGTTTAATCTTTCTAGAATCTCCCATCAACTTGCTCATGTACATGCTCTTAATATCACTAGTACCCTAATCCTCAATATGACAATGAATGTATGCTTTGACATCTTCAACATATGCAACTCCTTCTGGGACATGGGAAAATGTGCCAACGGAATCATCCAAGGTGGCAATATGCAGACATGGTTTGAAAATTGACCTAGGATGATCCTTTACCTCGACAACAATAGGAGATTCAATAAAATTTGGTGCAGAGGATGATCTCACTTCCATGATGAAAGATTAATTCATTAAGTACCTTAAATATTTGTCAGTGAATACCCTAAAGAACTGTTCTAATTGTAGGTGAAATCGCTCCAGAAGATATTGATCACACTGAATTGCCTTAGACTCGATCTAAATCACTCTCAATCACTCTGAATGCAAGGTGATCAGAAATGAAGTGCATTCAACCTTTTATCCTCCAAGAAAACCCTAATCTATCATTGATATGAATGGCTTCCAATGAAAAATACCAGATCTCGGTCAAACATCTCCATGCCGGATAAGCATCTCCAAAGTCTAGAACATCTTCCAAGACCTCTTATTGGGGCATATGAACTATATTTCATGAATTTTTCCTACCCCTAAGGCATTTGGCTAAGTTACCAGATGAGTTTCCTGTCGATATAGGAGCAACCTCCTCGGTTGGTTAAGTAACCAAAGCATTCCCATCTGTTGATTGATCTTCTGACTTCCTGACCCATTTCTTGATATGATCTTGCTAGGTTTTGGTTACCTTCTCTTTCCCTTTATCATTTGATATATTATTATCAACCAGTGGATTTTTTCTTCTACATAACTTTGCAATGTGTCCAATCTTGTTGCATGCATAACATGTAACATTGTTCTTTTGAATTACTTTGCTAAAACTGATATAATTTCCTGACTTATACTGATTATCCATATGTCCAAATTTTCCACATGCATAACACTTAACATTCATTCTACAATCTTTTGTCTTATGATCATACTTATTGCATTTAGAATATTGACCAGGAGCAGAATTATAGTTCTGATTTGCTCTATTTCTACATTGCCTAGCCATGTGACCAAATTTATTACAAACAAAGCATCTACCATTAAATTTTTAAGCATTAAGTTGCCTTATGGGTGCCTTCTAATTTTGATCTTCATTTGCAATATCAAAACTCTGACCCTGTTAAAATCCAAGTCCACTGGAATCTCCATTTTGTCTTTGATTTTTCAATAACTCATCAAGTTGTGCTGAACTAACCTTGAATTTGTCCTTATACTCACTTGCAATAACCTGATCATCTCTCAGAATTATCATTTTTCTTTCAAGTTCTCATTCATTACTTTGGGATTGCACTAAATCATTTCTCAACATATCATTTTCATGAACCAACTAGATGCATTCTTCAGATCTATCTTTCAGGGATCTTCCAAGATTTTCTTCAGTCATCTTCTGGTCCTCAATCTCTTTTGACATTCACATAGTTAAGGATTCCATTTAATTCCTCATAACCATGTTCTCCTGACTCATCTTTTGACATCTCTCATTAACGGAATCTTTCTCATCATTATCCTGAGTTTGCGGTAGTTCCTTCCTCCTAGCTAGAATAGATGATAGCCTCTCCTGTAGGATAAGAATGAATTCCTGAGTAGAATTCAATTCATCTTGTAACTTCAAGTTCTTCATCCTTTCAACATCGTAATCTTCAAGTGCTACCTCAAGTTGCCTTTCCAAACTCATATCCATGGATTCTATATTTAGGATCTCCCTCAAGCTATTAAACTTCCTTTGAGGCACAAATCTCTAATACCAATTGTTGGAATCAAAGAACACTAAGAGGGGGGATGAATTAGTGTTTTATTGGAATGATCAATTTTAACATTATTTAAAAAATGCATTCACCAACCAAGATACCGATACATATATAAATAAAATAAGTAAAGCAACCAATAAACCAATCACATAAATGAATACCATAACACAGAGAATTATATGTGGAAAACCTCAAAGAGAAAAAACTATGGTGGGATTTGTGACCCACAATATCAATCCATTGACCATATGAAAAGATATTATAAAATATGGGGGCCAGCACTTGCAGGAAGGCTTACAACCTAGAGCATACTGCTCATCACAAAAAGGAGTCTCACTGACTACATAAAAATCCAAGCTACAATCTGGAAAAGAGATTGAACTGCAAATATAACATCTCCTATGCCTGAATATAGTTCTGGTTTAAACTCTATCTGTTCTGATTCTGAAACCCTAAACCCTTACCAAAATAACCTCTTACATAATCTTCGCATTACAATCATATCCTACTATCATATTCCTCATTACATATCATATTATATTCCATATTGTAGTCACATAAATCTGTCCATTTAATTAAATGAATATTTGCTATTTATTTGATTAATAAACTCACTAGCCAACAATTAATTAAATTAACATTTAATTAATTCATCCTCAAACATTCTCCTATTAATTAAATAAATTATTCAATTTATTTTAATTAATTCATTAAACCAAATTCACAATCAATTAAATGAATAAATCCTATTTATTTAATTTAATCCCCTTTCTTCTTTTAAATAAATAAATTAAAACGTTTATTTAAATCGTTAACCCCACCCACTTCCAGTCTCCTACAAATGCAAGTTGCAACCACAGGTTGAAATAAATTAATTTTATTTTAATTTAAATCCTATTTTCCCTCACCCACCAAATCCGCTTGCAATCCTAAATCCCCTTCTAGACCCTTCTAACCACTTTCTAATCACTCCTAATTAGCCTAATCCATCCCTTAATTATTGTCACATTCCTAAGCAACTTGAAGTCACTTTTGAAAGCCCTCAAAGTCTTTGAAAAGCATTAAATGCTTTATGTGCTCAACAAGCTAACCCCTAAAGTCTTCCAAACCACTAATGGCTATTACATGACCATTAATGTCTCTTACATAACCATTTATGGTTAATTCCACTTGCTCCCATGGTTAGAGACTTTACCTCTAACTCAAACCCCATTTGACCCATGTGTCTCTTCAAGCATTTATTGCTTTGATCATGGTTATCCTCACTAACTATTGCACAAAAGTTTATCCATTGGATAAAGACATTATTTATTGGATAATGGATTTATTCTTTCAAATCAACATTAACCTTACCTCCCAAGGTTAACCCTCAAGTCATGTCAAGCATTTAATGCTTATTCCCTCTCCTCTAAACCCATCTCTTGTTGACATTTGTCATCTTGGGATTGGATTGAAAGTCCTCACATGGATCATTAGCCCTTCATTCCCAACCCTTGTTGAGATTAGTCAATCTCAACCATCCATTGCTCATTTTACCTATAAATAGAGCTCACATTCCTCAGTTTTAAATCCTCAAGCATTCTCAAGCACATCTATGATCTTGAAATTTTGTATGAATTTAACCTATAGTCAATTTTAGGAGAGCATTTTAGCATAATCACTCATATTGTCATTTTGGACTAAAATAAATCTTAGTTCATTTAATAATATCTCATATTTAGCTTGATTTACACTTGCATAGCATAGTTTGAAACATTTAAATCTTAAATATCCATAAGACATCCATAGTGCAAAAAGATGCTAAGAGGTACACTCATTTGGAAACTTGGAGAGGAGGAGCTACAAGCATGGTGGAAGGCATTTCGAGATGCCTTGTTGCATTTGTTGTCTTAGTTAAATGCTCTATTTTGCTTATAGTGTCTCTCTTGGTATGCTTGTTTAGGGTAGTTTTTAATTTGTGATTTCTAACACTAACATCTAAACAATTGGTTTCTTGTTTGTTGTTTTGTGTTCATTTATCCTAACTACCATTCCTTTTTGTAGAGCATCATTTGGTGAGCCCGACGTGAATCCAAGAGCAACCATTTTGAAACTACTAACCTTTTGAATGTTTTAATTGACACACAGGTTGCACTCTTGCACTTTTGTTCTCACTTTAGCACTTTTGCAAATTGATACTTTAGCGCTATTGTTCCCATTAATAGTGCTATTGTTCCCAAATTGGCGCTATTGTCCGTCTTCTAGTGCTATTGACCCTAAAATAGCATTATCGTTCTAGTATTAGCGCTTTTGACTCACTATTTGATAGAGTTAACCTTGTTTGAAAATGGTTCTTTTAGCGCTATTGTCTATTTATTCAGCGCACTCACCTTTCTTTTAGCTCTTTTGTCTATACTATTGCGCTTTCCTGTTAAATAGCACTTTTGTTTTAACACAGAGTAGCGCTATTGTAATAGAGAGTTGTATGAAAATTCCTTGTAACCGAAAAACCAAAAATTTTAGGCTTGTAGAAGCCCACCCAACATGCAGATTTTCCTAACCAATTTTCTTTTGTGGAGGTTTTGACTAACCCCTACAATAAGATTTTTAGCAATTTTAGCTTAGGGAATAAATTTGTTCATATTTCTAACTTTGTTCTTTCAAGTTGGGATAAAATAAATTCATTTTCCTTTTGGGTTAAAATCAACTACACTTTCATTTGGGGTTTTAAAAAGAACTACATCTTTCGTTTGGATCTCTAAAAAAGAATCACACTTGTTCAAAGTTAAAAAAAATCACAAAAAAAAATACACAAAATTATTTTTTGCAAAGTTAGGAACAAATTCTTTTGGTGTTTAAAATCAACAAGGAAATTTTTATTTTCTTGCATCAACCTAAAACTCACAATCAACACTTTGTGCAAGTTAAAAAAATCCCCAATTTGTCAAAGTTATTCTCAAATCGATTTTATTTTAAGCAAAAATGTGTTTTTCAATTCAGTTGACCAGGATTTCAAGTTCCTAGTTTACAAAACATTTTGCCTTTGAAGTTAAAAAGAACACCATGATTGTTGGAGCAACATCTCCAAATAGTTAGATCACATTGGAACGAAAATTAGTTAAAAAGAATAAGTGCTTTTTGTGATTGGCACACATGTGCAAAGTTTGTCAAGTGGTCCTACTTCTAACACACATTATCCTCTCCCTTGGCTTTCATGGTCCTAGGTGCAAGAGAAAAGTGTTAGTAACACTCAAATTTTATATTTTTAAGAGAGGCCTGCCAAGAGACACATCACTCTTGGGAATGACCTTGTGCGGTAAATCCTTCGAGTCGCTATAGAAATCAGGTGTGAGTGAAAGCTGTAGCCTTGGGTATAGTTGTTCCTATAGTGTAACTTTCTGAAAGGACAAATGAGCCCCACCACAAGTTATAAGGCTCTTAAGTGAGTCACTGCAGAATGAACTTATGTCTAAAAACATCAAAAATTACTAAACACCTTTTTATGTAGAAACCCATCCATTCTATTGATTGAGGATATTTGTGATAAATTCAGTGCAAGAGCATAGATGGTTTTTCTCCCAAGATACTCACCATACATATTTCCTTGAGTAGAAACATAGCTTTTTGAAAGGATACTTGTGGCTTGATAAAAAAGGTGACTCCCCCATCATAGGGATCATCTATTTGTTATGCTCGTGCAAGAATTAGTATATCACATCCTTACCTGCCACGATAGGATTCATAAGGTATATAGTACCAAAGTTGAAGAAATATAAAGATGTGGGCTGAAATTATTGCAATTGGCCATTTGACCTTAGGGATAAAAGTGTGTTTGAAGTGCCTTTGTTTTGTGTCAAGACCAGTGATAAACTGAGCTGACTTCGGGCTTTTTGGAAAAACATACTCAAAAACATTTTGTAAAAGGATCAAAAATTTCAAAGATGGGGTTCATTTAGACCCACACTTATTTGTGCTTTTTGAGGCAACATTATTGTGTTTGTGTGCTTGCTCTATTTTCTTGTCAAAGAAAACCAAAACTAATTTGAAAACAAGTATTCATCCAACACAAAATTTTCAAAACCAACCTTTTGGCAAACAAATAAAAAAAAAAGTTAAAAACAAGGTTTCAAAACTATATGACCATCATCCACATTTTGAGAAAGAGGAATCTTCATCAACATATCAATTTGAAGCAAAAACCATTAAGCTCAAAAGATCTCATCAAAAGAAGGATATTTTTTATATCTCAATAGACAAATCTTTGTCTCACATAGAGCCTTCTTACGTCACATGCTTCTATATCTTCAAGGAAAATCTAATGAGTTTGATCAAGAGTCTTTGAACAGCAGAGATTTTACTCAATATCAAGCTTTGAGATATCATAAAAACAAGGGAGGCAAAATCAATCCCGCCTTCTTTCCAGACATCTGCATAACATACAACATAGCTCAGGAAGAACCAGCAACCCCCAATAGAGAAGAAGAAGAATTTATCCCATAAGTGACACAAAGCTTTTATTGAAGTTTAAACATTCCATCCATTCTCACATTCATACATCATCAATCCATTCCAACTCTCAAAACATAAAAAGGTCTTGTCCTAAAGTTCTTTTTCGATATTGCTTGCAATCAAACACAAACACATCACTTTTTAGGGTGTCTCTACATCTAGGATAAACTTATTCTAAGAGGCATTTCTACGCAGGTTAAAATTAGTATATGAGTGCATCCTCTCATTACTAGGTAGCTTGGTTTGTAACACATATTAGACATCGCTATACCTTATCATATCAAACTTTGTCAACAAACACAACAAGTAATTCATAGAAGGACTTTGGTAACATCAACCTTTCATCCTAGAGATCTGTATGCAAAACATGCCACCAAACATTTATCTCTCATTCCATCATCAACTCATCATCATTTTTTACCAAACTTCAACAAACAACTTTCAACATGGCTCAAACCAGATCGAGGTCTAGACAACAAGAAATCGAAGAGGAAGAGGAGGAAAATCTCATTGAGTTCCAAGAAGCCCTTGGAGGAAACACAAATGAGGAAAATCCTGGTATGCCCACTCCTAAAGCAATCAAAAGGGCACAACACAACCCCCTCTTCAATCGACTTTTTGATGAGATCCTCAGGAACAATGCAGATGCTCACTTTTTAAGACTTGCCCAAGAGAGAGCCAAACTACCTTCTAATTTTGATATGACACAATTATGGCAAGCATCAAAACACTAGAGTCATAATGAGGATGGAAGAGGTCAAGATCACATCAGATATAACCTTCATCAAGGAAATCCCCCACCTCCTCCTCCTCCAAATGACATTATATGTTGAGGCAACAAGTTGAGAATCTCACCCAACAACTCCATAGTGGTGTGAAAACAAACCAGTTTTCACTTAATTATATTTGTCCCTATCCCTTCGATAGGAATCTACATATGCCACCTTTTCCACGAGGGTTTGAAACACCTAAGTTTGAAAATTATTGGGGAAAAGGAGACCCTTGAGATCATGTCAGGGAGTTTCATTCCACTTGCCTAGAAGTAGCATACGAAGACACATATCTAATGCACCTCTTTCCTCATAGTTTGGGAGGGACAACCACGCAATGGTTTTCCCGACTATAAGGAAACATTATGACGTTTGAAGAATTAGTCCAGAAATTCATTGCACATTATTCCCATAACATAGAGTGTGATGTCACCATGGCAGATCTATGTAACACCAAGTAAAAACTAGGGGAGCTATTTTTAGCTTTCCTACAACGATGGCATCAAATGTCTAGTAAACGTTCTCTTCAGCTACCTGAAAGAGAGCTAGTGGAAATATTTATTTTCAACTTGAACAAAGAAATGGAATTTCATTTAGACATGAAAGGCACAGAGTCTTTTGATGACATGATAAAACAAGGTTTAAAATGTGAATGGGCCCTCATCAAAAAGGGGCTTATCAAAATATACAATGAACCAAAAGATGCCCCTCGCCCGCGCTTCAATAGTGATAAACCTAACTTTTGGAATAAAAAAGAAACATCATCAATGATGTGGTTGTAGATGTAAGGACTATCAAGAGTGCACAACCTATGGTCTGATTTGCGGGGAAAAACCCCCCTCCTAAGAACAACATGGTTACTCCCCCACCAAATCAAGGACGCAATGTGTCATAAGAAGAACCAAGGCAAAGATAGTGGAATTATAAACCAAAAAGTACATACACTCCCTTAGAGGAACCTATTGAAATAGTTTTACGTCAATTGGTCTCATCAAATCTTGTAACTTTACCCAAAACATCTAATTATGAACCTCAGGTCAAACCTCCATGGTGGAGGGATAATGAACATTGCGAATTCCATAAAGGGAAAGGCATAAAACAACTAATTGTCATAGATTGAAAGATCTTGTTTAGGATCTTATTGACCGAGGAGAGATTGAAATTGAAGGACATGACCGAAAAACCATGAATAATGATCATCTTATGTTTAAAAATCCACTTCCATCACAAGATCAAAGGGGTCCTTCCACTTCAGGATGAAACACAGATACCAATGATTATACATGCACCACCTATAATTACAATGTGAACCACCTATATGATGCCAATGAACAAATTGCAACCATTACCATCGAAGATCCAAAACATACTTGCAATGTTGTTACGCGGCATAGCAAGATCGCCATTAAAGTAGCTCCATAAGGCACCACCTCCATCCCAAAGTAGTACAACCTTGTCGAATAGTTAGATAAAATGCCCACATTTATATCTATCTTAGATCTGTTGTGCCTATCCCCATCTCATAAAGAAATCTTGGATCAAGCTCTCCAAGAGGTGTTAGTCCCTTCCAACCTAAACACATATCAATTTCAAGCTATGGTTGGTAGTCTGACGTCATCACCATGTCTCACTTTCTCTGAAAGTGACAATACATCCTTCCAACAAACTCATAACACCTCACTCCATATTGAAGGATTCATCAACCAACACAGAATCAAGTGAGTCTTGATCGACAATGGAGCTGGCCTAAATATCTGTACATTACAATTGGTCATAGAATTAGGATATGCAGTTGAATCAATGGATCCCCACAAAAAGATAACAATAAAAACCTATGATGATGTGGAATGTTCATCAAAAGGAGCAATTGTGTTACCAATCCGAGTGGGCCCAGTGGTGAAACACATCATATGTCAAGTTTTGGACCTCCCTCTGTTGTATAATTTGTTGTTAGGAAGACCTTGGATACTTGCCATGCAAGCCGTTCCATCCACCTATCACTAGTGTTTCAAGTTCTCGCATAATGGTGTAGAAATTACAATCCTGGGTGATGCAAATCCATTTGCATATTGTAATAATATCAACCATCAGCCAGAGATTACCATTCCCAACAATAGAGAAGCTATCCCATCCACATCATATGTAAGTCTAGACTCTCTTTCCATTTCAAACACCACTATACCCAAGCAAGAGAAGCTAAAGATGAAAATGGCAGAGGAAGGTCTTGGGGAGTATAATCTAAGCCAACTCTTTTGTGTTGGGCAACTACCTACTTCCCCTAGAACTCATGGTAAGCCTCAAAGGTTACTTCAAGCACCACTAGCCAAGCCGACATGCACTTTGACGCCTTTTATCCTTGGAAAGAGTCAAGAAGAGGAGACCAAAGATGAGGACTTAGCAAAATGGATCTATAAAGACCCTATCACCATGGAAACCCCACAGGCTAAGCTTCCCATAGATCAATATGGCAAAGGTCTTCTCATTATGAAAAGAATGGGCTATGATGGTCAGAGTGCTTTGGGACCTTGCAAGCAAGGATGCCATGAACCATTGTAGCCTGAATTAAAGCTTAAAGACAACAATGGATTAGGCTTTCAAAAAGAAACTCTTCCTAAGCTCAGATTAAAAGGGAACCCAACAAATCTCTATATCAGCCTAAAACTCTAAAGAGGTCACCTTTGATTATATCAGCAACACCAAGCACTGTACCAACTACCCCATTGAAGCTAAAAATCCTGGCAATACCATCCATAGTACCAAGCATCCCACCAATCACACTAACAACTCCATCAATAGCAGCAACTGCATCAACCACACCATTAGCAGTATCAGAACCCCCAACAATATCAACAACACTAACAATTCCATCAGAAGCAGCAGATCCAACAAGCCCGATACTCCCAGTATCAGATTCACTGATCCCAATAATCCTCCCCGCAACACCAACCATTCCATCTCCAAAGGTACATCAACTGATTACACCTGTAGTGTTTAGCTCAAAGGATATCCCAATTTGGTATAGTAATCGGATATTGGAAAGTGACTCAGAAACTAACTCACATGAGTGGGAATTTGATTTTGTACGTCTCTATACTTCAGATGAGGAAGACGCATTACTACCTCCACCTCACAAAGAAATCCTTGTTTACGAAGAAGCGGAGATAAAAACCTCTTGGGTTCCTGAACTGGAAACATCTTCCATAGACCCTACGTCACATCCTACGCCCGTTTCTGACAGGGAGAGTACCATCAATGGCCTTCACCACAACATCTTAACCCTCATTGACACATCTTATGAACTTAACTTGATCGATGAGGTAATGCCCATTATCCATCCTAAACTCATCAAATGGAACCAACCAAATCCCCCATGCCTTGACCATTTCCAAAATGATGAGGCAATCATTGAGTTTTTGGAACTACGAGATAACATACCAAGCGAGGATCACAAAGCTGGATTTGCCATTGAACTTAATAGTGCAACATACTTTGGGGTGGATGCCAAACCTTTCAGCTACAAAAATATAACAGATCATCTAGTGAAAACCACATTGTGGCACTATTTGATCCCAAAAAAGTAAAAAGAAAGAGCATATCCAATGGTGAAAACCTCTCTAAGGCACCTGAGGATGAAAGGTTTGACATCCTCCCTTCTAGTGCAAATCAGGAATGATCAACCTTCCTTATCAAGGAGACAAAAGAATTCAACATGGGGACCCCTGAGACTCCTCACCACATACATCTGGCATCTCTTTTAACTCCAAAGGAACAACCTAAGTTTGTAGAGTTCTTCCAAAAGTGTCAGATCAACTTTGTGTGGTCATATGTAGACATGCTTGGGCTTGATCCTGATTTGGTCATGCATCACCTTGTTGTAGTAGAAGGAGCTAAGCCTGTCAAACAGAAGCTTCACAAGATGCACCCTCAGATTGTGGTACTCGTCAAAGCAGAACTCAAGAAACTCCTAGATGTTGGTGTTATTAGACCAATTGATAATGCAGATTGGATATCCAATATTGTACCTATTGGAAAACCAAATGGGGGCATTCGTATCTATACTGACTTCAAATATATAAATAAGGACATGCCATGCTTTCTCTTATGGATGGCTTTTTAGGGTATAATCAGATAAAGATCACACTAGAGGATCAACATAAGACGACCTTCACATGTCCATGGGGAACGTACTGCTAGAACGTAATTCCTTTTGGTCTAAAGAATGTAGGGGCAACCTATCAAAGAGCAATGACCACCATATTTCATGATATGATGCATACCATAATGGAAGATTATGTCGATGACTTAATGGCAAAATCCTTAACAAGAGATGGTCATCTCGCAATATTAGATAAAATCTTTGATAGACTAGAACAATATCATGTTTGACTCAACCCAAAGAAATGTGTCTTTGGAGTAACCTCAAGGAAGCTTCTAGGATACATTGTCTCAAGCAAAGGCATTGAGGTCGAACCAGCAAAGGTTAAAGAAATCATGGACATGCCACCTCCAAGGAACATCAGTCAGCTAAGGACATTACAAGGATGACTTCAATCCATCCGAAGATTCATTGCACAACTGGCAGATAAGTGTCACCCCTTTACACACCTGTTACACAAAAACATCTGCTTTCAATGGGATGCCAGATGCCAGCAAGCATTCTAGATGCTTAAAGATTATCTCAGGAATACACCATTATTGATCCCACCGGATCCAAGTAGGCCTCTATTTCTTTATATTTCAGCAACTAATACAGTATTGGATGTACTACTGGTACAACATAATGCAAAAGGGAAAGAGTGTTCTGCTTACTACATCTCTCACACACTAGTCAGCTATGAACTCAATTATACACCTATATAATGAGCTTGCATAGCAGTAATCTTAGCAGCCACTAAACTAAGGCACTACTTGTTAACACATAAAGTACAACTCATTGAAAAGATCGATCCACTAAAGTACTTACTCAGCAAAGCCACATTGATAGGCCGCTTGGCCAAATGGGTAATAATTTTGAGTGAATTTGACATCGAGTATGTGGAACGTAAGGCTATCAAGGGCCAAGTTATGGCAGATTAGCTAGCCAATGTACCTCTCATAAATAATCATCCTCTTATTTCCAATTTTTTGGATGAAGAGATAATCATGATCACAATAGCACAACCATGGAAACTATACTTTGAAGGTTCATATACTAGGCATGGCTCGGGGGCAGGCATTCTATTTATCACACCTCAAGGTGATAGCATCCCGAAGTCTTACAGGCTAGCTTTTTCATGCACAAACAACATAGCTGAGTATGAGGTCTTGATCACAGGACTTCGACTAGCCATACAATGGAAGTTAAAAGAGCTACAAGTATATGGTGACTCCCAACTAGTCATTTGACATGTCACAGCTGAATATCAGACCAAGGATGATAAACTCATATTGTACAAGAAAATGGTGGATGGTTTAAAAGCATCATTTACTAATATCACCTTTGAGTAGATACCCAAAGATCAGAATCAAGTTGTTGATGCCATGGCCACAATAGCATCTCTCCTAGATCTTCCACAAAATTCAACATGCTACGAGTTCTTGGTAGAATAACTTTGGATTCCCGCTTATGATATCCCTAAATCTAAGATGATATGTCACCTTGTCAGTTCTGAATCCCCATGGTATGGTGAGTTCTACACCTATCTCCATGATCACACACTTCCTCCTAACCTATTGAATAACCAACGCAAAACCTTCATTCACCAAACCCCTTGATACACCATCATTGTTGAAACCCTATACCGACGTAGTCTTGATGGTACTTTCCTTCAATGTTTGGAACAAGATGAGACAACAAAGGCCTTAGAAGAGGTACATGAAGGAATTTGTGGGACTCACTCAAGTGGTCCTTCCTTAGAAAAGAAGATCATATGAGCTGGATACTATTGGCTGTCCATGGAAAAGGACTCCTACTATTTTGTCAGAAAATGCCAGAAATGCCAAGTTCATGGAGACCTAATACATGTCCCAGCATAGGAATTGCAACCAATCACAACACCATGGCCCTTTTGTCAATGGGGACTTGACCTTGTGGGTAAAATTCATCCATATTCATCCAACAGCCACAAATTCATTATTACCGCCACCAAAGACTTCACAAAGTGGATCGAAGCTATTCCACTTACCCAAGTCACCAGCAAGAAGATCGCCTCATTCAACCTTAATTACATGATCTGCTGATATGGTGTACACATGTCCATCATCACAGATAACAAACTTCCTTTCAAAAATCAGGATGTCCGTGAGCTCTATGACAAGTTTCACATCCAACACCGCTTTTCCATTCCCTATTACCCACAAGGCAATGGTCAGACCGAAGCATCAAATAAGAACATACTAAGAATCCTCAAGAAGATAGTCAATGATGTCAGTCATGTTTGGCACGTTCAATTAAATCCAACACTATGTACGTATTGAACTAGCATTCGAACCCCTATAGGCGCAACTCCCTACTCACTGGTCTATGGTGAAGAAGCTATCTTACCTATTGAAGTTGAGATACCATCTCTATGGGTTTCCTTGCATAATCTCATAGATGATGAAGCATATAGAGTATCACGTCTTCAAGACTTGGAGCTACTTGATGAAAGACGATAGGCTGCATACAACCACCTCAAGGCCTATCAGCAGAGCATGAGTAGAAGCTATAATCATCAAGTTAGACCTCATACATTTGAGGTAGGTGATATTGTTCTCAGAGAGAATCCTCATAACTAACCAAACAAAGAACATCAGAGAAAGTTTGAATCCAACTGGTTGGGTCCATATGTTATCATTGCGATCTTTGGGTCCGGGGCATATTAGTTGGCTACTTCAAAAGGAGAACTGCTAGCAGATCTGATCAACAACATGCACCTCAAACGATTTCATACATAAGCTGTACAGAGCATCAGGATCCAATACATACCAGAAAAACACCAAAAAACATTCAGATAAATATCTTGAAGAAAATACAAAAAAATCAAAATAGTAAAGAAAAATCATGCATCCAAATGATGAACAACCACTCCGGTGACACCTTGGATAAGTGCGATGGTGAAAACCTGGCAAACATGTGCCACTCATAAAGGCTATGGCTCCATTGTCTTTTAGACTTGTTATGATCACATTCATTAGATCCATTCATCCATCTGTACAACCATGGCTTGTTATTGATCTGCAATCAAGGATAGTACTTCATGCATCTTGCATCTCGCTTTTTCATAGTCATGTTTAAACTAGGGGCAATTCCCTTAACCTATTCATGTAAGTGGATTTCTACATTACTTATGATTCATTGAGTCCTTCATTCAAAAATATCTCACAAAATACCAAAAACACTCACAAAATCCAAAAACATCATAAAAAATAAAAAATCAACCAAAAACATGGCAAACACATTATACGTACACATCAACACATACATAGAACAAACATTTTGAATTGCTCAAATGATGATCACTTATAAAATCAACCAACTAATCAACACAGGTATGCACAACTATCTTAACAAGGATGCAACCTTCCTTACCATAACATTTTCTTTGACAAGAAAATTATGTTTAAGCTATCAAGTACTTGGTCAGTTTGATACGTTATTTATTCATTTATATATCAGGTTCCTATGCCATTTTGGGATATCCACAAGTGATTAGAGTATCTAGGATGGTTCCTAAGCATTGTTTGTGTATCTTCTATGAATTATTCCAATGAAGTTCTGGGGCATGTACTAATGGTGTCTATGTGAGAAGTTCACTAAGCTACGTGATCTTATGCAAAATATAGTCATGGATCACTATGGTTTGCTAACTACAATGTATACCTCAACCATATGAGCATGAACCATTATGGAGGGTCCATATTCTTTATTTATGCTGCTTACTTGCAGGTACAATGCTCCAAACTTGGTTCCTAATACCTCATCCAAGATTGATACTACCATGCTCAATGATGAAAAATAAGGCACATATGGATCATCATTTCATCTCATCTATTTATATTTCATTCTATTACATATCACCCACCCATTTGATCATTCATTATTCATATTTATGGTTTTTATGCAAGTATGAACAAGTTTAAAAATGAGAAATTATTTTAAAATGAATTGGTCTTGTATACAATCACGACGGAGTTCTCTGATACATCATCAGTGCATCATGCACATTCTCACCAACCTTGCATTCATCTATCATGAACACATGGCATCATCATTTCACTACATTAGTTGCATTTTACATACATCTAGTGCATTATTATTTACTTACATATAGGTTCATTAAATTCATTTTCAATTTTTCATTAAAGTACATTTAATATCATTTAGTTGCATTCATTATTATGTACTTAGATTTGCATCATTAAAATCATTCATCATCATTTATCATCATTTTGTTGGCATATGCACAAAATATGTTGACATGATGATATTGTGTTGTCATTGATGCCAATATGCTGAAAGAATGAATCGGTAATATGCTCAAGAGAGAACTGGTAATATGATGAAAGAGAACCGTAAATATGATGAAGAGTGAATAGGTTTATTGAAGTTAAGCAACTGGCAAAGTGAACCGGTATAATGATGAGAACCAATATATGTGCAAAAGCTGAAGCGGTACGTTTGTCCAAGTGAACCGGTATATGGAATGTTTTTATGAAGGTTTAATATGGTATGACTACTGGTTGGTAGTCTCAGCTTTAGGGTTTCCGGTTGAAGTGTTTCGAGCCTGTGTGATTCAACTGATGGCATTGTGTGATGAGTTAGCATTGCAATGGAGATCAGATTGTGTTGCCACGTCAGCCTTGTGCACGTGAAGGATCTTGCATGAAGGAGATTGATCCTATCTACCTTAGGAATGTGCAAAGTCTATGCAAATGGTGGAGAACACATGATGGGTTATCACCTCTAAGAAGTGGTGAAGAATGAACGATGGAGAATGTCTTGAGATCTGTTCAAGACCATTGTATTCAAATGCAAAGTGTTCAATGGTTAGGATTGAACCGATTGAATTGCTCAACCTAAATGTTTAGGGTTTAGGGTTTATGTTACCAACCTATCTATTTCCTATAAGGTCGATGTTGTGTTTCATGTTGAAGTTGTTGGAAAATGTTGTGTGCGTATCTAAGTGCAAAGATACGTGATTCTTGCTAGACCAAATAAGAGGGTTGATACCTGCAAAGTGTGTATGTAGAAGAAAGGAACTAAAGCGGGTCTGCATTAGCATTGAGTGCTATTACCAGATCATTGTAATACCTATTGATCTCTAATCACTTCAGCAGTTGGAAAATCCCTTAACAGGGTAGCTTTAACCAGCTTGTTGTAAATCCTTTAACAGGGTGACTCAAAGCCATTGAGTTCATAAAATCCTCTAACAAGGTAACCCTTAATAGGGTTTAACCCTTAACTAGGTATTCTAGCCATCCCTTAACTAGGTGATCCCTAATAGGATCGGTTCCTAACAGAACCTATTGTAACAGTCTTTAACTAGACTAGGCTTCTAATAGAGCAGACTTCTAAAGAGTTCAAAAATAGCTTGTGGGTATTCATCCCCACCGTGGTTTTTCCCAATTGGGTTTCCACATGAAAAATATGTGTGTCATATGTGATGTCTTTTTCATGTGATCCTGTGTTGTTATCTGTCAAGCGGTGAATCATGTTGATCTAGCATGATTTTATATTTTTGATCATAGAATGTTTGTTTATGCACAAGGGTAATGTGGAAATGAGGGTGTAGTTTGTGTGGTAAGATAAGTGTTTCCAGTTTATATCTTTCACAGTCTCATTGTGCTTAACCGGTAGTATTTTGGTTTATTACCGGTGCTAGTGACTACCAGTCAAGTTCATTGTTTGCAGTCAAACCAGTTTAGGAAAAGTTTTTGTACCTGTACTGATTCACCCCCCCCCTCTTAGTACCATTTTGGTACTCACTGTTCATCATTGTGTTATCAATTGGTATCAGAGCATCCTCCAGGTCCTCTGTGTTGAAAGCTTAACCACTTGAGGGAAAGATCCTATTGTAATGATGAAGAGGGAAGGTCCAAAGTTCAACAGAGATAACTTTAAAATATGGAAGGATATAATGAAGATAAATATCAGAAGCATGGGTGCTCAACATTGGAGCTATGTTGAGAATGTTTATGTTATCCCTATAGGTACTCTCATTGATGACCAAAAGAGAGAGATTCAGGAGAATGGGCAAGTCATGGAAGCCCTAATCAGTAGTTTATCTGACATTCAGTTTATTGATGTCTAGGAAAAAGAAAATCCCAAAGAAGTATGGGATACTCTTGAGAATATCTATGGCGGTGATGAGCATGTGAAACAAGCTAAGGAAGAAAGCCTTAGAGGAAAGTTTGAAGACATGCGGATGGTTGAAAGTGAGACCATTCAACAAAATGGAATAAGAATCAAAACTATTGTTGGAGATATCAAGAGTGCAGGTGGGAAAATGGAAGATTCCACTATTGTTAGCAAAGTTTTGAGATCCTTATTGCTGGTCTATGCAATAAGGGTTTCTCCTATTTAGGAGTTGAGGTCAATAGAAAAGACTAAGGTGTCCTTAGACTCCATCATTGCAAAGTTGATAGCCTATGAACTAAATAGCTTTGATGGTAGTGTCTAGAAGACTGAATCAACCTTTATAGCATCTACTGCACTATCTAGAAAAGGCAAAGAAGCTAGTACCAGTGGTGAACCAAGACAGAGCAGAAAATAATTGATGAGGAGATCCTGATGGAATTTGAAGCTCTTCTTGCCAAGAGACTTCCTAAGGGAACTGGTGAATACATAGGTAAGCTTCCTTTGAAATGCTTCTCTTGTAATTGGATAGGACACATTGTTGTAAACTGTCCTAATGGTGATAGCAAGGACAAATCAGAAAAGTTCAAGAAGTTCAAAGGAGGAAACTGGAGAAACTATTTTGTAGCAGTTGATGAAGGTGTCACTGATGAGGAATCTGAAGATGAAGAAAATGAGGATATTGTGTTTGTAGCAGTCAAGGAAGATGTGTTAGACAAGAAGGCCCTTGTCTCCCGCTTTGATAATTCCAATGAGTGGATTATTAACAGTGGCTATTCTCACCATATGACTAGTTACTGGAGTAAGTTTCTTTCTCTGGAAGAGTATGATGGTGGTTTGGTTTATTTTGGCAATGATGCACCATGTATGGTCAAAGGCAGAGGGTCCATCTCTCTGAATGGAAAGAGCAGTACTGACAATGTGTATTGGGTAGAAGGTCTAAGGCACAACCTTTTGAGTGTTGCTCAACTGAATAATAATGGACTCACTCTGGAATTAAAAAATGGAGTGTGCAAAATCAAAGGAAAGAGTGGTGAACTGATGGCTACCGGTATGCAGACCAAAGGTAACCTATTTCAACTAAAGGCTAGTGTCAGTACATGTCTTATGGCTAAGTTTGAAGACAGCTGGATATGGCATAGGGGACTCTGCCATGTAAAATTTGACAATATTATGAAGGCTAGTAAGATCAAGGTAGTTAGAGGATTGTCAGTGCTGAGCAAACCAGAAAATCCTTTGTGCAAAGACTGTCAACTGGGGAAAATGTCTTCCTCAACCTTCAAAGGTAAATCTTTCACTGCAGACAATTTACTTGATCTTGTGCATACTGATTTGTGTGGTCCTATGAAAACTAGGAGTGTGCAAGGAGATAGGTATTTTATGATTCTTATAGATGATTGCTCAAGAATGATGTGGGTCACATTCTTGAAGGATAAGTTTGAGGCCTTTGGAAAGTTCAAAGCTTTCAGAGAACTAGTAGAGAAGGAAAGTGGTAGAAGAATCAAATGTCTTAGAACTGATCAAGGAGGAGAATTCACTTCCGGTGAATTCAACAAATATAGTGAAGAGAATGTCATCAAGAGGCAACTGTCTTCCCCCCGGACTCCAAAACAAAATGGCTTAGTAGAGAGGAACAACTAGACTATGGTTGAAGCAGCTAGAACCATGTTAATCCAAAGAAAGGTTGCTCACACTTTTTCGAGAGAAGCGGTGAGCACTGCAGTCTACACAATGAACTGGGTACTCATCAAGAAAGGAAAGGATAAGACTCCTTATGAGTACTAGACCGATAAGACAATAGTGGTATGCTACTTCAGAGTGTTTGAAAGTAAATGTTATATCAAGAGGAGTGAACATCAGAGCAATTTTGATGCTAAATGTGATGAGGGAATATTCCTAGGGTATTCCACAAAGAGCAAAGCTCTCAAATGTTTCAACAGTAGGACTTAGAGAATTATTGAAAGCATCAATGTTAGGGTTGATTAAAACTCGGAGAAACCTGAGGAAACTGGGAGAGAGCATGTAGGAGATGAACTGGTAGTAACCTTTTGGGAACCGGTTGCAAATCAGCCTAGTACCAGTAATTGTGCTCCTACACTGGTGGATGTTAATGCTGATAAAGATGAGGATGAAGAAGAAAAGAAAGAGGAATCTGTTAAGAATATACCTAGGTATGTAAAATTCAATCATGATCCAAAGTAGATCATAGGAGACAAAGATGAAAGAATTCTTACAAGAAGAAAGGTCGAAGAACACTCATGTATGATCTCTGAATTTGAGCCTAAATCATTCAAAGAGGCACATAAAGATGAAGATTGGATCAAGGCAATGGGAGAAGAACTTGACTAGATAGAGAAGAATGGTACATGGTCTTTGGTACCCAAAACGGAGCATAACAATGTAATTGGAACCAAATGGGTCTTCAAAAATAAACTGAATGAGGATGGCACAATGGTAAGGAACAAAGCCAGACTAGTATGTAAAGGATATGCCCAAGAAGAAGGAGAAGACTATGGAGAAACCTTTTCTCCAGTAGCAAGATTGGAAGGAGTTTGTATGCTTCTTGCATATGCATCTTTTAAAGGATTCAAGGTATACCAAATGGATGTAAAATCTGCATTTCTAAATGGAATACTTGAAGAGGAGGTGTATATAGAGCAACCAGATGGGTTCGCCCTATCAAAATATAGAGACATGGTGTGTAGGCTACATAAAGCCTTGTATGGTCTGAAGCAAGCACCTAGAGCATGGTATGAATGCTTGCACCACCATCTTGTGAAGATTGGATTTGAAAGAACAAGTGAAGATAGCAATATCTACTTGAAATCATAAGGAGATCAGATTCTGAT
Organism: Cryptomeria japonica; assembly: GCF_030272615.1. Lineage (NCBI taxonomy): Eukaryota > Viridiplantae > Streptophyta > Pinopsida > Cupressales > Cupressaceae > Cryptomeria > Cryptomeria japonica. The sequence goes on from NC_081405.1 coordinate 449,190,048, forward strand.
TTGTGAAGTATTTGTTGATGACATAATCTCTGGTGGAGATGACAAGATGAGTCATGACTTTGCAGATGAGATGAAAAAGGAGTTTGAGATTTCACTCATAGGGGAGATTAAGTTCTTCATTGGACTATAGATTCAACAAATGAAAGATGGAATCTTTATTACTCAGTCCAAGTATGTCAAAGAGGTGTTGAAGACCTTTGGCATGGAAGACAACAAACTGGTTGGTACACCAATGGTGACCAGTTGTAAACAATCAAAAGAGGATGACTCAGCATTATTAAATGAGAAGGAATACTAATCAATGATTGGTAAGTTGCATTATGTAGTGTATAGTAGACTAGACATCGTACATGCAGTGGGTATTACTGCTCGGTTTCAGCAAAGCCCAAGAGAATCCCACTTGGTAGCAGTCAAGTGGATTCTTAGATATCTGAAGGGAACTACTGACTATGGATTATAGTATCCATACAATGATGATTTCAATCTGAAAGTGTTCATAGATGCCGATTGGGCTGGTAATGTGGATGACTGGAAGACCACAACCGGTGGTGCATTCTTTCTTGGTGGTAGACTGGTCTCATGGATGAGTAAAAAGAAGAGTTGTATCTCTTAGTCTAAAATAGAAGCGGAGTATGTTGTAGCTTTTATGAACTGTACCCAGACTATTTGGATGAAGCATGTATTGAATGGCTTCAAAGTTCCTGTATCTAAACCGGTAAGTATATTTTGTGACAATACAAGTGCAATTAACATTTCCAAGAATCCAGTTTTACATGCTAGAACCAAACACTTTGAACTCAAGTATCATTTCTTTAGGCAAAAGGTTCAGAACAAAGAGGTGGTATTAGAACATGTTTCCAGTAAGGAGCAGTTAGAAGACATATTCAGCAACCCTCTACTGAAGGCTACTTTTACCTATCTAAGAAGTGAATTAGGGGTGCTGCCCCTTCAAGAGGTAATCTAAAGGTTTGTGCTCCACATCAGTCAGATCTTACTTTGCTATATCTTTTCAGGATTGATGTGTTGAAGGATGCTACTCCTTAGGGGGAGCAACATAGTGGAACAGGGAAGCTTGTGCCTCCACTTTGGTATTGTTGTCAAAGGGGGAGAAGATGTGAAGTGGAAAATATATCTGCAGTATTAAGGAGAAGATGTGATGCAGAAAGAGAGATATCTTTGTATATTGCCATCAATGCCAAAGGGGGAGATTGTTGGCATATGTGCAAAATATGTTGACATGATGATATTGTGTTGTCATTGATGTCAATATGCTGAAATAATGAACCGATAATATGCTCAAGAGAGAACCGGTAATATGTTGAAAGAGAACCGGTAATATGATGAAGAGTGAATAGGTTTATTGAAGTTAAGCAACTGGCAAAGTGAACCGGTATAATGATGAGAACCGATATATGTGTAAAAGGTGAAGTGCTACGTTTGTCCAAGTGAACCAGTATATGGAATGTTTTCTATCAAGGTTTAATATGGTATGACTACCGGTTGGTAGTCTTAGCTTCAGGGTTTTCGGTTGAAGTATTTTGAGCCTGTGTGATTCAACCGATGGCATTGTGTGATGAGTTAGCATTGCAATGGAGATCAGATTGTGTTGCCATGTCAGCCTCGTGCACGTGAAGGATCTTGCATGAAGGAGATTGATCCTATCTACCTCAGGAATGTGCATAGTCTATGCAAATGGTGGAGAATGCGTGATGGGTTATCACCTCTAAGAAGTGATGAAGAATGAACGATGGAGAATGTCTTGAGATCTATTCAAGACCATTGTATTCAAATGCAAAGTGTTCAATGGTCAAGATTGAACCAACTGAATTGCTCAACCTAAATGTTTAGGGTTTAGGGTTTATGTTACCAACCTATCTGTTTGCTATAAGGTCGATGTTGTGTTTCATGTTGAAGTTGTTGGCAAATGTTGTGTGTGTATCTAGGTGCAAAGATATGTGATTCTTGCCAGACTAGATAAGAGGGTTGATACTTACAGAGTGTGCATGCAAAAGAAAGGAACTAAAGCGGGTCTGCATTGGCATTGAGTGTTATTACCAGATCATTGTAATACCTATTGATCTCTAATCACTTCAGTAGTTGGAAAATCCCTTAACAGGGTAGCTTTAACCAGCTTGCTATAAATCCTTTAACAAGGTGACTCAAAGCCATTGAGTTCATAAAATCCTCTAACAAGGTAACCCTTAACATGGTTTAACCCTTAATCGGGTATTCTAACCATCCCTTAACTGGGTGATTCCTAATAGGATCGGTTCCTAACAAAACCTGTTGTAACAGTCTTTAACCGAACTAGGCTTATAACATAGCAGACTTCTAAAGAGTTCAAAAACAGCTTGTGGGTATTCATCCCCACCGTGGTTTTTCCCAGTTGGGTTTCCACGTGAAAAATATGTGTGTCATATGTGATATCTTTTTCATGTGATGCTATGTTGTTATCTGTCAAGCGGTGAATCATGTTGATCTAGCATGATTTTATATTTCTGATGATAGAATGTTTGTTTATGCACAAGGATAATGTGGAAATTATGGTGTAGTTTTTGTGGTAAGATAAGTGTTTCCGGTTTATATCTTTCACATTCTCATTGTGCTTTACTGGTTGTATTTTGGTTTATGGCCGGTGTTAGTGACTGCCAATCAAGTTCATTGTTTGCAGTCAAACCGGTTCAGGAAATTTTTTTGTACCTATACTGTTTCACCCCCCCCCTCTTAGTACCAGTTTGGTACTCACTGTTCATCATTGTGTTATCACATTTAAGTTTGTTTACAATACATTCATATAGATTCCTTTAGTTACATGCATTTATTTATCTATCCATTAGTTAAGTGGATTCATCTATCCATCTAGCATATTCTTATACTCATTCATTATCCTTTTAATTGCATTAAGGTGCAATTATTCTTTCCCCCCTTAGTTACATTATCATTTCACTTAGTCATATTTTAAGACATTTAGAATCAGGATAATCAACATTTGTCTCGACATCTGTTTATACATTTTACACGTGTATTCATTTAGAAATCATCACATAAACATTTGTACTTTACATTTGTTTATCCATTTACATTCATTTTTAACCATCTATATACATTTACAAAACATTTGATTCATTGAATTTCATCATATCAAACACAACTTCATATTATCATTTCATCAAAATAAACACAAGTGCTATCTATTTCATAGTTAGCCTCATTTCAGTTTACATACATCATCATCATGGCATTCCATAAATAAAATAGTACAACCACCATTCTATACATATATTAACCTGCATCAACATGCATATAGACATCATAAAATCATCATAAAACATGCATATTGACATCATAAAATCATCATCATAACATGCACATAGGAATCATCTCATAAACATATACATCTAGCAAGTAAAAACATCCATCTAAGTTAAATCATAGATCATCATCCTGCATAAATCCATACATATCATCAATAGGCATATCATCACAAAATATGGTATCTCCTCATATATCACATCATATATCATCTCGCAAAAATATACATGTATCAGAGTACAATGATGTCCAAAAATATCGACTACCAAGAGCCATCCAAGTCATAGTCCAAAATGACAATGTAATAAAATACATACAACTCTCTCAAATGGCACTCTAACCAGATGCTACACCACCATCACCACCTTCTCCCCCACTACCCCTTGCACCACCTACACTACCTCATCGTGGAGGACCCATCACACCACCACTGCTCTGCATCATCTGAGAATGCTCTAATCTCTCCCGATGCATCTGCGAAGAGCTCTGTGCCTGCTAACTAGTTGGCACAACCTGCTCATATAAACATTGCCAATACTCTATCTCTTTCTAAGCTCATCTTATCTCCCTCATCACCTGCCTAGTAGGACCTGATGCTCCTACCCCAACTCGTACTCTCTCTTGCAGCTCCATCAATCTCTCCACCAAATCATCTCTCTCCCATAGCACTACAATCAACTCTGACTCCCATGCAAACAGCTAAACATTTCTAGCTACAAGCTCTGCCTCCATATCCTCTAGCCAAGTCTACAAAAATGATATCATTTGATCCCGAAGATCTCCTCCTCCATCCCCTCCTCCACTTGTACCTCCCTCGCCTCCTCCAGTGACTCCCTGTCCCATATCCATAGGTGCCTCTCTCTCCCCCATATCCCTACCACCTAATCTGACTCCTCCCTGCATCAAAGGCCCCTATGATAGTTGAAATGGATGCCCGCCTCTCCCTCTCCACTGTAACCATCCACCTCCATCACATCCACCTCCAAATCCACCACCACCTCCAAATCCATCACCCCCACCTCCTCCTCCTCCATCACCTCCTCCTCCATCCCCTCCTCCTTCATCACCTCTCCCTCATCCACCTACTACAAATCTTTGACCCCCTCTCCTCCTCTGTCTCTGTCTCCTATCATCCTCAAAAGTTGGAATTGGCTCTGCCTGATATGATATGCGTGGAATAGGATGTGTAGTACTGTACTGTGTGTACTCATCTAACACCCCTACATCTACAATCCCTGGCCTCATCTACCATGGTCTCGCCTATAAATTTTGAAACTCTGCTAAAGCTTGATCATATGGTAACACTGGCCCCCACTGGAACCTCTCCCATACCACTTGTGCATACTCTCTCGACCCTCTCGGCAATCCCTACCTCTGATCGAACTACCTCATCACTTTGTTAGGTACCTGTCTCTCCACTGTTAGGCCCAATATGGAAAGCTGATGTACTAAGAGGGGAGGGGTGAATCAGTACTCTAAAACTTTTCTTCGATAATAACCTTACTGTTATGCATAAACAGAATAGTGTAGTAACATAAAATAAAACTAAAATCAACAGATAACAATCATACATGATTCACTCCATAACACATATATTTTGGTCACGCAGAAACTCTTGGTTAAAGAGAAAAATTGCGATGGGGATGGCACCCACAACTTCACTACTGCAATAATAAAGATTGCTCGGTTAGAGCTACATTTAGCTATTTCTGATAGCTTACCCTGTTAGGAGTATCAAGATCAGTTAGATCTACGTTACTAAAGGATTTTACAACACTATATAAGTGTAGCACCTGGTTAAAGGATTTACAATTTATAGACTTGGTTAGAGTATTTTACCCTATTAAAGGTTTCTCTTACAACTTCAAAATATTACAATAAAATCATTACAAATATCCGCAACTTTACATCTGAAATGGTAAAGTAGATTCTATGTGCTCTGAATAAGATTACCTAGCTTGTAGCATACCTGGGTAACCCATAATGAAACTCGGTAAACCCTTTTGTTTACTCTGTTCTTTGACTACTCACTGATAACCTTCTCGATGACCTCTTTGTGTCTCTGTAATATTCTTCCTTCATGCATACACACACACATTCCCCTTTTTCTAACCCTAGAATCATGCTGTATAAATAGATCTCTTACATCAGTGATTTAATTCATTGCTTCAATCTTATAAAAATATTCTTCGAATGAATAACTAAACAAAATATCTCATTGGTTAGATTGACCTTGTAATCATACACAATCTCCTAATGCAATTTCCAATGCAAAAATGGTTAGATGTGCCTCGATGTTGTAACACATTTTCATGTGCATGTCCAGGTTCAATGTATCTAGTAAAATGTTTCACTAGGTGAATATCAACTTGGTGAGTTAACTTTACCACTCGGTAGCCATGAAACTTTACTCAGTAAATAGCTCGGTGAATACTGGTTTCTTCTGTAATCGACTAGACTATTCATACCGACTTCTCTGTGTGTACCAACTCCATGATTCGGTAATACTAACTGACTAGAATATATAGTATGACTTTGGATATGAAACTAATGGCAATTTGATAAGTAGTAACAATCTCCCCTTTTGACATTAGTTGAGATGTTTGACAAAAACTACTTACAAAGTCATAACTCAAAAACTATATACTTGCAAAAATGACTATACTTGACAATATATACAATAGTAAAAAAAATAGTATATGCAGATATACTCCCCTTATCATTATTCTGTATATAACTCTAAATTTTGCATGTTCGGTTCTATTTTGTACTTGTGTGCTCTGAATGCTCTGTATATTCTGCTCAATATACTCCCCTTGTATACAATACTCAAAATTGTGTTAACAAAATTGTATTACTCTCCAAATGTAGAATTACTCCCCCTTTGCTAGGCTTTCCTCTTTCTAGTATCATAATATTACTCCCCCTTTTTGACAAACATTAAAAACTTAATTTCCATTCAGAGGTGGTAACTGATCAAAAATAGTCTTGTACTTGGTCTGGGCATCAGTGAGGGCGACTGAGAGTGAGTCCTTGACACTTTCCATTAATGAGTTTTGTGCTTGAATATCATATAATAGTGATATCAAGCCATCAAGAGTGCTTCCCTCCTGTGTAGTTGATAAGCGTGTAGCTCGGTTGATCTATTCTTGTACTGATGAGAGATGAGGAAGGAATAATGTTTGAAGGTTCATTATATCCATCCTAATTTTATGCTCTTCATTCCTCAGTTCTAACTGTTGAGCCATGAGCTGTTGTAGCTTTTTGTAAAAATTCTGAATTGAATTAGGCTCAGTGGTCAACTTAGATGAGAGATCGGTGATCTCTTTCTCAATTGCATCAATTTTATTTTTGATATCTTTAATAAAAAAAGAAAATGTACACAATTTCTGGAATAAATAAAGAATGTGCTTGAGTTGAGGGGACAACTCAGCAATGAATTTGACAAGTTTTACCTTGCCAACAACAATTGATTTTTGTACTTCCTCTATCATTTTTTCTATAAGCTCTTTATCCTTGAGCTTTCTTAAGTACTCAGATGCATCAACTCCAAATGTTTCAATTTGATTGAGGAGTTCATCCAACTGAATATGGATGGCTACATCGGTTGACACTATTGCTGATGGTAGCATTTTTGTTAGCAGTTTCCTAACCTTCTGAAGTACTTTATTCTTTTTTGTATGGCTAGTTGCTTCTCCTATTCGACCTTTGCTTTGCATAGTTCACTGAATTCAGTGAGTGCTTGCCCTTTCAGTTTGGAAATGTCTACATTGGGCAACACGATCGGTTTAGATAAGTCAAATTTAAAACCATGCTTTCTCACCTTCTTTTCTTTTCCTTTGGTCTATGGCACTAAGACAAGTGCTTGTGAGACTTGCTGACCCTCAGTAGGTTGCTCAGTAGATGCAAAACTTTGGTTTGTTCTTGTGGCCATTGCAGTGTCTTTGGGCGGCTCAATGCTAGGGGTCTCAGTTGTAATATTTGCAGTGCTTGTCTATGCTTGAAACTTCTGATCTTTGGTTGTATCACCTGCAACTTCAGATTTGTTGCCTTCGGTAGCTTGCTTGGTGTCCTTGGGAGCTTCAGTTGAGACTTGTGGCTTCTCTGGTGGATAAGGCTGAACTTGTTCTAAGACAGATTCACTAGAGACAAGCTTTGCATAAGTGGTGCCTTCAATCATTTCCTGCTCGGGTGCTGCTTCATCCATTACATCTTCATCAATTTGTATAGTGTCAACCGGGTCTAGACCTTGCTCGGTGACATCTGGATCTTGCTTGATGACATCAGCAATTTCAATTTGAGATTGTTCACCGACATCATTTTGTTTGAAGATCTCCTGCCACTTGGCTTTAGTCTCTTTCTCCACATCAATATATAGCCCATTCATCAATTTTAAGGCTCTCTGTTTCACAAGAAATTTAGAATTGTACGTGGTTAGATGCTCCTTGATTTCAGCTACAGACATGTCAGGAAATAGATGGACTAGACTTCTTTCTCTTATTTGTCTCTCCGAATCCATTGCATATTTCCATCTGTTATCAATGTGTGAGTAGAGTTCACTTGGAAGTGACTTTGCTAGTTCTAATGGTGCTAACCAAAACTTCAGAAGTGTACATATGACAGCTTCTTCAATCTATCATTTCTCATCATTATTCCTAGTCTCATACTTAACATATCTGAGTCCTACAAATCCATCGTATTCTTTAAGATTGGTAGAAAAATTTTCAACACTGTGAATGTTTACCTTTTTGCTTTTCACAACCTGGAATTTGTTTGCATCATCAGACTCTGTATCACTCGACTCTTTTTCCAAAATGAGTCTCTGAGTAGATTTCTTGTAAATCTTGGTTACCTTTGGAATGGCAACAGTCTTTTGTTTCTTACTCGGTGATGCAGCTGATGCTCTGGTGTTGGGTCTCTTTGTTGGTGGAGTCGGTAGGGCCTTTGTGATGTCCCGTTTCTTTCTTTTCATAACTTTTCCCTTTGGCAACTATGTGCTCAATGTTATTGCAGCCTCCTGTGCTTCTGATTCCTCTTCGGTAATGGCAAGATTGCCTTTGACATGTGTAGAGGAGGATTCTTCTCCGAATTTCTCAGATAAATCCTTTATCATCTTTGTAGCTTTTCTTGTAGCCTTAGGTACTACAATGCTCATTTTTACTTTCTCCTTGACCTCTTCATAGGTTCCATACCTTAGTTCAGTTGCATGCCTTGGCAATGATAGATAGGCATCAATTTGTTACTATGTAATATCATAATCAATCTCATAACCCATTGGTTGCAACAATTGAGTCCTTGGTTCAACAACATTTACATAGCAATAATCAGTGTTGACTTCAAAACATATATTGTCCTTGTATTTTTTGACCAGTTGTGGTGGGATCCTGTACCTGTTGTGCATTTTCTCTTGGAATTTACTGAAGGAATCATCCATGATATCATTACAGTTATCTCCTAACTTCTTGATATAGTCATTGATCTGATGGGTGATAGGTCAGTGTAGCTCCCATACTACTTTACCGACTGAGGGAAAGAACTTCTCAAAATAGAAAAACATACATATAAGTAGTGAACCGAAATTTAGTGTGTTTTCCGAGTTGTTCTTCTTCGGCTTCCTTATTGTGTTCAGGTTCTCAAACAAGTTCTTTAGTAGTACTTCACATAAGTCTACTTTCATTCCCTTCTTCACTATTTTGTAGGCCAGGTCCACTGCAGCACATGGTACACTATTTTCCCTTGCAGATTGGAAGAAATAGTAACCAATAACTCTGATTGCAAATTTTAGTTCAACATCAGTGACATTATTCAATTTTAGTCCTTGGTAATCAGATTCTACTCTGGTTAGACTGATTAGCTCCTTTTGTGATATCATTTTCTGTGCATGAGCATGATCGTAGATGGGATATCCAGTGATGAGGTGAATGACTTCCTTTGTGATCTTGAATGGTTGCTCTTGTAGCCACATGAAATCATCATGTACTCTACTCAATACAAACTTAACCCACTGGGGTTTGAACACATGGGGATATACTAGGGCTTCAGTTAATCCCTTGATTTTGATATGCTCAAATTTGCTATCCAGTTTGGCATCAGTGCATAGTTCATCATATGTGTCACTAATCTCTACATGACCGAGTTCCTCAACACGGATTTTGGTAAAGAATCTAACATCTTCTACTAACAAGACTCGATCCGGGATGAGTGAAAATGCAGTTTTATCATTTGGTTCTGAGGCAACTTTAGGAGTTAGAGAATATTTCAGTGAGGGCTTCTCCACATTTTGGACAACTACAGGGTCTTGGATCTTGGGTGCCATGGTAGATTTCGGGTAAGATTCAACAAGTTATCCTTAGGGTTTACAAACAACTAACTCTTCACACTCGGTAGACAATAACAATTTGACTAGATCAGAAACCAGCTAAACAGTGTGAATAGATTGATGTAAATACCTCAAAATTCGCTCTGAATGAAGTTTGATCGCTTTGATTTGCTCTGCTCTACTTCTCAAAAACTTGGGTGAATGAAAATGACCGCAAAAACACTTTTAAGTACTCAAAAATACCTTATCGGGCTCCATGCAAGTTAGGTCAAGATATTAAATGCACTCGGTTCACCTTTTGCCGATTTACTCTTTTTCTGTTTTCATCGAGTACCCAACTTTTCTTTATTAACCGACTTGACAGGTTTCCTGTATACACCAACTTGACAGGTTTCCTGTATAGTATATAAACTAACTAATTGCATCTTAACTATGTAGATTTTGAATTTTGTACATAATAGAATAGGAACTGTTATGATTTAACTTTTAAAGAATACAATCCCTTCATACCTTTCCTTGACTAATTTGAAATAGGTGCACCTAACTCGGTAGGTAAGGTGCTTTCTTCATCAGACATAATTTCTTTCTTTTTCCAAATCATCTTGAATTTTTCTTTTATCTCTTCAGTGTCTCTTCTTGGTTGATCTCTACAATCTCTAGCTAAATGTCCAACTTTGTGACAATGAAAACATGCCATACCAGGATTTCTCCATGATCTCTGGTTGTTCATTCCAAATCTTATAAAACAGTTGGCACTTATATGTCCATATCTTCCACAACATTCGCACCATATCCTTGTATTGTAATCCCATGGTACTGCTACATATTGTTGATAAGGATCTGTGTGAGTTCAGTAACCTCTAGTGTTTTCTCAGTGTGGATACTTCATGTAGTTCTTTTTCTTAAACCAGCACTTCTCGGTACTATGTCCATATCTATTGCAGTTTTTACAAAACCCTTTGAATTTTGCCTTCTTATAGTTGTTAACAGACTTTGTCCTACATTGATTAGGTGTGTGACCATATTTATTGCAATTGTAACAATATCCATTGGACTTAGAGATATTCAATTGCTTACCTTTTCTGATCTGGCATACGTTGGCAGTATGACCTTGATTTCCACAGTAGTAGCAAATAGGCTTCTTCCTTTTGATGTTATTCCTTTTTCCAGCATGTTTTGATGATTCTCCTCTCTCGGTAGTATGAATTCCTTTCTCGGTAGAGTCTTTTCCTTTGTAACCGAGTCCTCCATCTTTGTAGAGTCTTCTTGTATTCAGTTTCTCATCCAACATCTTTGATGCTTCGTAACTTTTCTCCAATGATTCTTTGGATTTCTTTTCAGTTTCAAGTTCACCAGTCAACCTTGATACTTCAAGTTTCAATGATTGATTTTCATCATTCTTCAGAATTGCTTCATGATGTGCATAACCTAGTTGATCTATCATATTTTGTTGAATACTAGTTAACCTTATGATTTCATCATCCTTATTAGATACTAGAGCTTCAAGTTGTTGTTTCTCTCTTTGTAGATCTCTTGCTTTATCCTCAGCTGTCCTTAATGCATCTAGATTTTCAGTCATCTATGTATTGAAATGTTCATGTTCTCTTTTCATTGCTTTTAGTTGATCAACCAATTCTTTGTTCTTTTCTTTCAACATTCCAATCATTTCTTCAGTCTCTTCAGATATACTGTTCTCAGATGATGTCTCGATTTGTTCCACTAGCTCTTGGGAATCCTACAAGTCATTAGATAATCTTCTCCTTACTCTCAGAGATTTTTGCATTTGCCTCTGCATGTCTGCAATCACTTGATTTGCATTATCCAACTCTTCTTGAAGATGCACAATCCTCCAAGATTGTTTGTAGCCTTCCATTGCTAAGATCTTTCTCTTTAGGTAGTTAAACCCTTTTCCAAGATTCAAGCTCTGATACCAATTGTTAGGCCCAATATGGAAAGCTGATGTACTGAGAGGGGAGGGGTGAATCAGTACTCCAAAACTTTTCTGTGATAATAACCTTACTGTTATGCATAAACAGAATAGTGTAGTAACATAAAATAAAACTAAAATCAACAGATAACAATCATACATGATTCACTCCATAACACATATATTTTGGTCATGTAGAAAATCTTGGTTAGAGAGAAAAACTATGGTGGGGATGGTACCCACAACTTCACTACTGCAATAATAAAGATTGCTCAGTTAGAGCTACATTTAGCTAATTCTGATAGCTTACCCTGTTAGGAGTATCAAGATCAGTTAGATCTACCTTACTAAAGGATTTTTGCAACACTATATAAGTGTAGCACCTGGTTAAAGGATTTACAATTTATAGACTTGGTTAGAGTCTTTTACCCTGTTAAAGGTTTCTCTTACAACTTCAAAATATTACAATAAAATCATTACAAATATCTGCAGCTTTACATCTAAAATGCTAAAGCAGATTCTATGTGCTCTAAATAAGATTACCTAGCTTGTAGCATACCTCGGTAACCCATAATGAAACTCGGTAAACCCTTCTGTTTACTCCGTTCTTTGACTGTTCACTGATAACCTTCTTGGTGACCTCTCTGTGTCTTTGTAACAATCTTCCTTCATGCATACACACACACATTCCCCTTTTTCTAACCCTAGAATCATGCTGTATAAATAGATCTCTTACAATGGTGATTTAATTCATTGCTTCGATCTTATAAAAAGATTCTTCGAATGAATAACTAAACAAAATATCTCATTGGTTAGATTGACCTTGTAATCATACACAATCTCCTAATGCAATTTCCAATGCAAAAATGGTTAGATGTGCCTCGATGTTGTAACACATTTTCATGTGCATGTCCAGGTTCAATGTATTGGGTAAAACATTTCACTCGGTGAATATCAACTCGGTGAGTTAAATTTACCACTCGGTAGCCATGAAACTTTACTCAGTAAACAACTCGGTGAATACTACGTTCTATGACTGCTTTCTTTTGTAACCGACTAGACTGTTCGTACTGACTTCTCTGTGTGTACCGACTACATGATTCGGTAATACTAATTGACTAGAATATATAGTATGACTTTGGATATGAAACTATTGGCAATTTGATAAGTAGTAACATCCACATTGTAGGTTGTCCTACCAATCAAGTACCATGTCATAAATACATAAGGTAAGGCCTCTGCATCATCATCCCAGGGCTCACACTCAATATAAGGCCTCTAGATCACTATATCTAGATCATCTAATGCCCGCCGCCACCACTCTAACTTCCCCAGGTGGGGCTGAATCATCATACCACCATACATATATGCATAGGGCAGATCTACTACTCTAAATCTCAGACTAATAGGTTAGGTCATAGGTAGATGCTCCCATGCCCAGATATGCAGTAGAGTGATCCCAACTCCCAGTGAGCTCGTCTCTTGGTACACCACCTCATGTAGCTCCCAATATATGTGCAACAGAATGCACGGTCCCTATTCAAAGCAGGTCCCCTCAATCATCATCTACTCTATAACCTGGCCCCAACCCACGGCCAGTCCATGTGATCATCGATCCGGCCATAGTAGGCCCCCAACAATCCCTAATAGTATAGCTAGCAGTGGCTCATATAATGCATCTATATCCTCCCATGCTACTGAGCCATCGTGAATAAACACATCCTCATCAAAAAAACCGCTACACAACTATTGTCCCTGATGCTCAGTCATATGTCACAAGATCCCCTCAGATAGGGATGTGTAAGATCTGCTACAAATCCTCCAGTGTCATAGTCATCTCCCCCATAGCTAGGTGAAATGTACAAGTCTTGATGTGCCACCACTCTGCCAATGCTTTCATCAGGCCGCGATTCATCTGAATCACTAGCATATACATCGCATCATACAGGCCTATCACTATAATACAATCAATCTCAGCCTCTGTCACCCAATCTCTCAACTACTATGTAGCTGGATGCCTTTCTCGGATCTATAAGATGGGAAGATCCTCCTACACATGCACAACAACATCATCATTAGTTGTTTTGTTTCAAACTTTCTTAAGTTTAAACCCAGACTATCAACAGATACTTTGATTAAGTATCTTCGGGTCTCAACAAGTAAGCAATCATTGCACACCTATACTACAACAAGCATTTATCCTAATGACCTAGTCTCATTGGGGCTGCTATGGTTCAAAATGACTAACCTCTCCATCCATCCACCATCGACAACAGGAGATTCTTTTTCTAAACACTAGGGCATCTATTTTTCAGACAATAGCACTACTCTACTAACAATCGCGCTACAACAACTACACACTAGCACTAAAAAACCAATAGCACTAGAACAACTATGCAATAGCACCATTTCAAAGCAATAGCACTACAAGAAGGAATCGATAGCGCTAAAACTACATTAGCACTAAAACAACTACTCAACTGCTTTACAACTTACAACATCACTAAAACCACTATGCAATAGTGCTATAGCAGCACAATAGTGCTAGTTAAACTGACAACAATGCTAAAACATAGTTTTAGCGCTATTGTCTTGACTCAACTTGGATGCTTGAAAAAAGACCTCAAAACTGTGTGAAAAGTAAAATTTCATATTTGCATACCATTGGTCTGTAGTCATCTGGCCGCTAGAATCAACAGACTCGCTCTAGCCGATGATCTACTATAAGTACTGGCATCTTGACTGCTGCTCACTCTTTCAAAGAAGTCACTATCCGAGCTCTGAATCACTATGGAGATGAATGCAAATGACCCTATTTTTACCACTTCACCCCCATATATACCCTTCGCCCTAAACCCTAAATTTTCCCTTCTCACTGTCATGGTCCCCATGAACTTCCTACGCCTCCCATTTCTCCGTTTTATCTATGATTTCTTCTATTGTTTCACCGTTATTACTAAATTCTTCTCTTCTACCTCCCTAAAAATTCTCATTCTTTTCCGAGAGATCACTTGAATTTTTGAAATGTTTTTGGCCCATCTCTCGAGGGGGCATACCACCCATTAAATTAACATTTATGGGGCATATTTCTTCACACCTATTTTTCTTTCTTTGAAATGACGCGATAAACTGCACCGTCTCAAAGAGGGGCAAATGTAGTCACATAAATTTGTCCATTTAATTAAATGAATATTTTCTATTTATTTGATTAATAAACTCACTAGCCAACAGTTAACTAAATTAACATTTAATTAATTCATCCTCAAACATTCTCCTATTAATTAAATAAATTATTCAATTTATTTTAATTAATTTATTAAACCAAATTCACAATCAATTAAATGAATAATTCCTATTTATTTAATTTAATCCCCTTTCTTCTTTTAAATAAATAAATTAAAACATTTATTTAAATCATTAACCCCCCCCTTGCATTCTCCTACAAATGCAAGTTGCAACCACAAGTTGAAATAAATAAATTTTATTTTAATTTAAATCTTGTTTTCCCTCACCCACCAAATCCACTTGCAATCCTAAATCCCCTTCTAGACCCTTCTAACCACTTTCTAATCATTCATAATTAGCCTAATCCATCCCCTAATTATTGTCACATTCCTAAGCAACTTGAAGTCACTTCTGAAAGTCCTCAAAGTCTTTGAAAAGCATTAAATGCTATATGTGTTCAACAAGCTAACCCTTAAAGTCTTCCAAACCACTAATGGCTATTACATGACCATTAATGGCTCTTACATAACCATTTATGGTTAATTACACTTGCTCCCATGGTTAGAGACTTTACCTCTAACTCAATCCTCATTTGACCCATGTGTCTCTTCAAACATTTATTGCTTTGACCATGGTTATCCTCACTAACTCTTGCACAAGAGTTTATCCATTGGATAAAGACATTATTTATTGGATAATGGCTTTATTCTTTCAACTCAACATTAACCTTACCTCCCAAGGTTAAACCTCAAGTCATGCCAAGCATTTAATGCTTATTCCCTCTCCTCTCAACCCATCTCATGTTAATATTTGTCATCTTGGGATTGGATTGAAAGTCCTCACATGGATCATTAGCCCTTCAATCCTGACCCTTGTTGAGATCACTCAATCTCAACAATGCATTGCTCCATTTTACCTATAAATAGAGCTCACATTCCTCATTTTCAAATCCTCAAGCATTCTCAAGCACATCTATGATCCTGAAATCTTGTATGCATTTAACCTATAGTCAATTTTAGAAGAGCATTTTAGCATAATCACTCATATTGTCATTTTGGACTAATATAAATCTTAGTTCATTTCATAATATCTCATATTTAGCTTGTTTTACACTTTCATAGCATAGTTTGAAACATTTCAATCTTAAATCTCCATAAGACATCCATAGTGCAAAAATTTGCTGAGAGCTACACTCATTTGGAAACTTGGAGAGGAGAGGAACAAGGGAGGAGGAGCTACAAGCATGGTGGAAGGCATTTGGAGATTCCTTGTTGCATTTGCTGTCTTAGTTAAATGCGCTATTTTGCTTATAGTGTCTCTCTTGGTATGCCTATTTAGGATAGTTTTTAATTTGTGATTTCTAACACTAACATCTGAACAATTGGTTTCTTGTTTGTTGTTTTGTGTTTGTTTATCCTAACTACCATTCCTTTTTGTAGAGCATCACATATCATATCATATTGAAAATGATCTAATCAACTGACCTATATACCCTTCACAATCCTCATGCCTTATGTCGGCTTACATAGATAATTACAAAATGAATATACAGTTCGGCCCATTTACATATAAACATAAATATCAAAATTAATTGCCAATTGCCGAATCTCCCAAAATGATGTTGGCCTCCTATACCAGTATTCTGATGAAGACATGTCGGCCTGCAATGCTGGTACCCAAAGAATTCCTCCTACCAGTGAGGATACCTACCGGTGTCAGTGCTAGTGAAGTGTCTGTCCGTAATCAACCAAACCAAAATATGAAAGCCGAAACATGTTGCCATCAATGACAACATATTGAAACCAATCAAATGAGTGTCAATTACCAACACTATTTGGTGACCAGATTGGGATATGAATGTAGTAGAATTAATATCCAGAATGAAAATCAATTCCATCTCAAAGAGGGGATCCAAAAGGGACACTTTGGTTCTGGTTGAGGTCACACATTATATATCCTTATTCTCTCCACGTGGGGGGATTGGTAAATCATTCATTTTCATGTCTACGATATCATTTTTCTCACCATGATTTTTCATTTTTATTAGAGGGTTTAGCTTTATCCTTTGTTAGAGCCTATTTAGGCTAGGGCTTCAAAACCTTCAGCTCTTTCTTATCATCTTGGAAGGAGCCAACTGGTTTGGGTTTCATACTCAAGAAACCTCTTCTGAGATGCCCATTTCTTTTTCAAAAACAAAAATAGGCATTAATATTTCCCAGCACTTCAATATCCCAAGATAAATTCATACCTTCCCTATTTAGTGCAATTCTGCTAGGGATATTAGAGAAAGGTGTTGACATTAATTTTCTCAGTATAAGGTTTGTTGCGGGCCCAATTAGTTTTGCCTTTTCTGTTATCCAGCTACGTAGGGTGCGTAGGACAGTTGTCCGCCCGACGTTGCTCCCTCGGTCTGTTCCAGGCATTCAATTTTTGAAGTAGCATGGTGGTGACAAATGGCAAGGCATGCTGACTGGTTGCTCTTTTAGAGCCCACCTTTTGGCGAAGTATGCGAGTAGTTTCCCACATTTTTGTCTATTTCCAGTAGCCTATCCGTGGTTAGCTAAATATTTTCAGTTCGTGGTAGTATGCGGATTGTTGCAGGCAGGGACTGGAATTCCAGGGGCTGTTTTGCTGGGTATGATCTCCGAAGTGACAAGGCATGTTTTTCTGTTCAGGGAGGTTATGCCCTTTTGGCGTATTTTTGGGGGTTGTTTTCAGGAGCCTAGGGCTCTATTTATGCTAGTTTTTTCCCTATTGTAGGGGTTCTGAACTTTTGAAAAAAGAACAATTAAATTGGCTAAGTAGAAGTTTTATTTTTCAGCCTTTAAAAACTATTATGTTTTTTCTTGAGGAAGGTTATTCAAATTGTGCCTACGGCCTTTATGATGCCTCTTTCAGTGTGCTTTTGATGGTATTTTTTGTGTTGTTCTGTTAAAGTTCCAATAACTTAGGGAATCTTTCTATCTAAGATTTTGCCGATTAAACTATGTCTCATACTTGTTATCTGGTAAATGCATGATGGAAATTTCCTTATGTCGCAAAGAAATTTGATTGTATCTTTTGATTATCTTCTTGATCTAGACTTGTAGACTGTTGAATGGGCTTATGAAATTCATATGTTTTATGGAATTTGTATGCTCATGTCTCTTAATGATCTGGCATATCACCTCAGTAGTCTTTAAAGGTGTTTCTTTCTTTCCCTTTCCTCAAAACACCAAGGAAGAGTTGGCTTCTCAATCTCGGAGGTCATTCGGTGTAACCTGTGCAATCGGTCCCCTAGCACTAAATTTCCCATAAGACTGTTTGTTTCCAAAACAAAATTTAGAGTCAATAGTTCTTTTTTTGGTACGCTCAGTGCGACCAGTTTCTTGAAATATGTTTCAGCTAGTTTATGAACCATAGGCCTATCACAGGAGTCAAATGACCCTAAATCCTCACCTTCTTTTCCCTCCTTTGGTGACCATCCATTCAGCCACAACTTCGTCTTCTTAGGGTTTCCCCATAATCATACACACTGTGATGGCACAAGTTTCTCACCAAAATTTTGTGACTTGGGATAATGGTAGCCCCCTCAACCCCCCAGTTCCACCTGTAGTTTGCAGAGCCATCCCAGCAGTCGCACTTAAGGTCGTTCCTAAGTTTACCGGAGAATGTCATAAAACCCTTGGAGAGCATCTGTAAGATGTAGCTACTGTCTGCACTGTCCATGGCATCACCGAATAGAATGTAGCTTTGAGGTTGCTCGTAGCATATTTCAAAGGAAAAGCTCTGGACTGGTTTAGATCCTTGGGCCCTAGTACTATAGGAGATTGGGATCAGCTAGGGGATCATTTCTTTTAGAGATTCTTAGATAAAGCTGACAGATCGTCCTTAATGCACCAACTCATTACAATCAAGAGAGCTCCTACAAAGGCATTAACTGATTTTAACCTGAGGTTTTAGTGAACCTGGAAAAGGATCCCATTGTCTGCTCGCCCTCTAGCAGATATGGCTTTTGTATTCTATCTAAAAGCTTTCAACTTGGACATATCAGTGATGATTCAATCTTTAGGAGGTAACACTCTTCCACAAGCATTTGATATAGTAGTCCAAGCTAAAAACAACCTTATTGATGCTGGAAATCTAGCCCCTCGCCCTATAATGCTAGTATTCCCTGAAATATCTACCCAAGTCGTGGAGGAAGCCGCTCCTAGTACTTCCGCTCCGCAATCTAAGTATTTGTTCCCTACACCCCAAACCACTTCTTTGGCTACTGAAGTCAGTGATATGAAAAATCTCCTAAGATCCTTCTCCAATGAAATTGTCAACCTAAAAAGGGCCCAAGTCTCGCCCACCAAGCCCCCTTTTCAACAAAATTTCCAAGGGAACCGACCTCCATACCAACATATGAATCATCATGCTGAGAAATCTCTTCCGCCGAATGGCCAAATAGTCTCAGTCCCTAATCCATTGCAGGCCGTGTACCCCACTGCTGGTAGAGAACTGACAGTAGGTCAAAATAACCTGCGGATGACACCAACTCTTGGTGTTTCCCATGCAACAATGCTCATACTATGAGGAATTGCCCAAGGGGAAATTTGCAATAGAAGGTTGCAGAACAAAGGAGCTCAGGCATGATGCTAGATGAATCTACATACACATCTCCGGGTATGGATAATGCAGCTTTTGTTGCTCAGATGCAAGGAATGTCATTACAACAAGAAGCAGAGATTGCCCCTAACCATGCACGTTTTTCATGGACAGAAGACAAAGACACTATACTAACAAATGATGTAAGTGCCCCAAAGGATGGAGCCCCTATTGTGCACTCAGATTACAATCTTCACTCTAAAAGACATTTGACCAGGAAGGACACTGACAATATGAGATCCATGCCCGTGAACAGGCCCCTGGAACCACTGGTCGTCAATTCCACCTACCCGCGGAAAGAGTTCATCCCTTATAAATTGAAAGAGCCAAAGGTCCTCACGCCTCAAGTGTTGGATGTAGTTGAACAGTTGAAGAAAGCTCTGACTCATCTCTCTCTATGGGATCTCCTAAGTATCCCAGAATAGAAGAATAGACTAAGAGAGGCCTTGTCTTGTGATCAAAAGGATGCAAGTGCGGTAGCTTCGCCATCCTTTTAGACTGATTGGGCAAGTCCCCGCTTAGCAACTGGTAAAATGCGCTCCCCAGTCATATTGACAAATGAAAGCACACCCCCTGCTATCCAAGGAGAAGGTAAGCCTAAGCCGAATCCTTTTTACCTTAATCCTTTTTACCTTACCCTTATAGTTGGCGATAAACTCTTTCATAACTCCATGATATTTTCCGGGGCTAGCACCATGGCCATGCCTAAGAAAATTGCCGAAGTGTTAAACATTAGGTACAACCCTTTAAATAAAGGAGTAATGCAACTCAATGGGAACAAGGTTCAGATGGTAGGCATCATCAAAAGCCTCTCCTTAACATTATTTGCATGTCCAATTGTAACCGTATCCCAAGAAGTAGTGGTCATCGATATCCCCCTATCTTTGGACTTTGTCTGTCTCGAGATTTTACTACTAAAATAGGAGGCTGCATGTCCCTAGATTGGTCCCATCTTATCCTCCGTACTTAGCATGGTGCTAAGATGAAAATCCTTTCAGAACCCCTTCACACTAAGCACAAAGCTAATCAGGCCTTGATTAATTTTGAGCCTACCCACACTTCTATATCTAATGATGAACGAAAGGTGGTAGAGCTTTTAGAAGACGAAGAAGTAATAGGGGAGATCCTACCAGAGCAAGAAGCCTTTCTAAATGAGTTCATAGATTTGAACCCCTTCTCTAATTATCATGCCACCGACCTGGGTACCTATTGCATTTTTGAAGAAGATCAGACCATCCCAAAGCTCACTAAGGACCCATTCTCTGAAGATCAGTTGTCTTTGGCACTATGGACCTTACACTTCGACGACGCTAAATGTAAAATGGGCTCCAGAGCCAGAGTTTGTCTCACCCTCCCTTTGGGGGATCAAATCCAAAAGCCTTTCCAGTTGCAATTTGTATGTTCAAATAATGAAGCAAAATATGAAGGACTGATTCAAGGCCCGAGCATGGCAGAAAAGATGGGCACTAAAAAATTGAAAGTCCTTGGCGATTTTGAGCTAGTAGTGCACCAAGTTTGAGGGATATCCAGTGCGAAGCATGTCTGCATGAGGTCTTACCATGCCAGAGTGTGGAATCTAATAGGAAGTTTTGATGCTTTCAATATCATAAGCATTCCTTGGAAACTAAATACTTCAGCGGATCACATGGCCACCATAGGAGTGCATTTTGATCCCGTCGTGGACTTCCTGACTGACCCCCAAGCAGTTAGCATGGTGGTCTACCTAGATATCCCTGATAATGGCACACATTGGCAAGTGTTTGAAAGTGATGAGCAGATCACTTTGTTTATCCAAAGCTTGGGAGAATTTGCCGACTAGCTGCAACCTAAGATCAAAGAAGCTTACGGGAACCAGGCCATTTAGTTAAAGTCCAACAAGCTCCCTAATGGTCTTATCACCTTAGAGAACTTGTTTGACAATGAGGATGCTAAAATAGATAAGTGGAAACTCACAGCAAATAAAGGGGATTACGTTGAGATGTTAGTCGGAAGCAGAAGAATCCTCAAGGTAGGAAAAGGTGTTTCCTCCAAAGATAGAAAGAAGTTGGCTTGATACTGTGATGAATATGAAGGTGTCATGGCTTGGTCTTATGAGGATTTAAAGGGTCACAATCCTAACATCATCCTGCATACCATCGAGCTCACAAATGAAGCTAAGCCGGTCGGACAGAAGTAAAGACCAGTCAACCCCAAAATTGAATCCCTCATGGCTCAAGAGTTGAAGAAGCTAATCGAATCAAGGATTGTTTACCCCATAAAGCATAGTACCTGGGTGTCCAATTTGGTCCCTATTAGGAAGAAAAATGGAGATATCTAACTCTATGTGGACTTTCGAGACATGAATTGAGCATCGCTCAAAGATCACTATCCCTTGCCATTAATGGAACAATTATTGAGCACTATGGCCGGATCAAAAACATTCTCAATGTTTGATGGTTTCTTAGGATATAACCAGGTAAGTGTGAAAGCAGAGGACCAACACAAGATGATTTTCACTACTAAGTGGGGAACATTTGCATACCAGAAGATGCCTTTCGGCTTGTCAAATGCCAGAGCAACTTTCCAAAGGGCCATGGATTTAGCTTTCAAAAAACTAATTAACAAGATCATCCTAATATACTTAGATGAGCTGACCATGTTTTCCAAACACCGGGAGGATCATTTTGATCATCTTGAGTTAGTCCTACAAAAATGTTTTGAATTTGGGATCTCCTTGAACCCAAAGAAATGTATCTTTGGGGTTCCTCAAGGAAAATTACTTGGGCATATAGTTTCAGAGGAAGGTGTCTACATTGATCTGGACCGAGTCAAAGCTATTAAAGACCTCCCCCTTCTGGTCAACAGAAAGGGAGTCCAATCCGTCCTAGGAAAGGTCAATTTTGTTAGTCGTTTTATCTCCAACTTTGCTGGAATAATAAGACCAATCACTCTCATGCTGAAAAAAGATATACATTTCAAATGGACTACTAAAGCCAAAAAATATTTTGATGAAATAAAAAATGCCATCTGCTCTGCTCCCGTATTATCTAACCAAGACATGTCTAAGTATTTCATAATGTATGTCTATTCTGGTCAGCATAGCATCACCATGGTTTTAACTCAAAAGGATACATAAAGAGGAGGAGAGAGTCCCATAACTTTCCATTCAAAGGCCCTTAAGGATTATGAAGTCCGTTACAACTTCATTGAAAAGAAATCCTTAGCCGCCATCAAAGGACTAAAGAAATTCAAGCATTTCATTGCCTATAATAAGACCACGATTTATGTGACTCATCCCGCAATAAGGGAATACATCATGGAGGGTGACATCACTGAAAAGAGGGCAAATTGGATCACTAAGATTCTAGAATATAATGTGGATATCAAGCCAACAAAGCTTGTCCACGGAAGAGGCATGTGTGAATATATAGTGCAGGACTGTGAACCCTGTGGTGATGAAGCAGCTGTAGAAGAAACGGTTATGTTTGTACCCGATGTCTCCAGTGACAGTTGGATTGACCAAAGGAAGCATTTCATGAAGACTAGGATTTTTCTCAAACATCTTGCCCCGGCTAAGAGGAGGTTCTATCGACTCCAAAATAGTGGTTTCTGCTTAATAGATGGGACTCTTTTCAAAAGGAATTTTGATGGAGTTCTGCTCCGCTGTGTGGACCAGAGCCAAGCCGATAAAATCCTACATGAGTTTCACTACGGTTCCTCAGGAGGCCATTTCTCTACACCCACAACCACTTTCAAGATTACCCAAGATGGATACTTTTGGCCGTTTGTGTTCAAAGATACACACAATTTGGTAGGGTGATGCAAAGAGTGCCAATATTACACAAGAAGAGGTAAGAAAGTTGCAATGCCACTCAGGCCCATGTCCGTGGAAGAGCCTTTCACTCAATGGGGCCTTGATTTTATTGGGATGATCAACCCCCCAAGTTCAGCTGGACATAAAAGGATCTTGACTGCTATCGATTATTTCACTAGATGGTTCGAAGCAGTCCCTTTGTGGAATTCATCTGAAAGTGAAGTGTTGGCTTTTCTAGAAGATCTGACTTGTCGGTACTGTCCCCCAAAAACTGTTATATCAAATAATGCACGTGCATTCACAAGCTTGTGAATCACACAATTTGCCCTCAACAGAGGTATTTATCTCAAGACCTCTTCTAACTACTACCCCCAAGGGAATGGACTTGTCCAATCTACCAATAAGAACCTAATCCAACTTATCAAAAGGATAGGTTCTAAATACAAGAAGGAGTGGCACCACCACCTAAGAAGCGCACTATGGGTAGACCACATAATGCCCAAACAGATTCTAAAAAAATCCTCGTACAAGCTGGTATATGGGAAAGATGCACTTTTTCCCCTCTCACTTGAGATCCTGGCATTACAATTGCTAAAATCAATGGAAGTTGCCGAAAATGGCCCCATGGCCATAAGGTTGGCAGAAATTATGGAACTAGAGGAAGCAAGGGAGGCAGCTTTCACAGCTCTCCAAGATAGACAAGAAGTCGTAAAAAGGTGGTTTGACAGTAAAAAGAGTTCTAATTTGATTTTCGCCCTCGGAGACCTTGTATTAAAATATAACAAGAGGACGGCAAAACCTGGTCTTCACGCCAAGTTTGACTGCCTATGGGAGGGACCTTTCTGCATCATAGGTTGCAAAGGTTTCAATGCTTTTGAGTTAGAAGATATGAATGGAGACCCCCTCTCCATCCTAGTTAACGGTTTCCATCTCAAACCTTTCCATTAAGGGTTCCCTCCCCCTTTTAAGTAAATAATGTATATTATGTTCATGATGTATATAGTGCCTAGTTATTTTATTTAATTTCTAGTCAAGCAAGCAGGCAAGGAAGAAGAAAAAAGAGAAAGGTCAGATAGAAGAGAAAAGTAACATCGATTATATTAAGAGTTTCTTATATTTTCATTTCAAAATATGTGGGCCCTTAGCCTCTCCTTTTTTTTACATCCTTTGGTTTAGATACAAGTCAAGTTTTCATCACTCCTTTTAGTAGCTCTCTTTAGTCTCTCCCTCATCAGTGTCGGAGTTTTCTTCTTCCCCCAGCCATTCTGAGTCAGAAGAGCTCTCAAGCTCCCCAAGAATGAAAATGACCACCAGGTTTGGCTATTGGTCTAGCATGAAATTTTTTAGGAAGATATAATCTCTGAACCTAGTGTACCAATTTGTGCCTTCTGGAACTGGGACTATTAGATGGACACGTAGAAGGAATTCTACAGCAAGCTCAGCACGGTATCGATGGGAAGACAGTGTCATGGTCTTCAACCCATCGATGAGTGGATGCCACGTCACCTCCTCATTGAGCGTGATGAACCACTCCAAGTCAGATGCCACAGGAAGCCCTAAGAAGGGTACATGGTATGCAATAACATCATCCAGCCCACCCAAGTAATCTTCGGGAAAAAGTGCATGAGTTAGCTATGTCACGAGCATCTCGGATTGACCACAATCTAGTAGAGAGGTTATGAAGTGCATTGAGATGTCCGTATTTACCTGATATCAGTCTGGGTTGTCAACAAAATCCTCTCCAAGTACCCATTTAATTGCAGCTATTATTAAAGGGTTCTTCCTACACATCATCCCTTGCAGTCTTCGGTCTAAGATATTTCCCAAGAAATGACCTATGCCCTCTTGCTGACGAGTAGAACAGGAATATCCATTTCTTAAGTGTAAAGCAGAAAAATCGAACCCTAGTCGTTCTCCCCTCCCCAACTCCAAGGAGAGAGAAGGGAGAGTCACTAGGGTTGATGGTTTTCACTTAGGAGAGACTTTACATTCAAAAGAGGGGTTGAAACCCACAAGATCCAATCCCACGCAATGCAAGATTGGATTCTAAATGAGTTTCAAGGGTTAAGACATCAAGGATACCCTCTTTTGTAAAGAATGTAGATAGAAAGATTGAACTAGGAATGCATGTAAAGTAGGAAAGATTCACTTATAAAAAGAGATAGGGATATGGGATGAAGCTACAGACCTGGAATTAGTAGTAAAATGTTGAGATGGTGTTGTTCTGCAAATTTGAGCAAAAGTTGACAGGACGATGGCGCCCGGTCTGCACACGGTCCTTCGAAAAATCCGCGAAACGAAGGTGGATCTGTTCGTCTCTGCACAAGGATTCTAGATCTTCAATTACAGCCGCGTACCTGCAACCTACACACAGAAAAGCGAGGACGATTGGGGGGTTAGGGATTAGGGGTTTTCCCTTAGGTCAAACCCCAGTTTTGGAATTAACCAAGAAATGAGAATGTTGTAAATGTAAATGTTTGTAATGTAAACAAGTACTGATACCTTGTTGTAAGAATGTTTGTATTCTTACATGCAAAGGTGTAATGTATGTAGTATGTAATGTGTTGTAAGTGATCTCCTCTTCAATGGTTGAATCCTTGTCTTGAATGCAACACTTAGCCTTGAATGGAGACTTAGAATGATCAATTTCTTGAAGGAATGCTTGAATGCTTGAATGCTTGAATATCGTTTCCACCCCCTTTTTTCCATCTACCAAAATGGGAGAGGAAATGTAGTTTATATACTTGTCAATTAGGGCTGATAGACTGATTTTTCTGACCTTAGGCCGACCTGGGAAGATTATTTTCCAATTTGCAAACATAAAGACCCGAGACCCAAAAGAGGCCGGGCCCAAAAATAGGGCCAGGGACCAGGGCGCTAGGCGCCATGGTCCTGGGGGACCAGGGCACTAGGCGCCCTAGTCTTGAAGGACCAGGGTGCCAGGTGCCATGGTCCCACCTCCAGGGACAGCAGGGTGCAAGGAGGATCAGGCCAGGGTGCTGAAAAATGCAGTTTTTGATGTTATGAACAAGTTTCAGGGTCTCCATTTAGGTTCCGTGTTGCATCGCCATCGTGAAGACCCAAATGCAGTTGAAATTGCAAGTGTCACAATTTTAGGATGCTACATTTAGCCCCCACTTTAGTGGGAGTATAAGCATACGCTCATACTTCCGGTAAAGTACAAGGAAACAACATTGAAAGACTTTCACCACGTCAAGGAGGCAAGATACACCAAGCCCCCAGTGGACTAAGGATCTTACGACTTCGATTGACAAAGTAAAAGGGAAGATCACGAGGGAGAACCATGACTGTCAGTAGTAAGGTTCCCTCACTATGAGTCATGCAAGAAAGATATCAAAAATTTTCAAGGCAAAGCTAAATTTGTCAAGAAATTTTCAAGTATCTTGAAAAGATATAGACGGGATGTATGCCCCCCTACGTTAAAGCGATCGCACATGCCTCACCGGGGGTGATTGCTTTAAGGTAGTGATACATATAAGAATGAGAAGGGAAAGGAGCACGTTATCACAAGGATTTAGCCCCCAAGTGTGAGATAAGCCCAAGGATAATAGACACAAAACACAAAGCACAAGGTGACTTTGCTTTCCTCGGGGTCAGTATGCTGTATGATAATTCATGTATATCATATGTATGTATGCATAATTGTTCTTCATTCCCCAATCAAGGAAGGTCACCTAGAAGAAGGGAACACATGTGTCTTTTGAGTCAACATGAGAGAGACCAAAAGAGATCTCAATTATTTGCATCGTCCTCAAGTAGACAACACCAAGGACAACAAATAGAAGAATGAGAATAACACATAGAAGAAGTAACAAAAGAGAGGAGGAGAGAATCTGCTATGCTAATGAAACTAGTCTAGCATGTCATCTACCCCCCGATCTTGCTGATCAATATTTTAGGAAGGTAGGAAACACGCTAGAGGAGGAACATCCAACACAGTAGATGGAGCTATCACAAGATCCAAACAAGGGCTATGTTCATGTTCCGAGCCACGTTGTTCTTGTCTAGGAGCTAGGATAAGTGCTTTAGAAAATGCATTAGATAAATGGTTATCAACATCAACATATTCATATTCACTATCAGAATGAACAGGAATAACATTTTCATCATGAATAACATTTTCATCTATATCATCATCAAGATTTATAAAAATAGGATCTTTAACTCGCACAGGACCAAGACCATCATGCATATTATGTTTAGGAGATTTCGGCTCAATCGTCAGCTGAGGAGAAAATGGAATAATATTAGTTGAAGGTGTTTTTGGGGATTGCAAAGTTTGAGAAGTAGCTGCATGAGCTCTAAGATGACGCTTTCATCGGCGTTCACATGCAGAACGATTCCATCTAGTCTTAGTAGGAAGTTGAGAAGATTGAGGAGGAGGAATGTTCTCATCCTTATCACTTGGGTGTTTAGGTTGTGGTCTCTTAGGTTGAATAATAGGAGAAGAGGAAGGTCTCTTCTCTCCATAAGAGGAAGGAGGAGGAACTGCTCCATACAAAGGAGGAATATTTGGTTTAGGAAGGAGACCAAGTCCATCATGACGAGGAGGTATATGTCTACTTTTAGGAAGTTTATTAGATATAGGCATAGTCACATTCATAGGAATGGGTTGGGAATCTTCTTGAGGAAAGACATTAGTTTTATCTTTCAAGGGAAGAACTTCCTTCTCAAGAACGATAGGAATGTCAAGTTTGGGTGTTCTAGGTTCACTTAGAGATAGGATCATATCTTTTTTCCATTTTTGATAAGATTTGAAAAGATGATCACTTCGCGGAGGAAGAGATTGGAATTGTTTAGGCCAAAAGTAATCAATAGGAACGCTAGAAGTTCTTTCAGCTGGTTTAAAGAGACTATGATTAACAGTAACAACTTCACCATTATGGGGAAATTTCAAACACTTATGAATAGGAGAAGCAATAGCTTTCATGGAAGACAGGCAAGGATAGCCTAGCTTCACACGAAATTGTTTAGACGATGGAATTATAGCAAAGTTCACATCAAGGGATTTATTATGGACCTCAATAGGTAATGTAATAGAACCAATTGCAGGAGAATAAAATGCATCAAATAATTTCACAACCACATTTGTTTCATCATAGATCACTTGATTCAATTGCAAAGTAAAAAGAAATTCTTCAGTAATGATATTAACCATACAAGAAGGATCAATAAGCACTCCACGGCAAGGTGTATTCTTGACTTTTGCAACTATATATAAAGGACCATCAGGTACCCTGATAGTTTCACTAGAATCAAAGGTGATGGAAGGTTCTTTAGGGATTTTCTGCTGCTCTACAAAGTTAATCACATTCGGAGTCATAGACACAAGATCATCAGGTGAGGCAGAGGAATCATTAGTATCAATCGCATTAGAGGTATGAGAAGGTAACAGATCAGTAAAAATATTGAGATTTTGGTTACGAGGAGCTACAGATGTATTGCCTTTATCATTCACTCCTGAAATAGAGATAGTATTATTATCAATCAAATCTTGAATTTTACCCTTTAAAGCAAAACATTTTTCAGTATCATGCCCAGGTTGACGATGAAATTGACAAAAAGATTTGTTATCAAAATAGGGTGAATTAATCTTTGTAGGATCTATTTGCCTTATAGGAGGAAGAGTAAGCACATTTTGTTCCAATAACTTATTCATAATACTATGCAATGATTCATTCAAACGAGTGAACTTTCTTTCTTTCTTGAAAAACTTAGAAATAGGAGGCACACCTGATGCCGCATTCACATTGTTGTTGATGATGTTTTCATTGAATTTAATGGACTCTCTGTTCAGTTTAAACTTCCCAAATGGTTGTTGACTACTATCACCCTTATCACTCAGAGCCATAGGATTTGCTTGTTCCATTTGGCTCACAGTCAGTTGATAATTGTGAAGAGTTGCGCACAACTGTTGGAAAGAAGTAAACTCAGAAAACAAGAGTTTTTCTCTAATATCTTTTTGTAAATTAGAAATAAAGATTCTTTGAATATCATTGTCAGGTACTGGAAAAGAAATCTAAGCATACAAATGCTTATATCTACCAATGAAATCAGTCACTTTTTCTTTAACACCTTGTTTACAATGCATTAAATCAATCAAAGTAACTTTAGGACTTATATTGTTTTGAAATTGTTGAATGAAAGCATTTGCAAGTTGTTCGAAAGAAGTAATAGAATAGGAAGGCAATGAGAAATACCATTGTAGGGCTTTATCTCTTAATGTTCTAGTAAATGGTTTTGCAAGCAACCTTTGGTCATAAGCAAAATTGGTACATATTGTTTGAAAGGTCTTAACATGTGTTAGAGGATCACCCTTACCATTATAAAGCTCCAAATGCGGAATTTCAACATGTTTAGGGGGGATAGCTCAAACAATGTTAAGAGAAAGCGGGCCCGCAACATCAAATGTGGGCACACTAAACTTAGATTGATTCATAGAGGCAATTTGTTGCTGTAAAGAAGAGACAGTTTGTGCAAGATTGTTAATGGTCGCTTCAGTCGAAGAGTTCATATTAGATGTGTTAGATTGTGATGGAGGTGTTATGTTATTGAAAGAAGGTAGAGAGTAAGGTGGCGGGACACTATGATAGTTAGTCATAGGAGATGATTGGAAAGGAGGAACACTACAAGGAGGAATGGAATGGTTAAACGAATTGCCCCCTTGCGTCATGTTCATTTGTGGTGATATAATAGGAACACTTATTGAAGGAATGAATGAAGAATGTGGATTGAATGAAGGAAGAGAGTTGATTGAAGAAGAAGGATTGCCCCCATGACTGGTGATCATAGGAGGAATGTCTTGTGTTGAAGTAGTCATTATGTTTGATGTAAAAGTAGGTATACTAGCAATAGGAGTTGTCAAAGGAATAGAATGATTAACTTGAGTAGGAGGTTGTGTATAACCCAAAGTTTCGGCACAACTCTTCATAGGCATCACATTCGAATCCACAATGTGTGCAATACCATGCAAAATATCAATTCCATTCTTATCACTTTGAACCATACATTTTAGACCCTCAATTAATGAAAGAGCTTCACTATCGGGGTATTCCTGAGACATCCATTGTCGAAAATCATCAAATTGGTTATCCAATTTTGAAAGTTGTTCTACAGAAACCTCATGGAGAGCTTCTTCATCATTAAGAGGATTAGAGGAATTACCCATGTCCTCATTAAAAAGGCCATTCAAATTAGGTTCCATCTCCTCGGTAACTACACCTTGGAAAGACTTAATTCTAAGGCTTTGTCTAACAGGAATAGTGTAAGTTGGACTTATTGTTGTAAAACTCATGCACTAAAGAGAGATAGAAGATTTTGAATTTTAGAGGTAGCAAATTTCAATAAAATCAGCCAATCTCCTAGATTTAAGCTGTTAAATGCAATCAGGACAATCTCTCGAAATTTTGGAAAAAATGTCTGGGACCGTGGCGAACGGAGTGCACATGGTCCTGGCAACTTTTTTCGAAATTTTCAGGGATGAAAGTTATGATGATTTTAAAGCTAATCTGAAAAAATTGAGAGATTTTACGATCTGTAGATAGGCCAAATTAAAGTTGCAATCTCAAAATTGAACCCTACCAAGATTGTTGAAAAATGTAAAATTTGAATTTTGAAAAAGAGAGGGAAACTAAAATTTTGAATTTTATGATTTTAGAGGGAATGTTGAAAGCAATGCAAGTTTCGAAATTCAAAAGTTGACTCGATTTCATGCAAAATTCGAATTTGAAAGTGGAAATCAAGGTTGTTGCAATTAAACACTTAATTTCAAAAGTCACAAATTGCAAAAATTTGAATAAAACACTGAAATTTCGAATGAATGCTAACACACTTTTCAGATTTAGGACTGTAAGAAACACAATTTTGATATGAATTTCAATTTCAACAATTTTTGAATGATTATAAGCCTTTATCCGAGCAATCACTAGACCAACTTTGACTGTAATTTTGAAAGTGTTAAAATTGATAAAATCAGCCAAAATTCTGGATTTTAGCAGAAAAATATAGTAAGATCTAGCTCCCGAAATTTCAGAAAAAATGTCGGGGACGATGGCGCTCGGGGTGCACATGGTCCTCGCAACTTTTTTCCAAATTTTCAGGGATGAAAGATATTGTGATTTTATTGCGGAATCCAAAGTTACAGCCGATTTGGAGGTGTTTTGATCAGTGAAATTATCAGTCAAAGGTTCAATCAAGGAGGTCTTAAAAATTAGGGTTTTGACATTTAACCACTTAATTTTCAGAATTAAAGCACAAATATGAATTGACAATTTGCAATAGAAGGGTAGATCTGAAACAAGCATTAACAATTAAAAATTTCACAAGTTTAATTACTAAAAAGAAAATTTTAGGGTTTTTATGCAATCAACCTCTAAAATTTGCAAAAGATCAAACATGGAAATGTAATTAAGGAAGCAAATTTTTTAGATCTAACCATGAATAATCAGAATGAGGATGTTCACGTCTGGTTCACCAAAATGTAAAGTGGAAAAATCGAACCCTAGTTGTTCTCCCCTCCCCAACTCCAAGGAGAGAGAAGGGAGAGTCACTAGGGTTGATGGTTTTCACTTAGGAGAGACTTTACATTCAAAAGAGGGGTTGAAACCCACAAGATCCAATCCCACGCAATGCAAGATTGGATTCTAAATGAGTTTCAAGGGTTAAGACATCAAGGATACCCTCTTTTGTAAAGAATGTAGATAGAAAGATTGAACTAGGAATGCATGTAAAGTAGGAAAGATTCACTTATAAACAGAGATAGGGATATGGGATGAAGCTGCGGATCTGGAATTAGTAGTAAAATGTCGAGACGGTGCTGTTCTGCAAATTTGAGCAAAAGTTGACGGGACGATGGAGCCCGGCATGCACACGGTCCTCCGAAAAATCCGCGAAATGAAGGTGGATCTGTTCGTCTCTGCACAAGGATTCCAGATCTTCAATTACAGCCGCGTACCTGCAACCTACACATAGAAAAGTGAGGACGATTGGGGGGTTAGGGATTAGGGGTTTGCCCTTAGGTCAAACCCCAGTTTTGGAATTAACCAAGAAATGAGAATGTTGTAAATGTAAATATTTGTAATGTAAACAAGTACTGATACCTTGTTGTAAGAATGTTTGTATTCTTACATGCGAAGGTGTAATGTATGTAGTATGTAATGTGTTGTAAGTGATCTCCTCTTCAATGGTTGAATCCTTGTCTTGAATGCAACACTTAGCCTTGAATGGAGACTTAGAATGATCAATTGCTTGAAGGAATGCTTGAATGCTTGAATGCTTGAATATCGTTTCCGCCCCCTTTTTTCCATCTACCAAAATGGGAGAGGAAATGTAGTTTATATACTTGTCAATTAGGGCTGATAGACTGATTTTTTTGACCTTAGGCCGACCTGGGAAGATTATTTTCCAATTTGCAAACATAAAGACCCGAGACCCAAAAGAGGCCGGGCCCAAAAATAGGGCCAGGGACCAGGGCGCTAGGCGCCATGGTCCTGGGGGACCAGGGCACTGGGCGCCCTAGTCCTGAAGGAAAAGGGCGCTGGGCACCATGGTCCCACCTCCAGGGACAACAGGGTGCAAGGAGGATCAGGCCAGGGTGCTGAAAAATGTAGTTTTTGATGTTATGAACAAGTTTAGGATGCTAGTCGTGATCGCATCAGGTTCCGTGTTGCATCGCCATCGTGAAGACCAAAATGCAGTCGAAATTGCAAGTGTCGCAATTTTAGGATGCTACATTAAGAAGCTCCACCGCTAAAGCTTGCAATATGGTAAAAGAATGTCTGAAAAGACATATTTATAGCAAAATTTTGGCAAATAGCTGACTGACGATCAGAGCTCATGCCTCCCCAATTTGAATGTTTTTGTCATGTCCCCATTAATTCATGTCATGTGAATGGGATTGTCTTCAAGATACCAGGGTCTTGCCAATTACCTCAAGGAGTAAAATGGATGGAAGCAAAGAGCCATGCGTACATTCAGGTACATCATGTTTTAAATATTAGGTTCTGCTAGCCTGTTTCAGCTCGCGCGGTTATTACTTCTAGCCGATCTCCTCAATAAAAGAAAAGATTTTCCTAAGAAACGTCTCCTGAGAAACATCGAATTAGCCAAAGGGTTTTCTAGGGAAGTGGGAATGATAGTGCCCTTCATCCATGGGGATTGATCATAGTAGCAATTTGAGTTGGTGTGCGTGTAAGCAGGTCCTTGCCTTTAAACACTTGGCTTTCATGAAAATCAAGGCATGATATGCATTAAAAGCTCAAAGTCCTCCCTCCTATTGGTCTATATTTTTTCAATTTTTGAAAAATGAGGGAAGAGAAGGAGGAGCGAGGTTCTATCTCCCATCTTTAGTTTTCCAGGAAAAATAAGGAAAGTCATCTGCCTATAATGGATTCTGAGGCTGCATCCATAGGTGTCATTTCCAAGGGTTTTTGGGTTAATGTTTTCGAAGAACTGTCTTATTCTATGCATGCTATCCCTCCAAAGAAGGAGTATCCAAAGATGAAGGCCAAGGATAAAACGATAACCCAAAATGTGTCTGTTGTTCTGGATTCTTTGGAAAATATCTACGAGCCCGAGATCCATAGGTAGCCCAAGAGCCTTAGAGAGGCTGCTTGCTCAAGGATGTTGCATCATAGAAATGATCCTCATTTGGTAGCAATGCATTTCTGGAAAAGTGGTGCTCCTCAATCTTTGGTTCCCATAGTCCCATACTTCCCTGAGCTCATTGTGGCTTGTGCAGAGATTTTTGATCCCACTTCGTGCTTCGTTAGCGGCTCCCATTTGAAATTGGTCATATCTCCAGAAGCCATTAGGGAGATGATGTGCTTCCCAATCTTTGAAATAATAGAGGTTTTCTTAGAGAAATCCATGGAGGAGTTCTGGAGCACCAAGAGAGATGCTTTGACTTTTTGTCAAAGTGCTCTAAATCGCAGCCTATCGGCTGGACTTCCAAAGTTCCCTTTGTCCTACAGTGACCTAAAGCAAGATGACCTCAAGGATATCTTGTCTACCCTGGCATAGTTGTATGGTCATGACAATGATCGGGATATCACAGCTTCCATTATGGGTTTTCTTTTCAAATATAGGAAGCAAAGAGAGCCTTTTCACTTTGACTTCTCTGTTACTATCGCTAAAGCCATCGTTAAGCAGTTATATGAGTTCCAACAATTGTGATGCTTTAGATTCTCTTCAGTATTGGTACACCTGATTTTGCACCAAAATTAAGCTTTCTTCACATAGTTCATGCACTTGGCCACTTATGATGAGTCAGGAAATGTAATGTTGATGTCCTACTGGACACCTCTGCTACTAGTCTCTTATGATTCCTATCAGTTTTCAGATTTGTTCATGGCTCCCGTACTTAAGGACTTTGGAGTAATTCTCAAGGAACCATTAGCCCAATTCTCTTAGATTCAGATGAACTAGATACAAAATGAACAACCTCCTTGTGACTGGTTCCTGGGCCCTGATTTTTCTTTCATCCGCGTGCATGGGTTTTCTAAGGAACCTTTCTGGCTTCCCACTTACGTAACTGACCAAACCCTGGCTCTTGAAATGGCAAGGCAATTGGCAAGAATCAAGCAAGTTATTGTCATTGGAAAGCATGATACCTCTATCATCGAAGATAACAAAGCCATTGGCCCAATTACTCTAGTAAGGAGAAAGGTGGTTGAGGAAACCCTGATGTCAAAAATGGTGCAGTTGGGTTTTGTAGTAATTGATGACTCTTGGAGTTATGACCCTGATGGTTGCTTAAGAAAAAGGAAAAATGTCATCAGGCATGAATCTTAGAACTTATGGTCCGAGCGTACGAACCCCCGGGTTGATGACCTGAACCTATATGTGGGCCCTGATGATTTTCTTGTTTTAGAATGCCCCCCATGGTTAAAGTTCTGTTCTCCCATACAAAGGTTCAACCCCATGAAGCCTATTCCTTGAGCATTGTTGGAAAACATGAAGAATTTATCCTGGTCTAGAAAGAAAAGGGGAGATTTTTGGGTTTATCATCAAGAGGTGAATCAGCTTAGAGGCAGCCTTGGGAATGCATCCCCGGATGAGCGTTTTGAGCAAGAATGGGGTAAGGTAAATAAATTTGATGATGAGGCAAGTGACAGTTGCTCATGCGTAGACTTATATCCCAAGGTAGCCATCCAGGAGGAGGTTGAGGTGATAAATATCAAAGGATAGGAGCAAGAACCACAAACTTTTCTTCCTTTAGATAGCATAGATCGCAAGCCTCGTTCACAGGGTAGTAAGAGGCGGTCCAAGAAATAGTCCTTTGAGAGCCCTCCAAAGAAAAAAACATACCTTGGTGCATCAGAAGGTAATCCACTCTCTAAGTTGTCAGCAACATCTTCAGATCTTCAGCAGCTGCATCCTTTTGCAGTTCAGGTATGTCCTCTTTTCCCTTCATCTCAGGCTCCAGATTTTCTTTCAACTGTCCCCATGACCACAAAGCAAACCTAAATCCCTATCGCTCTCACTCTAGCCCCGACGCATATGCCAGCCAATCCCCAAGATGTGTTCATGCAGGCTTCTACCTCTTTCCTGGACATGGCATCCATATCCGCAACCTTTCCATCGCCCACATCAGAAGCAGTCCTTGTGTCACGTAGGCTAGGTTTTGAGGAGTCCTCTCCCCAGGCTATGGGTGTAGCATCCTCTAGCCCTTTCCTATTAGGGTTTCCCCTTTTGTCCCATTATTTTTCCCATTGGCTCTAGCTCATCCCATCCAACCTACTTTCGCTGGACCCATTTCGCATTTTCCCTTTGCAGTCCCTCTTGGTGCAGCGTTTACAGGTCAAGCCATCGACCATCCATATGATTTCCACCAGCAGGTCATTTATGATAGAAACACTAGCTTGAGTAAGTCCAGCAAGCAGAAGGAAAAGGAAGGTGCTCACCTAGCCCGCCCTCATTTAGAAACACATTTCAGTGAGTAAAGGGATTGCCTCTACTTTGTAAATCTAGTTCCCAAGGTTAACAAACTAGAATCTTAGATGAGACCTAATGATTACGCACTACAAGCCATCGACATTAGTCTCCAAAGCACCATGACATCTGACAAAGTCAGAATGATGGAAGAGACTTCAAAAGTAGTATCCATAGACTTTATCAAGAAAAGTCATCATCTGGAAAAGCTCCAAGAAGAGAATGTTAGTCTCTATAAGTCCCTTTCCCAGCAAACGAAGGAAGATAAGGCTAGGTGCTCAGGTATCAATCATCTGCAAATTCTGCTAGCTCAAGATAATTTAGAGAAAGGGAAATTGTAGTTGGCTCTCAACAACGTAAGCTCTTAGCTAAAAGGCCAAGAAGCGACAAGGAATGTGACTTTGAAGGAATTGCAAGAGAAGGATGCAGAGATACAATAGTTAAAGGCTACCTCTAGGGATGTCACCCAAGTCTAGATTTGGTTGCGTGAAGAAATCCTTCTCAAAGAAGATTATGCCCGTCAACTGAGTGAAGCCTAAGTATCACAATCCAAGGAAAAGATGAATTTTGAAGCAGAGCTGAAAGAGAGAGAGACTAGTCTTGAACAATCTGGTGAGCGTATTTTAGAGTTGGAGACTCTCTTACAACATGAGCAAGATCGTGTATTGCAGCTACAACAAGCCATAAGGACTGGGGAAGAAAAGATCCTTACTTTGGAAAACCAAGTAGCCATTGAACAAAGTAAATGCAACCGGCTCCAGTAGGAGATGATTGCGAAAGATAATGAAATATCTCAATTGTTGAACCTTCCACCTCTGCAGCAGATTCCTCCAGATTTTTCTATCATGCCGATAGAGTTGTATGTTTCTCATTAGGAAAAGGTAAAACAATATTGTCCATCCCTATAGCCAGTGTTAATATTTCTTAGTGATGT
The DNA here is from genome assembly GCF_030272615.1 of Cryptomeria japonica. Classification (NCBI taxonomy): domain Eukaryota; kingdom Viridiplantae; phylum Streptophyta; class Pinopsida; order Cupressales; family Cupressaceae; genus Cryptomeria; species Cryptomeria japonica. The sequence goes on from NC_081405.1 coordinate 449,227,138, forward strand.
GCAATCCCTCTATGCTAAGGCCAATGCCCTTATTAGTAGTTATATGCTTGTCATCAGTCCTAAGTTCCCAATAGCCCAAGGTCTTATTTAGTTGTTTTATTCCACCCAAGATGAGGGAATAAGGGAGAAAGGGATTGCTAACCACTGACAATTGATAAAAAAAAGACTAATGTTTTCATAAACTGGCACAAGATAATCATGTAGGCTTCAGCATCCCTAGCGCCTTTGTAGTTTTCAGTTCCATATATCAAACGACATTTAGAGAAGTTCATTTCTTTGGGTTTGCCTTCTCCTCTCCCTGTGGATGATATTGTGCTAGGATTTGAACAAGTAGTGTAGTAGGTAAAGTATTTGCAACAAGATAGAGCTTTCCTGCAACGACTGGGGACTCCTATTTCAGTGAATGAGGTGGAGTATCTTTTGCAGCCTCTAGCCCAACTCTCTGCTCTCCTGAAGCAGGTCCAGGATGAGCCTGTCCCTATGCCCTTTGATGAAGTAATTTCCCTGGATCAATATTTTCAAGATTTAGAGGTGCAAGCTACGCTCTTTGAAGATGAATGGTCACCTTTGCAATAGGCCTTCAATCTACTCCGTCATGTTGTGGCATGAAATCTGGTCTACGGAACCAGTAATTTTGGGTTCTCTTATTACATGGGTGGAATTTCCCTTGTTAGTCACCAAGAAATGTTCACATTAATTTTCCCGATCTAAGGTTTGTTGTGGGCCTGATTAGTTTTGCCTTTTTTGTTATCTAGCTGTGCAGGGCGCATGGGACAGTTGTCGGTCTGACGTTGCTCCCTCAGTCTATTTTGGGCGTTTAGTTTTTGAAGTAGCATGGTGGTGACAAATGGTAAGGCATGCTAACTAGTTTCTCTTTCGGGGCCCACCTTTTGGCACAGTATGTGAGCGGTTTCCTACATTTTTGTCTATTTCCAGCAACCCATCCGTGGTTAGCAAAATCTTTTCAGTTCGTGGTAGTATGCGGACTGTTGTAGGCAGGGAGTGGAATTCTAGGGGCCATTTTGCTGGGTATGATCTCTGAAGCGGCACGGCATGTTTTTCTATTCAGGGAGGTTATGCCCTTTTGGCATATTTTTGGGGGTTGTTTTCAGGAGCCTGAGGCTCTATTTATGTTGGTTTTTTCCCTGTTGTAGGGGTTCTAAACTTTTGAAAAAAAACAATTAAATTGGCTAAGTAGAAGTTTTATTTTTCAGCCTTTAAAAACTATTATGGTTTTGCTTGAGGGAGGTTATTCAAATTGTGCCTACGGCCTTTATAATGCCTCTTTTAGTATGCTTTTGATGGTATTTTCTGTGCTGTTCTGTTAAAGTTCCAATAACTTTGGGAATCTATCTATCTAAGATTTTTTTGATTAAAATATGTCTCGTACTTGTTATCTGGTAAATGCATGATGGAAATTTCCTTATGTCGCAAAGAAATTTGATTGTATCTTTTGATTATGTTCTTGATCCAGACTTGTAGATTGTTGAATGGGCTTATGAAAGTCATATGTTTTATGGAATTTGTATGCTCATGTCTTTTAATCATCTGGCATATCGCCTCAGTAGTCTTTAAAGGTGTTTCTTTCTTTCCCTTTCCTCAAAACACCAAGGAAGAGATGACTTCTCAATCCTGGAGGTCATTCGATGTAACCTGTGCAATTGGTCCCCCAACACTGAATTTCCCATAAGACTGTTTGTTTCTAAAGAAAAATTTAGAGTCAACAAAAGGGTCTAGGGAAATTAAAACCCTAGAATTACACTTGCATTGCATTTCCAATAGGTTTCATAATTTGTGGCAAGAATCACCATTATTCTGCTTGCACATTTTTGATCTCCAGCCAATTAGGGGAGTATCTTTCAACTAACTCTTTAAGGTTTTCTTTCAAGGACCAGGGGAGAGCCCTACATAGGGATTTCCCCACATTCCAAAATTCCCTTTTTATCACTCTTTCTTGCATAGAGTGTTCTTTAAACATGATAAAAAATAATCCTTTCTGTAGCATTCAACAAAAATTAACATAGACACCCATTTTTTTACCCCAGACCATGACAATATGTTCATCAAAGAAATTGTTGGAAGAAGATTGATATCTAGACAGACAAAAAAAATAGGAATATTTAAATCAATCTTTTCTTCTCATTCTTAATGAATTGAACTGTATATTGGTTAGGATAAATGTTAAGAACCTTAAGGCTAGAGGAAGGTTCCTTACCCATTTCTCGTTCACTAAAACTTCCATCTTGGATGAGGCCTCCATTTCCATATCGCAACTACTTAGATCCAATAAATCTATTAGTTCCCATTCTAGAGTCTCTGGCCATAGTAATTCCTCCATCAAACATAGTCAAGGGTGGGCATTGAAAGTCACTATAATTTGTAGTGAGTGCTTTGCGGTATGAAGTTTTAAACTCTTTGTTTTTTACTATCGATTTAGTGCCTTTTGGCGTATTATCACCTATTTTATTTTTAACCCCATCATCCCCCTAATTAATGTCTCCTATCAGTCGAAGTAATCCAGGGAGAACAACCAAGAGCTATATTAATTATGCTAGACACCAAGCCATGGAAAGGCTAACGTTGGTGAATATACAAAACAAGGGGAATGAAGTGAAACATAAGAAAACAAATAAAATTATTAGAAAAAACAAGAAAAAAAATAAAAATCAAAGAGGAACAATTTGGATCAATCGGGCATGAAGGAGACCAAACCAATAATAGGTTTGAGAGAAAAATCCTAAGGCTGACAATGGTAGGAAGGCCAAAGGCTTCCTTAGAGCACTCCCTCCCATTGAAGATTTGAAAAAAAATTCATCATTGAAGTATGAAGAGGTAGTAGGTGGTGGAAACCAAACACCAAGGCTCACAAAAAAAATATCATTACTACCCACACTAGTTCTAGGAGAAGACACAGGAGAAGTCTCATCAATAGGAACAAAATGGGAGAAGGTGTACACTTTATTTTGATGAGAAATTGTACCCATCACAACAATTTTCCTTATATTCAAATGATAAATTCAATTTCATTCAAGAGTGAATTATATAGACATCCCACTTTGAGAAATCTAATAAAATGAAAGGAGATTATGAGAAATATCTAGCTTTAAAAGAACATCATTTGACCTTCCATTTTTCATGTAAATATTACCCTTAACAATAACATCAAAATAACCACTATTTTCAATTGATATCTTAGTTGTCCATGATGACCTAAGAGCTTAAAGGTGGTTAAGTCAATATATCATATGATTTGAAGCACCAAAAATTAAGTACACCCATCTAATAGACCTATCAACATGAGTTATAATAAGTTGTGCAACATCATAAATTGTATCTCCATACAATTTTGTCCTCACCTCGACCTTACATTGGCATTTTTTCTTTTGATGCCTGATGATTGCTTTCATTTTTCTCACACCTCCCACAAACTTGCATTTTCACTTTCTCTTTCATCTCTTCCCCAAAGTTGAGTCTTGATTCTTAGGACAAGGGTACCCTAGTCATAGTTTAGGACCATGGCACCAAAGCGTCTTATTCCTCTCAATAAGGACCCAAATTTGGTCCTCATAATGGTCACTTCAATTGAGAGATAATTTAGGTCCCATATGTTGGAATCCAAGAACACTAGGAGGGTGGGTGAATCAGTGTTCTCCCGATATGATTAATCTTAACCTTATTAGCCAACCAACTTAGTGACCGATATGCATAAAAGAAAGTAACAACAAGTAATAATGCAACCACAAAGATCAACACCATAACATAGAGATTTATACTTGGAAAACCTTAAAGAGGAAAAACCATGGTAGGATTTGAGACCCACAATATCTATCCACTAGCCAATTGAATAAAAATTACATGAGAGGGGTTAGCACATGCAGGAAGGCACACTTCCTAGAGCGCACTTCTCATCACTAATGAGCCTCACTAACTACAAGAAATCTTCGGACTACGATCCAGAAAGAAGATTGAACTGGAAGAATAACATCTCCTATGTTTGAATACAGTTCTAGTTAAGCTAAATACCGGACGTCTTAAACCTCTTACACAAACCCAGTTCGATCACCTATGATCGACCAAAACCTCTGCATATGATTAAAACTTTATTTGCACATAGATAATCCCATAACCATAACCATCTTATGATCTACAAAGATATCTTACATCATATTTATACAAACCTTGGACCTAACAATTAGGTCGACCACCTAAAAGATAATACGATAAATTCATTACATAAATCCACAACCCAAGTCAGCCTAAGGCCAAAACTGTAATACCTTAAAATTGGTCATCTAAACCATGGACCCCTAATCTCGACAAGATCACCAAGGTCCTAACCAAAGGCAATTAAATCAATCTTTAGCACATTATTAGTTCTTCAATCATCAAATGTCACATGGCAAATCAATAACTCAATATTAATTAAATATTTATTTAATTAATTGAATCATTCCAAGAATATCATTTTCATCAATTATCCTATTTAATTTATTAAATATCCTAGAATATTTAATCAATTAATAAATTTTCCATTTAATCATGCCAAAAAAGGAATTAATTTATCACAAAAGAGGAATTAATCACAAAGCAAGAGTTAAATTGAAAATAGAATAAAATAATTGAATTGATAGAAATAAAACTTGAGATATTATTTCTTCTTCTAAATTGAGAACTTGAAATCAGAAAAAAAAATTAAAATGAATTATTAATCATTCTCTAAAATTGAAACTCAAAGCTTTTGAGAAAAAGAAGTTCAGTTGCATTGAAAAGACTCTTTTCTTGAATAAATCAAAGAATATTCATGGAATCACCTATTTTTATCTTAACTGCATGGAATTAATTAATTCTTATCACCAATGCAACTTGAACTTATAATCTTAATGCATTTCATTTAAACTATAATTGGAATCTATCTCAAGGTTAACTGAATCTGATTTCTCAATCATTTCAATTAATCCTAAATTGTTTTTTTTCTTGATCTCTTGTGATTCTCTATAAATTCAGCTACCAACTCTCATTCAAAACACCCCTGGAGATTTATTATTATACACTTTTTGCTCTAGAGTCATTGAATATATTGTGCTTGCTTTTTGAGATTATTGCATCTTAGTTTAGCTTTTTGCATATTTAGTTTATCCATATTGCTTGAATCTATTCATCCATATTGCATCCATTTTAGCTTAATCTCATGCTCATATAGATTAAATCCTTCATCTTGGTGTAGTCTAGTCACTGGTATTGCTTATGCAAATCTGAGAGAAATCTTATACTTGCATCTTTTAGAAGGCAATTAGTCGATTTGTTATGGTTTTATTATTCATGCTTATATCTATCTAACCATACATGTAATGACTTAATTGAAGTGTTGTACATGTAGCTATCAGACTTATTTCACTTTTTCACACACATTTTTGGCGCCCACAATGGGGCACAAGACTACATCTTTCAGCCTCAGAGACAAACTTTTAAAAAAAAAAATTTAGATTTTTGTCCGTATAGTTACTGTGAATTGTTGTACAAGTTTTCCCACAGTGCTGGATGACAAACTGCAATTATCGTATGATCCTATATGAATTATCATATGAGTCAGTGAGAATTGTCGTACGGAGCTATATTTCTAGGTTAAAAAGTAGATTTCTTTTGTCAAGTTTTCTCATTCAATTTTATCATACTAATGCTGACCCTGGCTTGTTCTTCGTCTGTCTGAGAAATTTTCACAGCCTAATCAGTTTTTCCAGAATGCTTGTCGAAGACTATGCTTGTCGCACAAAGACAATATGACTACTAATTCGTTGTCTTTGCATGTTGCTTGAGGAGAATCGACCAAACATCATGTATTCTTTAAATTCATTTTTTTTAGGCACCTAACTTGCTATCTGGTTAAAGAATAAATCTGTATTTTGTGTTTTAAGAAAATTCTGAGAGGTAGGAGAGTATGCTCTTGTCTTTATAGACAATCAAATATCCAGACCCTTGAGGTATTTTCTTTAATTTTGAGATTTGTATATCTTTAGTGGGCCTTCCCTCCCAAGGAGCTAATAACTCTATAGCCATTACGACTGGTGAGAGGGGAACGACCCAAGTGGGAATGACTAGACACCAAGTACTCCAACCCACTATAAAATAAATGTAATTTGATGAAAATCAAGTCAATGATAGTGCTCGAGAATATCTCTCCTTTGTACCTTTAGGTATATTAAACCTTGGTTTTCAAGGCTGGGAGACCGTTTAATTGAGTTTATACCTTGACGCACCAAATAGATCCCTTACTAGTTCCAATTAAAAGTATAAGCTACTCAGTTCACCTCCGAAAGGGGGGATAATCTTTGTGCAAGAGAGATAGTAACTCTCCCAAGATACTTGTCATTTTGTGTCCCCATTAGCATTTGGAGTTGGCTAATACGACGTTGAGAATCCATTGCGTGAGACTTAGTAGTTGTATTCTAATTAGCTATTGGGTGTGTACCTGAGTCTACAAGAAAAGGTTTTCTTCTCTCACCAATTTTTGTAGGGTTTTCATGCTGTGATTGGAGTTATTATTCATATTACATGTTTTCTATGTTTTCATCAATAAAATTGAAACTACAATACCAAAACTAGAGAAAAAAAGAAACAACTCAGTGATCGAAATGATATCCATGTCAAAACTAGTCTATCCTAGTTGAAACTCGGTCCACCTCAAAATTGGTCATACTTAGTCATTGAAAAATCAAAATTTTGCCTCTGCCTAGTAAAAAGTCATACGAGTCTTCTGATTTATCATCTTGTTTCATATCTGTGTTGTACGAAATTCTATCACTCCTAATAGTCTATCGTTCGAGCCTGAATTTTGTGTCGTATGAGTCCTGATTATCTAGTCGTCCTATTTAGGGAACTATCATTTTAGCTTGAATCATGTCTCATACGATAAACCATTGCATTGATCATTTTGTCATTTCAAACATACCCATCTATCGTACGCTACTAGGTAGTAACTCGTACGAAACACTATTGTCATCATCCTGAAGCTATTAAACTATCATCTGGTCTTGTAAAACCTGTCATATGAATCTCTGATTTTATCAATCCAGAATAGTCAAACTTGCCTAAAATAGTCTACATCAAGCATAAAAATAGTTATCATCATCCCGAGCATAAACAGACCAAAATAGTTTAGCTTTGCCATTCGTGTTGCACGATTTTGTCGATCATCTTTCAGCTAGTTCAATCAACTACTTATCAAACTTAAGTCACTTAGATAATGTCTTATATAGGATAAATCATTCCTAAAACCAGACTGAGTATTAGCCACTTCTCTTGAATCAACTTAGATAAATGTCTTCTACATGATAGATCTTTCCTAAAACCAGACTAAATCTTAGTTGCTTCTCTCAATCAATAAGTTAACCGAACAACTAGCTCTGAATTTGATCTTGACATCTACATCACAAACAACTTTAGGTCACATCATTTAATGAAAATGCCTATTCAAACTAGAATTATCATAAGAAATATGCCAAAGGAAAAGGGGAGTCCTTCACATATCAAGATAACCCATTTTACGTAAAGGACCCACTCATTGATAAACCTTCATCATTAGATATTCCAGTTTTTTATCAACCTTTATCTCCCACTATATCTAGAACAGAACAAAATGATGAAGACAACCTCAGTATTCATGAAACCGATAATGATTCCTCATCACATGAATCTGAAGACTCTGAACCTCTAGAAAAAGATATTCATAAATATGAAAAGGATAAATATTTTCAAAAAATGATGAAGGCTATCATGGATAGAGAAAAAGAAGACTATTTTCTAGAACTAGCAAAAGAAGGTGCTAAACTTCCTACTGGTTATGACGTTCAGACTCTCATCACTAAAAAGGAAGAATCACCTATAATAATGGTACACAGACAATTACAAGCCTTACGGACTGAGATCACGGAATTGAAAAACAAGGATAAATCCCCAAAACAATATTCTCTGGAGACAATATGCCCATTTCCATTTGATAAAAACCTATACATGCCTCCATTCCCTTCATGAGTTGAGATTCCAAAATTTGATAACTATGATGGTACCTCAGATCCTCAAGAGCATATCAAAGAATTTTGTGCTTCATGCATAGAGTTCATGCATGAACAAATGTGTCTCATGCGCCTTTTCCCAAGAAGTTTGGGAGGGCATGCTATGGAATGGTTCTCAAGTCTACCTAAGGGGATTAGAACTTTTCAAGAATTAATTCAATCATTCCTACAACAATACTCCTATAACATTTGACATCCCATTACTATGATTGAGCTTTGCAATACCAAACAGAAAATAGGGGAGCCTTTTCTCACTTTCCTCCAACATTGGAGAAAGATGTTCTCTAGATATTCACGACCTATTCCAGATGCTAATAAAATGGATATATTCATCAACAATCTGATTCCTAAATTGAAATATAGTATCCAAATGCAAGTGCACCCATTATTTAACAAAATGGTAGATAATGCTATCCAAATGGAAGATGTGCTTATAAAGAAAGGAGATATCTCACCTTGGAAAGAAACACAACCATAATCTAGCTCTAAAGAAAAGAACAAGTATTGGAAATATGGCAAAGACAACAACAAGAATGTTGTTAATGATAGAGTGGTAGACATTGTTAAAACCAACTTGAAGTCCATGATATTCAACTTTTCTAGTGGCACACAAGCACTCAAAGCAGCTGAAACCGCAACAGAAAATCCTTTGAAGAAGGTAAAAGAGTGGTTCAAAGAGAAAACTTGGCTTTCAAGACCTAGACATGAATTCACTCCTTTGGAAGAATCATACGAATCTGCTTTCAAAACTTTATTGGAAAATGATCTGATAATGTTACCAGATAATTCTAGGCCATATGATCCAGAAGTCAAACCAAAATGATGGAGAGAAAATGAATCTGCGACTACCATCGAAATAAAGCTCATAACACAAATAAGGTGATTCCTCAAAGACAATGTCATCAACATGATTGAGTCTTCCCAACCTGAATATTGCAATGTGATTATAATCAAAGACAAACAACATGAATCAAGATATGCAAAGGCTATGACCCGTTCTCAAAAGAAAGTCACTCTCCAACGAGCTAGTTCTTCAACTCCAGCTCAAACAACATCAAACCTACCAACCTCATAAAACAAATAAAAATAATCAACATTTAATAAATTTAAAAGGCTAACTTCATTATCATCCTCTGGATATAGCATTGTTGAAAAATTGAAAAGGACAAATGCTCAAATCTCCATCTTTGAATTGCTCAAAATCTCTTCTGCTCATAAAGAGATCCTGGACAAAGCGTTTCTCATAACTAATATTCCAAAAGATTTAGATATTGATCGGTTTCAGTCTATGGTGGGTCATCTGACTTCACCTCACTATCTGACCTTCTCTGAAGAAGATTACAACTCTCTAAATCATCCATATAACCAACCATTGCATATTGAAGACATCATCCATAAACATAGAGTTAAACATGTTTTGATAGATGGAGGCGCAGGGTTGAATATCTTTACTTACAGTTTGCTTACACAACTAGGATTTTATGAAAATGTCATTGATCCGACCAAGAAAATAATAGTTAAAGCCTATGATGAAGAAGAAAGGACCTCTAAAAGTTTGGTACTATTACCAATCAGGGTGGGACCTATAGAAAGAGATGTCATTTTCTAGGTACTTGATCTTCCTCTGTCATACAATATCTTACTGGGTAGGTCATGGATTCATGAAATGAAGGCAGTTCTATCTACATACCATCAATGCTTAAAATTCCCTTATAACAAAGTTGAAGTCAGTATTCCCGCAGATACAAATCTCCCCTGTAATGCATTGATAAAAGGTTCTGATACCTTTGTGCCTCATAATAGGGAAGCCTCTACAAATGAAAGTCCAGAAGCTTTGATGAAGGACTTAGAAAAGAAATTAAAAATTACAAATACTGGCATGAATGGCTACAAGATAGAACCGGTACTTTCATTAGTCTCTCTCCATTCATCACCGAAACAGTTGGGAAAACTATCAGAGGCTATGAGAACACAAAATTTAACTCTTAATATCATATATGATGGTCTTTTTGTACAATCTTCTACTTCCCTGGTAGATGAGATAGAAGAGGATGTTGTTGTTGGCATTATGTGAACCGGTATGAGGACATAATGACATTGTGTGCTGTCATTGATGTCAATATGATGAAGAGAAGAGAACTGGTATAACACTGTGAACCGACATTTGTGCCAAAGTGAAGCGGTGTGTTTGTTCAAGGACAACCGACATATGGTTATGGGAACTGACACACTAAAAGCTTTGTATGACTATCGGTTAGTAGTCTCAACTTCAGGGTTTCCGGTTGGAGTTCTTCAAGCCAATGTGGCTCAATCGGTGACTTTGTCTAATGAGTTAGCATGGTAACAAAGAACAGATCATGGTGCCATGTAAGCCTTGTGTGCATGAAAGATCTTGCATGAAGGAGATTGTTCCTATCTACCTCGAGAATGTGCAAAGTCTATAAACGGTGATAATGTGTGATGGGTTATTAGCCGCCAAGAAATCGGTGGAAAATGAATGATGGAGAATGTCTTGAGATTAGATCAAGATTTTTGCATTTAATGCAGTGTGCTCAATGGTCAGGATTGAACCATTTGAATTCCTTAACCTAACAGGTTTAGGGTTTAGGGTTTATGCTACTGACCTATCTATTTTCCTGTAAGGTCCATGTAGTGATTCTTTCTGAAATTGTTGGCAAATGTTATGTGTGTGTATGCAAGAGAAGAGATACATGATTCTTGCCAGACTAGAGGAGAGAAGTGATACCTGTAGAGTGTAAGTGTAGAAGGTGAAGAGGAACTTAAGCGGATCTGCATTGGCATTGAGTGTTGTTACTAGATCATTGTAATACCTGTTGATCTCTAACCACCTCAACAGTTGGAAAATCCCTTAACAGGGTAGCTTTAACCGGCTTGTTGTAAATCCTTTAATAGGGTGACTCAAAACCATTGAGTTCTTGAAATCCTCTAACAAGGTAACCTTTAACAGGGTTTAACCCTTAACTGGGTATTCTAGCCATCCCTTAACCAGGTGATCCCTAATAGGATCGGTTCCTAACAGAACCTATTGTATTAGTCTTTAACTGGACAAGGCTCCTAACAGAGCAGACTTCTAAAGAGTTCAAAAATAAGCTTGTGGGTATTCATCCCCACCATGGTTTTTCCTAGTTCGGTTTCCACGTGAAAAATATGTGTGTCATGTGTGATATTTTCTTCATGTGATGCTATGTTGTTTTCTGTCAAGCGGTGAATCATGTTGATCTAGTTGCTTATATGTATATCTTTGATGGTAGATTACCTGTTCATGCATTAGAGTGAAATGGAAATGAAGTGTTAGATTGTATGAGAAGATAAGTGTCAACCAGTTTATGCTTGTCTCAGTTATTCTGGGTTTTGTCGGTTGTACTCTGTTTAAGGACCGGTGTTACTGTTTGTCTATCAATGCACAGTGTTTGCTGAAAAACCAGTTTAAGAGTGTGTTTTTGTCTATTCTGATTCACCCCCCTCTCTCAGTACTAGTTTGGTACTATTCATTCATCATTGAGTTATCAATTGGTATCAGAGTAACCTCCAGGTCCTTTGTGTTATAAGCTTAACTGCTTGAGGTAAAGATCCCAGTCAAATGATGAAGAGGGAAGGTCCAAAGTTCAATAGAGAAAAATTCAGTATATGGAAAGACAAAATGAAGATATACATCAGAAGCATGGAAGCTCAACACTAGAGTTATGTTGAGAATGCCTATGTTGCTCCTACTGGTACTCTCACTGATGACCAAAAGAGAGAGATGCAGGAGAATGGGCAAGTCATGGAAGCCCTAATTAGTAGTTTATCTGACATTGAGTTTATTGATGTCCAAGATAAGGTAAATCCCAAAGAGGTATGGGAAAGGAATCGCCAAATATAGAGGTAAGCTTCCTTTGAAATGCTTTTCTTGTAACTAGATAGGACATATTGCTATAAATTGTCCTAATGGAGACAACAGGGACAACCCGGAAAGGTTTAAGAAATTCAAAGGAGGAAACCGGAGAAACTATTTTGTGGCAGTTGATGAAGGTGTCACAGATGAGGAATCAGAAGATGAAGAAAATGAAGATATTGTGTTTGTTGCTATCAAGGAAGATGTGTCAGACAAGAAAGCTCTTGTCTCCTGGTTTGATAATTCCAATGAGTGGATTATTGACAGTGGTTGTTCTCACCATATGACTAGTGATCGGAGCAAGTTTCTATCCTTGGAAGAGTATGATGGTGGTGTGGTTCACTTTGGTAATGATACACCATGCATGGTCAAAGGTAGAGGGTCCATCTCTCTAAATGGAAAGATTAGTGCTAACAATGTGTATTGAGTTGATGGTCTCAAACACAATCTTCTCAGTGTTGCCCAGCTGAATGACAGTGGTCTCACTCTGGAATTCAAGAATGGAGTGTACAGAATCAAAGGAAAGAATGGTGAATTGGTGGCCACCGGCATGCAGACCAAAGGTAACCTATTTCAGCTGAATGCAAATATAAGTACATGTCTTATGGCTAAATTTGATGATAGCTAGATATGGCATAGGAGACTCTGCCATGTAAACTTTGATAATATTGTGAAGGCTAGTAAGATCAAGGTAGTTAGAGGGTTGCCGGTGCTAAGCAAACTAGATAATACCTTGTGCAGAGTGTCAATTGGGGAAAATATCTTCCTCAACCTTTAAAGGTAAACCTTTCACTGCTGACAATTTGCTTGATCTTGTGCATACTGATTTGTGTGGTCCTATGAAAACTAGGAGTGTGTAGGGTGATAGGTACTTCCTGATTCTCACTAATGACTGCTCAAGAATGATGTGGGTCACATTCTTGAAAGATAAGTATGAATCTTTTGTAAAGTTCAAAGCTTTCAGAGCATTAGTAGAGAAAGAAAGTAGTAAAAGAATCAAGTGCCTGAGAACTTATCAAGGAGGGAAATTCACTTCCGGTGAATTCAACAAGTAATGTGAAGAACATGGCATCAAGAGACAACTGTCTGCCCCCCGGACTCCACAACAGAATGGCCTAGTAGAGAGGAATAACTAGACTGTGGTTGAAGCAACTAGAACTATGTTGATTCAAGGAAAGGTAGCCCACACCTTTTGGAGAAAAGCAGTGAGCACTGCAATCTACACAATGAACCGACTACTGATCAAGAAAGGTAAGGATAAAACTCCTTATGAGTATTGGACAAGTAAGACACCTGTGGTTATCTACTTTAGAGTGTTTGGTAGCAAATGTTACATCAAGAGGAGTGAACACCAGAGCAAATTTGATGCGAAATGTGATGAGGGAATATTCCTAGGGTATTCCACCAAGAGCAAAGCTCTCAAGTGTTTCAATAATAGGACTCAAAGAATCATGGAAAGCATCAATGTAAGAGTTGATGAAACCTTTGAGAAAACTGAGGAAATCGACAGTGAGCAAGCGATAAATGAACTGGTTGTAACCTTCTGGGAATCGGTTGTCAGTCAACCGAGTACTAGTAACAGTGTTCCTACACTGGTAGATGTAGTTGCTAATACTGATGGAGATGAGGATGAAGAAGAAAAGCAAGAGGAATCTATCAAGACCATTCCTCAGTATGTCAAGCTGAATCATGATCCTAAGCAAATCATAGGAGATAAGGATGCAAGAATCCTTACAAGAAGAAAGGTCAGAGAAAAATCTTGTATGATCTCTGAATTTGAGCCTAAATCATTCAAAGAGGCACATAAAGATGAAGACTGGATCAAGGCAATGGAAGAGGAACTTGACCAGATAGAGAAAAATGGTACATGGTCTTTGGTACCCAGACCAGAGCATAAAAATGTTATTGGTACTAAATGGGTTTTCAAAAATAAGCTGATTGAGGATGGCACAGTGGTTAGGAACAAAGCCAGACTGGTGTGCAAAGGATATGCCCAAGAAGAAGGAGAAGACTATGGAGAAACCTTTGCTCCTATAGCCAAATTGGAAGGAGTTCGTATGCTTCTTGCATATGCAGCTTTTAAAGGTTTCAAAGTATATCAAATGGATGTAAAATTTGCATTCCTAAAAGGTGTACTTGAAGAGGAGGTGTATATAGAACAACCAGATGGGTTTGCCCTATCTGAAGACAGTGACATGGTATGTAGGCTACACAAAGCCTTATATGGTCTAAAGCAGGCACCTAGAGCTTGGTATGAACATCTGCATTCCCATCTTGTGAAGATTGGATTTGAGAGAACAAGTGAAGATAGCAATATCTACTTGAAGTCTAAAGGAAATCAGATCCTGATCTGTGAGGTATTTTTTGATGACATTATCTTTTGTGGAGATGACAAGATGAGTCATGAGTTTGTGGATGAGATGAAGAAAGAGTTTGAGATGTCACTCATAGGGGAGATTAAGTTGTTCATTGGAAGGCAGATCCAGTAGATGAAAGATGGAATCTTTATCACTCAGTCCAAGTATGTCAAAGAGGTGTTGAAGACCTTTGGCATGGAAGATAGCAAACTGGTTGGTACACTAATGGTGACCGGTTGTAAACTATCCAAAGAGGATGACTTAGCATTGGTTGATGAGAAGGAATACCGATCAATGATTGGTAAGTTGCATTATGTAGTACATAGTAGACTAGATATTGCACATGCAGTTGGCATTACTGCAAGGTTCCAGAAAAGCCCAAGAGAATTCCATTAGGCATCTAAAGGGAACTGTTGATTATGGACTGTGGTATCCATATAGCAAGGATTTAAACTTGAAAGTATACACAGATGCTGATTGGGTAGGTAATGTAGATGATCGAAAAAGCACAACCAGTGGTGCATTCTTTCTTAGTGGTAGACTAGTCTCATGGATGAGTAAGAAGCAGAGTTGTATCTCTCAGTCTATAGCGGAAGCAGAGTATGTTGCAGCTTTCATGAACTGCTCTCAAACAATTTGGATAAAGCATGTATTAAATGGCTTCAAAGTTCCTCTATCTGAACTGGTAAGTATATTTTGTGACAATACTAGTGCAATTAATATCTCCAAGAATCCGGTTTTACATTCTAGAACCAAGCACTTTGAGCTTAAGTATAATTTCTTGAGGGAAAAGGTTCAGAGAAAAGAGATTGCATTGGAACATGTTTCCAGTAATGAGCAGTTAGCAGACATATTCAAGGAGCCTCTCCCAAAGGCTACATTTATGTACTTAAGAGGTGAACTAGGGGTGTTGCCCCTTCAGGAGGTAAAAAACAAGGCATAGGCTTCACATCAGTCAGGTATTGCATAGTCAATTTTTTTTTGGATTGATGTGTTGAAGGATGCTACTCCTCAGAGGGAGCAGCATAATGGAATAGGGAAGCTTGTGCCTCCACTTTGGCATTGTTGTCAAAGGGGGAGAAGATATCTATAGAAATTTAGGGAGAAGATGTGAAGCAGAGAGATATCTTTGTATATTGCCATCAATGCCAAAGGGGGAGATTGTTGGCATTATGTGAACCAGTATGAGGACATAATGACATTGTGTATTGTCATTGATGTCAATATGATGAAGAGAAGAGAACTGGTATAACACTGTGAACCGGCATTTGTGCCAAAGTAAAGCAGTGTGTTTGTTCAAGGTGAACCAAAATATGGTTATGGGAACTAGCACACTGGAAGCTTTGTATGACTACCAGTTGGTAGACTCAACTTCAGGGTTTCTGGTTGGAGTGCTTCAAGCCTGTGTGGCTCAACTGGTGACTTTGTGTGATGAGTTAGCATGGTAACAAAGAATAGATCATGGTACCACATAAGCCTTGTGTGCATGAAGGAGATTGTTCCTATCTACCTCGGGAATGTGCGAAGTTTGTAAATGGTGATAACGTGTGATGGGTTATCAGCCACCAAGAAATCGGTGGAAAACAAACGATGGAGAATGTATTGAGATTGGATCAAGACTATTGCATTTAATGTAGTGTGCTCAACGGTTAGGATTGAACCATTTGATTTCCTTAACCTAACAAGTTTAGGGTTTAGGGTTTATGCTACCGACCTATCTATTTTCCTATAAGGTCAATGTTGTGATTCTTTCTAAAGTTGTTGGCAAAAATTGTGTGTGTGTATCCAAGAGAAGAGATACGTGATTCTTGCTAGACCAGAGGAGAGAAGTGATACTTGCAGAGTGTAAGTGTAGAAGGTGAAGAGGAGCTTAAGCGGATCTGCATTGGCATTGAGTGTTGTTACCAGATCATTGTAATACCTATTGATCTCTAACCATCTCAACAGTTGGAAAATCCCTTAACAGGGTAGCTTTAACCGGCTTGCTATAAATCCTTTAACAGGGTGACTCAAAACCATTGAGTTCTTGAAATGCTCTAAGAAGGTAACCTTTAACAGGTTTTAACCCTTAACCAGGTATTCTAGCCATCCCTTAATCGAGTGATCCCTAATAGGATCAGTTCCTAACATAACCTATTGTATCAGTCTTTAACCGGACAAGGCTCCTAACAGAGTGGACTTCTAAAGAGTTCAAAAAAAATCTTGTGGGTATTCATCCCCACCATGGTTTTTCCCAGTTGGGTTTCCACGTGAAAAATATGTGTGTCATGTGTGATGTTTTCTTCATGTGATGCTATGTTCTTTTCTGTCAAGCGGTGAATCATGTTGATCTAGTTGCTTATATGTATATCTTTTATGGTAGATTACCTATTCATGCATTAGAGTGAAATGGAAATGAAGTGTTAGATTGTATGAGAAGATAAGTGTCAACCGGTTTGTGCTTGTCTCAGTTATTTTGGGTTTTGCTGGTTGTACTCTGTTTAAGGACCGGTGTTACTGTTTGTCTGTCAATGCACAATGTCTGCTGACAAACCGGTTTAAGAGTGTGTTTTTGTTTGTACTGATTCACCCCCCCCCCCTCTCAGTACCGGTTTGGTACTATTCATTCATCATTGAGTTATCAGTTGTTCTTAAGTGGCTTTTCAAGGAAGATAGTCAAAATGAGTAAGTACGACATTCTGAGATTTCTCCAACCCAATATGGTCTCGACTATAAAACGATCCAATACATGGAATATTTAGGTACTAGTCCTCTGGGAAAACATCAAGAGGGTATTATTGAACCGATTCAACTGCAAACAAAGTCCACAAATGATAAAGCTAGACTGGGATACAATCCAAAAATGACATCAGACCATAAACATGCTTCTAAGTCTAAATGGAAGAAAAGGATATCGCCTTCAATAGCACAGGAAATCGACACTCAGCAATACTTAGGTAGAGTGTGAAAAAGAACAAGAGGAACTACCAATCAAGAGAGAAGAAATAGTTAGTACTCAAGTTCTGATGGTGTTAGCTACAACAATACAAGGAGTTGAAGTTCCAGAAGATATGAGAGATGAAGTAGAAAGAATCGGATAATTGTTTGCAGCGCTGAAAGTTCCAGTCACATACATTGGTAGGCAACAAGTAGACAATTTAGAGACTAACTCAAACGAGTATGAATGGGGTCCAATTCACCTCTCCGATACATCCATTACAGAAACTCCAGAAGAGTCCACTGATATCACAGATGACACTCAAGAGCTGATGTGCTTAAAGCTAGAAAAGAAGATACAAAAAATCATACTAAAAAGACAAGAAGACTATGAACAAGGGTTGAAAGAAGGAAGAATACAAGAAAAAATTTCATCTATTATGTACCCCTCTAATAAGACAGAACAAATCAAGTATGGGACTACACAAGAAGAATTAGAAGCTACAGAAGCAGAACCAATCATTAGTCCAGAGAAAGCTGAATGGAGTAGATGATAGGGACTCACATAACCATCAAGGTTATGTCAACAGGTATGTCAGATACAAATGATAAATGAGCCAAAGCTTGAAGGAAATTGTAGCATTAAAGATGTAGGTGTTGATACCATACATACATTCACTCAATCACTTGAAGACAACTCAAAAACTTCATCTAATGACTCTGATAACAGTCCTATTTATGACAATATCTACTCAGCATCAAACTCTAAATCATCTGATGTAAATGATGAGAATCTGTCTATTGATCTTGTTACTGTCGAACCACAATATGAAGTCTAGTCTGGCATAGAGAACATTGTTACAAGTAGGTATATTGGATTAGGTCAACTAAATATTAACATACACTTTAATAATCATGTTCTGACTCTTCTTGGTCTCGAGACATTTATGCAAAGTAGTCTTCTAGAACTCAACTTTTTGATTCACAGTTGTGATGACAATACCGTGAACTCCCTTGAACCTGTCAAAACTCTATCTTTAGTACATCCTAAATTAATTTACTATAGTCTACAAGACCAACCTATGAATGCACCTACTTTTTCCAATGACTACATGCTAGCCTATTACCTCAACGCATTTGAACCCATGTACTCTTCCACCAGTGAACAGAGTGAGAACATGACTAAAATAGATATCAAGTATCTTAGTCACAAAAACCTGAAAAATAAAAATAAAAGATCTAATGGCCAAAACCACATTGTGGTGGTGTCAGAATCTAAAAAAAAGAAAATAAAGGACATACCTAAGGGTGAAATCCTCTTTGAGGCACTTGAAGGTGAAATACTCGATATACTGCCAAGTCATTTTTAGGAAAAGGTTTTCTATATTGATCGAGCCAACGCAACCAGTGAATATTGTGTTAGGTCTTAGAGACAACTGAGAGGGGGGATGAATCAGTTGTCAAATAAATTCAAACCAAAAACAACTTAACCAACCTTAATGCTTAATAACGGTAAACCAAACTTTATGTTGGTAGATAGTTTATCAGTTAATTGCAGTACCGGTAAAGATTAATGCATGAAATAGAAAGACAATAACATCCACAACACATAACACCAATATTTGTACGTGGAAACCCTATAAGGGGAAAAACCACAATCGGAAACCTTACCCACAATCAGATGATACTACTATAGATAGTATGTGTATACAAATGGGGTCTGCACATGCAAAAAGGCCAAGCGCCTAGAGCTCACTGCTCAAACAAAAATAGGAGTCACACTAACTAAAATTGGATGGTTAAATCCAATAATGATGTACTGCTCAAAATAACATCTTCATATGCTAGATTCAGTACCAGTTCAATTCTGATATGCCTTCACAAAAACCTTGCTTCACCTTCAAATGTTGTTTGCATGTATAGCTTTGCTTATTCTTGCATATACCTTCTTACAATTCCTTTTCCCAATCACATATCAATCTGACAAATAAGATCTTACATATATACCATAACCTAAGACCAATTTTAGTAGGTCAGCTCTAAAAGATATTACAATAAAATCAATTACAAGTAAATCAATAATCGATGCAATATCCGATTCAACATGTCAGCTTAATACATTTATAATAACAACAAGATCATCTCCAAAGCGCATCCTGCTGATCTAGAATAGATAAGCCTGTTGGTGCTTATTCTAGACCTATTTGCCGGTAACAACAAATATGCAAACATGAATATACCAATGAACAAATCTTCAAGACAAAGTGTCCAAATGATGTCTTCAACTTAACCAAGTGTTTTCCACGTCATTCCAAGTGTCGGTGAATAATATATCCTACTGGTGTACCAGATACCGGTGATTGTGCATAAGTCACTTGCTTGCCAGTGAACATTGTCAATCCTCTAAAGTGCCAGAGTTGATAATTGTTAATAGGTGTTGACATCAATGAAAAAACCACATCAACATATCCAAAATACCAACAATCTCCCCCTTTGGCATTGATGGCAGCACAAGATGGAAAAACCATCAAAGTGCCAAAAAAGAAATGCCAAATACCAAAAACCAACAATCTCCCAAAAAGAGATCATAATCAGAAATCAAAATTCAGATATAGAGAGTCAATCTCTCCCAAGTCTCTCCTCCTAGGGGTAAAATGTATTTTCCTTGTGTTTTTCCATATCAATCTCTCCCCCTTTGACATCAAATGCCAAAGCTAATACAAAAACTAGGTTCAAATACAAAATACCAACCAATTCAGTATACCAACTCCTCCCCCTAAGAATTATCTCTCCTCATCAAAGCTGGAATAAAAGATTTCTCCATTAATTTTGTTGGTTGATGACAAACATCAACTGTCTAAGTCTCTACCGGTGGGGGTATGACCCCAAGCTGATCTCTGAGATATTCAAAAGTCTCCTTAAGCAAACGTTTAGTGAAAATATTTGCAATCTTCTCTTTAGTATTCACATAAACCAGTTTTACTTCTTTTGCTTCAACATTCTCTTTCAGAATATTTAATTGGATAGAAACATGTTTAGTTTTGGAATGTAGTACCAGATTCTTAGATATATCAATTGCTGTAGTGTTATCACAATATATAGTTATAGGTTCCTTGCATTTTACCTTTATGTCCTTCAACATTTACTTAAGCCATAATACTTGTGTATAGTTAGTTACTGCTGCAACATATTTTGATTATGTTGTTGATAAAGATGTGCAACTTTGTTTTTGACTCAACCAAGAAAAAATGCTCCATCGGTGGTTCTTTTTCTGTCATCCACATCTTGCCCAATTTGCATTTGTGTATGCACATAATTCAAAGTTTTCATCTCTAGGATACCATATGCCAAGATTTGTAGTGCCTTGTAAGTACTGAAAAATCCTTTTTACTATTGATTCATGATTTTCTTTAGGATTACTCTGAAATCTTGAAACAATACATACTGCATTCATAATATCAGGTCAAGTTTGTGTCAAATATAGTAGGCCTCCTATCATATATTTGTATCTAGTCGGATTAACAGGTGTAGATTCATCCCTTAGTGATAATTTGTCATTTGTAGTCATAGGTGTACTTACCAGTTTAGAGTTCTCCATCCCAAATTTCTTTAGTAACTCCTTCAAGTACTTGGATTGACTCAAGAATATACCTTTATTAGTTTGTGAAATCTACAATCCTAAGAAGAATTGTATCTCTCCAATCATAGACATTTCAAATTCTTGTTGCATTTCAATAGAAAAGTCTTTACATAATACATCTTCTCCTCCAAAGATTATATCATCAACAAAAAATTCTATAACCAAGATGTCATCATTAGTCACTTTATAGTATAAGTTGTTGTCAGCATTACCTTTAGAAAAACCAATCTTCAAAAGATATTTATCCAATCTAGCATACCAAGCTCTTGGATCTTGCTTTAACCCATACAAATCTTTCCTTTACTTGCAAAGAATATCTTTGTTATCTATCAAGGAAAAACCATCAAGTTGCTCAATGTAAACTTCTTCTTCAAGATCTCCATTCAAAAATGCACATTTAATATCCATTTGATATACTTTGTAGTTCTTGTGTGTTGCAAAAGCCAAGAATAATCTGACTGCCTCAATTCTAGCTACTGATGCAAAGGTTTCATTATAATCAATTCCTTCTTTTTGAGAATATCCCTTACACACTAGTCTTGCTTTATTTTGGATTACCTTACCATCTTCATTAAGTTTGTTTCTGAATACCCATTTTGTTCGAATTATATTTTTGTCTTTAGGCCGGGGAACTAATGTCCATGTATTATTCTTCTCAATTTGTTCTAGTTCCTCTTCCATAGTTTTAATCCAGTGTTTATCTTCACATGCCTCATTAATTGATGATGGTTCAATTTAAGAAATAAGACATACCTCTTCATTTGTCAGTCTTCCTCTTATCATAACTCCTTGATACTTGTTCTCAATTATTTGATTTTCAGAGTGATTCAGTCTTACATACCAAGGTGTCTTCGTTTGTTGTTGTTCCTCAGTTACAGTGGAATTTTTTAGATGATGCCAGTGTAACTGGATCTTCATTCTATACCGGTGGATTCAATGTAGGTTCATTTGTCAGTATTTTTGGTTTTCTAGTTCAGTGTCTATATACCTTGAAGTTCCTCTAAACTGTTCATCAATTTTCACATTTATACTCTCAACAATTTTCTGTAATCTCTTGTTAAAATATCTATATGCTTTGCTCTTAGATGAATAACCAAGAAATATTCCTTCATCACTCCTAGGATCAAATCTGACAATATACTCATCTCTCCTAATATAGCATTTACTTCCAAATATTCTAAAATATTTTAGAGTAGGAGTAATACCAAACCATAGTTCATGAGGGGTCTTATCGATTTCACCTTTGATGTGAACTTTGTTAAATGTATAGATCGTTGTTCTTACTGCCTCTCTCCAATATACATGTGGTAGATTTTCTTCTGATAACATACTTCTAGCTGCATCCAAGATAGTTCTATTTTTCCTTTCTACAACTCCATTCTATTGTGGTGTTCGGGGTGCTGATAACTATCTTCTAATTCCATTCACTTCACAGAATGTATTAAATTCTTTAGATGTAAATTCACCTCTTGATCTAATCTTAGACATTTGATTTTCTTGTCGGTTTCATTTTCTACCATCACCTTGAATAGTTTGAACTTCCCAAGTGCTTCTGATTTTTCTCTGAGAAAAGTAACCCAACACATTTTAGAATAGTCATCAATGATTAGCATGAAATATCTATCACCTTGTAAGCTTTTAGTTCTAGCTAGACCACATAAATCAGTATGAATTAATTCAAGAGAATTATTGGATTTTTCTAGAATACTTTTAAAAGATGCTCTAACTTGTTTTCCAAATTGACATTCCTTACATACCGGATTGTGAGGTTTAACAATCTTAGGTAAATCTCTAACTGCCTTAGTAGTACTGATTTTCATAATGCAATCAAAATTTACATGATAGAGTCTCTTATGCCATAGACAACTTTCATCAATATGTGCAATCGAGCATGTCTTTTCATTTTTATTCAAATGAAAGATATTACCTCTAGTTTGATTACCGGTTGCAATTTCCAAACCAGTTTTGTTCATAATTTTGCATTTTCCATTCTTGAATTGTAACTGAAATCCTTTCTCAATTAATTGACCTACACTCAAAAGATTATGCTTTAAACCTTCAACATAGTAAACATTGTCAGTATTATGCTTACAATCAAGAGATATAGTACCTTTTCCTTTGATTAAACAAGTTGTATCATCTCCAAATCTTACCAGACCTCCATTATATTCCTAAAAGTTCAAGAATTTACTTTTGTCACCAGTCATATGATGTGAACATCCTGAATCAATGATCCATTCATCCTTAACTTCAACTTTAGCTACTAGGGCCTATTCTACCGATTGAATAGTAGGTGCTAGTTGATCTTCTGTTATAGCAACAAAGACGCATCCATTTTCTGTTGGATCATCATCAAAATCATTAGTGACTCCTTCATCAGCAAGATAAC
This sequence comes from Cryptomeria japonica, assembly GCF_030272615.1. Lineage (NCBI taxonomy): Eukaryota > Viridiplantae > Streptophyta > Pinopsida > Cupressales > Cupressaceae > Cryptomeria > Cryptomeria japonica. The sequence continues at coordinate 449,250,404 of NC_081405.1, forward strand.
AAGATTTGTCTTTATTCTTCTTAAATCTGTATCTCTAATATTCAGGGTTAGGCTTGCATGTTCTTCTAGCTTCCTCTCTTAATCTAACATATCTATCAGGGCATCTTGAAGCCATATGACCAATCTTATTACATTTAAAACATTTAAAGGGTGCTTTACCTTTATACTTACTTCCAACTAGACCTTTAGGCATTTTTCTTGGAAATAGTGCTTCAAGTTCTACAAGTTCTTCATTTTCTCTCCTACTTTCTTCAAGTTCTCTTGCATAAAAGTCTTTGCAATCAGATTTGTCAAATGATGGTGCAGATGATGTTGATGTCTTAAAAGCTAAATCTGTCTTTATAGTAGCAATAGGACCAAATTCCTCAATTTCAAAGGCTGGAAGTTTTCCAATCAATCTGTCCCTAGTTACTGATGTATTAGGCATTGTTGTTAACTCATTTATAGCAGTAACTTTCATTTTATATGCCAGTGGAAATCCTCTTAAAACTTTTGAAACAATTTCATCTTCACTTCAGGTTCCTCCACAACATTTAATACCGAAAATGATTTCATTTAATCTTTCCATAAAAGCATAAATCCTTTCATCTTCTTCCATTTTCAGATTTTCATACCTGACCCAGAAGCTTTCAATTTTTGCAATTTTGACTATGGAATCTCCTTCATTCAATGTTTCGAAACGGTCCCAAATAGCTTTAGCAGTAGATCTATCTGATAATCCCATGATTTTCTGATCTGATAATGTGCTCAAAAGTGCTTCCCTTGCTTTGCAATCATTTTCCTCATCTTTCTTAAGGTAGGTGGATTAGGTTGACTTTGAGTAGGAGCAATATAGCCATTCTTTTTAACATCCTAGATGTCCTTTCCAATGCAATTTAGATGTGTCTCCATCCTAATCTTCCATATCCCATAGTTGGTTCCATCAATTTTAGGATTGTCCTTCTTGAAATAGTTAGTAGATATTGGATCTCCTCAAGCTGGTAAACTTTTGCAAAAAAGAGGACTAGGCTTTGATACCAATTGTTAGGTCTTGGAGACAACTCAGAGGGGGAGGGTGAATCATTTGTCAAATAAATTCAAACCAAAAACAACTTAACCAACCTTAATGCTTAATACTGGTAAACCAAACTTTATGTCGGTAGACAGTTTATCAGTTAATTGCAGTACCAGTAAAGATTAATGCATGAAACAAAAAGACAATAACATCCACAACACATAACACCAATATTTGTATGTGGAAACCCTATAAGGGGAAAAACTAGGGTGGGAAACCTTACCTACAATCAGATGATACTACTACAGATAGTATGTGTAGACATCTAAAAATGGTCAACGCTTGTGGAGTCATACTTTAACATTTGCGTATTGCCTTATTTTAGGCTTCTTGCGTCGCATTAACATTTCTTCTATGTTGTGCACTTGGTCTTTATCATTTGCGAGCATCGAGTCCATCTTCTGCATTCCTCATTTTTCTCGCTTTTGAATTAGGTCTTGTCGATAGCAATCTTCAGTCATGATTTTGGTCGATCTTATCTTGTCGCATCATGGTGTGTGCTCATTTATCATCATTTTGGACATTGTCAATCCTAATTGATGATAGAATTAGGGTTTTTGTCCTCTTGTCAATCTTTCAATCATCTTTAGCTTGTTAGTAATCATTTGCGATTATCAATTTGTCAATCTTGTCATTTTACGATCGATTCATCATCGATCCTTGTCCTTTTCAATCATGTCAATTTGGATCGATTAGTCATTGTTCCTCGTCAATTGGCGCCTATCAATTTGATCTCCTTGTCAATATTGGTCAATTTGTCATTGATTTTTGTCAACCAATCTCAATCATTTATCAACATTGGTCCTTTGTCAATCAGAATCATGATCGAACCTACATTAATTTCTTGTTGTCTTGACCTAATTCCTTGTCCTCTTATTTCTAGGGTTTTATGATTTGTTCATTTAATCCTTTTCTTCTTCTTTGTGGGTTAAATAAATCTATTTATTTATTCGTAGGTCTCTTTCATGAATTAATTAAAGGATGAAAACCTATTAATTAATTCACCTAATTTCTATTTCTCCTGTTTTCTTTAATTTTTCTAATATTTCCCCTAATTTCATTCCCTCATTTTCTCCTATGTTTATGCTTCCATTTGTTGCAATCATGGAGGCTATTTTCTCTCTTCCCTTTTGTCATGGGGATGGCATTTCAATCTTGTCATAATTTATCATAATTTGTCATACACCTTGCATAGAAATTGTCATACATTTGTCATAATTTTTCCATTCTTGATTTGAATTTCCTTTCAAATCTCTTCATGCTAATCTTGTCCTCTCTCCAATTTGTCTATAAATTGGATGATTTTCTTCAATGAAAGGAAATCAATCACATTTTCGAGTAACCTTATACTGCGAATTTCATCAACAACTTGCTTTCCCCTTGCATTTTGCACTTGTAGGTGAGATCCACATCAAATTTGAAGGTGAAAGAAGAACAATGGAGCCACATGAAGGAGATATCTACGTCAGTTTGCTTTGATTTCATTTGATTTGAATAGCTTGTCTTTATGTCTTCATTGATTGGATTGGGATTGCTTTCATAGTAGCTTTAGGTTTTGTGGTTGTCCTAATTGCTATTGTTTTGATGATTTTCAATTTCTTGATTTACATTTCTAGTGAACCCGATGTGAACTAACCCCTTAACCATGTTTTGAGTGCTTTTGAGCTATTTGCAGGTGAAAAACTCAAGAAACAGGGTGACTCGGAGCTTTCTGGACACTTCTGCGCCTGTGTTGACGTTTTCTGTGCCTATGTTTGAGTTTTCTTCCCCTGTGTTTGAGTTTTTTGTGCCTGTGTTGGAGTTTTCTATGCCTATGTTGATTGGTTCTATGCCTGTGTTGAGGCATTATGCTCTTGTGCAAGGCCAGAAACAGAGGTAAATCAGTTGTTTTTTACTTGCAAATTTGTTTGTTTTCATTCTGTTTCTTGCATTCTGGTTTTTTCTTTGGTACTAATTCTCTGTGCAACATCTTGGCGTTACATGTGACGAAGACTAAAAATGCAACTACTAACGAATCTTATGTAGGACGCGGTCAAAGACTCTCATTAAAACATCTTGCTTACGATTTTTAAAGTAGTTGCACATTTCATTTCTTAAAGTTTAATGAACACCATGCATGCTTTGTCTATTTTTAATTTGATTGCATGTTTTCACCCTTAGAACTGGGCCTGCCTCTTGATTTGCCTGGCACTTCACACAGGCATTGGTGAGAGGGAATGACCCAAAGTGGTGATGGGCTAAAGCCAAGCTCTTCCAAACCACTCTAAATAATTGTGGATGCAACAAAAGTTGTAGACAATGGGTGTTGGAATGGTATTGTGATGATTTATTTGCTGGATCAATACCCACCCGAATGGATGCCCTTACTAGAATCTCTTTCTTTTAGATGCCAAAATCCTTCTATCTATTGGCTCAGGTGTTGTGATACACGCATGCCAAAGACACCTCTCATGTACTCCACAGTTAGAGATAGCAAGTTCTTGGGAAGTGATTACCCTTGAACTCAAAGCTTGGTATGCCCAAGAAGTGAGTGCACTGTAAGGGGGAGCCAGTGCTACCAAGCATCTAGCTATCTAGCTGAGTGTTGTATTTTATGGTTAGAGGATTCAACAGATATTGCCAATTCTAGCCATAGGATTTGTTGTGAATGTGCATGATTGTCTTGAGTCAAAGTCAAACAAACATTTTGTCTTCCGTGATTGTCAAAAGTTAAATAAAAAACAAACTTTCAAAAGTGCTCATAATCAGCTTGGGTTTTCAAAATCAACAACCTTCAATTCAAAACAAAATCCAAACAAAAGTCCAAATTTGTCCAAGTATTCATCCAATATTTGAACATGGCTTGTCAAAACATTGAATATCTTTGTTTCAAAATTCATGTCACTTTAGGCTAGGTTTTGCATAGTCCAACTTAGGTCCTAGGACATATTGTCATGTCCCTTCATTTTAGTCCTTTTCATTGCAAGCATCCTCATTTTGCACTTAGGTTCAAAATCATTTCCCTAAGTTTTCATTTCATTATCATATCTAATCTAGATTTCCATTTAGGTGACATTCGTGCATTATCCTTGTCATGCTAAAATTAGGTCTTGCCTAGGTTGCATTTTGCATATTCCAAGTCATTGGTCTTCGCATATCCTTATCATTGTATTGTCATCTTGTCTTGGCTTCATCTTGTCATATCATATCCTTAGATCATTTTCATGTCATATCCTAAGTCATTGTCATAATCATTTCCTTCTTGCATTTAGTCTCAAAAATTTGGTTTGTCAAACTTGAAAAATCAAAACTTTGGATGATACCCTAAGTTGTTGTTAGGGAGTCTTGACCTTGTCTAAAATTTGTCCTTTCATTAATATCATTTTTGTCAAACCTATCTTAGTATCCAAGCATATAGATGGACATTGTCAATTTGTCCTATTGTCATTTGGTCCTTTGTCCTTTAAGGTCTTGGATTCATTTCAACTTCCCAAGGTTGAGTCTTTAGGTTTGCATTCCAACAAGTTTGTCCAAACCTAGAAAAAAAAATTAAAAAAAAAAATAGGTTGCATTACCATTGCTTAAGATTGCATATCATTTCCAAAAATTCTTGAAATAATAACAAAAAAAAATAGGTTGCACTTAGTTGCATAACATTATCAAACCGTAGAAACTCAAAGGTCCAAAGCAAGGTCACATTTTCATTGCATTTATTTGCATCTAGTTGTCATTCCAAAAATTCAAAAAGTCCAAAAACATTTAGCTGCATTGTCATCCTTTTAGGTTGCATTTGTCAATCCCATTAGTTGCATTTCATAGTGACATGTTTGTTGAAATGAGGTCTCAACCTTCTTATGAAGCCATGTCATCACAATTGAGCAATCAATCATGTCAATCCAATCTCTACATGTCTCATAACTTGGATCAAACTTATCATGATGATTTAAATATCCAAATACAAAAACTAGAGGAGAAACTAGCTCAAGAAAAGGAGATATTGGAACAAAAAGTGAAAAACAGTGAGAAGATTAGATCCCAAATGTCCAAAACATTTCAAAAATTTCAAGGTCCAAACCCAAACTTTGAGCCAATTGATGTAAGATCTCTTATCGAACAATCAAACATACCATCTCTCCTCTCACAAATAGAGATGATGAAACAATTTCAAGAAAAGAGACAACAACATTATGTGCCTCCACAACAAGAACAAGAAGGTGTTCACTATCAATCACATTTTCAACCATCACAACCAATTGTTCAATAGTTCAAACATTTCCAATAGACACAACCAATGGTCCAATTTCAACAATATGTCCAACCAACTATACAATGTCAACAAATGGTTCAACCAATGGTGGAATATCAATGTCAACAACTACAACCAAACATTCAAAAACAAAGGTTGCAGCACACACCAACCCAAGTTTCAAACATGTCAGAACAATTGAACCAAGTCCAATATCAAAACATGACATCAAACCAAGACCAAATTCTTGCCAAGAAAGTTAAAAATATAAATCCAATCATGTCAAAACCTCACAAGGATTCAAATGCATCTCCAAAGAAAGGTGGCCTTATTAGACAAATCTTAAAGAGAGTCCTAAGTGATTTTCCTGAGGATGATCAGAATCATACACCAATGTCTAGCAATGGCTCATCCATCCATCAAGAATTTGACCCTCAATTTGCCTCCACTTCCCCTCCCATTCCATCATATTTTGAATTTTCATAAGAGCAATTTACACCATTGCCTCCAAATGATGTATCAAATAATGCATCCTCCCAAGGATTGTTTGCCATAGAAATATATGCTAATCAATTCATTTATGCAAATCCCTTGTAATATTTGTAAATGCAAGATTTAATGCCATCAAATGTTTCTCTTTTAGAGAGTCCCATTCAAATTTTATCCCCTTCATGCCAAAGCATTAATCCCTTGCCAAAATCCCCCATGCATATCCAAAGTCCAACCCCATGTCAAGAGGATAATTTAGAGCATGAAGAAATGTGTCTTGAAATAGATCAAGATCAAGATCTTGAAACCTTATCATCCCATCCAATTGTTGACCAAGATCCCATTTCCCTAAACACTCACAATGATTCACTTATTCCTATCAATTCCATCCAAGAACACAATGTCCTTTCAAATCCCATTGACATTCCACTTCCTAAGAAAGATCAAGATATCCCTTCCATCCTTTTCGATGATCCCATTAAAAGTAAAGAGAAAAGCACCTTTAAAGAGGATTCCAATGATCTTCCTCCTTGTCAAGATCAAATTATTCCTTTAAATCCTCCACAAGATCCTTTTGTTCCTCCATCTCCTTGTCTTAATGCTCCATATACACTCCAAGATCTCATTTCTTTTGATGATCCCATTATTTCTCCCATTCCATCTCTTGAAGAGCCTATCATTGAACCATGTCCACTACACAATCCTAGTCCCCCTCATGATCCTAATCCCCCTCATGATTCTAACATGTCAGTGCAAGATGTTCGACATGCATAATGGGTTCTTCCACTTTGGTGCAATCCGATCCACTTCAAGATCTCATTATTTCTCTCATATCATATCCACCTCATAATGGACTCGCGTCTTCTTCCCAAAGAAAAGAGTATCCTACAAGTCAAGATATTCATAAAGGCAAAGGAGTAGATCTCCATAAGCAAGAATCCCTTCATGTTAAAGAAAATATTAAGGGTCATGGCCTCAATGAAATTCCTCAAGATGTGGGTACCCCTACTAAATCCAAACATATCCCTTCCCCTTTATCCCTTCCTTCCATCTTATGTCCTTATAATATCCCCACGTCCTGTATGCAAGGTCAACAAAGGAATAGATATTTGAGTAACTTTCATCCATGCAAAAGACCTCCACTTCATTCCTATCCATCCATGCATTCCGTTCCCCCTCCAAGCAATTTGGATGCCAAGTATAAAAGTCATAAGTCTAGAAATCCACATGTATTAATGGATCAACATGTCCAATATAATCAACATGTCAAAAGAAAGAAAATTTTGATCTATAAAGCAAAGGAAAAATCCAAAAGGTCACAAAGGCCCATTGCTCAAAAAAAAAAGTTAAAATCTATATGGGTTCCTAAATCCCTTGTGTTGGCAATGCACTCCAAGGAACCACAAAAGCATGAAAAATCAAAAACTATGTGGATCCCTAAGCAACTCCTTGAAGCACAAAAGCCTAAAGAAATATCAAAATTGGCATCTAAAATTTCTATTCCTCCATCACCTTCATCATCTATTTTGGGTCTTGATGTCCCAGAATCACTATCCTTTCCTCCATCCAAATCTCACAATCTGAGATCCATTTTTCCTCCATCAATCCACCACCCCTCAAGGTGTGTTCCAATGGTGATCTTGCCAACATTTCCATCCACTGGAGCCCAATTATTCCAATACCCTATCCATTATCCAATGCATATTTTTCATCCGTCAATCCCTTTGATCCAATCCTTTACATAAATCCTTGCCTTAGTTTCATCTTATTTTCCATGTCCTTATCCTACCAACATCTTTGAGCATACTTTTAAAGGTCATGGTCCATTTTTATTTTTAAGGCTACTATCCAGAAAAAAAAAAAAGACACTTGAGTCCTCCTTCCATCCCCTATCATGTGTCCATCTTCTATTGAAAAGTCAAAATACAAAAAAAAAAGTGAGAAAAAAAAAAGAAAAAAAAAAGTAAAGCAAAAATAATTCGTCCATTGGTGAAAACCTGGCAAACAGGCACCTTGGGAAAGTACCATGATGAAAACCTGGCAAACATGTGTCATGCGTAATCTATGAACTTCTTGCAAACCATACTTGGGGACAGGTTTTATCGTATCATATCCTTTTGTCCTTCATTGTTCCATTATCCTATCAAACCCCTGTCATTACCCTTCATATCCTGTTGTCCCTCATGTCTAGTTTCCCTTTCCACCTTTGATCTTGACAAGGTTGAGGATTGTCATGAGCATCATCTTGTTTGCAGCTTTTAGTCTATCATAGCTTTTGGTATTTATCCATTTGATTATTACAACCTTTCATCCATATTCCCTGTCTTATTGCAACTTTCTGCCACTATCCCTTAGCCAATCCTGACCTTCAGTCCATGTCCCTTATCCATTCTTGGTCTTGCTTATCCTATCCATATCTTATCAATATCCATACACTCTTTTTCATTCCTTGAGCTTGATCTAACATAAGGACACAAAATTTAAACATGGATTCAAAAACCTCTTGACATGTCCCTCATGCCATGTCACTGCTTTACATTGCCATATCCAATCTCTTGTCCCATTGTCTCCATAATAAAAGGCCTTTGTCTTCCCTCTATCCAACATCATTTTAGCAAGCCTATTTATTCACCTGTCATATTCCTTGCCTTGCTAGAAACTGGGGGCGAAATCATAAAAAATCCAAAAAAATCAAATAAAGTCCTATAAAAATTTGAAAAATGTCCCGAAATAATTCAAAAACATTCATAAAATGTCTTGAAAAAATCCCTAAAAATCAAATAATGTCCTGAAAAAAATCCCTAAAAAGTCAAATAAAGTCCTGAAAAAATGAACAAAAAAATTGTAAAAAACTCGAAATGCCTACAAAGTGAAAAACACCAAAATCCAAAAACAATTTCTTTGGCATTTTGCATTTTGTCAATAAATGGTCCCCTTTGTGCATAGAAAGATCACTAAGCATACATCCAATGACAATCTATCAAACATTGTGCTTTAATGAAATCATGCATTAACAGATGAATTGTTCGACCAAGCAAGCATTCAACCTAATCACAGTTTTCACATCAATCCAAATAGCATCAACATTACCATTGGTCCTTGTCAACATTATCATGGGTCTTATACAGGGTGTGGTATACTCGAAACTAGATTGTGTCCTGTCTTCGATGGGGTACCACATTCCCTGAAACCAAACAGCATGATCATTCTTGTTTTCCACTTTTGACAATGATGATCAGACTGTTTGTTTGACTTGGTTGAATTTGTGCATCTTATCTTTTTACTGATTTATCTTTGGCTTTGATCATGTTCCTATGTTGCTCAATGATGTCACTAAGTGATTTAGAGTGACCAGCATGGTTATGGTCCCTTTCCTTTTTTTTTGTTGTGTTTGCTATTTGGAATGTTTGTCACAAACTGGGGCAACTATATCATTGGGTGTCTATGATAAGTACATTCACTTTGTGAACGCCGCACATACCTCGACCCTTGATGTATGAACCCTAGAATGCTTCACTCATTCCTTGTGTGTGATGTGTCTTTCTTTTGCAAAAGGGGTTGCATTCCAGCTCTGGCCTTCAATGCCATGATGCTCTACATCCACTTTGCTACAATAAATAAAGGTTCTCACCTACTTATGTGCATTTGTGAAAACAAGTTTTCCTTCATCTCTAACTGTCCTCTGTCTAATTTCTTCTTACTAACATTTCTTCCATCAGTCTTGGTAGTCCGTTCAGTCTAGTTCTCCGATCTCTAAAAAATAAAAAATAAAAATAAGTTGCATCCTACATTCATTGGCTAGTACATTTGCATTATATCAAGCCCATACAAAGCATTTTATCAATTTCATCTTATAAATGCATCAAAAACATAAACAACATTCATAAATTGAACATATGGGTTTTTGAGCTACATACTGCTACTCCCACTTCATCTGGTCGTTTGTAGGTGTGTACACATTCCCCAAGGTGATTTGCCATTGGAATGTTCACCACCTCTCTACAAGGGTCCTTTTTCCTGAGCAACAACTCCTCCACTTTGGCCAGTGCAAATGAACTCTTTTCCTTCTCCTTGTCTCCTATATAGATCTTTGTCAGTACCTAGATGGATGTGCATGCTCTCCATCTTATGATGGTCACGGTCTTTTGCGCCTTCCACTGCTTGTCCTTTGTGCATTTGACCTTCGATTTTTGATCCATTTGAACCTATCATCTTATGTCATTCTTATCGATCACTTGGCCTCTTTTCTGGATTTTTCTGGCCAATTCCTCGAGGGGGCATGCATATGTCATTGTTATTGTCTGGGGCATTTTCATTATTGTTCTTTGAAACAACGCTTAGAATCGCATTGTCTCAAAGAGGGGCAAAATGTAGACATCTAAAAATGGTCAACGCTTGTGGAGTCATACTTTAACATTTGCGCATTGCCTTATTTTAGGGTTCTTGAGTCGCATTAACATTTCTTCTATGTTGCGCACTTGGTCTTTATCATCTGTGAGCATCGAGTCCTTCTGCATTCCTCATTTTTCTCACTTTCGAATTAGGTCTTGTCGATAGCAATCTTTAGTCATGATTTTGGTCGATCTTATCCTGTTGCATCATGGTGCGTGCTCATTTATCATCATTTTGGACATCGTCAATCCTAATCGATGATAGAATTAGGGTTTTTGTCCTCTTGTCAATATTTCAATCATCTTTAGCTTGTTAGTAATCATTTGCAATTATCAATTAGTCAATCTTATCATTTTGCGATCGATTCGTCATCGATCCTTGTCCTTTTCAATCATGTCAATTTGGATCGGTTAGTCATTGTTCCTCATCAATTGGCACCTATCAATTTGATCTCCTTGTCAATCTTGGTCAATTTTTCATTGATTTTTGTCAACCAATCTCAATCATTTATCAACATTGGTCCTTTGTCAATCAGAATCATGATCGAACCTACATTAATTTCTTGTTGTCTTGACCTAATTCCTTGTCCTCTTATTTCTAGGGTTTTATGATTTGCTCATTTAATCCTTTTCTTCTTCTTTGTGGGTTAAATAAATCTATTTATTTAATCTTAGGTCTCTTTCATGAATTAATTAATGGATGAAAACCCATTAATTAATTCACCTAATTTCTATTTCTCCTATTTTCTTTAATTTTTCTAATATTTCCCCTAATTTCATTCCCTCATTTTCTCCTATGTTTATGCTTCCATTTGTTGCAATCATGGAGGCTATTTTTTCTCTTCCCTTTTGTCATGGGAATGGCATTTCAATCTTGTCATAATTTGTCATAATTTGTCATACACCTTGCATAGAAATTGTCATACATTTGTCATAATTTTTCCATTCTTGATTTGAATTTCCTTTCAAATCTCTTCATGCTAATCTTGTCCTCTCTCCAATTTGTCTATAAATTGGATGATTTTCTTTAATGAAAGGAAATCAATCACATTTTTGAGTAACCTTATACTGCGAATTTCATCAACAACTTGCTTTCGACTTGCATTTTGCACTTGTAGGTGAGATCCACATCAAATTTGAAGGTGAAAGAAGAATAATGGAGCCACATGAAGGAGATATTTGTGTTAGTTTTCTTCAATTTCATTTGATTTGAATATCTTGTCTTTATGTCTTCATTGATTGGATTGGGATTTCTTTCATAGTAGCTTTAGGTTTTGTGGTTGTCCTAATTGCTATTGTTTTGATGATTTTCAATTTCCTGATTTACATTTCTGGTGAACCTAATGTGAACTAACCCCTTAACCATGTTTTGAGTGCTTTTGAGTTTTTTGCAAGTGAAAAACTCAAGAAACAGGGTGACTCAGAGCTTTCTGGATACTTCTGCGCTTGTGTTGACATTTTTTGTGCCTGTGTTTGAGTTTTCTGCCCCTGTGTTTGAGTTTTCTGCGCCTATGTTGGAGTTTTCTGTGCCTATTTTGATTGGTTCTGCTCCTGTGTTGAGGCATTATGCACTTGTGCAAGGCCAGAAGTAGAGGTAAATCAGTTGTTTTTTACTTGCAAATTTGTTTGTTTTCATTCTATTTCTTGCATTCTAGTTTTTTCTTTGGTACTAATTCTCTATGCAGCATCTTGGCGTTACATGTGACGAAGACTAAAAATGTAACTACTAATTTCTGATATGCCTTCACAAAATCCTTGCTTCGCCTTCAAATGATTTCTACATGTATATCTCTGCTTATTCTCACATATACCTTCTTACAATTCCTTTTCCCAATTGTATATCGATCTTACAAATAAGATGTTACATATATACCATAATCTAAGACCAATTTTAGTAGGTTGGCTCTAAAAGATATTACAATAAAATCAATTACAAGTAAATTAATAAATGATGAAATATCCAATTCAACATGTCGGCTTAATGAATTTACAATAACAACAAGATCATCTCCAAAGCGTGTCGTGCTGATCTAGAATAAATAAGCCTGTCGGTGCTTATTCTGGACCTATTTGCCGGTAACAGCAAATATTCAAACATGAATATACCAATGAACAAATCTTCAAGACAAAGTGTCCAAATGATGTCTTCAACTTAACCAAGTGTTTTCCATGTCATTCCAAGTGCCGATGACCAATATATCCTTCCAGTGTACCAGATACTGGTGACTGTACATAAGTCGCTTGCCGGTGAACATTGCCAATCCTCCAAAGTGCCAGAGTTGATAAGTGTTAAAAGGTGTTGACATCAATGAAAAAACCATATCAATATATCCAAAAATACCAACACATTGGGAGTTAAGAGACACCACACACCATTCACTTAGCTCAATCACTATCAACAGAAGAATTGAAAGATTTTACTCATCTATTTTTAGAAAAGAAGATCAATTTTGCATGGACGTACTCTGATATGCCAAGCCTGGATCCTGATCTTATCATGCACCATATTTCTATCACACCAGGAGTTAAACCAGTCAAGAAAAAACTCCGTAAGATGTATCCTCACGTGGCACTGCTAGTCAAGGCTAAGCTAGAAAAATTGCTAAAAGCTAGATTTATCATAGCTATAGACTATGCAGAATGGATTTCAAACATAGTACCTGTGTCAAAGTTAGACAAATCTATTAGGTTTTGCACAGACTTCAGAGATCTCAACAAAGCTTGTCCGAAGGATGACTTTCCATTACCAAACATTGATATGATTGTCGATATGACTGCTGGGTATGAGATGTACTCACTAATGGACGGATTCTTTGGCTATAATCAAATCAAAATAGCTTCTGGAGATCAAGAAAAGATAGCTTTCACCTGTGCATGGGGAACCTTTTGCTGGAATGTCATGCCATTTGGGCTAAAGAACACAGGACCAACTTATCAGAGCATAATAACTACTATCTTTCATGATATGATGCATAAGAATATGGAAGACTATGTTGATGACACTTTAGTGGAGACTATGAAGATATCCACGCATATTCAAGAGCTAGGCCTTATACTAGATAGAATGGAAAAATTCAAACTCCGGTTAAATCCAAGAAAAGTGTGCATTCAGGGTAACATCAAGGAAATTACTTGGCTACATCATTTCATAGAAGGGAATAGAGGTTGATCCTAAGAAGGTCCAAGCTATAATGGAAATTCCACCTCAGAATAACATTAGTCAAATGAGAAGTTTACAGGGACATCTCCAATCAATCAAATGCTTTATTTCTCAGCTGGCAAACAAAGCTCAACCTTTCACAAAAGTACTAAGGAAAGGAGTAATATACAACTGGGATCGAGAATGTGAACAACACCTTTAGAAAATAAAAAGACTACCTATCCAATCCACCAATATTGATGTCACCAATTCAGGGTAAACCATTGATCTTATACATATTAGCTACTGATTCATCATTGGGGGCACTTCTGGCACAACAGGATGAAAATAAAAAAGAGAGAGCTATATATTACATCAGCAGAACATTGGTGTCTTATGTAAGGAACTATACTATAATAGATAAAAACGTTATTGGCATTGGTCTTTGCATCACAAAAATTGAGACACTATATGTTGGCACATTCAATCAAGCTAGTAGTTAAGATTGATCCACTCAAATATCTTCTCAACAAAGAAACACTTACAGGAAGATTGGCTAAGTGGGTCATGGTCCTTATAGAGTTTGATATTGAATATGTGGAACATAAAGCCATCAAGGGATTGGTAATTATAGATCAACTTGTTGATGCTCCACTTGAAGACACTCAACCACTGCATATAGAGTTTCCAAATGAATCAATAATGCATCTTACTCAACAATCATGAAAGATGTTCTTTGATGGGACTTTCACTCAAAATGGTTCCGGTGCTGGAATAATTTTTATTACTCCTCAAAATTATTCAATCCTGAAGGCTTATAAGGTTATTTTCCCTTGTACAAACAACATTTCCAAGTATGAAGCTTTGGTAAACAAGATCAAGCTGTCTATCAAATGGAAGGTTGTTGAATTACACATATATAGAGATTCTCAGCTAATCATCAATCAAAACAATGATACATATCAGACTCAAGATGAGAAACTAATTCCTTATAAGAGAATGGTGGATGATCTCAAGAAGTATTTTTCTTTTGTGTCATTCTAGCAGATTCCCAGATCCGCAAACAGAGCAGCAGATGCTATGGCCACCTTGGCATCCATACCAGAGTTACAAGAGTCTAATTTTTTCTTTGAATTCCTGGTGGAAGAGTTACATTACCCTACCTATAATTCTTATGAGTCCCAGATGGTCTATTCTATTATTGGACATGACTCATCTCACTACAACCACATTTACTCTTATCTGTGTGACCAAATTATCCCAGAAAATCTTACCCATAATGAGGAAAGGAACCTAACTCGAAATGCTTCACGGTACATCATCATCACTAACAATCTATTTAGGCGAGGGTTGGATAGTACTTTGCTTAGGTGTCTAGAAACTAAAGAGTCCCAACGTGCATTATCGGAAGTCCATGAAGGTATTTGTGGATCTCATTTGAATGGTCTTACTTCAGCTCGGAAACTACTAAGGGCTGGCTACTACTGGCTAGACATGGAGAAGGACACTTTAAAGTTTTCTAAAACTTGTGTGAAGTGTCAGCTACATGGGAATCTCATACATGCTCCAACAAGGGATCTTATACCCTTCATTACACATTGGCCTTTTCAGCAATGGGCCTTTGATCTCATTGGTCAAATATATCCTACATCATCGAACAGACACAAGTTTATCATAACTGCCATTGAGTATTTCACTAAATGGGTAGAAGCAGTTCCGCTCATTAAAGCAATTGGTAAACAAGTAGCTTTGATCATCCTTAACTATATCATCTGCAGGTATGGGATACCTTTGTCCATCATGACTGACAATGGAGGACAATTCAAGAATAAATATGTAGATGAGCTCTGTGAGAAATTCAAAATTAAACAACACTGGTCATCAACATATTACCCTCAAGGTAATGGACAAGTTGAGGCATCTAAAAAAAACCCGCTAACTATCTTACATAGAAAAGTGAACAAATCTAGGAAGGATTGGCATCTACAGCTCAATCCTACATTATGGGCTTATAGAACAAGTATCAGAACACGTACTGGGGCTACACCTTTTTATTTGGTGTATGGGTCCAAAGAAGTATTACCTATTAAAGTAGAAATACCATCTGTAAGAGTTTCTTTGCAAGGTCTTGTTACTGATGAAGACTATAGAATATCTAGATTGCAAGAACTCAAATTGTTGGATGCACGTGGCATTTGATCATCTGAGAGTGTATCAAAAGAGAATATCCAGAGGATATAACAAGAAGGTTCAACAATGAGAATTTAAGGTTGGTGACCTAGTTCTGAGATAAAATCCTAAAAATCAACAGTTTCAAGACAACAAAGGGAAGTTTGAACACAACTGGTTGGGTCCCTACATCGTTACTATAGTCTTTGGCTCTGGTGCCTATCAACTCTCAACATTGGAAGAACAACTCCGTGAATCGATTAACACCATCCATTTGAATAAATTCTTTACTTAGCATTCTCTGCTCCAGCAACCTGTACAGCTGAAAAATGTCCTGAAAAAAATCATAAAAATCATTAAAAGTTCTGAAAAAAAAAAGAGAAAAAGAAAAAAAGAAAAAAAAGGAAAAAGAGAGAAAATGCCCTAGTGAAAACCTGGTACAGGCACCTTGGTAAAATAAAAAAATGAATCTCTGCCAAGCAGGTGAAAACTTGGAAAACAGGTGCCTCTTATACTCAAGTGCTCCATCTATCAACACAACATTGGCAATCCTAGTTTCATGCATCTTTGCTTTCACTTGTACATATATTTCAGTCACTTTTGTGACATCTTGGTTCATTGGAACCCTCATGGCTTGAAACTGATTAATGTCCTAGTCTTTGGTTAATCGACAGAGCACATTACATGTCCTAAGTAGTATCAACCAAGTCAAATTTACGTCAGTGAAACCTGGTCGTCCACTCTGAGTCAACCACCTATCTCCTGACTACTGAAGAGTTTTATCACTAAGTACACAAGCAAAACAACATAACTGAAAACAATCACTAAATAGTTTGAGCTGTGAATGAAAATTTTCTTTGTGTGTTGTCTTTTATATTGGTTTTTGATTATTATCCCTCTAAGTAACTCAAGGATGTCTATCTTGACTAAGAGGAGCAAGGATTGGGGGCATAATATTTTCTTTGTTTTCTACTTGTATGAATGATTCTGATGATCTGGAAACATCTAATCAGCTGGTTGTCTTTGATAAGAGCCTTCACATTAAGGTGAAATCCCCTCACATACCTTGACCCCGCTTATTTGAATGCTACAGGGAGGTTCACATCATTTCTTTGTCTATTTTGAGGGAATTTCTTTATCATACAACCTGGGTCCCTACAAAATCTGTCCAAGGATATGAACAAATAAAAAAGGGTCATTGCAGACAAGGTAATTAATATTGCACATGAAAAGAAAGGAACTCTAATCTGTCTGCTATGTTTGTTAACCCTCAGTGATGAAACTTAAGCATGTCAAATCTAGTGACTAGGTTTAGGTTGCATTTCATTCTACATGTTGTGAAATTAGAGTGATTTCGGTATGATAACTATGATCTCTTTATCTTCTGAATGAGAGTTGGAAGCATCATCATTTCTTAGCTAAGTGGTCTCTTTTTAATCATTTCTCTGATCGAGTACTTGTGTATTTAGATGTTAGCTACATACATAAGCATTTCATGTAGATTCATTACCACTCATTCACATTCATCTTATTGCATAGAAAAATAAAAAGAAATCGCATTACTCATTACTCATTTTCATCATTTATTTGCATATGAAAAGAAACAAAACTAAACATCCATATTCATTTTCATTACATCCATTCTAAAAAGATATGCATACATATATAATAAAGCATATAGAAAACATCTGATAAATCGATTGAGACAAGTACAATGAAGTCAAATGAGATCGCATATATATATATATATAAAGTCTCAGGGTACAAAATAATGTCAGTTGACATATACAAACTCCCATCAGAGCAAGAATCGTAAGGGCTACACAAAATGGGTGTGTCTACAAAAAATCTCATAGCTACAAAAAGAATATCGAGCTCTCGGCCTCTCCCTCATTGCCACATGGTGGAGGAGGTGGATCCTATTGACCTGAGTCCTAAAGAGGTGCCCGAGCTCCCTTAGATCAGCCATATACAATGAGTAGGGTACAACCTGCTACGCTATTGGAACTGCTACACTATACACTGCAACATAGTAGGCTGCTTGACTTGTCTGATGGAGTACCTCCTGCCACAAAGCATCTCACTCTACCCTCATCTCTCCTAGCTATTGGTCTCACTCTGCTAGCAGAGTCTATGCCACTATCAACTATGACTGCAGACCCACCAAACGTGCTCTCATCGACTATGCTACATCAGCAGCTCCCTTCTCCCTCGCAGGCTCTCCACCTCCATCTCCACCTCTGACTCCCCCCTACTCATCTCTCCTTTGTCACACCTACCTAGGAGCTACTTTATCCTCCTCACCACCACCCTCAGTTATCCTAGCTCCACTCAGCCTCACGCCAACAACCCCTAGGGATCCACCCTATCCTCTCTGTTTCCTAACACCAACTGGCACCCTGCTATTGCTAGTGCTAGGATCACCACCTGTCTGCCTCAGAGCCTCGGCTCTCTATCCCTTCCTATGTCCCTGTCACTATCCCTGCATGGGGGCATCATCCTCAAACTCATCTATATGAGGTTTCTACTCTGCTGGATTAGTAAATCTCAGGAAAAGGTGCTGCTAGAACCAATCCTGGTACTGGGGCAATAACCCCGCATCTACAATATCATCTAAATAATCCCATCTCAGTCCCTATAACCCAGTCAGCTCCTGCATACCTAGGGCATATGATAGCCTTGGTCTCCATCCCTACCTCTCCTCATCTGCATAATTTGCATATGCAGTAAACTCCTGCGAGATCTCCTGAGGTCTAGTGTATTGCCTCATCACTCAAGCAACAACAAACCGCTCGACCACTGGCACTGATCTACCTATGAGAGGTCGGGTCATGAATAAGTCCCTAGGAATAACTCTCCAATCATCTCAAGGCTCCAGGCCCCTGTACGGTTTCCATATCATGACTATCAAGTCATCTAGCTTCCGTCTCCAATAATTTGCCTTGCCTAGATGGGGCTGCATAATATATCCAAAATATTTGTAAACAATCGGTTGTTGTGGATCTCAACCATCATCCACAATTGGTCTGCAAACTCAGGGGTGCTCCCAGGCCCATACCTATAAAATCAAAACACTTATAGCCATGATCTTCCCCTCCCGGTAGATAATATCATGCATCTCACAATACATGTGTGCTAGAATACAAGAACCCCATCTTAATCTTTGTGGGTGCTCCACAAGCCTCTCTAGCATCCTGCCCGATCCACATAAGAAACCCTGCTAACCTTATCCAGCAAAAGAAAACAACTGATGAACCTTGCTAAGATGCATGCTAGTGGAAACTGGCCACTATACCTAGCCATCATGTCATCCCCGCTGATACACCATGTAAGAATGTCTACATCATGAAATACCTACCTCAGAGCTAGTAGGCCAGGACACTGCACTAAATCATAATCCACCTTATTCCTAGCGAATGGAATCTGGAGAATCCTATATACATCCTCGGGAGTGATAGTCATCTCCCCAATTGGCAAATGAAATGTGTTATGTGTTAGGGTTCCCACAGATACTGAGAGGGGGGGTGAATCAGTATTTGACTAGTAATGTAATTTTCTTAAAACTGAATATGCAGAACATAAAGTAACAATATACCGGTATGCAAGAATTAATGCAAATAACAGAATCAAAAACATTCACATGAAAAGAACACCATAACACAAGATGTTTAATGAGGAAACCCGGTGTGGGAAAAACCTCGGTGGGATTTGTGACCCACAATATTCACTTACTGACCAATAAGAGAATATTACTTACAATAGGGGCCTGCACATGCAGGAAGGCCAATTGCCTAGAGCTCACTGCTCAATAAGAAGTCACGCTGACTTACAATGAGGATTTACACAAATCCAATATTCTATACTGCTTTACAATAGAATCTTCAATGCTAGATTTAGTACCAGTTCTTGCTCTGTTCTTTACATATACCCTTGACCTACAATTTGCACATTAGGTCTATCTTATAATTTATTTATACTTCCCATCCATATCCTACAAATGCCTACAATGATCTCTTTTATATACAAGAGTCATTTTACAATTTGCCAAGTTGGCTTACAATAATAAACAAAATATTATATATCGAAAATCCTGTCAGCCTCAGTGTCGGTATACATATTTCCTTCTGTGCTGGTGCTGGTGTAGATTGATTTTGTTGATGCCGGTGCATTGTTGTGTTTGAGTAATGCTTTGCCGGTATAATGTCTTGTCGATGCCGTAGGATTGCAAGGTTGCCTGAGTAATGCTTTGCCGGTGCCATAGGATTGCAAGGTTGCCATCAATGACAAAACCTTCAATCACACACAATGTCTCATTGGAGTGTCCATATGCCAACAATCTCCCCCTTTGGCATTGATGGCAACACTCATGAGAAATTTCAAAAAGATATCCAAAAATGCGTAGACCAAAAATGTTACCAAAAATGTGAGAGCTCCCCCTAAGCATGTGATCCTTGTGTTTTGATTTTTCTCATCTACTACTACTCCCCCTTTGGCATCAATGACAAAGGTCAGTAGATTTTGTAGTTGTACCAATTCATAACCTCAACCTTGTAGTTGGGTGGTTATTATCTGAAGAATATCTCCCAAAATTAGGTTTATGCCATCCATAAACTTCTTGCTCTCCTTTATTGTTATCTCAGTTCTGTATACTGTACGATGAGATGCTTTGATACCAATTGTTAGGGTTCCCACAGATACTGAGAGGGGGGGTGAATCAGTATCTAATCAATAATATAATTTTCATAAAACTGAATATGTAGAACATAAAGTAACAGTATACTAGTATGCAAGAATTAATGCAAATAACAGAATAAAAAACATTCACATGAAAAGAACACCATAACACAAGATGTTTAATGAGGAAACCCAGTGTGGGAAAAACCTTGGTGGGATTTGTGACCCACAATATTCACTTACTAGCCAATAAGAGAATATTACTTACAATAGGGGCCTGCACATGCAGGAAGGCCAACTGCCTAGAGCTCACTGCTCAATAAGATGCCACACTGACTTATAATGAGGATTTACACAAATCCAATATTCTGTACTACTTTAAAATAGCATCTTCAATGCTAGATTCAGTACTAGTTCTTGCTCTATTCTTTTCATATACCCTTGACCTAAAATTCACACATTAGGTTTGTCTTATAATTTATTTATACTTCCCATCCATATCCTACAAATGCCTACAATGGTCTCTTTTATATACAAGAGTCATTTTACAATTTGCCAAGTCATCTTACAATAATAAACAAAATATTATATATCAAAAATCTTGTCGGCCTCAGTGCCGGTATACATATTTTCTTCTATGCCAGTGTACATCTTCTATGCCAGTGCTGGTGTAGATTGATTTTGTTGATGTCGGTGCACTGTTGTGTTTGAGTAATGCTTTGCCAGTATAATGTCTTGTTGGTGCCATAGGATTGCAAGGTTGCCTGAGTAATGCTTTGCCGGTGCCATAGGATTGCAAGGTTGCCATCAATGACAAAACCTTCAATCACACACAATGTCTCATTAGAGTGTCCATATGCCAACATTATGCTCAAAATGGAATCTCTCTACAAGTACAGTGAGCATCCCATGATTCACACGGATATTTGGTATCTGTAAAAGGTGAGTCAATCCACACAAATCAATATGTGTTGTCTATATCAGATAACTCATGAACTAATTCCATGGTTGATGGATAGACACATCTGGAAAGAACATGAGGTAGTTGAACCTGTAGGAATCAACCACAAGATCATCATAAATCATTTCAAATTATGCTATAAGACAATAAAACATCACGGAAATCCAACAAAATCAAATTTTAAAATTTGCATCCTCAAAAATGCTCACTATTTCTTAAATGACATAACACAATAGATGCAATAACTCATATGATTTAGGATTGGGCTTAGGATGACAAAATAGTCTGATACGACACAAGACAAGCCCTAGGATGACGAAATGGACTGTTAAACATACTCTTGTACGATACAAGGGTATATCTTGGATGACAAAACTAATCAACTTAAATGACACAAGAAATTATAGCAGTTTGTTGTATGAGATAGGATTCCATCTTGCATGACATATTGACAAAGTCTGACTTTTACATGATGAAAAATTCAAAAAATCAACAAAAAATTCAAAATTGAGACAATAAAGAGGCTTAAGATCGATCACTTACCGTTGGCTCATAGTTCTGAGGTCAATTATGTCATCTTTGGCACTCGAATCGATGCTCCTATGTGGGAACCACCATTTTTCTTCACAGAAGGCTTTTTGAATTTTCAAACTTGGAGGGTTAAAATGAATTGAAAATGACACTTTTACCCCTTATATAGCCAAAACCCTAATTTTTCAACTTGCTCCGATGGACATGAAAATTGTACCCTTAGCTAATTTTCCCATCCTGATTCCATTTTCGGGATCAAAATCGAAATTCGAGATCATTTTGCTAGTCAATTTCACAAAATTTGGATTGCTAGTCAATTTCACAAAATTTGGACCACTTAGCACTTTCATCAAAAGCTCATTCTTTCTTCAAATTGAGCTCAATTTCTTAGTAACCAATGTTGAATCTCAATTTTATTCTACAAATCAAGTTTGCGCTCAATTTCTCATAAATCATCGCCAAATTTTCAAAAATTCCTCTGAATTATTTGTGCTCAAATAAAAATCATCGTAAAAAACTGCCTAAAATCGTGAACCCTTGCTATCTTTTGATTTCATTCCCGAGGGGGCATACTCATGACCTTATGACCTCACATTTTCAATATCGAGAAAATTTTCAAATCTTCATCAAAATTCAAGCAAAAAAATCTTTTTCAACTAAAGAAAATCAAACAAATTCTTATTGCTAGGGGGCATCTCAGCTTCATTGCTTCATATCAAGTTGAGATCTCTCGATCATCTAAATTGAATCAATCACTAGGGGCATATCAGTTTCATCACTTCAAATCAAACTGATATTTTTCTTCATCTGAATCAATCTCTTAACGTTAATTAGTTTCATCACTTTTCATCAAGCTGATTATTCGTTTAAACTCAATCAAAATTTTAAAGAGTATCTTTGATCACACGCTCAATCTAAGCAAGTGTCCAATTTCATCTCATCAAATCAAGCTAGACAGTTTATCTTCACTCCTCGTGTCTTGATCCATCAAGTTCAAGATTGATTTTATCTTTTCTTGTTGTGTCTAGTTCAATCAAGTTCTAGATCAATAAGATCCGCTTCTTGATCAATCAATTTCAAGTTTGGTATCTTTTCTCTCTATCATTCCTAGTTCAATCAAGTTCGGGATCGATATCGCTTTAATCAACTATGTTTAGTTTCATCGCTTCAAATCAAGTTAAACACCTCTCTCTTTATCTCATTCATGATCAATTAAATTCAGAACTAGTATCTCCTAGACATCTACTATTCTTTGAACCAACATGCTACTCGCACATTGATTCAAAGAGGGGCAAATGTAATACCTTAAAATTGGTCATCTGAACCATGGGCCCCTAATCTCGACAACATCACCAAGGTCCTAACCAAAGGCAATTAAATCAATCTTGAGCACATTATTAATTCTTCAGTCATCAAATGTCACATGGCAAACCAATAACTCAATATTAATTAAATATTTATTTAATTAATTGAATCATTCCAAGAATACCATTTTGATCAATTATCCTATTTAATTTATTAAATATACTAGCATATTTAATTAATTAATAAATTTTCTATTTAATCATGCAAAAAAAAGAATTAATTTATCACAAAAGAGGAATTAATCACAAAGCAAGAGTTAAATTGAAAATAGAATAAAAGAATTGAATTGAGAGAAATCAAACTTGAGATATTATTTCTTCTTCTAAATTGAGAACTTGAAATCAAAAAAACAATTAAATTGTATTATTAATCATTCTCTAAAATTGAAACTCAAAGCTTTTGAGAAAAAGAAGTTAAGTTGCATTGAAAAGACTCTTTTCTTGAATAAATCAAAGAATATGCATGGACTCGCCTATTTTTTATCTTAAGTGCATGGAATTAATGAATTGTTATCACCAATGCAACTTGAACTTATAATCTAAATGCATTTCAATTAAACTATAATTGGAATCTATCTCAAGGTTAACTAAATCTAATTTCTCAATTATTTCAATTAATCCTAAATTGTTCTTTTTCTTGATCTCTTGTGATTCTCTATAAATTTAGCTACCAGCTCTCATTCAAATCACCCCTGGAGATTTATTATTATACACTTTTTTCTCTAGAGTCATTGAATATATTGTGCTTGCTTTTTGAGATTATTGCATCTTAGTTTAGCTTTTTTCATATTTAGTTTATCCATATTGCTTGAATCTATTCATCCATCTTGCATCCATTTTAGCTTAATCTCATGCTCATATAGATTAAAGCCTTCATCTTGGTGTAGTCTAGTCATTGGTATTGCTTATATAAATCTAAGAGCAATCTTATACTTGCATCTTTTAGAAGATAATTAGTCGACTTGTTATGGTTTTATTATTCGTTCTTATATATGTCTAACCATACATGTAATGACTTAATTGAAGTGTTGTGCCTACAGCTATCAGAATTTTTTCACTTTTTCACACACACAAAAATAACATTATCCAATCAATAAATCCAGTCGATAACATATCAGGAGCATCCACCAACACGTTACACAAACCGGTCCATAACCTAGTAGTCAATAATACAAAATAGCACCAGACCTAAAATAGATTTCCATAAGCCAAATGCAACACCACCAATCAACTAGAACATGAACATGATAACCATCAACATCCTAAGAACCTTCTACAAGCCGCACTAACACCACTTATCAAATCCATCAAAAGATCTTCAACAAAGCTCTATCGGTAAAACCCTTAACAATAACCAAAAGGCTTACTAGAACATATGATAGCTTCTGAATCACCAAATCTTGAATCAACTGAATGTGACATGCATATGAACCACATGAATGACCGAACCAAACTATTTCCACCAATCTGAATATACAAGAGACCAATCTCCTGATCATCATCATAATCCAACCATTCTACCAGAACCCAGTAGACAACCAAATAAGCTATTATTGACATCAATGCAACACATAAACTTTCCTTCATATTGCCAACAATCTACCCCTTTGGAATTGATGGAAACACAAGATGTGAAAAACATCCGAGTGCCAAGAAATACCAACCAATTCTCCCCCAATGGAAGACACCCAACAATCTCCTACAAATGATATACCAATGAAGCTTGGAACCAATTATCTTTGTACCAATTAACCATCCGTAGACCTGAACCAAACTCCTCCAGTGGGATACAACCAATCTGAAATTTTGTTTCTCCCCCTTTGACTGACATCTCTATTTTTTCTCTATTTTTCACATGTATATCTCTCCCCCTTTAACATCAATGCTAGAAATATGACATAAACATCAAAGAAAAACCATAGATCCTCTAAACCACACAACTGACTACTCCTCCTATGTAGTAGCAACATCTCATCAATTTGGAATGAATAATAGCTCTGATAATGCATACCAGGCTGATGCTAATCAACATCACTTAAGTCTCTACCAGAGGGGCAGAGACCCCCAATCTATCTCTAAAGTACTCAAATGATTCCCTGGGCAAAGGTTTAGTGAAGATGCCTGCAATTTGCTCTTTAGTATTCACATAAACCAATCTGACTTCATTTGCTTCTACCTTTTCCTTCAAAAAGTTATACTTGATTGATATGTGATTTATCTTTGAATGAAATACTAGATTCTTTGATATTTCAATAGCAGAAGAGTTATCACAGTGAATAACTACTAGTTTATCACAGTCTATCCTTATGTCTTTCAACATTTGCTTCATCCATAAAATTTGTGTATAGTTTGTAGCAGTAGAAACATACTCAGCTTCTACAATAGATAAAGAAGTACATGAATGTTTCTTGTTGATCCAAGAAACAATTTTCTTTCCAAGAAAGAAAACTCCACTCGATGTGCTTTTTCGATCATCTATCTCCTGCCCAATCCACATATGTATATGCACGTAGTGTAAAGTCATCATCTTTAGTATACCATAAACCATATTCAGTTGTTCCTTGTAAATATCTAAAAGTCCTTGCTACTAGAGAAAAGTTTCATCATAATCAATTCCTTCCTTCTGAGAATATCCTTTGCAGACCAATCTAGCCTTGTTTCTCACAACTTGTCTATCTTCATTCATTTTATTCCTAAAAACCCATTTAGCTCCAATAACATTCTTATTTTTAGGCCAGGGAACTAAAGTCCATGTGTAATTATTTTCTATCTGATCAAATTCCTCATCAATATCTTTCATCCAACATCCATCCTTACATGCCTCAACTACTGATGTTGGTTCAATTTGAGTAATTAAGCATACCTCTTTAGCTGCCAACCTTCTTCTTGTCATCACTCCTTTGCTTTTGTCTCCAATGATCCGATCTTCAGTTACTATTGAATTTTCTAATATTGTCGGGGTAACTGGTTCAACATTCTATTTTGATGTAGGCATTATTGGATCAGTTATGATCATTTCCACTACTGGTTCTCTTTCATAAGTTCTGATTTAACCTTTGTACTATTCATCTACCTTGACATTAGCGCTCTCCACAATTCTCTGTAATCTTTTGTTATAACATCTATATGCTTTGCTTTCAATTGAATAACCAAGAAATATCCTTTCATCGCATCTAGGATCAAACATTCCAATGGAATCATCTCTTTTGATATAGCATTTACTACCAAATATTCTAAAGTACTTAACTGTAGGTGTATGACCAAACCATAGCTCATAAGGTGTCTTATACAAAACCCTAATTCTTTGTTGACATAAATGTGTGTGTGTGAAAAGTGGAATAAGTATCTGTAAGCTGTAAGACACAACACTTCAATTAAGTCATTACATGTATGGTTAGACAGGTATAAGCATGAATAATAAAACCATCACAAATCAACCAATTGCCTTCTTAAAGATGTGAGTATAGACTTTCTCTCAAATTTGTATAAGCAATACCAGTGACTAGAATACACCAAGATGAAGGAATTAATCTATATGAGCATGATATTAAGCTAAATAGATGCAAGATTATTCTAGATGGATGAATATTAAGCTATATGAATTCAAGCAATCATAATTGAACTAAATATGCAAAAAGCTAAACTAAGATGCAATAATCTCAAAAAGCAAGCACAATATCTTCAATGACTCTAGAGCAAAAATTGTATAATAACAATAAATCTCTAGGGTGTTTTGAATGAGAGACAAAGGATGAATTTATAGAAAACCACAAGAGAGACCAACGGTCAAGATCGATTAGCAACGAGTGGTTGAGATTATTCAAGAAAAAGGACAATTTAGAATAATTGAAATAATTAAGAAATTAGATTCAGTTAACCTTGAGATAGATTCCAATTATAGTTTGATTGAAATGCATTCAGATTATAAGTTTGAGTTTGCATTGGAGATAAAATTCAATTAATTCCATGCACTTGTGATAAAAATAGGTGATTCCATGCGATTTCTTTGATTTATTCAAGAAAAAAGTCTTTTTAATGCAACTGAATTTCTTTTCTCAAAAGCTT
Organism: Cryptomeria japonica; assembly: GCF_030272615.1. Taxonomy (NCBI): domain Eukaryota; kingdom Viridiplantae; phylum Streptophyta; class Pinopsida; order Cupressales; family Cupressaceae; genus Cryptomeria; species Cryptomeria japonica. The sequence continues at coordinate 449,277,466 of NC_081405.1, forward strand.
TGAGTTCCAATTTTGGAGAATGATTAATAATTCAATTAACTACTTTTCTAATTTCAAGTTATCTCAAGTTATAAGAAGAAATAATATCTGAAGTTTTATTTCTCTCTCAATTCAATTCTTTTATTTTATTTTCAATTTAACTCTTGCTTTGCATATTGATTCCTCTTTTGTAATAAATTAATCCCCTTTTTATGATTAAATGGCAAATTTATTAATTAATTAAATATGCTAGGATATTTAATAAATTAAATAAGATAATTGATCATAATGATTTACTTGGAATTATTTAATTAATTAAATAAATATTTAATTAATATAGAATAATTCACTTGCCATGTGACATTTTTTGATTGAAGAATTAATTAATTGTGTGCTCAAAGTTGATTTAATTGCCTTTGGTTAGGACCTTGATGATGTTGTCAAGATTAGGAGCCCATGGTTTAGGTGACCAAATTTAGGGTATTATATTTGCCCCTCTTTGAATTAATGTGTGAGCAGTGCATTGGATCAAAGAATAGTTGATGTCTAGGAGATACCAGTTCGGAACTTGATTGATCACGAACTAAATAAAGAGCGAGTGTTTAGCTTTTTTTGAAGTGATGAAACTGAATAGAGTTTATTAAAGAGATAATGATCCCGAACTTGATTAAACTAGGACCAATGAAGAGAAAAGATACCAAACTTGAACATGATTGATCAAGAAGTGGAACTTACTGATCTAGAACTTGATTGAACTAGACACAGTGAGTGAAGATAAAATCAATCTTGAGCTTTATGGATCAAGACACGATGAGCGAAGATAATCTATCCATCTTGATTTGATGCGATGAAATTGAACACATGCTTAGATTGAGCGTGTGATCAAAGATACTCTTTAAACTTCTAATTGAGTTTAAACGAATAATCACCTTGATGAAAAGAGATGAAACTGATTAATGTTAAGAGACTGATTCAGATGAAGGCAATATCAGCTTGAATTGAAGAGATGAAACTGATATGCCCCTAGAGATTGATTTGATTTAGATGATCAAGAAATCTCAACTTGATATGAAGAGATGAAGCTGAGATGCCCCTAGCGATAAGAATTTGTTTGATTTTCTTTAGTTGAAAAGCTTTTTGCTCGACTTTTGATGAAGATTTGGAAATTTTCTTGACATTGAAGATGTGAGGTCAAGATGTCATGAGTATGCCCCCTCAGGAACGAAATCAAAAGATAGCGAGGGTACATGATGATTATAGGCAATTTTTGGTGATGATAATTATTTAAGCATGAAGAACGATTCAAAGGAATATTTGAAGATTTAGTGTTGAATAATGAGAAATTGAGCGCAAATTGAAGAAAACTGAGAATTTGATGAAAGTGCTAAGTGGTCTAATTTATGCAAAATTGACTAGGAGAATGATCTCGTATTTTGATTTAGATCCCAAAAATGGAATCAAGATGGGAAAATTAGCTTAGGGTACAATTTTCATGTCCATTGGAGCAAGTTGAAAAATTAGGGTTTTGGGCTATATAAGGGGTCCAAGTGTCATTTTCAATTCATTTTAACCTCTCCAAGTCTGAAATTTGAAAAGCCTCTTGCAAAGAAAAATGGTCATTCCAAGCCAAGAGCATCGATTTGAGTACCAGAGATGACATAATCAGTCACGGAACTACGAGCCAACAGTAAGTGACTAATATTAAGCTTGTGCATTTCATCAATTTTGAATTTTTGTTGTTTTTTTGTCTTTTGATGTTGTTGAAAATTGGTTAATGTCATTTTGTTGTGTGAGATGACACTATCTTTCATACGACAAACTCTCCTCATGTGTTTTGTTGTTTAAGGCTATATGTTTTGTCGTGTGGAGTCATCCCATGTATCGTACAAGAGTTTGCTTGATAGCCCATATTATCGTGCGAGTTTATGAAATTTGTCATATGAGAGTCTTTTATCGTGCGGCTTGAATTCTTGACTCATACGAGTTTCTGCTTACACTGTGAAATATCGTATGGAAAACAGTGAGCATTTTTAAGGTTTAAAACATGAAATTTTGATTTGGCATTCGGTGTATTTGGATTTGCGTGATGTTTAACATGTTTGGTAGCATAATTGGGATGACTTACTGATGCTTTGTTGTTTTATATTTGCAGGTTCGATTGCCACATATCCTGTTTCAGTGTGTCTATCCTCCTACGATGAGGCTAGTCCATGAGTTATCAGATGTAGATAAGGCACAATTGATTTGTGCAACTTTACTCACCTTTTACAGATACTTGATATTCGTGTGAATCATGGGATGCTTACTGCACTAGTTTAGCGGTTCCATTCTGAGCATAACACATTTCATCTACCAGTTGAATAGATGACTATTATGCCAGAGGATGTTTATAGGATTTTGAGGATTCCATTGGCTAGGGATAAGGCATTGGTATTTTGGTATGGTTTTGTCATTGATGTCAACACCTACTAAAACACTAGCACTTTGGAGATCCAGCAGCATTCACCGGCAAGCAAGTAACTATTGCAACGTTATTGGTATATGGTTCACCGATAGAATATAATGATCACCGACACTTGGAATGATATGGAAGACAATTGGTATTGTCGAAGACATCATGTGGATACTTTCTTTTGAAGAATTAATCATTGGTATATTCATATTTGCATATTTGCTTTTACCAGCAAATAGGTCCAGGGTTATCTAGGGTTACACCGACAGCTTTATCTTTTCCAGATCAGCATGGCACGCTATGGAGATGATTTATTATTGTTGTAAATGCATTAAGCTGACATGTTCAATCGGTTATTGCATCAGATATTATATTGTTTGTAAAATGTTTTTATTGTAATATCTTGTAGAGTCGACCTACTAATATTGGTCTTAGGGTATGGTATAAATGTAAGATCTTATTTGTAAGATTGATTATGGAATGCGAAGAAGAATTGTGAGAACGTATATGCAAGATTAAGTAGAGGTATACATGAAGACATCATTTGAAGGTGAAGCTAGGTTTTTGTAGAAGCATATCAACATTACACCAGTACTAAATCCAGCATATGAAGATGCTATTTTGTACAGTACATTCTTATTGGATTTAACCATCCAACTATAGTCAATGTGACTCCCTTTTTGTGATTGAGCAGTGAGCTCTAGGCTGTTGGCCTTTCTACATGTGCAGACCCCATTTATGTACACTTACTATCTGCAGTAGTATCATCTAATTGTGGGTAAGGTTTCCCACCATGGTTTTTCCCCTTACAGGGTTTTCACGTACAAATATTGGTGTTATGTGTTGTGGATGACTTTGTGTTTATGTTTCATGCATTAATCTTTACCGGCATAGCAATTTACTGTTAACACTATCTACCAGCATACTTAACTAGTTTATAGGTATTAAGCATTAAGTTGATTAAATGGTTTTTGGTTTGAATTTATTAGACAACTGATTCACCCCCCCCTCTCAGTTGTCTCCGGGACCTAACAATTGGTATCAGAGCCTAGTCCTCTTTTGCAAAAGTTTAACAACTTGAGGAGATCCAATGTCTACTAATTATTTCAGGAAGGACAATCCTAAACTTGATGGAACCAACTATGGGATATGGAAGATCAAGATGGAGACACATCTGAATTGCATTGGTAAAGACATCTGGGAAGTTACAAAGAATGGTTATACGATTGCTATAGCTGGTCAAACTGCTCCAACTACCTTAGCTAAAGATGAGGAGAATGATTGCAAAGCAAGAGAAGCACTTTTGAGCGCATTATCAGATCAACAAAAAATGGGATTATCAGTCAGGTCTACTGCTAAAGCTATTTGGGATCATTTGGAAACACTAAATGAAGGAGATTCCACAGTCAAGATTGCAAAACTTGAAAGCTTCTGAGTCAGGTATGAACATCTAAAAATGGAAGAAGATGAAATAATTTTTGCTTTTATGGAAAGAGTAAATGAAATTGTTTTGGGTATTAAATGTTGTGGAGGAACTCTAAGTGAGGATGAAATTGTTTCAAAAATCTTAAGAGGATTTCCACTGGCATATAAAATGAAGGTCACTACTATAAATGAGTTGAGAACAATGCCTAATACATCAGTAACTAGGGATACATTGATTGGAAAACTTTCAACCTTTGAAATTGAGGAATTTGGTCTTGTTGCTACTATAAAGACAGATTTGGCCTTTAAAGCATCAACATCATCTGCTCCATCATTTGACAAATCAGATTGGAAAGCCTTTTATGCAAGAGAACTTGAAGAAACTAGGAAGGAGAATGAAGAGCTTGAAGAACTTGAAGCACTATTTGCAAGAAAAATGCGAAAACGTCCAGTTGGAAGTAAGTATGAAGGTAAAGCACCCTTTAAATATTTTAACTGCAATAAGATTAGTCATATGGCTTCAAGATGCCCTAATAGACATGCTAGACTAAGAGAAGAAGCTAGAAGAACATACAAGCCTAATCCTGAATATCAAAGATACAGATCTAAGAAGAACAAAGACAAATCTTGTTACATTGCTAATGAAGGTGTGACTGATGATTCTGATGAGGATCTAGCAGATAATGGATGGGTTTTTGTTGCTATAACAGAAGATCAACCAACACCTATTGCTCAATCGGTAGAACAAGCCCTAGTAACTAAAGTTGAAGTAAAGGATGAATGGATCATTGACTCAGGATGCTCACATCATATGATAGGAGACAAAGGTAAATTATTGAACTTTCAAGATACAATGGAGGTTTAGTAAGATTTGGAGATGACAAAGCCTATTCAATCAAAGGTAAGGGTTCAATATCTCTTAATGGTAAGCATAACACTGACAATGTCTACTATGTTGAAGGATTAAAGAATAATCTTTTAAGTGTTGGTCAATTAGTTGAGAAGGGATTTCAGTTACAATTTAAAAATGGAAAATGCAAAATCATGAATAGAACTGGTTTGGAAATTGCAAGCGGTAATTAGACTAGAGGTAATATCTTTCATTTGAATAATAGTGAAAAGGCATGCTTGATTGCACATATAGATGAAAGTTGGTTATGGCATAAGAGACTATGTCATGTAAACTTTGATTGCATGATAAAAATCAGTACTTTTAAGGCAGTTAGAGATCTACCTAGAATTGTGAAACCTCAGAATACAATTTGTAAGGAATGTCAATTTGGAAAACAAGTTAAAGCTAGTTTCAAAGGTATTCTAGAAAAATCCAATAATGTTGTTGATTTGATTCACACTGATTTATGTGGTCTAGCTAGAACTAAAAGCTTACAAGGTGATAGATATTTCATGCTAATTATTGATGATTATTCTAGAATGTGTTGGGTTACTTTTCTCAGAGAAAAATCAGAAGCACTTGGAAAGTTCAAACTGTTCAAAGCAATGGTTGAGAATGAAACTGGTAAGAAAATCAAATGTTTAAGATCAGATCAAGGAGGAGAATTCACATCTAAGGAATTTAATATATTCTGTGAAGTGAATGGAATCAGAAGATAGTTATCAGCACCTCGGACACCACAGCAGAATGGATTTGTTGAAAGGAAAAACATAACTATCTTGGATGCAGCAAGAAGTATGTTATCTAAAGAAGATCTACCACATGTGTATTGGAGAGAAGCAGTAAGCATTGTTGTCTATACATTCAACAAAGTTCACATCAAAGGTGAAACCGGTAAGACCCCTCATGAACTATGGTTTGGTAATACTCCTACTCTTAAGTATTTCAGAATTTTTGGAAGTAAATGTTATATTAGAAGAGATGAGTATATTGGCAAATTTGATCCTAGAAGTGATGAAGGAATATTTCTTGGTTATTTATCTAAGAGCGAGGCATATAGATATTTTAATAAGAGATTGTAGAAAATTGTTGAGAGTACAAATGTAAAGATTGATGAACAATTCAGAGGAACTTCAAGGTATATAGACTCTGAACCGGCAACAAAAATTGTGACAAATGAACCTACACTAAATCCACTAGCACGGAATGAAGATCCAGTTACCCCGGTACTATCAGAGGATTCCACAGTAATTGAAGAACAATAGCAAACTAAGACACCCCGATATGTAGGATTGAATCATTCTGAAGATCAGATAATTGGAAACAAATTTAAAGGAGTTATGACAAGAGGAAGATTGGCAAATGAAGAGGTATGTCTTATCTCTCAAATTGAACCATCATCTATCAATGAGGCATGTGAAGATAAATTTTGGATTAAAGCTATGGAAGAAGAATTAGGACAAATTGAGAAAAATAATACTTGGACATTAGTTCTCTGGCCTAAAGATAAAAATGTAATTGGAACCAAATAGGTATTTAGAAACAAACTTCATGAAGATAGTAAGGTTGTCAGAAATAAAGCAAGACTACTATGTAAGGGATATTCTTAGAAAGGAGTTGATTACAATGAAACCTTTGCACCGGTAGCGAGAATTGAGGTAGTCAGATTATTCTTGGCTTTTACAACTCACAAGGACTACAATGTTTATCAAATGGATATTAAATGTGCATTTTTGAATGGAGATCTTGAAGAGGAAGTATATATTGAACAACCTGATGGATTTTCTTTGACAGATGACAATGATATGGTTTGCAGGTTAAGAAAAGCTCTGTATGGACTGAAACAAGCCCCAAGAGCTTGGTATGCAAGGTTGGATAAGTATCTTTTAAAGATTGGTTTTACTAAAGGAATTGCAGACAACAATTTGTATTACAAAATAACTAATGATGACATCTTGATTATAGAAGTATTCGTTGATGATATAATCTTTGGAGGAGAAGATGGATCATGTAAGGAATTTTTTATTAAAATGCAGCAAGAATTTGAAATGTCTATGATTGGAGAAATAAAATTCTTTTTAGGATTGCAGATTTCACAGACTGATAAAGGTATATTTTTGAGTCAATCCAAGTACTTGAAAGAATTACTAAAGAAATTTGGGATGGAGAACTCTAAACCGGTAAGCACACCTATGACTACAAATGACAAATTATCTAAAAGGAATGAATCTACACCTGTTAATCCAACTAGATACAAATCTATGATAGGAGGTTTACTATATTTGACACAAACTAGACCTGATATTATGAATGCAGTATGTATTGTTTCTAGATTTCAAAGTAATCCTAGGGAAAATCATGAATCAGCAGTAAAAAGGATTTTCCAGTACTTACAAGGCACAACAAATCTTGGATTATGGTATCCTAGAGATGAAAATTTTGATCTATGTGCATACACAGATGCCAATTGGGCAGGAGATGTGGATGATAGAAAAAGAACCACTCGAGGAGCATTCTTTCTTGGAAAGAGGTTAGTTTCTTGGTTAAGTAAAAAATAGAGTTGTACATCTTTATCAATAGCAGAATCAGAATATGTTGCAGCAGCAACTAACTGTACACAGGTACTATGGCTTAAGAAAATGTTGAAAGACATAAAGGTAAAATGCAAGGAACCTTTTACTATATATTGTGATAACACTGCAGCAATTGATATATCTAAGAATCTGGTATTACATTCTAAAACAAAACATGTTTCTATCAAACTGAATTTTCTAAAGGAAAAAGTTGAAGAAAAGGAGATAAAACTTGTTTATGTGAATACTAAAGAATAGCTTGCAGATATTTTCACAAAACCTTTGCCTAAGGAGACTTTTGAATATCTCAAAGATCAGCTTGGAGTCATACCACCACCAGTAGAGACTTAGACAGTTGATGATTGTTGTCAACCAATAGAATTGAAAGACAAATCTTTTACTCCGGTCTTTGATGAGGAAGCTACTTCTCAGGGGGAGTAGTTGGTATATTGAATTGATTGGTATTTTGTATATGAACTTGATTTTTGTAACTTTGACATTTGATGTCAAAGGGGGAGAGATATCTATGGAAAAACACATTATCTTTTGAGGAGAGATTGGTATTGAAAATAAATCTTTGGATAAAACACATGTTGCTCCCAGGGGGAGAAATTGTTGTTTAAAGGAGATTGTTGGTTTTTGGTATTTGGCATTTCTGTTTTGGCACTTTGATGGTTTTTCCATCTTGTGTTGCCATCAATGCCAAAGGGGGAGATCGTTGGTATTTTGGTATGGTTTTGTCATTGATGTCAACACCTACTAAAACACTAGCACTTTCGAGATCTAGCAACATTCACTAGCAAGCAAGTAACTATTGCATAGTTACTAGTATATGGTTCATCGGTAGGATATAATGGTCACTGGCACTTGGAATGATATGGAAGACCCTTGGTAATGTCGAAGACATCATGTGGACACTTTGTTTTGAATAATTAATCATTAGTATATTCATATTTCATATTTGTTTTTACCGGCAAATAGGTCCAGGGTTATCTAGGGTTACACCGACAGGTTTATCTTTTCCAGATCAGCATGGCATGCTATGGAGATGATTTATTATTGTTGTAAATGCATTAAGCCAACATGTTCAATAATTTATTGCATAGGATATTATATTGTTTGTAAAATATTTTTATTGTAATATCTTGTAGAGCTGACCTACTAAAATTGGTCTTAGGGTATGGTATAAATGTAAGATCTTATTTGTAAGATCGAATGTGGAATGCGAAGAAGAATTGTGAGAAGGTATATGAGAGATTAAGAAGAGGTATACACAAAGACATCATTTGAAGGTGAAGCTAGGTTTTTGTAGAAGCATATCAGCATTACACCGGTAATGAATCTAGCATATGAAGATGCTATTTTGTACAGTACATTCTTATTGGATTTAACCATCCAATTGTAGTCAGTGTGACTCCCTTTTTGTGATTGAGTAGTGAGCTCTAGGTTGTTGGCCTTTCTGCATGTGCAGACCCCATTTATGTACACTTACTATCTGTAGTAGTATCATCTAATTGTGGGTAAGGTTTCCCACTGTGGTTTTTTCCCCTTACAGGGTTTCGACGTACAAATATTGGTGTTATGTGTTGTGGATGACTTTGTGTTTATGTTTCATGCATTAATCTTTACCAGTATAGCAATTTACTATTAACACTGTCTACCGACATACTTAACTGGTTTACCGGTATTAAGAATTAAGTTGATTAAATGGTTTTTGGTTTGAATTTATTAGACAACTGATTCACCCCCCCCTCTTAGTTGTCTCTAGGACCTAACATAAGGTTGACTATGATTCTTCTCAGTGTCCTGGTATCTTAGCCTTGAGATGCATATTTCATGATGAGGACATTCTTGAGCGGGCTATCACCTGGGATGATATGATGGCTAGGTATAGTGAGCAGTTTCCCTTGGGATGTGTACTAGTAGGTTTCATTGGTTGTTTCATTATGCCAGACAGAGGACAACAGGGGTTTCTATGTGCGTGGGCCAAGATGCTAGAGAGACTACTGACTGAGCCTGAGAGATTAGGGTGGGGATCTTGCCTATTAGCCCACATGTATCATGAGATGCATGAGATTGTATATAGGGATGGGAAGAGCATGGCAGCAGGAGTGTTGGTTCTTTAGATATGGGCCTGGGAGCATATCCCAATTTGTAGAGCGATTGTGGATGATGTCATAGATCCACACCACTCGATTGTTTATAGATATCCTAGATATGTTACTTAGCCCCATCTGGGCAAGATAGAGTATTGGGGATGACAAATCGATGATCTTATCATTGTAGTATGGAAATCGTGTAGGGGTCTAGAGCTTAGTGGAAAGATATGTTCATGACTCATCCTCTTATTGGGAGATTGGTGTCCATCATTGAGCGATTCTTGGTATCGAGAGTTATGAGGCAATATGGCAGGCCTCAGGGGATACAATAGGATTTCACCACCTACGCTTGATATGGTGATGAGGAGAGATGGGGATGGGCCCCTAGGTTGTCCTACACATTGAGCATGTAGGAGCTAGTGGGATTACGGCAACAACGATGGGACTATCTAGAGGATATTGCAAATGTAGGGGTATTGCCCCACTATAGGGATTGGCTTGAGATACATCCCTTCCCTAGATTTACAGATCCGTAAAAACATGCACCTCTCATGTTGGAGGCTAAGGATGAGACCCTTGCATAGGCACAAGTACAGGGACAGGCATAGGGATGTAGAGTGGTGAGTTCTAGGAGGGAAGGTGGTGATCCTGGTGCTAGAAGTAGAAGAGTACCAGCTGGGGGGAGACAACAATAGAGAGGGGAGGGTGGATCCCTTGGAGCTATTGGTGTGGGGGCTAGTGGTGCTAGGGTTGTAGAGAGTAGAGGAAAGGAGGAGCGAGAAGCTCCTAGACAGGTGTGACAGCAGACAGATGAGAATGGTGGAGATGGAGGTGGAGATGGAGGTGGAGAGCCCGTGAGAGAGTAAGGGGCAGCAAACTCACTATGGTCGATGAGAGGCAGATTAGCAGGTTTGCATTCATAGTTGATAGTGGCTCAGACATAGCTTGCGGAGCGAGGCTGATAGCTGCCAGAGGTCAAGGCAGAGCGAGATACTCTCCAACAAGAGGTTTTTCACCAGATGAGTCAGGCATCATATTATGTTGCATCTTATAGTGTAGCAGTTCTGATAGAGCAGTAGGTTGTCCCATATTCTTAGTATATGGCTTGATCTGAGGGAGCTCAGGCACCTAGGCAAAATGCTAGTTAGTAGGCTCCACCTCCACCACCACCTGGCGATGAGGGAGAGGCAGAGAGCTAGATTTTTTAATAGCTCCTATATTTTGTTACGTACCCCATTTTTTGTAGCCTATACGATTCTTGCTCCGATGAGAGATTGTATATGAAAGTAGATATCATTTGTATTCTGAGACATTTATGATATATATGAGATCTTATTTGATTTCATCATACTTGTGGTGATTGATTATGAGATGTTTTTATATATGCTTTATTCTATATGTATGCATATTTTTTCATTATGGATGTATGTAATGCAGATGAATATGGATGTTTATTTTTTGTGTTCTTTTCATATGCAAATAAATGATGAAAAAAGTAACTAGTAATGCAAATTTTTATTTTTCTATGAGATAATATGAATGCAAATGAATGTGTATAATTAAATGTATGAATCTATATAAGATGCTTATGTATGCAGGTAACATCTCAATACACAAGTACTCGATCATAGAAATGATGAAAAAGAGACCACTTAGCCGAGAAATGATGATACTCTAAACTCTCATTCAAAAGATAAAGAGATCATTGTTATCATATCGAAATCACTCGAAATGCATAAAATGTGAAATTAATGCAACGTAAAACCTAGTCATTGGATTTGGAATGCTTAATTTTCATCACTGAGCATTTACAAACATAGCAGGCATAGCAGAGTTTCTTTCTTTTCATGTGCAATATTAATTATGTTGTCCGCTATGACCCCTTTTTCATTCATACCCTTAGACAGATTATGCATGCATCCGGATTGCACATTAAAGAAATTCCCTCAAAATAGAAAAAGAAAGTATGCCAACCTTCCTGTAGCATACAAATAAGTGGAGTCGAGGTATGTGTGGAGATTTCAACTTAATGTGAAGGCACTTATCACAGACACCCAGCTGATTAGAAGTTTCCAAATTACCGAAATCATTTCTACAACCAGAAAACAAAGAAAATATTATGCCCCAATCCTTGCTCCTCTTAGTCAAGATAGACTTCCTCGAGTTACTAAGAGGGAATAATAATAGAAAACCAATATAAAAGACAACACACAAAGAAAATTTCATGCATATCTCAAACTGTTTAGTGATTGTTTGTAGTAATGTTATTTTTCTTGTTTACTTAGTGACAAAACTCTTCAGTAGTTAGGATACAGGTGACTAACTCAGATTGGACAACCATATATCACTGACAAAAAGATGACTTGGTTGATACTGCTTAGGACACGTAAAATGCTCAACCGATTACCCTAAGACTAGGACATTGATTAGTTTTAAACCATGAGGGTTCTAAAAGAACCAGGATGACACAAAAAGAAACTAAAAGATATGTACAAGAGAAATCAAAGATGCAGGAAAGCGGGAAATTCCAACGTTGTGTTGATAGATGGAGTGCTTGAGTACACGAGGCGCCTGTTTACCAGGTTTTCACTTGCTTGGCAAAGATTATTTTCTCTCTTTTTATTTAAATTTTTTTTTCAAGACATTTTATGATTTTTATGATTTTTTTCCAAGACTCTTTTAGCTGTACAAGTTCCTAGAGTAGAGAATACTAAGTGAAGAATTTTCTCAAGTGGATGGTGTTGATTGGTTCACGGAGCTATTCTCCTTCTGAGGTTGAGAGTTGATAGGCACTAGTGCCAAAGACTACAGTAACGATGTAGGGACCCAGCCAGTTGGGTTCAAACTTCCATTTGTTGTCTCAAAATTGTTGATTTTTAAGATTTTCTCTCAGAACAAGGTCACCAACCTTAAATTCTTGTTATTAGACCTTCTTGTTATATCCTTTAGACATTCTCTTTTGATACACTCTCAGATGATCAAACGCCACCTACCGACGTTCATCCAACAACTTAAGTTCTTGAAATCTAGATATTCTGTAGTCTTCATTAGAAACAAGACCCTACAAAGAAACTCTTAAAGATGGTATTTCCACCTCAATAGGTAAGACTGCTTCAAATACATACACCAAAGAAAAAGGTGTAGCCCTAGTAGGTGTTCTAATACTTGTTCTATAAGCCCATAATGTAGGATTGAGCTGCAGATGCCAATCCCTTCCAATTTATTTACTGTTCTATGTAAGATAGTCAACAAATTTTTGTTAGATGCTTTAGCATGTCCATTACCTTGAGGGTAATATATGGATGACCAGTGTTGTTTGATTTTGAATTTTTCACAAAGCTCGTATAGATCTTTATTCTTGAATTTTCCTCCATTGTTAGTCACAATTGAAGAAGGTATCCAATACCTACAGATGATATAGTTAAGGATGAATAGAGCTACTTCTTTACTGGTTTCTTTGATGAGTGGAACCGCTTCTACCTACTTAGTGAAGTACCCAGCTGTAGTTATAATAAACTTGTGTCCGTTAGATGATGCAAGATATATTTGGCCAATGAGATCAAACACCCATTATTGAAAAGGATAATGTGTAATGAAGGGTATGAGATCCCTTGCTGGAGCATGTATGAGATTCCCATGTAGCTGACACTTCTCACAAGTTTTAGCAAACTTTATAGCATCTTTCTCCATATCTAGCCAGTAGTAGCCAACCCTTAGTAGTTTCTGAGCTAAAGTTAGACCATTTGAATGAGATCCACAAATACCTTCATGGACTTCAAATAATGCGCATTGGGACTCTTTAGTTTATAGACACCTAAGAAAAGTATTGTCCAAACCTCACCTAAATAGATCATTAGCGATGATGACGTATCGTGAAGCATTTCAAATTAGGTTCCTTTTCTCATTATGGGTAAGGTTAGCAGGGACAATTTGGTCATGCAAGTAAGAGTAAATGTGGTTGTAGCAAGATGAGTCATGTTCAATAATAGAACAAACCATCTAGGAAAGGTAATGTAACTCTTCCACTAAGAATTCAAAGCAAAAATTGGATTCTTGTAACTTTGGTATAAATGCCAAGGTGGCCATAGCATCTATTGCTCTATTTGTTGATCTGGGAATCTGCTGGAATGATACAAAAGTAAAATATTTCTTGAGATCATCAACCATTCTCTTATACGGCATCAATTTCTCATCTCGAGTCTAATATGTATCATTGATTTGATTGATGATTAGCTGAGAATCTCCATAGATGTGTAATTCGAGAACCTTCCATTTGATAGATAACTTGATCTCGTTTACCAAAGCTTCAAACACTGCAATGTTGTTTGTGAAAGGGAAGAGAATCTTGTAAACCTTCAAGATTGAATATTTTTGAGGAGTAATCAAACGTATTCTAGCACCAGAATGTTGGTATTTTGATGATGTTTAGTTGTGATTTTCATTGATGGACACACACTTATTTTATGTATGAGTTATTCTCCTTCGGTAATATGTGTTGTATTGCTCACAATGGTATTATATGCCATTTAATGTTTAGTCTTTGTTTATAGGAAGACTATCGATGTTCTATAGAAAATGCTTACTGGTCAAAGCATGACCAAAGACCTCAAGCGGTGTGAAGACATCAAGCGGTATGAAGGCCTCAAGCAGAACAAGGACCCCTGATGGTAGTCAATCTTTTTGATCGAAACACTATGTTCCAGTTTACCAGTCTTTATTTATCGATAATCGGTATACTGTGTTAAACCGGTAAAATTGTAATGTGTGATGAGTTATCATCCACCGACACTTTGGCTATGCTTCTATGTCATGATACCAAATGTGTCTAGATACTTTGAACCTAGTAAATTGTAATCCAATCTTATTGGACTGACATGAAATCAGCTTCCTATTTAAGAACATCATGTCGGGTTTTATGACGATAAATGTATGTATGTGCGTGTGTGTATATTGAAGAGACAAGTTATTATAAAAGCATCGTGCAATAGAGATTGAACATGCAAAGGATAGAATATTGAAGTAATGTTGCAATGCATTAACAAGATGTTGTCAAGGATCTAATCAAGCATTCTATGATATTGTCTAGATCATTCACTTGTTGATTACTAATCTCTTCGACAAGTCTGAAACCCTTAACTAGGTAGGCCCAGTCAAGACTTTTATAAAATCCTCTAATAAGGTGGTTCACAGTTGTGGATCTGAAATCCTTTAACAGGGTAGTCTTTAATAGGACTTATCTCCTAAAAGAGATCTGGATTCCTAACACAATCTGTTCTGGTGAAGAACATTGTAAGGCCTTAACCAGTCTGGTTACTATTCTGCAGATAGTTGACTTGTCAGTTTTACTCACCGTGGTTTTTCCCATTTGGGTTTCCATGTCAAAATATCTTGTGTTATGGTGATTGTTCTTTTGTGGGTGAATGCTCTATTTTCTATTTGTCTTGTTTGTATTTTAACTGGTTTGTTGTTTAAACTACTATACCGGTTTACAATAAAATTGCTTAAAAGTTTGGTTAAGTTTTTGGGCATACTAATTCACCCCCCCTCTTAGTATTCATCAATTGGTATCAGAGCCAACCTTTCTCTAAGTCTAACCACTTGAAAGGAGATATGGGGAAATACAGCATGAGGGAAGTCACTCACCGTTTGGCTGAATCTAAAAGAGCCTATGATGAACTGAAGATCAAATATAAAGCCTCTTTAGCCAAAAGAAGATAGCTTGCTGAGCAAATGAAGGAAATCACTAATGAAGTAGGCATGGATGCCCTAGTCCAAGAAGTGGAGAAACTAAATGAGTCCAAAAATAACCTAAGGAGGGAGCTAGAAGGACTGACTATCAGGATGAATAAGGAGATCGAAAACAGAAGAAAAGCTGAAGATCTAGTGAAGGACAAGGAGCACGAGATCTCTAAGTTGAAACAAGAGATTGGTACCATCACCGCTTATCTGCAAGAGGGTAAGGAAGAGAAAGAAGAAATGCAAGCATACCTCAATGCAACCATTCTTAGAATGAAACCTTGATGAAAACCAATGATGCTCTTTCCAAGGAACTTGTTGAGACAAAGGAGATACTTGCAAAGTTCAACCGGAGTGCTGAGAAGTTGGACCAAAAGTTGGAAATAATGAAGCCATCAAAGGATACCTCTAGACTTGGTTTCTCTGCATATGAGGAAGGTGAAACCTCTGGAACCAAGACTGGTGCACCAAAAGAGAAATCGACACCTAAGATAAACCGAAGCAAAGGTAAGAAAAAGTTCAAACCTGTATGCTTTAACTATCTCAAGGAAGGACATACTGCCAATGTATGTAGGAGAAAGGATTATAACAATTTCCCTTACATGCAAAACAATGTGCATAACCACAAGGCTAGAACTAGTAGATTTAATGGTCACTATTATGCATGCAACAAGTTTGGGCATAAATCTCTTGAGTGCAAATTAGTTATGAACAACCCTGGAAGCTATGCACCAAGATCTAAAGGAGTTGTCCTAGAACCTCCTATGAACCGGAACCCAAACCGATATAGAACCTATGACCATTGGTCAAATGGTTTTGAAATGGGAAACAGTTGGAGAGCAACCTATTTGATCTATTGTGGTAGTGATCACACTATTGCAACATGCAGGAGGAAGAATGGAAATGTGAACACCAGACCATGGAGAGCACCTAGTATGGTATTCTATCATTGTGACAAACCGGGACATATTGCTAGAAAATGAAGACTAAAAAACAATCCATTGGGAGACATACCGGTCAACTCAGATGGAAAGGTCAATTTTGAAACCGTTCAAGCCAATATGGATAAAATTTGGAAGAAGAAATCTGAAGAGGAGCCACAAGATGTACCAGTTTTTGCACCCAATGTGGAGACCCCTGAACTAGCAAATTAAGCTTTGAAAATATTAAGGGGAACATATCGGTAATAATATTTCAGACCCCCAGTGTGTATCGGTAAAGTGTTTTATCGATATTGGTTACTTGTCATCCAACATAAGAAATGAAGTGGTAAAGTTAGGGTTTGTACCCTATTGATGATGCATTTATTATAGTAGGTAGGAGCATGCTTAAAAGTGACTTTTGTCATCATTTTTACTTACCTATTTTCAAAGGAGAACATTTTTTAGCTTGAGCAATGAAACAAGAGCAATTCATCTTGCGTTCGAAATAATCAAGGAATAAATCTTGCGCAAGATTGAGTAGACATTTCAAGCTATTCAGAGTGGAGGGAAGAGTGGTAAAACAAGCTTTTGGAGAAGTGTTTTGTGTTTGACATTGGTGAACCCTAGTTCTAATTCAACATCGGCGAACCCTAGTTCATAGTGAAAAGTTATTCTTCATCGAAACACTCTTGTCATTCAAAATTATTTAGTCATGGCCTCTACATCTAAAATCCCTTCTAGTTCTACCGAACTTGAGGAGTCGTCTGAGTTTCTTAGGAAGAAGGTGAAATATAATTCCCTATCTCGAATTCCTACTAGAGTCATTGTTGCAAGGGATGCTTCAAGATACATTGATTGCAAATTGGAAGACCTAGGGTCTCTAGTGGTTCACTCCCAATTGAGTTTTTTCTATGGAGATGATAAGAGGATCAAACTAGAGTACAACATGATCGAGAAGATGAAATTCCACAATAAAATATATTTTCTCAAGGAATTCACAAAAGATCGCATAAGGATCATACTAAGTAGGGTTCATGGTGACAAGATGTATTTTGAGCGAATCCATGATATTACACCAGAGGCAATCCATGTCGTGACCGGTTTCTTCAATGTTGGAGAAGTCCTTGCTCTTCACAAGATCACCAAAACCAAAGTGACAGAGCTCACCGGTTTTGTGAGCGACCAGTGGGCAATGAGTGTAAACACCATAAAAGATGAATTGGTGAAGTATGCATGCATGGTGATCAGGTATAGAGTATTCTACGCTAGTAGAATGAATTTTGTTCCTAGAGCTATGGTGCATGCTGCTTATAGGATGATAAAGGAAGATGTAGAATATGACTTATGTACTTGCATGCAAAAACAACTCATGAAGAATTTGAAATCCATCAAAGAGGACAAGACACTGAGGTTTAAGTTTGGTCAACTGCTTTTTGGTTTGTTTTTCTATTTTCAAGGGTATTTTCCAAGAGTTGGTATGTTCTATGGTCAACTAACCTACTGGCTTTGAGACAAATAAAGGAGAGTCTGCAAGCAATAGGATCTGCTTACCTAGAGACGCTGAACAAGTATTTTGATGAGTTAAAACTAAAGATGAACCAGAGAATGAGAATATCAGGTGATCTGATTAAATAGTATGAAGATGATATCTGTTTCACAATCAAAGAGGATCACTGCATAATGGATGCAGTTGAGCCCAGAGAAAATGAAGTTGAGCCTATGGGCTATGAAGTGGTAAATGATATACTCAGAGGGTATGCCCCTACCCTACTTGCTTCACCACTGGATCCAAAGAAGAAGAGGATTGGTACTTACTCAAAGAGGATCAAATTTATTGAAGTACCAAAGCAAAAGAAGAGGAAAGCTATGACATTGGCATCGACACTGGTTACATCTACTACTAGTCCTAAAGTGACCAAGAGGTCACCAGCCAAAAAGAAACTAGAGGCCATTCCACCAAAGGTATTAGAAAGGAAGATAAAAACTAGGAATAACATACTGGATTTAGAAGACACTAAACCAGAGGTATAAATGAAGAAGACAAGGCAACCAAGTAAGAAGATGAAGACAAACGATAATGTACCAGCAACCTCTACACCGATAAGTATATATATTGCTTCTTACCAACCTATGACACATTTTTAAAGAATCATGAAGAATGTTAAAAGGAAAGTTCTTGACGATCTAAAAGATTATTTTGATGATCTTAGCAATAGTGAAAAGGAAGAAGTAGAGAGAGAGGTCATTAAATATTTGTGTAAAAATAATCAGTCACCAACCAATATTAAGACTATTGTTTCTAATTCTTTATATGATTCTTTGGATAACAAATAGCGCATTGTCATTGAAAAAGAACAAGCAATTAGGGAAGAAATTTTTGCCCAATATTTTCCTAATGCTTCTAATTCAGAATTGTTTGAGATTCTTAATCGGTACAAAGGTACCTTTTTCTTGAGAAGGAAAAGACTTCAGTTACTCGGAGGCAAAACCTCTGAAGTAGAAAAGGACACCCATTTGTGAGCTGAAGAAGTTGTCAAAATGGAATAGGCAGCCGAAGCAAATTGATAGGTTGAGCTAGAGCCTAAACTATCTACATCCAAACTAGATGAAACCTTCAATAATCTAGGTGAGAGAGTAATTGAACAAATTGACCCCATTGATGTTGATGCACTAGATGTTGAGGACACCACTATAGAGAAGGAGAAAGTTGAAGAGGAGAGAGTGGAGAAAGAAAAAGATGAGAAAGGGGCGAAAGAGAAACAAGAAAAAGAAAAAGCAAAGAAAGAGAAACAAGAAAAAGAAAAAGAAGAGAAAGAGAAACAAGTAAAAGAGAAAGCGGAGAAGGAAAAGTGAGAAAAACAGCAAGCGGAGAAAGAAAAACAAGAGAAAGAGCAAGTGGAGAAATCGAGACAAGAGAAAGAGAGAGCTGAGAAGGAAGAAGAGAGGAAGAAAGAAGAAGAGATGAAGAGAGTGGAAGAGGAGAAAGAGAAGGCCGCCAAGGAAGCCCAAGAAAAAGAAGAACTGGAGAAGAAAAGACAAGAGGACATCAAGGCAAAGGAAGGAGAGCAGACTCCTAAGGCAACAGGAGATCAAGCTAAGGAGGTTGATCCCACCGGTCACACTAATTTGACTCTTTCCTGTGTTACTCAATCGGTTGATGAAAATGATTTACTGAGGAGCATTCAACTAGCTCAGAATAGATTGGAAGAACTGAGAAAAAACAAAGAACAAGATTTCATTCAATTTGTTGTTGACGCTCTTTCCAATATAATCCCTGGTACTAACCTTCCCAGTACCGATTCCTCGCTGGCCAAGTTAAAACTTCTTTGCACAGTAGTGGATGATCAAGTACAATGTTTGGAAGATGTTTCCCAAGCCACTGCAAAGAAAAACCATTAAAAGGCACTCAAAGTTGCACTGGTGAAATAATTTAATGAGTACAAAGACAAGTTGATCCAACAAAGGGATGATATCCGTTTGGCAATAGCTAAAGGCCATAAACTGTTGAGCAAAATTTGCCAGCCAGATATATATTATGATGATGTTTTGAAGAAAAAGAGTCAAATCCAATCGGAGTTAAAGCAGTATATTGGCAACTTTAAATTGCCATATGATTCCTTCATAGTGTATGGACAGACTGTTCACACTCACCAGCAGAAGATTGCAAAGATTGAATCCAAGATCTGCAAATGGACACAAGATCTGCAGGAGCTCCAGTTGCCTTTATTACCAAAGTTGCAAGTTCTTCAAAAGTGTTTTCTGAACATGGAGGCTATTATTGTTACATAGGAATTGAGCACCATCGATGCCATGGAGGAGTTAGATTTCCAGATGAAGACTCAGAGTGAAATTGCTACCTCACTCCTAGATACCTGGTCAACATACATGAAGGATCTTCTAAAAACTTTAAATCTATTTTTGAGAAGTTTTACTCTTTATTGTCATGAACATATACTTTCTTTTTATGCAATATGATCAGGAGAGTGATAAACCTACTATGTTTTGTATTACTTTGTCATTGTTGGCAAAGGGGGAGTAGTATTCATAAAACTGTTATGGACAGTAGTATTGAATTTGTACATGCTTGTAATTTTTTGGCAAAGGGAGTAGTGTATATGCTTAGGGGGAGTAAATTTTGATTATGACATCATTTTTTTTTGTAAGCACTTAGATGTCAAATTTTCCTAAGTGTTGCCATCAATGCCAAAGGGAGAGATTTTTGGTATTTTGATGATGTTTAGTTGTGATTGTCATTGATGGACACACACTTATTTTATGTATGAGTTATTCTCCACTGGTAATATTTGTTGTATTTCTAACACCGATATTATATGCCATTGAATGTTTAGTCTTTGTTTGCAGAAGACTATCGATGTTTTGGAGAAAATGCTTACCAGTCAAAGCATGATCGAAGACCTCAAGCAGTATGAAGACATCAAGCGGTATGAAGGCCTCAAGCCAAACGAGGACCCCTAGTGGCAGTCAATATTTTGATCAGAACACTATGTTCCATTTTACCAGTCTTTGTTTATCAATAATCAGTATGTTGTGTTAAACCGGTAAAATTGTAATGTGTGATGAGTTATCATCCACCGACACTTTGGCGGTGCTTCTGTGTCATGTTACCAAATGTGTCTAGATGCTTTGAACCTAAGAAATTGTAGTCCAATCTCATTGGACTGACATGAAATCAGCTTCCTATTTAAGGACATCGTGTCTAGGGTTTTATGATGATGAATGTATGTATGTGCGTGTGTCTATATTGAAGAGAGAATTTGTTATAGAAGCATCATGCGATAGAGATTGAACATGCAAAAGATAGAAGACTGAAGTAATATTGCAATATATTAACAAAGAGCTGTCAAGGATCTAATCAAGCATTATGTGCTATTATCTAGATCATTCACTTATTGATTACTAATCTCTTCAACAAGTTTGAAACCCTTAACCGGGTAGGCCCAGTCAAGCCTTTTGTAAAATCCTCTAACAAGGTGGTTAACAGTTGTGGATCTAAAATCCTTTAACAGGGTAGTCTTTAACAAGACTTATCTCCTAACAGAGATCTAGATTCCTAACAGGATCTGTTCTGGTGAAGAAGATTGTAAGGCCTTAACCAGTCCGACCTTAACCGGTCTAGTTACTATTCTGTAGATAGTTGACTTGTGAGTTTTAGTCACCATGGTTTTTCCCATTTGGGTTTCCACGTAAAAATATCTTGTGTTATGGTGATTGTGCTTCTGTGGGTGAATTCTCTATTTTCTATTTGTTTGGTTTGTGTTTTAACTAGTTTGTTGTTTAAACTACTATACCGGTCTACAGTAAAATTGCTTAAAAGTTTGGTTAAATTTTTGGGCATACTAACTCAGCCCCCCCTCTTAGTATTCATCATGGAACCATGTTGAGTGAAAGACCCATCAAAGAACATCTTCCATGATTATTGAATAAGGTGCATGATGGATTCATCCATAAATTATATATGCAAAGGTTGAGTGTCTTTAAGTGGAGCATCAACAAGTTTATCTGCAATGACATGTCCTTTGATGGCTTTGTGTTTTACATATTCAATATCAAATTCTGTAAGAACCATAACCCATTTAGCCAATCTTCCTACAAGTCTTGCTTTTCTAAGAGGATATTTGAGTGGATCAATCTTAGCCACCAACTTGATTGAATGTGCTAACATGTACTATCTCAATTTTTGTGATGCAAAGACTAATGCCAAACATGCTTTTTCTATTATAGTATAGTTCATTTCATAGGACACTAGAGTTCTGCTTATATAATATATAGCTCTTTCCTTTTTATTTTCATCCTCTTGCACCAAAAGTGCCCCCAGTAATGAATCAGTAGCTGATATGAATAATATCAATAGTTTACCTTGAATCGGTGGCATCAATAATTGTGGATTAGATAGGTATTCTTTCATTTATTGAAGGTGTTGTTCACATTTCTGATCCCAAGTGTATGTTACTCCTTTCCTTTATAATTTTGTGAAGGGTTGAGCTTTATTTGCTAGCTGAGAAATAAAGTGTCTTATTGACTAGAGACGTCC
Organism: Cryptomeria japonica; assembly: GCF_030272615.1. Taxonomy (NCBI): domain Eukaryota; kingdom Viridiplantae; phylum Streptophyta; class Pinopsida; order Cupressales; family Cupressaceae; genus Cryptomeria; species Cryptomeria japonica. The sequence continues at coordinate 449,299,597 of NC_081405.1, forward strand.
TTGTAAACTTCTCATTTGACTAATATTATTTGGTGGCATTTCCATTATAGCTTGGACCTTCTCAGGATCAACCTTAATTCCTTTCTTTGAAATAATGTAACCAAGTAATTTCCTTGATGCTACTCCGAATGCACACTTTTTAGGATTTAACCGGAGCTTGAATTTTTCTATTCTATCTAGTATGAAGCCTAGCTCTTGAATATGTGTGGATATATTCATGGTCTTTACTAAGGTTTCATCAACATAATCTTCCATGTTTTTATGCAGCTTATCATGAAAGATAGTTGTTACTACTCTTTCGTAAGTTGCTCATGCATTCTTTAGCCCAAATGGCATGACATTCCAGTAGAAGGTTCCCCATGCACGGGTGAAAGTTGTCTTTTCTTGATCCCTAAGAGCTATTTTGATCTGATTATAACCAGAGAATCCATCCATTAGTGAGTACATCTCATACCCAACAGTCATATCCACTATCATATCAATGTTAGGAAATGGAAAATCATCCTTCAGACAAGCTTTGTTGAGATCTCTAAAGTCTGTGCAAATCCTAATAGATTTGTCTACCTTTGATATAGGTACTATATTTGAAATCCATTCTCCATAATCTATAGCTCTGATAAATCCAACTTTTGGCAATTTTTCTAGTTCAGCCTTGACTAGCAGTTCCACATGAGGGTGCATCTTATGGATTTTTTGCTTGACTGGTTTAACTCCTGGTGTAATATAAAGATGGTGCATGATAAGATTAGGATCTAGGCCAGGCATATCAGAGTATGTCCATGCAAAGTTGTCTTCTTTTCTAAAAAGAGATTGCTGAAATCTTTTAACTCTTCTGCTGATAATGATTGAGCTAAGTGGATGATATGTGGTGTCTCTTGAATCCCAATATTTATTGGCTGAGTTGGTTCAATCAATATAGAAGACCTTTCCTAGAAGTGACTTGGTAGTATATCAAGTATCTCACCTTCAGGTGCCTTAGAGAGGTTTTCACCCTTAGGTATGTCCTTTATTTTCTATATTTTTGATTTTGACACCACCACAATGTGGTTTTCACCATCATATATTTTATTATTCTTTTTTTTAATTTTTGCGACTAAGATACTTGATTTGTTTCAGTCATGTTCTCACTTTGTTTTCTGGTGGAAGAGTCCATTGGTTCAACTACATTAAGGTAGTATGCTAACATGTAGTCATTGGAAAAGATAGATACATTCATAGGTTAGTTTTGGAGACTACAGTCAATTATTTCAGAATGTACCAAGGATAAAGTTTGAACAGGTTCGAGGGAGTTCGCGGTATTATTATCATAACTTGGGACTAACAAGTCTAGTTCTAAAAGACTACCTTGCATAATTGTCTAGAGACCAGGATGAGTTACAACATGATCATTGAAGTGCATGTTAATATTTAGTTGACCAAATCCAATAGACCTACTCGTAGCACCATTTTCTATGCTAGACTGGACTACATATCGTGGTTCGACAACAATAAGATTAGTAGATAGATTCCCGACATTCATGATGGAGGAGTCAAAGTTTGATGTTGAATAGGTGTTATTATAAATAGAGTTGTTGTCAGAGTCATCAGATTCATAGGATGAAGTTTCTGACTCTTCTTTATGTGATTGAGTAAAAGTATGTATAGTGTCAATACCTACATCTTTGATGTTGCAAGCTCCTTCGTGATTTAGTTCATTTAACACTTGTATCTGACATACCTATTGACATAAGCTTAATGGCTCTATGAATCTCTATCATCTAATCCATTTAGCTTCCTCTGAATTAATGATTGGTTTTGCTTCTATAGCTTCCAATTCTTCTTGTCTTTTTAGTCTAATTTCTTATCACCAGAGAATCCATCCATTAGTGAGCATATCTCATACCCAACAGTCATATCCACTATCATATCAATGTTAGGAAATGGAAAATCATCCTTCAGACAAGCTTTGTTGAGATCTCCGAAGTCTATGCAAACCCTAATAGATTTGTCTGCCTTTGATACAGGTACTATATTTGAAATCCATTCTCTATAGTCTATAGCTCTGATAAATCCAACTTTTGGCAATTTTTCTAGCTCAACCTTGACTAGCAGTTCCACATGAGGGTGCATCTTATGAATTTTTTGCTTGACTGGTTTAACACCTGGTGTAATATAAAGATGGTGCATGATAAAATCAAGATCTAGGCCGAGCATATCAGAGTATGTCCATGCAAAGTTGTCTTCATTTCTAAAAAGAGATTTCTGAAATCTTTTAACTCTTCTGGTGATAATGATTGAGCTAAGTGGATGATATGTGGTGTCCCTTGAATCCCAATATTTATTGGCTGAGTTGGTTCAATCAATATAGAAGACCTTTCCTGGAAGTGACTTGATAGTATATCAAGTATCTCACCTTTAGGTGCCTTAGAGAGGTTTTCACCCTTAGGTATGTCCTTTATTTTCTATATTTTTGATTCTGACACCACCACAACGTGGTTTTCACGATCATATATTTTATTATTCTTTTATTTTATTTTTGTGACTAAGATACTTGATTTGTTTCAGTCATGTTCTCGCTTTGTTTGTTGGTGGAAGAGTCCATTGGTTCAACTACATTAAGGTAGTAGGCTAACATGTAGTCATTGGAAAAGATAGATACATTCATAGGTTAGTTTTGGAGACTACAGTCAATTATTTCAGGATGTACCAAGGATAAAGTTTGAATAGGTTCGAGGGAGTTCGTGGTATTATTATCATAACTTGGGACCAACAAGTCTAGTTCTAGAAGACTACCTTGCATAATTGTCTAGAGACCAGGATGAGTTACAACATGATCATTGAAGTGCATGTTAATATTTAGTTGACCAAATCCAATAGACCTACTCGTAGCACCGTTTTCTATGCTAGACTGGAAAACATATCGTGGTTCGACAACAATAAGATCAGTAGACAGATTCCCGACATTCATGATGGAGGAGTCAGAGTTTGATGTTGAATAAGTATTATTATAAATAAAGTTGTTGTCGGAGTCATCAGATTCATAGGATGAAGTTTCTGACTCTTCTTTATGTGATTGAGTAAAAGTATGTATAGTGTCAATACCTACATCTTTGATGTTGCAAGCTCCTTCATGATTTAGTTCATTTAACACTTGTATTTGACATACCTGTTGACATAAGCTTAATGGCTCTATGAATCTCTATCATCTACTCCATTTAGCTTCCTCTGAATTAATGATTGGTTCTACTTCTATAGCTTCCAATTCTTCTTATCTTTTTAGTCTAATTTCTTCTATCTCCTTTTGTATCTTTAAGTGCATCAGCTCTTGTGCATCATCTGTGAGATTATTAGATTATTCTGGAGTTTCTGTACTAGATGTATCTGAGAGATGATCTAGACCCCATTCATACTCATTCTTCTTGTTCTTTTTCATACTCTTCTTGAGTCTATTGAGTGTTTACTTCTTGTGATGTTGAAGGCAGTATCTTTTTCGTCCACTTAGACTGATGATGGGAATTATGTTTTTGGTCTGATGCCTTTCCTGGATTGTATCCCAGTCTAGATTTATCATTTGTAAACTTAGTTTGTAGTTGAATAGGTTCAAAAATACCTTCTTGATGTTTTCCCAGAGGACCGGTATCTAAATATCCCATGCATTGAATGATTTTATATCCTGGACCATATTGTGTCGGGGAAATCTCACAATGTCATACTTCTTTTTTATCACTATCTTCTTTGAACAACCATTTGAAAACAACATCCTCTTCTATTTTATCTGCAAGGGAAGTAGAGGATTATACAAAGAGACCATCATAAATGACATTTGGAGTTGAAGTTTGTGGCTTCATAACCTCTAATGGTTTTCCTGACTGTCTTGGTGATGGAGGGAGAGGGATTAGTGAAAGCACTGGTTCTATCTTGTATCCATTTATGCTAGTATTTGTAATTTTCAATTTCTTTTCTAAGTCCCTCATCAAGGTTTTTGAACTTTCAGCTATAGAGGCTTCTCTATTATGAGGCACAAAGGTATCATCACTCTTTGTCAATGCATTACAGGGGGAGTTTGTATCAGCAGGAATATTGACTTCAACTTTGTTATAAGGAAATTTTAAGAACTGATGATATGTAGATGGAACTACCTTCATTTCATGAATCCATGACCTACCTAGTAAGGTATTGTATGAAAGAGGGAGATCAAGCACCCGAAAGATAACATCTCTTTCTATAGGTCCTACCCTGATTGGTAATAGTACCAAACCTTTAGACATTCTTTGTTCTTCATCATAAGCTTTGATTGTTATTTTCTTGGTCGGATCAATGATATTTTCATAAAATCCCATATGTGTAAGCAGATTATAAGTACAAATATTCAACCTAGTGCCTCCATCTATCAAAACACATTTAACTCGGTGTTTATGGATCATAGCTTCAATGTGCAATGGCTGGTTATGTGGATGATTCAGAGAGTTGTCATCTCCTTCAGAGAAAGTGAGATAATGAGGCAATGTCAGGTGACCCACCATAGATTGAAACCGATCGATATCTAAATATTTTGGGATATTAATAGTGAGCAAGGCTTTGTCCAGGATCTCTTTATGAGCAGAAGAGATTTTGAGCAATTCAAAGATGGAGATTTGAGCATTTATTCTTTTCAATTGATCGACAATGATATAACTAGGAGAGAATGATGAAGCCAGTTGTTTGGATTTAGCCATGGTTGTATATGTTTGTCTGTTTGAATAAGTTGGTAGGTTTGATGTTGTTTGAACATGAGTTGAATAACTACCTCCTTGGAGAGTGAATTTATTTTGAGCGTGGGTCACAATATTTGCATTTTTGTGATTCATTTTGTTTATCTTTGATTGTGATCACATTGCAATATTTAGGTTGGGAAGACTCAATCATGTTGATCACATTGTCATTGTTGGTATAGGTGTAATTAACTTTGGTACCTCCTTTTGAATTTGAGGAATCACCTTGTTCGTAACTAGGTAAGGGATCTTTAAAAGCCTTGTGATCAGGATTAGTTGTGTGATTTCCAACAACAATTTTGCCAGTGCCGATGAGATCTTGAATCTCATTCTTGAGCTTCATGTAGTTGTTTATGTTAAGACATTTGTTTTGATGGTATTTGCAGTATTCGTTCTCTCTCTACCATTTTGGTTTGACTTTGGGATCATATGGCCTAGAATTATCTAGTAAGGTTATCAGATCATTTACCAATAATGTTTTGAAAGCGGATTCGTATGATTCTTCCAGAGGAGTGAAGTTGCGTTTAGGTTTTGAAAGCCAAGGTTTCTCTTTAAACCACTCTTTTACTTTCTTCGGAGGATTTTCTGTTGTAGTTTCAGCTGCTTTGAGTTCTTGTGTGCCACTAGCTAGGTTAAATATCGTGGATTTTGATTTTGCTTTAACAATATCTACCACTCCATCATTAACAACATTTCTGTTGTTGTCTTTTCCATATCTCTAATATTTGTTCTTTTCTTTGGAACTAGAACCTTGTTGTGTTTCTTTCCAAAGTGAGACATCTCCTTTCTTTATAAGCACATCTTCCATTCTAAGGGCACTATCTACCATTTTGTTGAATGAAGGGTATACTTTCATTTGGATACTATATTTCAATTCAGGGATCAAGTTGTTGACAAATATATCCATCTTCGGAGAATATAGAACAGGTCATGAATATCTAGAGAACATATTTCTCCAATGTTGGAGGAAAGTGACAAAGGGCTCTCTTGTTTTCTATTTGGTATTGCAAAGCTCAATCATAGTGACTGGATGATAAATATTATAGGAGTATTGTTGTAGAAATAATTGGATTAATTCTTAAAAAAATTTGATCCCCACAGGTAGGCATGAGAACTATCCCATAGCTTGCCCTCCTAAAATTCTTGGAAAAAGGCACATGAGATAGGTTTGTTTGTGCAGGAACTCCATACACAAAGCACAAAATTCTCTGACATGGTCTTGAGGATTTGAGTTGCCATCGTATTTGTCAAATTTTAGAATCTCCACCCATGAAGGAAATGGAGGCATGTAAAGGTTTTTATCAAATGGAAATGAACATATCGTGTCTAGAGAATATTGTTTTGATAGTTTATCCTTGTTTTTCATTTCTATGATCTCAGTCCGTAATGCTTGTAATTGTTTGTATGCCATTGCTAAGGGTGTCTCTTCCTCTTTAGTGATGAGGGCCTCAATTTTATAACTAGTAGGAAGTTTAGCGCCTTGCTTTTCTAGTTCTAGAAAATAGTCTTATTTTTCTCTAGCCATGATAACCTTCATCATTTTCAGAAATCTTTATCCTTTTGACATTTATGAATATCAGTTTTGGTAGGTTCAAAGGCTTCAAATTATGGTGGGAGACAAGGGTTGATCATAAACTGGTATATCTGATGATTAAGGTTTATTAGTGACAGGGTCCTCTACGTAAAATGGATTATCCTGATATGAAAAGGATGACCGTTTGCCTCTGTCAGCTTTCTTACAAGAAATTATGGTTTGAGTAAGCATTTTTATTGACTGATGTGACCTGGAGTTGTTTGTGATGCAGAAGTCAAGATCGAAAATGGAGCTAGTTATTCATTTAACGTATTGATTGAGAGAAGCAACTAAGATTTAGTCTGATTTCAGGAAAGATCTATCCTATGTAAGACGTGATCTAAGTTACCTAATTTGATTTGAGAGAAGTGACTAAGACTCAGTATGGTTTTAGGAATGATCTATCCCATGTAAGACATTATCTAAGTAACTTAAGTTTGATAAATGGTTGATTGAACTAGCTGAAAGATGATCAACAAAATCATGCAACATAGCAGCAGAAGTACACTGTTTAGATTTGTTTATGCTCAGGATGATGATAACCAGTTTTATGCTTGCTATAGACTATTTTTATGCAATTTTGACTATTCTGGACTGACAAAATTAGAGATTTGTACGATAGGGTTTATAAGACCAGACGATAGTTTGATAGCTTCAAGACGATGAAAACAACATTTCGTATGAGTTGCTGCCTAGGTTCATACGATAGGTGGGTATACCTCAGATGATAAATTGATGGATATGAAGATTTTTCATATGACACAGAATAAAGACTCAGATGACACTTCCCTAACTAGGACGACAATTTATTAATTTCATATGACATAGAATAGAGGCTCAGACAAAAAACTGTTAGGATTGATGAAACCTCGTACGACAAACTGTAGGCAGTAAGACAATATTTAAGAAGACTCGTACAATAGTTTATTGGACAAAGACAAGATTCTGATAGAGAGTTTTCAATGACTAATGATGACCAGTTTTAAGGTGGACTGAGTTTTTGATAGCTGATGTAGACTAGTTTGTGATACGGACAAAGTTTTGACGACTAAGGTAGACTAGTTTTTGATACGGATAGAGTTTGGACCACTAAGTTGTTTATTATTTTCTCTAGTTTTGGTATTCTAGTTTCAGTTTCAGGGATGAAAACACTGTAAACACACAATATGTATAATGAATTCAATCACAACATGCTAACCCTATGGAAATTGGTGAGAGAAGAAAACCTTTGCTTGTAGACTCAACATAATGGTTCTCACGCAATGGATTCTCAACATCGTATTAGCCGAGTCCAAATGCTAATGGGGGCACAAAATGGAAAGTACCTTGGGAGAGTTACTATCTCTCTTGCACAAAGATTATCCCCCCTTTCAGAGGTGAACCAGGTATCTTCTATGCTATAGTTCTTAGTTAGAAATTTCATTTGAAATTACCCCTTGAAGTCATGCAAGCATGATTGAGGCCTATAGCCCAACAAGGTACCAAAACAAGTTGTAGTCATGTAAACATGATTAAGACTGTGAGGCACTACAAAATGCTCGATATGAGAGATCTCAAAGAGAAAACTCAAATAATCCCATTCTTTGAGACTTAATCAACTAGAGGCCTATTTATTATAGTGAGTTGGAATGCCTAGGTCTGACTATACTCACTTGGGTTGTTCTCACATGGTGATTACTTTTTCCCACTGTGACAGGCCTGCTAAAGGTACACAAATCTCAAACTTAGAAAAAGCCTCAAGGGTCTGGATTTTTGATTGTCTGTGCAGACAAGAGCATACTCTCCTACCTCTCACAATTTTCCTAAAACACAAAAGACAAATTTGTTCATTAACCAGATAGCAATTTAGGTGCCTAAAAATGAATTTAAAGAATACACGATGTTTATTTGAATCTCCTTAGGCAACCTACAAAGACAACGAATCAATAGTCATATTGTCTTTGTTTGACAAGCATATTCCTCGACAAGCATTCTGCAAGAACTGATTAGGCTATGTAAATTCCTTAGACAAATAGACAACAAGCTAGGGTCAGTGTTAGTATGATCAAAATCCAATAAACAACTTGAAGAATGCAATCTTCTTTTAAACAAAAATATAGAATACTGTACGACAATTCTCACCGCGCCGTACGATAATTCATATGAGACTGCACAATACCTGCACTTTGTCATTCAGGACTGTGGGAAAACTCGTATGATATTTTGCAGTAACTATACAGACAAAAATCTAAAAAATTTAAATTTGAAAAATAAGAAAAAATTTAGTCTTTGAGGCCAAAAGACGTAGTCTTTTGCCCCACGGTGGGTGCCAGAAATGTGTGTGTGAAAAGTGGAATAATTATCTACAAGCTGTAAGATACAACACTTCAATTAAGTCATTACATGTATGGTTAGACATATATAAGCATGAATAATAAAACCATCACAAATCAACCAATTGCCTTCTAAAAGATGCGAGTATAGACTTGCTCTCAGATTTGTATAAGCAATACCAGTGACTAGACTACACCAAGATGAAGGATTTAATCTATATGAGGATGATATTAAGCTAAATGGATGCAAGATTATACTAGATGGATGAATTTTAAACTATATGAATTCAAGCAATTATAATTGAGCTAAATATGCAAAAAGTTAAACTAAGATGCAATAATCTCAAAAAGCAAGCACAATATCTTCAATGCCTCCAGAGCAAAAACTGTATAATAACAATAAATCTCCAGGGTGTTTTGAATGAGACATGAAGGCTGAATTTATAGAAAATCACAAGAGAGACCAACGGTCAAGATCGATTAGCAATGAGTGGTTGAGATTATTCAAGAAAAAGCACAATTTAGGATAATTGAAATAATTGAGAAATCAGATTTAGTTAACCTTGAGATGGATTCCAATTATAGTTTGATTGAAATGCATTCAGATTATAAGTTTGAGTTTGCATTAGAGATAAAATTCAATTAATTCCATGCACTTGTGATAAAAATAGGTGATTCCATGCAATTTCTTTGATTTATTCAAGAAAAAAGTCTTTTCAATGCAATTGAACTTCTTTAATCAAAATCTTTGAGTTCCAATTTTAGAGAATGATTAATAATTCAATTAACTGCTTTTCTAAATTCAAGTTATCTCAATTTAGAAGAAGAAATAATATCTCAAGCTTGATTTCTCTCTTAATTTAATTCTTTTATTTTATTTTCAATTTAACTCTTTCTTTGCATATTGATTCCTCTTTTGTAATAAATTAATTCATTTTTTTTATGATTAAATGATAAATTTATTAATTAATATTAAATAGTTCACTTGCCATGTGACATTTAATGATAGAAAAATTAATTAATTGTGTGCTCAAAGTTGAATTAATTGCCTTTGGTTAGGACCTTGGTGATGTTGTCGAGATTAGCTGCCCATGGTTTAGGTGACCAATTTTAGGGTATTACAAAATGCTTACCGGTAAACCAAACCGGATCCAAGATCGAACAAATCTTCACCGTTTAACCTTCAAAATGACTTCTCCAATGTCTGAAACAAGCTTTCAGACCACTACCAGGGTTAATGCAAGATCTGTCATCAATTTGCCTCCCCCTAAGGCATCTGCCTTAGTTACTGGATGAGTTTCTTGCTGGTGCAGGAACATTCTGTTATGTCGGTTGAGTAACTAGGGTATTTGTTTTTGTCAGTTGTTCTTTAGACTTCACAACCCACTTCTTTGCATGCGCTTTTTGGATTTCATCAACCTTCTTCTTCCCTTTGTCATTTGATCTATCATTTCTTTCCAGTACACTTGCTTCTACAAAATTTAGCAATGTGCCCTATCTTGTTGCATGCATAGCAATCGACATTGTTCTTTTGAATTTCTTTATTGTAACCTTGATCATTCCTTGAACTGCATTGATTATCCATATGTCCAAACTTTCCACATGCATGACATTTTACATTCATTCTACAATTTGTTGTCTTATGACCATACTTTTTGCAATTGAAACACTAACCAATAAATGAATTGTTGTTTTGATTGATGCTATTTCTGCATTGACTTTTTGTATTACCAAACTTATTGCAAACAAAGCATCTACCATTAAATTTATGTGCATTGGGTTGTCTTATGGATGAAATCTGATCCCGGTTGACTGGTGGATTATTCTAATTGTTCTTCTAGCCAGATGCATCATCCTAATTTATAGTACCAAAGCTTTATCCATGCTCAAATCCAAGACCACTAGTGTCTCCATTGTACCTTTGATTCCTCAATAATTCATCAAGCCTTGTAGAACTGACCTTGAACTTGTCTTTCTACTCATTTGCAATATCTAGATCAATTCTTAGGACTGTCATCATTCTTTCCAACTCTTGCTCATTATTTTGAGATTGTACTAATTCAGTTCACAACATATCGTTCTCATCTGCCAATCTAATGCATTCTTCAGATCTATCTTTCAAAGATTTGGCAAGATTTTCTTCATTCTTCTTCTGGTCTTCAATTTCCTTGAACATCCTCATGGTTAGGGCTTGCATTTCATTCTTCGTGACACCATTTTCCTGATTCAAATTCTGACATAGCTTCCTTAGAAAATTATTCTCTTTATCATCCTGATTTTGTAATTGATTATAGAGTTCTTTCCTTTTGTCTTGTGTAGATGATAACTTCTCTTGCAAAATAAAGATGAATTCCTTTGCAAATCTCAGCTCATCTTGCAGCTTCATGTTCTTCAATCTTTCAACATCAAATTCTTCTAGTGCTACTTCAAGTTCTTTCCTCAAACTCATCTCCATGGATTCTGGATTCAAGATCTTCCTCAAGTTGTTAGACTTATTTTGAGGCACTAGGCTCTGATACCAATTGTTGGAATCCAAGAACATTGAGAGGGGGGCTGAATCAGTGTTCTCTAGGTATGATTAATTTTAACCTTCTTAGAAAACCAACTTAGTAAATGGTATGCATAAAAGCAAGTAACAACAAGTAATAGTGCAACCACAAAGATCAACAACATAACACAAATATTTATACGTGGAAAACCTCAAAGACGAAAAACCATGATGGGATTTGAGACCCACAATATCTATCCACTGGCCAGTTGAATAAATATTACATGAGAAGAGCTTGCACATGCAAGAAGGAACACTACCTAGAACACACTGCTCATCACTAAGGAGCCTCACTAACTACAAGAAATCTTTGGACTCCGATCTGGAAATAAGATTGAACTACAAGAATAGTCTCTCCTATGTCTGAGTATAATTCCAGTTAAGATCAATATCGGAGGTCTTAAACCTCTTACAAAAACCTAATTCAATAACCTATGATTGACCAAAACCTCTATATATGATTACAACTTTATTCACACATAGATAATCACATAACCATAACCATCCTATGATCTAGAAAGAGATCTTACATCATATTTATACAAACCCTGGACCTAAACAATTAGGTCAACCACCTAAAAGATAATACAATAATTCCATTACATAAATCCACAACCCAAGTTGGCCTAAGGTCAAAACAACATTATCCAATCAATAAATCCAACTGGTAATGCATCAAGAGCATCCACCAATACGTTACTCAAATTGGTCCATAACCTAGGAGTCAATAACACAGAATAGCACCAGACCTAAAATAGATCGCCATAAGCCAAATGCAACACCACCAATCAACTAGAACACAAACAAGATAACCATCAGCATTCTGAGAACCTTCTAGAAGCCGCACCAATACCACTTATCAAATCTATCAAAATATCTTCAACAAAGCTTTTAGCGGTAACCAAAATGCTTACTAGAACATATGGTAGCTTCCGGATCACCAAATCCTGAACCAAGTGAATGTGACATGCATATGAACCACATGAATGACCAAACCAAACCATTTCCACCAATCTAAATATATCAGAGACCAATCTCCTAATCATCATCACAATCCAACCATTCTACCAGAACCTAGTAGACAACCAAATAAGCTAGTGTTGACATCAGTGACAAACATCAATGCAACATATAATCAATTCCTTCATATTTCCAACACCATATCGACCTACTCTAAAAATTAGAATAGTTTTCAAAAAATTAGGTATAAAAGGAGGCCTACCCTTCTCATTTCAAGTCTAAGCCTATGATGTCTAAGAACCTCAATCAAGATTTCAAATTCCATTCAAGTTTGCAATAAATCAAGCATCCATCAATCCTTGAAGGAGAAGTGAAGTCAAGTTCAATAATTAAAGATGGCGTCCATGATGAAACTTCTATGAAGACATTCTACATGACATCCTCAAAACCCTTCTGTGAGGATCCAACCAAGCTTCATCAAGGTATACATTCTGATTATAATCATTCAATTTCAAATCTATCCTTTCCCTCAAGAGGAAATCACCTTGCTATAATTTAATTCTATTTCAATTATAATTATCATTTAAATTTCAAGGTGAATTTGTAACCGGGGTTTGACCCAAGGCAAACCCCAATCCACAAGGTCATTTCTCTCTCTTTATGTGTGTACAAAATTGACTTAGGAGTTGAGAAATATTCCAAATAAAATTGATGATGACAAAGAGGTTCATATTTTGAAAGAGAGAAAAGTGGAGGACCAGGGTGACCTACCACCACAATCTCGAGAGTTTTGTCTAAGATTTTGATAGTGCATCTCCCTAATCTAGAAAAGGTCCCACTTTCTCAATAGAGAGTTATAGGACTAGGGTGACCTACCACCATGCTCCTGACAATTCTACCTAAATTTCTAGCAACAAGTTCTGATCCTCTTCTTTTTCTTAGATCTCTATCTATGGATTTGTTTGACATCTGTAGCATTCTATTATTATTGTTTCACTTCAATTATCCTTTTCTTTTCCCTAAACTTTACAATTCAAATCAAAATTCAACTCAAAAGGGGGAGGCAAATAAACAAGTAAATCTAATCAGTGTTTTAACTATTTTCCTAATTAAATAATGGCTAGATCTATTGGATTTACCCTCTTTTAATGTAATGATTAATTTAATAAGATTAATGGTTTTATTACCTTAATTTGTGAAACCCTAATTTTAAACCTTTAAATTTTTGGTGAACTCGACTTGCTTCATGCTTATTTCTAATTTGTTGTCTGAGATCTAATTTTTATGTACTTGGAAATTAATATTTGCACTCATAAATCATATATGCAATTGAATTACATAATTATAGAGGTTAATTTCATAAAAATCCTTATTTATTATTCTAAAATTGACTTGTGGATTGCATAATTTTGTAATTGTGTTTGTAGATATGATTTTTATGACATGTTATTTTCAGATTTAGATGCATCTAATATTGAATATCGTAATTTAAATTGTTTAATGCATTGGTTAATAAATCATTTTACAAACAAATTGCATTGTTTAATTACTTTTTCAAATATTTGCATTCAATTTTCCCTCTTTATGCATAAGTTTTGTCACCCTTAGCCCTACATAAAATATTCCAGTGAGAAGAAGTTATAGACTTAAGGCTTCCCAAGATTTTAAAACTAAGGATGTGAAGTCTCAATTGACTAACCTATTCTATGTGAATGTTGGTGCTTCCTCTAATCCAATAAATGCCATCACATATCTCCATTCACCTAATACTTCTTATGATGAGGATGAATCACTAACTAGGGTGACTATTGACCAATTGGAGAAGATTGATTATGACTTAAAAATATTTAACAATGGATGGGTAAAAAATACTTGGATAGTGAGGCAATCCCCTTGATTGAAGGATTGGAAATAATGGTGCAAAGTGATAAGATAGGTGTGGATTTGTTGCATGTCCTTGCTCATATTGTTGATACTAATATTATGGCAATAAAAAATTATTCTTAAGTCCTTGGATATTCTCAACCTACGAGCCAAGTTAACCATTCCATTCTTATGACTACATCCTTGTCTAGTGTACCTACATTTACATCCTATATCATGACTACTTCCACAAAAAATGTCAATCCTAAACATGTTAGTTATGGGGACAATCATATGAATCAATATTCTTACATACCTCCTATTGTGAGTCTTCCATTTGTTTCACAACAATCTCCCATACCAACATACCATAATGTTCCCCCTCCTTATTCTCAACCTCCACCTACTTACAACAATATTACTCCTCCATCACAATCTAATTTATCCAATTCCAATCCATCCATCAAAGAAACTATGAATAACCTAGCTCAAACTATTTCATCCTTACAATAACAATTGGCTTCTTTAACTCAATCCAAATTCAATGTTCTTAGACTTGATGTAGGAAGCCCACTATTTGATGAGATTGTCTGTATGGTTCCTTCTAAACATATGGAAATTCCCCAATTGGAGATATAATGGAAAAGGTGACTCCTTGAATCATGTGAAGACATTTCAAACTTTTTGTAGTGATTTCTCTCATGATCAAAGACTCATGGAAAAACTATTTACTTGAACCTTTAGAGATAAAGCTTTGTAATGGTATTGTTCATTGTCTCCTTATACTATTACCTATTTTCAAAATTTGGCCAATGTTCCATTCAACGATTTCAAAATAACAATGGTCCTAAGATTACTTTAACTCATTTTATTCATTGTAAGCAAGGAGTTAAAGAATAAGTCTTTGATTTTACTGGTAGATATAAATATTTTCATTCACAAACTTTATATCTTGTTCCTAATCATGATGTTCAAATAATTTTTTTTGCTAATTTACAAAAGGATATAAGAGATAAGATTCTATTTTCTAAGTTTACTTCTTTTATGCAATTGTGCATAATGCTTCATAATTATCAACTTTAGGTGAGTCAATTTAAATCATCCTCTTCAATGGTTTTGGTTGATAAGAATGATATTTCTCAACAATCATTTATGAAGTTCAAACCAAACAAAGGTTTCATTAAGATAAATGATAATATCAACACTCAAGTGGCAATCACAACACCAGGTGTGGCCCCTTTATCCAAATACTAGAGAAAATATTTAACTCCTCTTAATGAGTCTTTTCATAGTATAATGTCAAGGTTGATGAATGCTAATGTGTTGAAACTTCATCCCATAAAACAAATTGACCATTTTAAACCATTTCTAGCTTCCCGTTATCTAAATTTTTTTGTCAATATCACTACCAACTAGGTCATGATATTGAGAAATACTACTAGTTGAGGAATAAGATTCAAGACTTTACTAATAACAATACTATATCCATAGTTGATGTGAATGACAAAGGGAATAAATTAGTAGCTTCTCCTAACAAAAATATTTAAATCTTTACCATTGCCTTCTCATTCTACTAATGGTGTTGAGTCTAAGCCTCTTTATTTCTCCCCTAATGATCTTGGTATAGAATCTAATAATATTGTGAACCTCATTAACAAACCTAAAAAATATTTATTCATTACCTTCGATCCTAGTGAGACTATTGTTGTACCTAATGACGCATTATATAATACTATGAAGATCAATGATAAAATCTCACACGGAGTGCTCATTGATCCAATATGTATGGTGAATGTCAATATTGAAGAATGTCTATTTACTCAATAATTGCATCAAGTAAAATATGATAAATATGATGTTATCATTGAGGTGTATTATTGTTTATATTTACCTATGATTGGTTCTATTACTCTTCTCATTGTGGTTGGTACTAAGTGCTTAGATGTCACCTTTTCTATTTTTCCTACATCAGATCAATTTCCTGTGAAGTTGGGACATCCTTTGATTTCTTCCATTAAAGTTAACACTTCTACAATTCGTAGATGTTTGAAATTATCTCATAATGACACTATTATAATGATTGATAATATCCTTTACCAACCCACAACGAAGTGTGGAAATTTCACTCTTGATTACTTTTGGCCTAAAGAAAGTGAGCCCTTAAAGCCTCAAAATAAAATCATTTTCATATCTTATCAAAAAGAAAAATGAGATGATAATGGCCTTGAGTAAACCTAGAGACCCTACACCCATGGACATTCCTCCTCATAATGGACTTGGTCTTGTTCCTGCTCCCTCTATTCCTCATATATATGCCACAATCCCACCTGCTACATCCTATAAAGGAAAGCACTTGGCATCATGTATCTCAACCTATTGGGGTTTCTTCTATTACTCCCCCTATAATTGAAGAAAAGAAGCTTATGTCAATTGATCCTCAACCTTCATAAGTATCGATAAAAACTAAAAGGAATTTTTGTGTGAGATAACATTGATGAATACATTGTGCTAAGGCTCACGATCTTGCTTCCTAAACCATTTCCTCCTTGAAGACACTAAATTTGTCTTGGTCCCACTTATCTATCCTTCACCTATTTTTTTTTTTTAAGGGGTAAACACTTTTAACCCAGAGCTATGAACTGGTGGGGCTTGAACCTTGATGGAAAGAACAACAATACAACAACTTAACCATCACAACATGCCCCTATTAGAAGCCTTCACCTAAACTTAGGGAGAAAGTTCAACTCAAATTACCTATTAAAAAAGCTCAAGAAAAATGATAGCTCAACTTCATTTTGTGTTAAAGATCCTAATTTTATTATTTAGATGATGATAATGTTGTTCATTCCAACACTGATGGTCTTAATTATTCTAATGATATGTATAATATTGTTGAGATTAATCATGAGTTATCTTCACATTTTTCAAAAGCACTAACCCTAGCTCCTAATGACAAACAAAGTGATTCATCATTAGAGCATGGTCCTTGTTTGGAACTTGTAGTAGATCCATCTACCATGCTTGATGTGGCTCCTCTTGCATATTCTCCACCATCCCTAAATGATGTTAAGCAAGATTGGGAGGTATATTATTTGCTTGACTAGCTTTATTCATGCCATGGATTTTGTTTTGTGTGTTTTATTGTTCATAATGTGCTTCCCCTGTGATGTGTTGTTTGATATGTTTTTGTGTTATATTAGGTTCTCTTTGGATGACCCTTGTTACTCTATTAGTGCAAGGTAATAAAGAGGTTGAATTTGTTGTGGAATTCCTCTATTTGTATCTCATTTCTTCTATATGTCGTATCTATGTTATGTCATGCATGAGCTATTACTTGTAAATGTACTCTTGTATTGTCTACTTGGGGATGATACTAAGCATTGAGATATCTTTTTGGTCTCTTCCATGTTGACCAAAAAAGTACATTTGTTTATTGTCTCATGTGCTCTTCTTCCATTACGTTTGTAGTTCCATTACCTTTGGGGGATGAGGTCAATTCAATATAATTATTCTCGATATAAATTATTTATCACAAGCACATTACTAACCCTAGAGTTAGTGGATCCCTTATGTGCCTTTTTCCTATATGATTTGTGACCATTATCCTTTCATTTGTCCTTTCTTGGGGAATCTCATTATGGTAAAGTTCTTGTCTTTTGGATGCATGCTACCTTAAAGCTATTGGTCCTAATAAGGTGTATGCAAATCACTTTAACATGGCGACATACATATGCTCAATGTTAAACTTTTTAAACACACCAATGTTGTGTTTTCAATTTTCATGTTACTTTGTAAATTGAGCCTTTTCCTTTGCAATTTGGTATTTTATTTTTCATGACTCATAGTAAGCAAATATTGTTGGAGATTGTTGGATATTATTATTAGCATGAGATTGTATGGTTGTTATTGATGCCAAACCTAGTTATCAGGATGGATGTTGGTCCATATATACTTTTGGTTATTGTCGAACTATGTTTTATGTTGCAATTAATGTTTATGGAGTTGGTTTGATCATCTTGTATTCAAGATGGTCCATAAAGTTTTTGGTGCCCTCTAGATATGTTGCAAATTGTATTGTGGTTTAGTGGATCATATTATTTTGGTCTAAATATGTGTTGGAAGATGTGTTGAGATATTGATTTGGGTCTCACCATGGAATGTGGAGATATGCATTGATTATTTTGTATCGAAAGAAGTTATGTGGCCTATTGGTTGTTATTTCTACATTTATGTTTGGTGATGGATTTGGAGTATGTGTTAGCATGTGTGGCTTGTTGGATCAATTGTGGAAGGATGTATTATAATATGTTTTGTTTCCCTCTTTCTCCTGGAGTGGACTGATTTAAGTATTTTAGCTCTGGGTGGCTTATTTTTTGTAATATTGCTTATTCTATTTTGGTTGACCCTTTATTAGGATTTCAATGTTGTATCTCATATTAAAGATGTGTGGATGGATGAATTATAGTTAGGACGAGTAGTGAATTGTGTGAGAAGTATATGTGAATGATTTGCAAGAAAATTTGAGTAAGTGGTGATGCAAAAGTTAGTTTGAGAAGAGCTTTGAAGGTGATATATTCTGCAAGACAGTGTGTTGTGACAGTGGAGATTATTAGAGATGTTGTCCATGATGTTGATCAGTTGATTATTTTTTTCAAGGATAATTTAATGTTCAAAAGAATCCTTCTCAATTTCAATTCAACAATTTAATTCATTTTTTACTGACAGTGATTCTTGTGGTAGCGATTTGTATCTTGTCCCGAAGAAGAGATATTTAGTTGAGCAAGTCCTCTTTGTATATTTCCTAAAGTTGTCTGCCTTAGTTTTGAAAGCCCTAAAAGTGTTGGTGATCCTTTGTGGTGAGCCTAAAACATTGTAAACATTGTTGTTCATATTATGAGTTAGATTCTCACTGTGGTTTTTCCCTACTTGTGATTTCCACGTAAATTTGGTGTTCATGTGTTGGTGTTTGATGCTTATGTGTTTATGATTAATGTTTTATTTCTAAGTAAGTTATTGTTGTTTATTAATAATATATTTTGAAGTTCCGGACTAATTCACCCCCCTTCTCAGTCATGTTGGGTGTTGAACAATTGGTATTAGAGCAAGTTTCCTCTTTGGAAAGCTTCATCACTTGAGGGAGATCTAGAGATGGAATAGGACCTTCATGATAAAGCATTGATGTTTGATGGAACAAACTTCACATATTGGAAGGAAAGCATGGAGTATTAATTGAAATAATTACAGTTGGAATTTGGGAGATTATTCAGTCACATTATCAATGCCCTTCGAATGGACCATCAACTTCTTATGAAATTAAGACTTAGGGGACAAATGAAAAATCTAAAACAATACTTATCAGCTATCTTAGTGATGAAGTATTTGGAAAGGTTAAAGGAATGAAAGAAGCTAGGGGAATTTGGAACAAGTTGTGTTATGTATACGAAGGTGAGTTGAAGACCCAACAAGCAAGACTTTTGAACCTAAAATAAAAATATAAAGGTTAAAGAATGGCTAATGATGAAAGTGTTGATAGCTACATACATAGAGTAAATGATACCGTGGAGGCTATCTAAGTTGTTGGTGGAATGATAGAATAAAGTGATGTCATCATAAAGATCCTATTTACATTAACCAAACAATACAACCCAAAGAATGTCATGACCCGAATAACTATACAATTGATCATCTTATCAGAACATTGTCTGCCTATGAAATTGGAGACATCAAAGATATAAATTTGTATCGAACAGAAGTGGAAATTAATGTTTCAAGGATATTAGGAGAGGAACAAAAAAATAATTGAGAACTTGGAAGAGATTGAAGCAAAATTTGTAAGAAGACTGAAGAGATGAACTATAAATTGCAAAGTTTTTTTTAATTGTGGGAGAATTGGTCATTATACTTTTATATGTATATATAAAGAATACTACAAAAAATATGATGATGATGAAAAAATAGATATAGAAGACATGATTTTAAGAAAAGAAAAAATGATAGAGATAAAGGGAAAATAATTTTTTCTCTATGGAGGTTCATTTATTTGAAGAAGAAGATGTTGAAGACTCGAAAGAAGAATCTTTATTCCTAGCTATAGAAGAAAAGAATCAAGATAGGTCCAAAAGACTAAAAGAAAAGACTGCACTGCATGTTAAAATTGAACCAAGATCATGGATTACTGATTTTCGATGCTTGAATCACATGACTAGAGACATAGACAAGCTTATCACTCTAATGAAGTATGATGGTGGATTAGTAAAATTTGTAGAAGAGGAAGCTACACCAATTTGTGGAATAGGGAGTATCTTGATTAATGGTAAGCATAAAACCGATGGTGTTTATTATGTAGAAGGTTTAAGACATAATTTTTTGAGTGTTAGTCAGATGTGTAATATAGGTTATGAAGTTATGTTCATCGATACTAGATGTATGATTAGAAAAGGAAAAACAAAAAGTTGGTAGTAGAAGTAGAAATAGATGTCATCTGAGTTAGAGAAATGAATGGTGTTTATGGCATAAGAGGATGGGACATGTTAAATTTGATAACTTGATAAAGATCAATAACGTTAAGGCAGTAAGAGATTTACCAAATATTATAAAGCCTACTGACACTGTATGCAAGGAATGCCAGTTGGGGAAGTAGGAAAAGAGAAGTTTCAAGAACAAGGAGTATTCTATGACATATCCATTGGAGATAATTCATACAGTTCTATGTGGCCCTACAAGGACAAGTAGACTTAATGGTGAAAGGTATTTTATGTTACTCATTGACAATTATTATAGAATGACATGGGTTACATTTTTTATAGAAAAATTTAAAGCTTTTGAAAGATTTTAAGTTTTCAACTCAATTGTAGAAAATCAAGTTGATGCTAGAATCAAGTGTTTGAGATTTGATAGAGGTGAAGAATTTACTTCAAATTAATTTGACAATTTCTATGATTAATATGATATTAGGAAACATCTTTTTTCTCTGATAACTCTTCAACAGAATGGTGTGGTAGAAAGGGAAAATAAAACTATTATTGAGATGGATAGAACTATGATGAAACATGCTAACTTTGCTAATGTGTACTAGAAAGAATTCATGCATACTACTATTTACATTCTCAATAGGGTTTAAATAAGAATAAATTATACTAAGATACCTTATAAGTTGTAGTATGGAAGACCACCTATTGTGAAATATTTTATAATCTTTGGGAGTAAGTGCTATATTAGAAGATATGAGAATGACCTTGAAAAGTTTGATACCAGAGCAGATGAAGGAATATTATTGGGATATGCTACGAATATCAAATTCTAGCGGTGTTACAATGAGAGATTAAACTAGATAGTAGAGAGTACAAATATTAAAGTATGTGAGGTATGAGATTAGACTGCCCCTTAACCTATTCAAGAGACTAAATTTGAGATTATCCATGCTGTTGTAGAAGAAAAGACATATCTAGAAGGAAACAATGAATAAAAATCAGATGAAATAGAAGAATAAGATAAAGAAGAACCAAAGAAAGAAATCAAGACATCAAAATATGTGCAGAGGAATCATTTAGAAGATCAAATAATAGGAGACAAGACAAAAGGAGTTCTAGACTGGTGGATAAACATGTGATAGTAATTGAGTGGGTGTTCTAGAATGGGGACAAGTCACAAGGAAGAAGGCAAGATTGGTATGTAAAGACTATTCTAAAGTAGAAGGTATTGATTTTTAAGAAACTTGTTCTCTAGTTGCTAGGATGGAAGCTATTAGAATGTTTCTTTCTTTTTCTACCTACAAGAATTTTAGAGTATATCAGATGGATTTTAAGTCAACATTTTTGAATGGGGAACTAGAAGAAGTATACATTGAACAAATGGATGGATTTAGATTGTCAAAAAATCTTGACATGGTTTGCATATTAAAGAAGGCATTGTATGGACTCAAACAAGCACTTAGAGCATGATATGTAAGACTAGACAAATATTTGTTATAGCAAAAATTCAAGAAAGGAATTGTAGACAACAATCTCTATTTCATGGTTGAAGGCATTAAGCTGTTGATTGTTGTTGTTTATGTTGATGAAACTATCTTTAGAGGAAATGATGTCTTATGTAAAGAATTTGCATAAGAGATGTAGAAAAAAAATGACATGTCTATGTTTGGAGAGATGCCATTCTTTCTTGGTCTTCAAGTTACTCAATTGAATGATGGAATCTTTATTTCTCAAGATAAGTATGTTAAAGAATTTTGATATGGAGAATTGTAAACTTGTTTGTACTCCTTTAGTTATTGGATGATAATTATGTAAAGATGATACATCTCCAGATGTTGATCAGAAGTACAAACCTATGATTAGAGGATTGTTATATCTTACTACTTCTAGACCTAATATTATAAAAGATATGTGTTTGGTAGCAAGATTTTATGCTACTTTGAAGCAAAATCATGATTGAGAAGTACAGAAGATTTTTAGATATCTGAAAGGAAATTAGGTCTTTGGCCTATGGTACAAGAAGGATGAAGATTTCATGTTGAAAGTATATATAGATGTTGATTAGGCTAGAAGTATTGATGATAATGAAAGTACTAGTAGTGGTGAATTATTTTTGGGAGACAAATTGGTTTCATGGATGAGTAAGAAATAAGAATCAATGTCATTATCATTGCACAAGTTGAATATATTGCCACAACATTTTGCTATACTCAAGTTTTGTGGACTAAGTAGACTCTTATGGATATTAGAGTTGTATATAATAAAGCTATACCTATTATGTGTGATAATACTAGTGCTATAAATATCTCAAGGAATCTGGTTATGCATTCAATAATTAAACATATCTTAATTTGTTATCATTTCTTAAGAGAGAAGGTTGCAAAGAAGTAAGTTAGACTAGAATACATTTATATAATAGATTAGGTAGCAGACATTTTTACTAAGGCTTTGGTGAAGGATAATTTTGAGTATTTGATGCAGGAGCATCCCTGGTTCTTGGCAATCTTGCATCACCCAAAAACATTTACATTCTAGTTTGTTTTTCTGTTTTGTTTTATGTTCAGCTTCACTTGTAGTTTCAACATTTCATTCTACATTTTTACACATTTGTTCACCAGATCTTGTGGAGCTGGAATTTGTTGGTGGACATGTTCATCTTCCTTATCCTAAGTTCACAGGATGTTTTGATCTTTTTTCCAACAAGTTATCACTTTTAGAATGTGAGATTGTTTTCTAACCTGAGCACTAGAGCTACTTGGACCTATTTTGCTAATGAAGAATCTTGTAGATCATTTTTGTATCTTGCAAAACCTAATTTCATTACTCCCAATTTTCCTTGGCTTGTGTCCAACCTTCTCTTAGGTCTACATAGCATTCTATGTTATTTTCAAAGGAATTCTTTAAGTGGAGGCTGACCTTATTGTTCTAGATGTTACATCTAGGGTTTTCAAACATATTCCTAGCTATGGATACATCACATGGTGATTTAAATTTAGTCAATTCATTTCAATCATAATGAATTTTGAGCTCACATAGGGAAAATTCTTAAAATTAGGGTTTGGTACTCAAATGATTCATTAGACAAAGGTTTAGTAAAGATATCTATAATCTTCTCTTTAGTGTTCACATACACCAATCTGACTTCATTTTCTTCCACCTTCTCCTTCATAAAATTATACTTGATAGAAATATGCTTAGTCTTAGAATGAAATGCCAAATTCTTTTATATGTCAATAGCAGCAGAGTTATCATAGAATAACTATTGATTCATTACAGTCCACCCTTATATCCTTCAACATTTGCTTCATCCATAGAATTTGTGTATAGTTAGTAGCAGCATCAACATACTTAGCTTCAACAATAGATAAAGAAGTACCTGACTATTACTTATTGATCCATGAAATAAGTTTCTTTCTAAGAAATAAAACTTCACTAGATGAGCCTATCCAATTACCTGTATCTCCAGCCCAATGCACATCTAAACATGCTCATAGTGTAAAGTCATCATAAAACAAAAACCATACATGAAAATCCTTCGAAATATCTGAAAATCCTAGCTACCAGAGCAAGGATTCAACATAACCAATTCCTTCCTTCTGAGAATATCCTTTACATACCAATCAAGCCTAGTTCCAATAACATCCAAGTCCATGTGTTGTCCTTTTCTAACTGATCCAATTCCTCTTCCATAGCTTACATCCAACATTCATCCTTACAAGCTTCATCCACTGATGCTGGTTCAATTAAAGAAATTAAGAATACCTAATTAGCTACCAACCTTCTTCTTGTCCAATTATCTGATCTTCTAAATGATTCAACTTTACATACCTAGGAGTCTTCTTACTTTGTGTTCCTCTGCTTTGATCTTTAGTTACTATTAAATTTTTTGATACTATTGGAGTCATTGGTTCAATATTTTGTTCTAGTATAGGTGCTACCGGTTCAATTATGATCATCTCCACTTCCGGTTCTCTCTCATAAGATATGATTTGACCTCAGTATAGCTCATCCACCTTGACATTAGCACTCTCCATAATTCTCTGCAATCTTTTGTTATAATATCTATATGCTTTGGTTTGATTAGAATAACAAAGAAATATCCCTTTATCACATCTAGGATCAAACTTCCAATTCACTACCAAATATTTTGAAGTACCTAAATATAGATGTATGACCAAACCATAACTCATAAGGTGCCTTACCAAACCAGATCCAAGATCCAACAAATCTTTGTCGATTAACCTTCAAACTGACTTCTCCAAAATCTGAAACAAGCTTTCAGACCATTTACTAGGGGCAATGCAAGTTATGTCATAAATTTTCCTCTGCTTAAGGCAAATGCCATAGAAACTGAATGTGTTTCCTGATGGTGCAGGAACATTCTACTCTGTCGGTTGAGTAACCGGGGTATATGCTTTAGTCGAATGAATATGAGGGGCATTTTATTTTGTTGGTTGAGCCTTAGACTTCATAACCCACTTCTTTGCTTGCTCCTTCCAAATATCATCAACCTTCTGCTTTCCCTTCTCATTAGATTTATCACTTCCTTTTGGTAGATTCTTGCTTCTACAAAATTTAGCAATATCTCCTACTTTGTTGCATGCATAGAAAGTAACATTGTTCTTCTAAATTGCCTTGTTGAGTCCTTGACCATTCCTTGACCTAAATTGATTATCCATATGTCCAATATTTCCACATGCATGACATCTCACATTCATTCTACAATCTTCTATCCTATGACCATACTTATTACAATTTGAACACTGATCAAGAACTGCATTATTATTCTGATTTTATCTATGACCAAACTTATTACAAACAAAGCATCTACCATTAAATTTATTTGCATTGGGTTTCCTTACCAGTGATATCTGATTCTTGTTGACCTTTTGACATGATGTGTCATCCTGATTTGTAGTACCAGAGCTTTTATCATGCTCAAATCCAAGACCTCTATTGTCTCCAATATTTCTTTGATCCTTCAATAACTCGTCACACTTAGCAAAACTAACCTTGAACTTATCTTTGTATTTATTTGTAGCATCCAGATCACCTCTTAGGGTTATAATCATTATCTCTAACTCTTGCTCATTTTTTTGTGATTGCACCAATTCAGTTCTCAACACATCATTCTCATGCAGCAACCTAATGCATTCCTCAGACCTGTCTTTCATATATATAGCAATATTTTCTTCATTCTTCTTCTAATATTCAATCTCCTTAGACATCCTCATAGTTAGAACTTTCATCTCATTCTTCATGACACCATTCTCCTAACTCAAATTCTGACATAATTCCTTTAAAGTATTCTTCTCTCCATCATTCTCATTTTGCAATTGATCACGAAGTTCTTTCCTTTTAGCTTGGGTAGATGAAAACTTATCCTACAAAGTAAAAATGAATTCCTTTGTAGATCTCAACTTATCTTGTAGCTTCATGTTCCTCAACCTTTCAACATCATAGTCTTCAAGTGCAACTTGAAGTTCCTTCCTCAAACTTATCTCCATAGATTCTGGATATAGGATCTTTCTCAAGCTGTTAGACTTACTCCGAGGCACTAGGCTCTAATACCAACTGTTGAGATCCAAGAAAACTGAGAGGGGGGGGGTGAATCAATGTTCTACTAGAAAGGAGAATTTTAACCTTATTAACACAACAACTTAGCAATTGGTAAACATAAAATTATATAACAATAAGCAACAATGCAACCACCAAGATGATCACCATAACACCACAGATTTATAAATAGAAAACCTCAAAGAGGAAAAACCATGTTGGGATTGGAGACCCACAATATCTATCCATTGATCAGATGAATAAATATTAAAATAAGGGGCTTACGCATGTAGGAAGGCAAACAACCTAGAGTGCATTGCTCATCACAAAATGAGCCACATTGACTATAGAAAACATCGAACTACAATCTGTAATGAAGATTGAATTGCAAGATAGCATATCTTATGCCTGAGTATAGTTCTGGTTAAGCTCAATAACATAGGTCTTAAACCTCTTACACAAACCCAATTTGATCACCTATGATCAACCAAAACCTCTGGATATGATTACAACATTATTCTCATACAAATAATCTCATAACCATCCATCCCATGATCTACAAAGAGATCGCACATCATATTTATACCAACCCAAGACCTAAATAATTAGGTTGGCCACCTAAAAGATAATACAATAAATCCATTGCATAATCCCACAAACCAATGATAAACCAAGTCATCATAAGACCGAAAAAACATAAACCAAACAATAAATTTAATCGGTCACACATCGGGAGCATCAACCAACACATTACATAAACTGGTCCATAACCTAGCAAACTAACATCAAACCCAAAATGGGTCACCATAAGACAAATGAGACACCACAATCAACTAGAACGTAACATGATAACCATCAACATCTTGATAACGTTCTAGAAGCCACACCAACACCACTTATCAGATTCACCAAAAGATATGCATCAAAGCATTGTCATTAAATCCCTTATCGGTAACCAAAAGGCTTACTAGAACATATGATAGCATTAGGATAATGAAATCCTGAACACCCTGAGTGTGATACATGTTATCACTGATTAAAATGGGCTTTTCTTTTCTCATGGTTGGCTATGTTTTGTTGAAATTTTGAATAAGGTGTCATTCCAAATGCTTCAACTTTGTTCTAGACCTCAAGGGTTTAAGGGTTTGTGATTTTAGATCCTCTTGTGTTTGTTTTAAACCCTCTGGTTTCTAATCTTTCGTTACTTTATTCACTTAAGTAATGGGTCATGGGGTCGTAGGAGGTGCCCCCCTTGTTGTTTGCCTAGGTGGTTATGTTAATTAATCAAAAAATTTATGCCCTATATGTTTTTCTTCTAAAGTTGTCGGGCCCAGTAACTAGTGCGCATCTCGCGGATTGATCCACGGCTCGAGCTATTTCACTAGGCGAAGTTGCACGTAGTTTAAAACCAGCAAAGTTGTGAAAACCACATGGCATGCCACATAGACGGTCCAGCTGGTTGTTGACAGCGAGTAAAATGGTGGCACATGGCACAAGTCACAACAATCAGCGGGTCAGGATTAAAGGCTAAAAGGCGGGCCCCAGAGGTGATTCAGGTCGCAGGTGGAGATGACCTCACAGGTATAGCTATTAACAATTTATTCAAGCCCTGTGGTTTCCTTTTGGCAAATAACAGAGTGACAAGTCAGCTCCGAAAGTGACTCGGTGCCAGGTGTTCACGATGAGTCAGCGGGCCCACCCTTCTTGAGAGCCTTTTCAGAGGATTAAACACCGATCAACTTCAGAGATGATCTGACGGCCCACGCTATTTTGCAAAGGTAAGATGCACATCCTTTATACCCCACAAAATAGTGAGAGTGAACACGAGCCGTCCACGTGTCATGATGACATGTGGTCTAAGAAGAAAGTGTGGGCCCGCCAAGGTGGAACTGGCAGTATGAAAGAAAGATATGTGGCCAATATCAAGTGGAATGCGAAGGGAATTTCAAGGCCAATGGTCGGACGCCATGTGGTATCATGTAGCCAATAGAAAAGCGGGACCCAGAGTAAAGCCAAAGCCGTCAGTTAACCTAACGCTCGATCAAGTTTCTTTTGATCGAACGGTTCGTGTTATTTCGCAGGACCAAGCTGCCCGACAGTTATGCTTCGCGAAGTTGTGAAAGAGTAGAATGAAACACTTGCAGGAATGTTGTGACCCGTTGGAGCGAAAATACGAATTCTTGTATGAATTCAATTTTGAAGGGACAACCGAAGCATGCAGAATCAATGTTATAGTTAAGGCCCTGAGTACAAATATTTGATTTCCTAACAACTAGGTAAAGATATCTTTTAAAGGATTTTGCAAAAGAGCAGACGCAGAGTTATTCTCTTGATATACAGAGCAAGTCGGTTCAGTTGCAGAGCAAATTCCTTCAAGCAAAGAACAGGTTCTCTTGTATTTTTGTGTAGCAATTCTTGTGCAGTGTTCTAAAATAGATAATTAATTATTCGCAGAGTTGTTTAAGAGTGGCATTTATTTCTTGCATTTTCAAAATGGCTCCTAAAAGAGAATTTTCCGGTAAGGTTAACTATTTAGAGAGGAGTGTATGTGATGATTTTTTAGAACAGTTGACGTTGTCAACTAACCAGGCATCAAAGGCAAAAGAGCTAGTGCCCAAGGCTCCCCGTCTAAAAATAGGAGAAGGATTATATGACAAGGGCAATTGGTTGAGAGACCCACAGGTTGGACTGTCTAGGTTGGGGTTGTTTAAAGTGGGATTCGGAATGAGAAATTCTCCTGCCCCGCAAAACAATAACTAGGAACTGGATGTTGGGAAACTAGTAGTCCCATGGGTATTCATGGACACAGATTTGCTGACCCAAATGGCGTTAAACTATGACCCAGTTACAAGAAGCATTCAGGATGTAAATGGGAAAACCCTTGTTGAAATTAATGCTGACGAGTTTAGGACAGCATTTGGGCTTAATGAGTTTACAAACTTTCTAGAACCTATAAACTTCACATCATTAGCCCAAATTTACGGTGCACAGAGGAGTCATCTCAGGAATGGGCCTCTTAAGGAATTCTTTGTGAAAATTGGAGGGTTAACAGTTGTAGGACCTAGCACACAAGAGCCCTTCTCATTAAGTATGTTCACTCTGAGGGCCAAAGGAATGTATTGGGCACTTTGTCAAGTTTTGGGAGAAGATGCTGAAGCAAATATGCCGAATCATTACTTGCTAATGATTGCTCAGATTTTGAATCCTTCTCTCGCAATCACTTTTGATTATGCCTCCTTTATTGTTGATGCTATCCATGGAGGGTTGATAAGAATTAAGAATGGAAAGGTGGATAGGCCTTTCGGATGGTACTCACTCCTAATGCATCTTTTTCTCTTCAAAGGTGGTGATTATTTTGCCAGTGGATTAGACCTGGTTAAGGAGAAGGAAGGAGAAAAAATGCTAGTACAGTTATGGAGTACTGTGTTGTCATGGGATAGAGAGGATGCCAGTTTTCTAAAGTTTGATAAATACTTTGCATCAAAGATAAGGACTCTCCTCTACTCTAAAAACCCAAGAATCCCCAAAGTTCTTCTGGAATTCATGAGACCAAAAGAATTCGTAGAGAACATAAACATTGTTCATAACTGGGGTGACATTTATTTATATCCAGTTTCCACAGTTTTCAGAATTTTTGGTTTCAGAGGCACTCCATTTTTGTTACCTTACTAGGTCCCTCTCAAAGTGGGAATCGTGGAGATCCTCAAACAAATTGGTGGCTTGCAAGAGGAAGAGTTGATAGGCAGGGGTAAAGGGACTATTTTCCCTGCAGCTACCATAGCTCACCAATTTGTAATAATAAAGGGAGGCTGGAATTGTTTTGAGGATTTCCTCAAACCTTATCATTTATCCACTGCAGTGTCCAGGTGTGTTGATCCAGAGGACTTCTTCAATGGTATGTTTAGGAAGAAGCTAGCATGCAAAGGTAGGCCTCATCAATTCCAGTTTCCTAAGGACCTCATCAGAAAGGAATTTGATCTAGATGAGCAGGAACTAAGAAAAGAAAAGTGGGTGGCTTATAAGAAAGCCCTGGATTTTGTGCATCAGTTTGATGCTAGCTATGACCCATTGTCTAGCTTTTTCTCACTAGAAGAGAAAATAAAGTTTTTAATTGTTTGTTTTGAGGATGTGATGCAGACATTGAAGGAGAAGAGGGAAGCTGTAATCAAGAGCAAAAGCCAAAATGACCCTTAGTAGGTCAGCTTCTAGCAAGCCAATCCCTCCTGGTGATTACACATTGCATAAAAAATTAGGTTATAGTGTGCTGGTGCCTACAACAGGGGAGCCCTCTACCTCCAAAGGAAAGAGGAAGATACAAGATGTCATTGACATCCAAGAGAGCCCAAAGAAGCAAAGGGTGGGGAAAGAAATACAATCAGATACACCTTTGTATTCCCCATCCCAATCCCCTATCCATATAGGAAATGAGCAAGCAGCAGCTGAGCAACTCATACAATTGGGTAGTTTAGGGGAAATTGCATACACCTATGATGAAGTAGAAGAGGGGATGCCGGAAGAACCCATTGCTGCTAGAATGGATATTACTTCCACTAAACTTAAAGGCCAGGAATGGGATCCTAAAATAAAGCAGGCAAGTAGTGCCTTTCTAGCTGACAACAATTTTGTCGCATCCAAAGCATTTATGCAATTTATATGGAAATAGCACATAGATAAATATAATGCTAGATGTGAAACAAGAAAGGCTGAGCAGCCTAATAAAGATCCAGCCTTGGTGGAAGAGGAAGTAAAGCAAGAGATGATGGAAGAATTCAAAACCATCACCCCTGAGCAGGGAAGAGATATGGTAGCACAAGCTAGAGTGCTTATCTTACCTGAATGGGATATTGTAGATGCCCTGGTATTAGATGTAGTAAGGAAAGAGACTAAACCTATGGAGGGGGTCACTTTCAATAAAGATAATGCTGCACTTGTTATGTGGTCTCTCAAGAGAAATGAGAGCAAGAAAAGCAAGGACACCCCGGGGTCAAGTTACCTTGGTGGAATGATGGTGAAGAGAGTGCAAAGTACAGGGGTAGTAGAGGCTGCCAGCACTGTGTTGGAGACTGCAAAATTTAGTGTTGCAGTAGTAGAGAAAGAAGCTAAAGAGAAAGAGGCCCTCCAAATCAAGTTGGAAACAGTTTTAAAGGCCTACAACAGTGCCAAGGAGGAGATAAGAGGTAAGGATAGCATCATTGCCAAATTGCAGACCCAGTTGACTGGACAACACCATCAAGGTGAGTCTTCAACACTAATGATCTCCTCTTCTCCTGCAAGACCTCCACCTTTGAGCCCTATCATTGAGTTTCCACCATCTCCAGCACCCTCCAGCTCTCAGATGATTGAAATTACTTCTCAAGAATTAGAAAATTTGAAACAGGCTTAGGCCTTATATGAAAAGAAGTATGAGGAGAGGGTAAGAGCTACAATTTCCAGTTTTGTAGATACAATAAATGCCTCATTTCTCTACAACAATGTAGGTAAAATTATGGAAATATGGAATGAGCTCAAGAGAGACAAGGCCATTTTAACGCCTATTTTTGTCAGATGGAGGCCTAGGGAGGTAGATTTAGAGTTTATGTGTGTATCCTATGATGAAGCAAGGGCCAATCCCATCATTAAATCCACTTTTGATGTCGCTAAAATCTTAATTCAATTAGCAGCAGAGGTGGATAATGTGGATAGAAAGGTCAATTTGTGCAAGAAGGAATACACTGACCAAGTTTTTGAGTTGCTCCCAGGAGTTTTTGCTAGCCCAGATCAGTTAAAAGACAAACAAATATGGCTTAAGGAGATAGAAGCTAAGTTATTAGCAAGAGTTAGAGGAATTATTGATCTTGATGATGCTTCTTTTTTCATTGTGACAATACAAGAAATAGAGAAAATTAAATCACATTATGGTTTTCTCAATTCAGAAGTCAACAAAATGAGAAATTCTTGGAAAAGGTTGACTAAAACTAAAGATAATGTGATTAATTTCTCGTGGATGACATAAGAGGTATATAGTGAGTGGGCAACTAAATATGCCACCCAGGATCTGAAATAGTTGGAGAGCACCCCTGAAAAGACAGAAGAGGTTGCAACTGAACAACATGTTGAAGTAATTGCGGAGGCTGAAAAGAGCTTGTAACTGCTTTTGCGAAAAGCTTGTAACCTCTTTATTTTGAAAGAAATGATTGTAACAAACTCTCCTCGAGAAGTCCAAAGCTTTGTGCATCCATGTTGTTATAAATGGATACCAGGACTAGAGGAAAGGGGATCGCAAAATTTTTTTTTTTTAAGAAAACGCTACAAAAATTTATCTGAGCTTTTCTAAGTTTAATGGAGAATCAAAATTTCTTGTAATACTTTTTGAACTAAATATCAATATACAGACCATCGATTTTGAGTAAAGCTCTGTGTTGTCTTCAAGTTTGTTCACAAATTTGCTTACTATTTTCATTCTGAATAATCCAAGGTTGTTCTATTTGAATGGAATTGCAAAGCAATTTTAGTATAAGTGTTCGTTAGCTTTTCTCTTTAGGAGGAAAATTAAAGAGGTGGGGATCACTCATACCAGTAAACTCTCTGGAATGAACTTTGAATTCTGATGACCATAGCCTGGTTTATAACGCTTGAGTTCTTGTAGGTGTCAGGCATATACAAGGATTGATAGAAACCAAGTCGACGAGAAACATAAAGATGTTTTGTTTGAGGAGTCTTATTTGAGTTTAGATGACTCTGTGACCTTGGATAAGGCACTGATATTAAATCGAAGTTGTTTATTGCATACTTTTGTTGATCAAAATGCTGAACATAAGTACAATTTTCATTCTTTGTTTTCAGTTGATTTCAAGGTGAATAGACCCACTGGTTTTCTAGACTGGTTTGCTGTGGGTTTATGTTTGAAAGCGTGAATTTAATTCACAAAGGTATACCCACTTGGGCTCTAAGTAAGTTTGAAGTGTAGAAGGTCTAATCAAACCTTGTCATATGTTGTCTTGAGAATTTCCTTATCTTTGATATCTCTTCTGCACCAAGCTTTAAACCATATTATTTTGAGGATGTTAAAGGGAATCAGATTTTGAAGACAACAATACACATTAGGAACACATGAATAACCAATCTAAACCAATTCCAACAACTGGACCAAAACTAGAGATAAATTTCCAGATCAACATCAAAGACCAACCACTCTATTGGAAGTCGGTAGACAACAAAACAACTAGTGTTAACATCAATAATAAACATTAATGCAACACATAATAAATTCCTCCAAATTTCCAATAGATACTCCTTCATCTCAAACAGTTGTGTCACCCTCTAGGGGGCACCCATTTTTTTGCCTTTTTCCATAAATTAACCCAAAGAGGATTAGTCTTGAATTGAGTAATCATCTTGGAAGATGTATAGTGAGTGATCTTGGGGGTGAATTATTCCCCACCCTTGCACAATGATATTTCCAAAGTATGAAAACTATCTCAGCTTAAGGTTTCTACTTCTATGGTTTGTAGTAAAGGTTTTGTTTGATAATATGATGAAACTATAAAGATCTGGTCAACTACTGAGAGGGGCCAGGGTGAAGCAGTAGATAGAAAATAAACTAAACTTTCACCAATGAATCAACTCATAAAGTATACCGGCTGAGACACTCAGACAAATCTGCAACTGCACTATTAAACTTTAGTGGTTGTCCTAATACTCAGTGACACAATGCAACAAATCTTGAAACTTAAATACCATTTGACAAATATTTTAACCACTTTACTAATACCAAGAAAAAACATGTTTCAAATCATTTTTGGTCAATCAACTATATCTATGCTGATTTACCAGTCATTCAAATCAACCATATCAAAAACACATCCATAAAATCATTCACCACTTGACACAATGATTTTTCACATGGAAACCCAAATGGGAAAAACCACGATGGGGATGAATACCCACAAGTATTTTGAACTCTTCTGAAGTTATCCCTGTTAGGAGCCAAGCCTTGTTAGAAGCTTATACAATAATTTCCTGTTAGGAACAGATCCGGTTAAGGACCACCCAATTAAGGAATTAACTACAAATACCCTGTTAAAGGAAATACCCTATTAAAGGTAACCTCAGTGTAGGATTTCAAATACAAGCTAATGGATCACCTGGTTTGAGGATTTCAACAAAAAACCTGTTAAATCTCACCTGGTTAAAGGATTTAATTGTTGTAATGGTTAGAGAACAACAGGTTCTTGATTGATCTAGAAATATCACTTTGTTACTGAATCAGATCCTTTATCACTCCTATCTGCCTTCACAATATCCTGCAGACACACCTCCTAGTTTGGCAACAATCACTTTCACACTTAACCAAATTTCCAACACTTCATTGAATCAAATCATCGACCTTATAAGCAAAAAAATTAGGTCGGTAACATAGCACAAACCCTACAAATCTCATAGAGATTACAAACATATTGGTTCAATCTTGACCGTTAGATTACATGCAATCGACATTACATTCTTTTAGGCATTTAAAACTATTCCTGGATCACCACACATTGAATATATAACTCATCACGTATTTGCCACTTCAAACTATGCATTTGATCATTCCCAAGATAAATAGTTATCACTTACGTGCCAAATCCATTTCAAAACTCATCACATGCAACATGCTTACATGGCCTCTTCATCACCGATTCATCATTTGGTCATAGATCATCACAACCGATCTCCAAACTACATTGGTTAGGGTTCTGCATCTAACTGGTTAGGGTTACCGATTGATCTTCACTGCATCAACATTGATTGCTTTACTGCATCATTATCGGTAGCATTCTTTCCTCATTACCAATTGCTATTGACATCAATGATAACACTATACTTCTCCAATGCAATCTTCATGCAATGCCAACATTCTCGTCCTTTGGCATTGATGGCAATATAAATATCAATATTGATTGATTGTCATGATTGAGAGTAAAGCACATACATAGGTATAGGAATCTTGGTTTACATTTTCCAATCATATTCTATCCTTCAACTGTATCTTCATGTCTTCAGCTGGTAACTGGCTATCAATCATATACATTTCTTCTCCCACTTTGACAACAATGCCAAAGTGAAGGTAAACCATTCAGGCTCTCATCCATGCTTCACCGATCTACAATTAACTTCTGCCCCTATGGAGTAGCTACATTCTTCACCAATCCTGCTTCAAGATTTTCAATAGGCTTCGGGATTGATGGCTTCCCTATTTGCTTAGTTGACTTCTTGTAGGGGTACAACCCCTAACTTACCTCTAAGGTAATCAAATGTAGCCTTAGGTAGAGGCTTAGTAAAAATATCTATGAGCTATTCTTTAGTGGAAACATGCTCCAGTGACACATCCTTGCTTTGAACTTTCTCTCTTAGGAAATGATACTTCAGCTCTATATGCTTTGTCCTAGGATGCAACACCGGGTTCTTAGAAATGTTTATAGTACTTGTGTTATCACAAAAAATTCTTACCAATTCTGATATCTTCAGCTTGAAACCTTCCAATATGTATTTCATCCAAATTGCTTGGGTACAATTCATGTAAGCTACAACTTACTCATCTTTTGTCATTGATTGAGAAATACTACTCTATTTCTTACTGCTCCAAGATATTAATCTGCCTCCAAGAAAAAATGCTCCTTCGGTTGTACTCTCCCTATCATAAATATTGCCTACCCAATCTGCATTGGTATTGACTTTTAAGTCAAATTTTCCTGCATATGGATACCATAATCCATAATCTATAGCACCTTTCAATTATCTAAAAATTCTTTTAGTTGCAACCATGTGTGAATCCTTTGGGCTTTTCTGAAATCTGGCAACCAATCCTACTGTATGAGCAATGTTCGGTCTACTATAGACAACATAATGTAGCTTACCTATCATGGATTTGTATTCCTTTTCGTCAACTAGTGCAGAATCATCTTCCTTTAACAATTAACAACTTGTAACCATTGGTGTTCCAACTAGTTTACAATTTCCCATTCCAAAAGTTCTTAATGTTAGGTCTCGAAAACAACTGAGAGGGGGGGTGAATCAGTTGTCAAATAAATTTACACCAAAAACAACTTAACCAACCTTAATTCTTAATACCAGTAAACCAAACTTTATGTTGGTAGATGGTTAATTGCAATACTGGTAAAGATTAATGCATGAAACAAAAAGATAATAACATCCAAAACACATAATACTACCAATATTTGTACATGGAAACCCTATAAGGGGAAAAACCACAGTGGAAAACCTTACCCACAATCAGATGATACTACTGCAGATAGTATGTGTATACAAATGGGGTCTGCACATGCAGAAAGGACAAGTGCCTAGAACTCGCTGCTCAAACACAAATAGGAGTCACACTGACTACAATTGGATGGTTAAATCCAATAAAGATGTACTGCTCAAAATAGCATCTTCCTATGTTAGATTTAGTACCGATGTAGTTTTGATATGCCTTCACAAAAACCTTGCTTCACCTTCAAATGATGTCTGCATGTATAGCTTTTCTTAATCTCACATATACCTTCTTACAATTCCTTTTCTCAAATGCATATCAATCTTACAAATAAGATCTTACATATATACCATAACCTAAGACCAATTTAACTAGGTTGGCTCTAAAAGATATTACAATAAAACAATTACAAGTAAATCAATAATCAATGCAATATCTAATTCAACATGTCAGCTTAATGCATTTACTAGAACAACAAAATCATCTCCAAAGCGTGTCGTGCTGATCAAGAATAGATAAGCTTGTTGGTGCTTCTTCTGGACCTATTTGCCGGTAACAAAAAATATGCAAATATGAATAATCCAATGTACAAATCTCCAAGACAAAGTGTCCAAACGATGTCTTCAACATAAACAAGTTTTTTCCATGTTATTCCAAGTACCGGTGAACAATACATACTGCCAGTGTACCAGATATCGGTGATAGTGCATAAAGTCACTTGCTTGTTGGTGAACATTTCCAATTCTCCAAGTGCCAGAGTTGATAAGTGTTAAAAAGTGTTAACATCAATGACAAAACCATATCAACATAACCAAAATACCAACAATCTCCCCCTTTGGCATTGACGGCAACACAAGATGGAAAAACCATCAAAGTGCCAAAACAGAAATGCCAAATACCAAAAATCAGCAATCTCCCAAAAGAGATCATAACCAGAAATCAAAATTCAGATACAGAGAGTAATCAATCTCTCCCAAAGTAACAATCTCTCCCCCTGAGAGTAACCTGTGTTTTCCTTGTGTTTTTCCATATCAATCTCTCCCCCTTTGACATCAAATGCCAAAGCCAATACAAAAGCCAGGTTCAAATACAAAATACCAACCAATTCAGTATGCCAACTACACCCCCTAAGAAGTAGCTCTCATCATCAAGGCCGGAGTAAAATATTTTTCTGTTAATTGTGTCGGTTGATGAAAAAAAATCAACTATCTAAGTCTCTACCGGTGGGGGTATGATCACAAGCTGATCTCTAAGATATTCAAAAGTCTCCTTAGGCAATAGCTTAGTGAAAATATCTGCAATTTGTTCTTTAGTATTTACATAAACCAGTTTTACTTCTTTTGCTTCAACATTCTCTTTCAGAAAATTCAGTTTGATAGAAACATGTTTAGTTTTAGAATGTAGTACCGGAATCTTAGATATATCAATTGTTGTAGTGCTATCACAATAGATAGCTATAGGTTCCTTGCATTTTATCTTTATGTCTTTCAACATTTGCTTAAGCCATAATGTCTGTGTATAGTTAGTTGCTACTACAACATATTCTGATTCTGTTGTTGATAAATATGTGCAACTTTGTTTCTTGCTCAACCAAGAAATTAATCTGCTTCCAAGAAAAAATTCTCCATCGGTGGTGCTTTTTCTATCATCCACATCTCTTGCCCAATTTGCATCTATGTATGCAGATAATTCAAAGTTTTCATCTCTAGGATACCATAAACCAAGATTTGTAGTGCCTTGTAAGTACCGGAAAATCCTTTTTACTGCTGATTCATGATTTTCTATAGGATTACTCTGAAATCTTGAAACAATACATACTACATTCATAATATCAGATCTTATTTGTGTCAAATAGAGTAAACCTCCTATCATAGATTTGTACCTAGTCAGATTAACAGGTGTAGATTCATCCCTTAGTGATAATTTGTCATTTGTAGTCATAGGTGTACTTACCGGTTTAGAGTTCTCCATCCCAAATTTATTTAGTAATTCCTTTAAGTACTTGGATTGACTCAAGAATATACCTTTATCAGTCTGTGAAATCTGCAATCCTAAAAATAATTTTATCTCTCCAATCATAAACATTTCAAATTCTTGCTGCATTTCAATAGAAAAGTCTTTACATAATCCATCTTCTCCTCCAAAGATTATATCATCAACAAAAACTTCTATAACCAAGATGTCATCATTAGTCACTTTATAGTATAAGTTGTTGTCAGCATTACCTTTAGAATATCCAATCTTTAAAAGATATTTATCCAATCTAGCATACCAAGCTCTTGGAGCTTGCTTCAACCCATATAAAGCTTTCCTTAACCTGCAAATCATATCTTTGTTATCTATTAAATAAAATAAATCAAGTCGCTCAATGTAAACTTCTTCTTCAATATCTTCGTTCAGAAATGCACATTTAATATCCATTTGATATACTTTGTAGTTCTCGTGTGCTGCAAAAGTCATGAATAATCTGACTGCCTCAATTCTAGCTGTCGGTGCAAAGGTTTCATTATAATCAATTCCTTCTTTCTGAGAATATCCCTTACACACTAATCTTGCTTTATTTTTTATTACCTTACCATATTCATTAAGTTTGTTTCTGAATACCCATTTTGTTGCAATCACATTTTTGTCTTTAGGTTGGGGAACTAATGTCCATGTGTTATTCTTCTCAATTTGTTCTAGTTCCTCTTCCATAGCTTTAATCGAGTTTTTATCTTCACATGCCTCATTAATTGATGATGGTTCAGTTTGAGAAATAAGACATACCTCTTCATTTTCTAGTCTTCCTCTTGTCATAACTCCTTGATACTTGTTCCCAATTATCTGATTTTCTAAGTGATTCAGTCTTACATACCAAGGTGTCTTCATTTGCTGATGTTCCTCAATTACAGTGGAATTTTCAGATGATACCAGTGTAACTGGATCTTCATTCTGTACTAGTGGATTCAATGTAGGTTCATTTTTCAGTATCTCTGTTGCCGGTTCAGAGTCTATATACCTTGAAGTTCCTCTAAACTTTTCATCAATCTTCACATTTGTACTCTCAACAATTTTTTACAATCTTTTGTTAAAACATATATATTCCTTGCTCTTAGATGAATAACCAAGAAATATTCCTTCATCACTTCTAGGATCAAATTTTCCAATATACTCATCTCTTCTAATATAGCATTTACTTCCAAATATTCTGAAATATTTAAGAGTAGGAGTAATACCAAACCATAGATCATGAGAGGTCTTACCAGTTTCACCTTTGATGTGAACTTTGTTGAATGTATAGACTGTTGTGCTTACTGCCTCTCTCCAATATACATGTGGTAGATTTTCTTCTGATAACATACTTCTAGCTACATCCAAGATAGTTCTATTTTTCCTTTCTACAACTCCATTTTGCTGTGGTGTCTGGGGTGCTGATAACTATTTTTTGATTCCATTTACTTCACAGAATGCATTAAATTCCTTAGATGTGAATTCACCTCCTTGATCTAATCTCAGACATTGATTTTCTTACCAGTTTCATTTTCTACCATTGCCTTGAATAGTTTGAATTTCCCAAGTGCTTCTGATTTTTCTCTGAGAAAAGTAACCCAACACATTCTAGAATAGTCATCAATGATTAGTATGAAATATTTATCACCTTGTAAACTTTTAGTTCTAGCTGGACCACATAAATTAGTGTGAATTAAGTCAAGAGCATTATTGGATTTTTCTGGAATACTTTTAAAAGATGCTCTAACTTGTTTTCCAAATTGATATTCCTTACATACCGGATTGTGAGGTTTAACAATCTTAGGTAAGTCTCTAATTGCCTTAGTATTGCTGATTTTTACCATGCAATCAAAGTTTACATGACAGAGTCTCTTATGCCATAGCCAACTTTCATCAATATGTGCAATCAAGCATGTCTTTTCACTATTATTCAAATGAAAGATGTTACCTCTAGTTTGATTACCAGTTGCAATTTCCAAACCGGTTTTGTTCATAATTTTGCATTTTCCATTCTTGAATTGTATCCTTTTTCAACTAATTGACCAACACTCAAAATATTATGCTTTAAACCTTCTACATAGTAAACATTATCAGTATTATGCTTACCATCAAGAGATATAATACCTTTTCCTTTGATCAAACAAGCTTTATCATCTCCAAATCTTTCTAGACCTCCATTACATTCTTGAAAGTTAAAGAATTTACCTTTATCACCTGTAATATGATGTGAACATCTAGAATCAATGATCCATTCATCCTTAACTTCAACTTTAGCTACTAGGGCCTGCTCTATAGGTTGAATAGAAGGTGTTAGTTGATCTTTTTTTATAGCAACAAAAACCCATCCATTGTCTGTCAGATCCTCATCAAAATCATCAATGACTCCTTCATCAGCAAGATAACAAGATTTATCTTTATTCTTCTTAAATTTGTATCTCTGATATTTAGGGTTAGGCTTGTATGTTCTTCTAGCTTCTTCTCTTAGTCTAGCATGTCTACCAAGGCATCTTGAAGCCATATGACCAGTCTTATTATAGTTAAAACATTTAAAGGGTGCTTTACCTTCATACTTACTTCCAACTGGACCTTTATGCATTTTCCTTGCAAATAGTGCTTCAAGTTCTTCATTTTCTCTCCTGCTTTCCTCAATTTCTCTTGCACAAAAGGCTTTCCAATCAGGCTTGTCAAATGATGGTGTAGATGATGTTGATGCCTTAAAATCTAAATCTATCTTTATAGTAGCAACGGGACCAAATTCCTCAATTTCAAAAGCTAAAAGTTTTCCAATCAATGTGTCCCTAGTTACTGATGTATTAGGCATTGTTCTTAACTCATTTATAGCAGTAACTTTCATTTTATATGCCAGTGGAAATCCTCTTAAAACTTTTGAAAAAATTTCATCTCCACTTAAGGTTCCTCCACAACATTTAATACCCAAAAACAATTTCATTCTCTTTCCATAAAAGCAGAAATCCTTTCATCTTCTTCAATTTTCAGATTTTCATACCTCACCGAGAAGCTTTCAAGTTTTGCAATTTTGACTGTAGAATCTCCTTCATTCAATGTTTCTAGATGATCCTAAATAGCTTTAGTAGTAGACCTATTTGATAATCCCATGATTTTGTGATCTAATAATGTGCTCAAAACTACTTCTCTTGCTTTGCAATCATTTTCCTCATCTTTTCCTAAGGTAGGTGGATTAGGATGACTTTGAGTAGGAGCAATATAGACATTCTTTGTAACATCCCATATGTCCTTTCCAATGAAATTTAGATGTGTCTCCATTCTAATCTTCCATATGCCATAGTTGGTTCCATCAAGTTTAGGACTATCCTTCCTAAAATAGTTAGTAGATGTTTGATCTCCTCAAGCTGTTAAACTTCTGCAAAAAGAGGACTAGGCTCTCATACCAATTGTTAGGTCCCGAAGACAACTAAGAGGGGGGGGGGGGTGAATCAGTTGTCTAATAAATTCAAACCCAAAACAACTTAACCAAACTTAATGCTTAATACTGATAAACCAAACTTTATGTCGGTAGATAGTTTATTGGTTAATTGCAGTACCGGTAAAGATTAATGCGTGAAATAGAAAGACAATAACATCCACAACACATAACACCAATATTTGTATGTGGAAACCCTATAAGGGGAAAAACCATAGTGGGAAACCTTACCCACAATCAAATGATACTACTGTAGATAGTATGTGTATACAAATGGGGTCTGCACATGTAGAAAGTCCAAGTGCCTAGAGCTCACTGCTCAAACACAAATAGGAGTCACACTGACTACAATTGGATGGTTAAATCCAATAAAGATGTATTGCTCAAAATAGCATCTTCCTATGCTGGATTCAGTACAAGTTTAGTTTTGATATGCCTTCACAAAAACCTTGCTTCACCTTCAAATGATGTCTGCATGTATAGCTCTACTTAATCTCGCATATGCCTTATTACAATTCCTTTTCTCAAATGCATATCAATCTTACAAATAAGATCTTACATATATACAATAACCTAAGACCAATTTAAGTAGGTCGGCTCTAAAAGATATTACAATAAAACAATTACAATTAAATCAATAACTGATGCAATATCTGATTGAACATGTCAGCTTAATGCATTTACCATAACAACAACATCATCTCCAAAGCATGTCGTGCTGATCTGGAATAGATAATCCCGTCGGTGCTTACTCTGGACCTATTTGTCAGTAACAACAAATATGCAAATACGAATAATCCAATGAACAAATCTCCAAGACAAAGTGTCCAAATGATGTTTTCAACATAACCACGTGTTTTCCATGTTATTCCAAGTGTCGGTGAACAATATATCCTACTGGTGTACCAGATACCGGTGACTGCGCATAAAGTCACTTGCTTGCCGGTGAACATTTCCAATTCTCCAAAGTGCTAGAGTTGATAAGTGTTAATAAGTATCGACATCAATGACAAAACCATATCAACATAACCAAAATACCAACACTTAACACTTCCTTCACATACTTGGATTGTGTGATAAAAATACCTTCCTTCATCTGTTGGATTTGCAAACCTATGAAATTTTTTATAGATCATCTACTAGTGACATCTCAAACTCATTCTTCATTTTATTAGCAAAATCATGACACATATCATCATTTCCTCCAAAAATGATATCATCAACAAATACTTCACTTACTAGTATTTAATCTCCTTCTGTCTTGACATAAATATTACTATCTTCACTAGTTCTTTGAAAACCTATCTTTACTAAGTGAGAGTGCAATCTTTCATACCCTGATCTTGGTGCTTGTTTCAATCCATAAAGTGCCTTATGTAACTTGCACACCATTTATTTTTCTTCAGTCACTGCATAACCATCTGGTTGTTCTATGTACACTTCTTCCAATATTCCATTTAGGAATGTTGACTTAACATCCATCTTATATACTTTAAATCCTCTCTATGCTGCAAATGCATGTAAATTCCTTACTCCTTCCAATCTTGCTATAGGTTCAAATGTCTCACCATAGTCTTCACCTTTCTCTTGTGCATATCCTTTACATACCAGTTTGGCTTTATTCCTAACCACTACTCCATCTTCATTCAGTTTATTTCTGAATACCCACTTTGTACCTATTACATTCTTATTTTCCGGTTTGGGTACCAATTACCAAGTATTATTCTTCTCTATCTAGTCAAGTTCTTCTTCCATTGCCTTGATCCAACCTTCATCTGCAAAGGCTTCTTTTGAAGTTCTAGGCTCAATTGTGGAAGACATACAAGATTTTTCTCTAAGCCTTGTTCTAGTTAGCATTCCTACATTCCTATCTCCAATAATCTGATCAGGGCTATGATTCAGTCTGACATACCTTGGAATAACATGATCTTGATTTCAAGGTTCTTCTTCTTCTTCACTTTCTTCATCTTCTACTGGACCTTCCCGTTCTGGTTGAACTGGGGCTTCTATGTTCAATTCTCCAACTTCTAGCTTTACTGGTTCCCATTCCAAAAACAATGTGTTAGGTTCTTCTTTTTCCTTCTCTTTGCTGGTTTCTTCTGATTTTTTAGGAAATTTATCAAATCAAACATTGACACTTTCAATGATTTTCTTAGTCCGGTTGTTGTAGCACTTGTAAGCTTTTCTCTTGGTGGAGTAATCAAGAAATATGCCTTCATCACTTTTGGCATCAAACTTACCAATATAATCACTTCTTTTAATAAAACATCTGCTGCCAAATATTTTGAATTAACTGACATTAGGTGATCTACCATACCAATATTCATAGGGTGTTTTGTCTTTACCTCTTTTAACTAGTATTTGGTTCATTATGTAAACAGTTGTGCTGATAGCTTCTCTCCAAAATGTCTTAGCTACACCTCCTTGAGTTAACATAGTCCTAGAAGCTTCAACTACTGAGTAGTTGTGGTATCCTTGGTGGAGATAGCTACCTCTTGATTCTATTGCTTTCACAGTATTTAGTGAATTCCTCTAAAATAAATTCACCACCTTGATCAGTTATTAACCATTTTATCTTCTTTCCATT
Organism: Cryptomeria japonica; assembly: GCF_030272615.1. Classification (NCBI taxonomy): domain Eukaryota; kingdom Viridiplantae; phylum Streptophyta; class Pinopsida; order Cupressales; family Cupressaceae; genus Cryptomeria; species Cryptomeria japonica. The sequence continues at coordinate 449,343,861 of NC_081405.1, forward strand.
TTCATTCTCAACCAAGGCTCTAAATGCCTTAAATTTGGTGAAAACTTTTGTCTTGTCTTTCAAGAATGTGACCCACATCATCCTTGAGAAGTCATTGGTAAATATCATGAAATACCAATCTCCTTGAATACTCCTAGTCCTCATTGGTCCACATAGATCAGTATGAACCAGATCTAGCAAATTTTCAATTGAGAAAGATTTTCTCTTGAAGGTAGAGGATGTCATTTTCCCTAACTGATATTCCTTGCACAAAGAATTCACCAGTTTGTCCAACTATGGAAAACCTCTTACTAATTTTGGCTTGCTGACTCTTACAATGTTATCAAAATTCACATGGAAAAACCTCTAATGCCAAAGCCAACAATCTTCAACTTTTGAAAACAAACAACTATTGACTTTAGAGTTTAAGTAAAAGAAGTTACCTCTGGTTTGTTTGTCGGTTGCAATCAGTTCACCTTTGCTTCCAAAGATCTTGCAAACTCCATTCTTGAATGCTAATGGGTAACCTTTGTCATTGAGTTGAGAAACACTCAAAAGATTGTGTTTTAGACCTTCAACCCAGAAGACATCATCTGCACTACTTTTACTATTCAGGGAGATAGATCCTTTCCCTTTCACCATGCAAGGAGAGTTATTTTGGCATTGTGTTGTCATTGATGTCAACTAGTATAGCATGACAATTGCTATAATAGATATATGTGCAACATTGTCATGGATGAGTACAAGATGAGATATCTTTGATATCACCTTGTGTTGTAGAACATCGGTAAGGTA